>NC_088377.1:188675961-189284615 GCF_037993035.2 Macaca fascicularis
TATTATCAAATATATGGTTTTTAACTACCAATGCTAACAGAACTGGTTTTTGTGCATCCAGAAATAACAAGAGCCTATGAAATGTAAATAGATGAGAATTTGGAAATGCACATTTATATTCATTTACTTAAGCACATGTATTGACCACTGAACACTGTGGTCATCAGATACACAGGGACCAAAGAGCTGTGGTCTGAAACCTCACAGCTGACTTACATACTTCTGAATCAGTCAGGGAGTTAATGAAAAACATAATGAAGTAATCACAATTGAGTGAAAAGAAAAAGAAGCACAGGATGCTCTTGATGCAGGCAAACTTCCAAATTGGGGCTTAGCCAGGAGAGTTATTGGCTTCATACAGGAAAGCATTCAAGAGTGAGCCAACAGAGTTAAGTGCGAGCAAAGCAAGTTTATTAGAGGAACAGAGTAGGGAAAAATGACTGCTCCATATACAGAGCGGGACATACGCAGAGTAGCACTTGTAGATTGCTGGCTAGCTATATTTATAGCTACTACTTAATTACATGCTAAATAAGGGCTAGGTAATTCATGAATTTTCTAGAAAAGGAGTGGGGACTTCCCGGAACCAAGGATTCCTCTCTTTTTATACCATGTAAGGTAATTTCCTGGCATTGTCGTGGCATTTGTAAACTGTCATGGTGCTGGTAGGAGGGCCTTTTAGTGTGCTATTGAATTATAATTGGCGGGTAATGAACAGCGAGGACAACTAGAGGTTGCTTTCTTTGCCATCTTGATTTTAGCTGGTTTATTTACTGCATATGAAACAGGACTTTTCCCTTTTCCCCCTCACAGGATGTGTGATAGGGCTGTAGCTCACTTCTTCAGTGACCCCCTGCTCAAACCCATAGTGGGAGCATGCAGAGGGGCAGGTCATGGAGCCTCAAACCCGTAGTGGGAGCATGCAGACGGGCAGGCCATGGAACTCCAACCCCATGGCGATATCTAGGGTTTAGTGTTTACAGCTCCTGAAGCCCCAGTGGGTGTGGGTGTTACCTTGTCCTCTTTTAGTTTTGCCATCTGCAGGTGGCTTGTGTTAATCAGCTCAATTAGACCCCCTGCTTTATTGCAAGGACAGAGGGCTTTCTGTATCCTGGGTTCTTGCCTTGGTGTAGCAGAAAAATCAGATCTCATGTGGACTTGGAGAATGGGTATAAGGTTTTATTGAGTGGGGGCAGGTCTCAGCAAGGTGGATGGCAAGGTCAGAAGGGGGATGGAGTGGGAAGATGGTCTTCCCCCGGATCTGTGCCATCCAGCTACCGGACTCTCCTCCAGCTGCCCTCAGCCGAATTCCGTGTGCTCTTCCACTCCTCTGCTCCTCTCGATGTCCAGACACTTGTGTCTGTGTCTGCTATAGGGTCTTGGGGTTTTAATAGGCATAGGATGAGGGGTGTGCCGGCCAGAGTGGTCTTGGAAAATGCAACATTTGAGCGCAAAAACAGAAATGCCTGTCTGCACTTAGTTCCCTGGGCACAGGCCTGAGGGTGGAGCCCTCGCCAAGGACCCTGCCCTTCTCTATCCAGCACTTCTCTGCCCCCCTCCCATATCGCATTCTGTTTTGACTAGATCCTGCTTTGATCAGTACAGTCCTAACTGGTACTCAGAAAAAAAGTCCTGCTGATCTCCTACTATGAGGCACCCTATGGAATGAGGGGATTGAGGGGTGGTGAGGCAAGGTCCCTCCTGTCAGGAAGTGCTGTCTGAGCTGATTCCTACACGATGTGGGAGGCCAGCCAGATAAAACCGATGAGCAGCGACTCCAGGGGATGAGGCCAAATTGGAAGGGTAACAGGTGCAGTATTTTATGAAGGTCCTTCTTATCTTCTTGCCTCAGCAGGGAATATAGCTAGTCCTGGAAACTCACGTCAAGGCCGCAAAATGGAAAATCTATTTCAACCTTTTGATATAAGTTGTTAGCATGGGGAAAATAAAATCTAAAATCTTTCAAGAAATAAAATTTCAATGAAAGGGACGTGATTATAATGATCACAGGTTTAGTACATTAACATAAAGAATAGTCAATATGTGTTTCAATGCCACAAAGTCATTTTATGTTTTAAGCAAATAAGATCTCTCCCTTTAGGAAACATTCAAGTCGTTCTTGTTGTTTCCCTCACATAATTTCCCACCTGTGAGACCTGTTGTCAGTACGCGAAAAGCTCTTCCTAGATTTACTTACACAATAGCTAATTGTTTTAGGCACTTTTTTTAGTCTTAAGGAAAACCTTTACGTGAAGATACAGAGTCTCATTCATTCGCTATAGGAGCTCATGATCTTTTATGTTAGGTCTCCTAAAAAATGAGGTTTTAGTTAGGAATAAATATACTTATTCTCATCAGAATAATTTTTGTTACACTTCAAACCCCATAATAGTAAATTTGAGGGAAAAAATGTTAGTTCATGCATCACACATAGCATACATCTAATACTTTATATAGTCTCCTCCAGTTTGATACATTATATGCCCAAGTGATTACAAAATACTTTTCCAAAGTTTGCTGATTCTTAAATGTCAACTGGCTGGAAAGTCTTAGCCTTGTGCATCCTATCTAACTTGCAAGAAAGATTTAATTTCAAAGCCTCTTAGTCCATGGGCTGGCAAACCGTAGCCCATGGGACAAATCTTGTCCACGCCTGTTCTTTTAAAGTTTGTGAACTATGAATAATTTTTACATTTCACAAGTGTATTTAGAAAACAGAATAATAATATGGGATAGAGGGGCATATGACCTGCAAAGCCTGAAATATTTACTGTCTGGTACTTTGCAGAAATGCTTTGCTTCATTACGTCTTAGACCATCTTAAATACTGTTTTAGCTGGAAAAAATAGTGTACCTAGTGGAAAATATTCAGTTATTAAAACTTCAGTGATGTTTACTCTAAAATTAACATTGTGGATGACTTACAATATGTTTTTAAAAAGTTCTAAATTTTGGTATGTATTTGCACAATTTATAAGACAAGAACTCTAAAAGTAGAACCATAGGTTTAGCATTTTATTATATTGATTTTAACTTTCCTTAACATCAAGCTTTGTGAGATACATATATGCTATCTTAATTATAATAATAAACCCTATTCTAAGCATATATACAAATCACTGCCTCTAAGAGACATTTAATAGCAAGAACATGAAGTTCTCAAGTTGTTGTAAATGGATTTTTTTATTACTTAAATGATAAATTTGGCTGGCATTTTTTATGTATCTTGAAAGCACTTGTTGTATACTGTTTGTCTAAATGAAGGTTTAGTTGTAAAGTATATTGTTCTATGTGTATTGTTCTATGCAAAAAAGATTCAACTTTGCTTTAAGTTTGTAATTTCTGATGCAGGTTTCAAATCTTAAAGATTTTATAAAAACTCAGCTGTGTATCTTCTTTTTCGTTTTCACACCTATATGGAAAAGTATAAATGATTTTTTAAAAGAGCCAAATTATGTGAAAAAATGCTCCTTTTCAAGACCTATGACAGTTTATTCTTTACTTTAGTATTTACTAAATAAGATGCCCCCTAGCTGACAAATTCTTCTTTCCTTTTAGGAAACAGTATCATTCAAACTTTTAAATTACTTGTATTAAAACTGCAGAGGAGTTTGGGTGCTGATAATCACAAAAGAAGCTTGATTTAGGTAAATGTATGAGAAAACATAGTATTGATTTTGTAAAAGTTTGTGGAAATAAAATATAGAGGCCGGGCGCAGTGGCTTACGCCTGTAATGCCAGCACTGTGGGAGGCCGAGGCGGGCGGATCACGAGGTCAGGAGATCAAGACCATCCTGGCTAACATGGTGAAACCCCGTCTCTCCTAAAAATACAAAAAATTAGCCAGCCGTGGTGGCGGGCGCCTGTAGTCCCAGCTACTCGGGAGGCTGAGGCAGGAGAATGGCGTGAACCCAGGAGGCAGAGCTTGTAGAGAGAGGAGATCGCGCCACTGCACTCCAGCCTGGGTGAGAGCTAGATTCCGTCTCAAAAAAAAAGAAAAAAAGAAAAAAAAATAGAGAAGTAAAATATGAAAACATGATATACTAATAAATAGGCCAGAAATCAAATGTGCATCTAAAAAGTGATATGATAAAAATTATCCATCAGAATTTGATATTCAAATATATAATATTAAATATCAAAAATAAAATATATTGTACATAAATGGGAAGATATTTATTTCTAGTTGACAATTTGATTCTCAAATGAAGAGAGTGGAAGAACTTGTTACTTTGTCCCGAGTTTGTCTTTACTAGGTATTTGGCATCCAATTTTTTTTTTTTTTTTTTTTTTTTTGAGATGGAGTCTCACTCTGTTGCCCAAGCTGGAGTGCAGTGGCACGATCTTGGCTAACTGAAACCTCCACCTCCCAGGTTCAAGTGATTCTCTTGCCTCAGCCTCCCGAGTAGCTGGGATTACAGGTGCATGCCACCACACTTGGCTAATTTTTTGTATTTTTAGCAGAGACGGGGTTTCACCATGTTGTCCAACTTCTCTGAGTCTGTTTCCTGATTTGAAAAAATAGCATCCCTGACAAACAATAGACTATACTAGAACCCTTTAAATAATAGATATATAAATGTTAGACTTTTTATTAAATCAATGGCTACACCTCCTTTTATGTTTCCTACCTTACCAAATACTGATATTTATGGAGACATTTCACATATATTTATACCTTTGTATTCAAGACAATCGATGGTTCACGCCTATGGCATTCTTTTGAAACGTTTAAAGCTTCAGTTAGGAAAGCATCTTAAATCTCAACATGCTTGGATAAAAGAAGTGGAAAAATCACAGTCTGCTGGCGGACACCTATAGTCCTAAAAACTCAGGAGGCTAAGGAGGTAGGATCGTTTGATCACAGGAATTCAAGGGTTACAGTTAGCTGTGACTGTGCCACTGTACTCTAGCCTGGGTGATAGAGCGAGACCCTGTCTCTTAAAAAAATATATAATCATAAAAATAATAATAGAAGTACAAACTATTGATGCAGAGAATCCTGAAGAAAACATATAGCATGCATTTTTCCATAAGTAAAGCAAAGGTAAACCTTAGGTAAAACGCTATTATCCTAAACCTCAAATGTCTACAACATCTTTTAATTTTGCTGGTGAAATCTCAAATGCAGTAAATCTTCACTAATTATCTTTCCCTTCAAATATCGTTGTATTAGTCAATGTTATTTCAGTTGCTCAGAAACAAACAAATAAGGAAACAGATCAAATAATCCAAAAGGCCTTAGCAAGCTCTGGATTTAGATTCTCAAGTGATGTCATCGCAGATGTGCTTACTTTGTCTTTCTCTGACTTCCACTCAAAATGGCCAACAGAAGCTCAGTGGGAAGAGCGCCTGCTTTCCTACAGTTTGGTTTGTTTTCTTCTGACTCGCCATGCATTGGGATCCCAAGGTGTGGTAGGTGTCCTGCTGCTCTTCCACACCACTGTTCCAAATCTCCCCTCCCTAAACAGCCTCTGAAGCACTTCTGACCATATTATTTCATCTATCATTTTGTGTTTTATATCAGGCTATTGTCTTCTCCTATCTTCCTAGGAATTTCTCTTTTCTCAGAGATGGGGATTTTAGTGCCCTCAGTGTTAAAAATTATAAGATGTATAACTTTCTTGCTTAAAACTCTCCAATAGATTTACTTCCAGCACACATAAATGAAATCTGGAGCGTGATCACAATGTACAGGCCCTCCTCGTTCTGTTCTTGACCTCTCCATATTCTCCTGTGTTCATTCCTTCTCCACACTCTTCCAACAACACTGACTTCCTTGCTGTCCCTAAAAACAGGCACAGTATGCTCGTGCCATTTGCCTTTCTGGCCATTGCATAAACTATATATGTAATTGTATAATTATATGATTTACGTATAAAACATATATAACAATATGTACTTATTACATATAACAGTGTCAGCATTATATATGTATGTATACATATATATGTGTGTGTATGTGTGAGAGAGAGATATATATATATATTCAGGTTCAGGTGTACATATGAAGATTTGTTACACAGATAAACTCTCATGTCACAGGGGTTTGTTGTATGGATTATTTCATCACCCAGGTATTAAGCCCAGTACCCAATAGTTATCCTTTCTGCTCCTCTCCCTCCTTCTACCCTCCACTATCCAGGAGACCCCAGTGTCTGTTGTTTCATTCTTTGTTTATTAGTTCTCATCATTTAGCTCCCACTTATAAGTGAGAACATGTGTATTAGGTTTTCTGCGTTCGTTTACTAAGGATAATAGACTGCAGCTCCATCTCATTCTTTTTTATTGCTGCATAATTTTCCACGATGTATATATAGCGCATTTTCTTTCTCCAATCTCAGTTGATTATATGTCTTTGCTCTTGTGAATAGTGCTACCATGAACATTTGCATGCATGTGTCTTCATGGTAGAATGATTTATATTCCTCTGAGTATATTCCCAGTAATGGGATTGCTGGGTCAAATGGTAGTTTTTCCTTTAGCTCTCTGAGGAATCGTCATACTGCTTTCCACAATGGTTGAACTAATTTCCATGCTCACCAACAGTGTATAAGTATTTCCTTTTCTCCAAAATCTAAATGTAAAACCCAAAATTATAAAAACTCTGGAAGGCAACCTAGGCAATACCATCCTGGACATAGGAATGGGCAAAGATTTCATGCCAAAGACACGAAAAGCAATCATAACAAAGCAAAAATTGACAAATGGGGTCTAATTAAACTTAAGAGCTTCTGCACAGCAAAAGAAGCTATCAACAGAGTATAACAGACAACTTACAGAATGGGAAAAAATGTTTGCAAACTTTGCACCTGACAAAGGTCTAATATCCAGCATCGATAAGGAACTTAAACAAATTTACAAGAGTAAAACAACCCCACTGAAAAGTGGGCAAAGGATATGAACAGACACTTTTCAAAAGTGGCCAAAAAGCCTATGAAAAAAAAAGCTCACTATGTAATTTAATAATATAAGTGCCATGAAAACTGCAACTCTGTCTACATTGTTGATTTGAACAATATCTGCTACATAGAAGACTCTCAAATATCCCCTGAGTGAATGAAGGGTGAATGAATAAATACATAAGTAAATGTATGAATGAAACATTTTAGCAGAAGGGCTAAAACTGAGTCTCACTGAGTTAGGTGCCCACCCTGGTGGTAAGGAGTAATGTCTGCCTCTCTAGCATCATATGGATTAAGAGTGAATTTTTTTTTTCTTTTTTTTTTTGTGAGACAGGGTCTGACTCTGTCACCCAGGCTGGAGTACAGTGGTGTGATTTCAACTCACTGAAACCTCTGCCTCCCGAGTTCAAGTGATTCTCCTGCCTCAGCCTTCCAAGCAGCTGGGATTACAGGTGTGCATGACCACACCTGACTAATTTTTGTATTTTTAGTAGAGACAGGGTTTCAGCATGTTGGCCAGGCTGGACTTGAACTCCTGACCTCAAGTGATCAGCCCACCTTGATCTCCCAAAGTGCTGGGATTACATGTGTGAGCCACTGCACCCGGGCAAGAGTAGAATATTAAGAGTGAACTTTTTAAAGAAAATCCAGATGCTATTACTCAAAGAGAAGAGGTTGCTGAGCAATCAAGCAATAAATGTTGATCATATCATTCCCTCTCTTCCCTTTTCTGTCACCAATGCCTGTACACTAATATCTTGGAATAGGTTGGTTATATCTTCTACTCCCTTCTTTCAAGATGTTAATAATTCTTCTTTTGAAATATCACATCTGCCTTTTATTTATTTATTGCCCATGCCACCACATTGGTATTCACCTTCAATTACTTGTTGCTAATCTTCTTGCTCCCAGTATGATTTCCCATTACCCTGGATCTCCTCAGTATGACTTTTATTGTCTTGAAACAACAACAACAACAACAACAACAACAACGCATGCTATATTATTTTGTCTCTGATCAGACAGAACCTGTTAAAACATTTATGATATTTTTCAACATAAATACTTTCTCCCAGTTAGACTTGTGTCTTTATTCCTAGTCCTGGTTGCCTAGTCCTGAACACCCTTGGTTCATGTTTCCTGAGAATCTACAATCTTAGTTCAAAAATTCATTTTATAAATTAGCTCATCAAATCTTTTTGTGAGACAAACAGGGCAAAGGAAAAGTATTTTTTTTTAAGTCCTAGTGAAGTTACCCATACGGAGCAAAATTTCAGCATAACTATCCCTGGACTCTGAGTCTTATACCCTAGGTCTGAAATCCTCCTTTATGCCAACCTATTCTTCAATATATCCTATGCCCTTTCTCTCTTGTCTTTCAAACACCGCTCTGTCCTTCTATGCAGCTGAGCTCTAACTCTGTAGAATTTGCCTGATTACATAAGCTCACGGAACTCCAAATATAGGTAAAATTACTAGTTACATCAGGTACTTCCATAGTTCCTTTTAATGCTGCATTTTGCAATATCTTTTCAGATTTTATTTTAGACCTCATAAGATTGCACATGTCTTAGAGATAGTGTTTCAGGAGAGTTTTGTTGTTGTTTTTCTGAGTATTGACATAAAACCTAGCAACATGCTAAGCATATAGTTAATTTTCAAGTTAAAATTGTTCGGTGGCTTTTGTTGAGTATTATTTAAGATCATGAATTTTGGATTAACACCTATCCAATTGTAGATTTAATTCACATGATTTTGGTCAAGGATTCTAATTGTTCTTGCATTTGAAGTCGGAGAACCCAATAGAGATCTTACAATATAGCCATGGTTTAATAGAATACTTGGTTAGATTTTTAGATTCTTTGTAAAACTAACAGCTGGCTAGAAAAGTTCCTACAAAGAAAATGTCTTTTTAGAAATGTTTTTTTCTGATGAAATTGTGTCAGCAGGATGCAATGAGGATGCTCTATTAAGTGTTAAAATGCAAGACCTACTGCTCAAATAGTTTTGTTTTATGGATTACAGAAGTGTATGGCTATTTTTAAAAGGCAGTGGTAGTATGCAGCTCATTTGAGAAAACCAAGAAGAGCACAGCAGGAATCATCACTGAAGAACATTCCAATTTTTAAAACATGTAATTGTCCATGTCATAGACTAAATATTATCCATTATGTGGATTGCTGGTACCATCTAAAGGTTATATAAAATTTTTTAAATGCAGGGGAAATCTTTCAATATACTTCTCATAATTACTAGGCCTTACATTACACATTTTGTATTTCGGAGGGCAAGAATTTGATGGGGGAATGAGGGTTGGGTGACAAATCTTCTACTACAAACTTGCATTTGTGATGCTTGGATGAACTTAAGCCAGCGCTTTCAATTCCGAAGCTACTCTGTGTTTTCTTTTTTTAATTAAAAACATCTCTCACTCTTTACTTTGTATTAGTAGTCTAACTTTAAAACATCATTATTAAAGAAAAAATTTTTAAAAGATCGTACTCCTGGTTTTAGATAGAAGCAAATTCAGTCCTTAGGCAAAGGAGACAACATACTAACAATGTAATATAATGGCTGTGTTGCATCTTTTCATGATTTAAAAAATAATTTTTAAAATTTCTATTTGTATTATTTTAAGATAATTTAAATCTGAAAGAGAATGCCTTCTAAAAGGTAAGGCTAAAATCTCAAGTTATCTATTAAAGGGACATTTAGAATGCATATTTATATGATTTTAAGATAATTTAAATAAACCTAAAAGAATATCTTCTAAAAGATAATGCTATAGGCTCAACTTATCTATTATAGGGACATTTAGAATGTATATAAGAAGCTGAAACTGCTCATGTTTAAAATAGTGCAAGCTTTCATTTATTTGAATTACATCCTCTAAAATATAATCGTTTCTTTCTTTAAATCTTCCCTGAATTATAACTTTATACTGACATTTTCTTTTTCATTAGATGGTTTTTTTTTTTTTTTTTTTTTTTGAGTACTGAGTGTACGGTTTCACACATCCCTGAATATCCCATACTATCTTGCTCTAACTTATGAAATAGATAGTTTGTAAATCCTTGTTGAATGATTAATGTTATGTATGCCTCCCAAAAAAATCCATTTGTTCTCCTCTGGGGGGCGGCGGGGGGAAAGACAATGTGAACTTTCAATATCAGATGAAAATTCTTGGATAATTATTCTTTTGATGGAATCTTCTATAATGAGAAAAATTGAATTAACATGTTTCTGATCCATTGAACAAATTATCTAAATGTGTCTACTCCAATAAAAGGTAGAAAACTCGCACCTCTTCACAACGTGTTCAATTGTTCTTCTTTATCTCACTAATGTCGAAATGTTCTCTTTAAATTTCTAATGGTTTTATGGGAGAAAATGTGGAGGAGAATTTTAGAAAGCAAGACATATGGTTCGATTCTATAAAAATCATTTATTGTATAAATTAAATGCAATATATTAGAACTCATTTAAATGTGTATGGAACACAACAGCGGGGGGCAAGTTAGTCTTTCGTTCTTTTAACTTATATTTACACGGATGAAAGGAACTATAGAAAATCTGACCTGTTTTCCATTTCAAACTGGACTTATTTTCAAATTAAAAGTAAGGAAGCAGCTTTCTTCAAATTATTTATGGTGTAAGAAATTGCAAGCCCTACCATTGGATGAGATTTGTGTTTATTCTAGCAGATAGAGAACATGATTGTTTCTAAAGTATTTTTCCCAATTTTTAAAATACCATTTCCTTGTCCAGGCATTTCCTGGAAACGTTAACTCTGATGGTGTGGTCCGGCATGAATTACAGCATCCTGTTATCGCCCGCTATGTGCGCATCGTGCCTCTGGATTGGAATGGAGAAGGTCGCATTGGACTCAGAATTGAAGTTTATGGCTGTTCTTACTGTGAGTATCATGTTATTTAAATTTGTGGCAGGTTTTATCTTTATTTAAATAGTAAGCTGTTTTTTAAAAAATTATTTCACATTACTTGCTTTCTCTGACAATAAACTAGCTTCTCATTTACATATGTGTGTATCTATGCATAGATACATATATATATAAAATAAAAGGTTGTTTCCCTATTTGTATGTTATAAATGTATATTATAAACACACACAGAGACTAACAGACATGTCACTATATCTTAATTATACTTTAGGTTGAAGATTTGGAAAGTTTTTTTTTGTTCGAGAGACTAAATAATAAAGCTTATTAATAAAATTGCCTTGTCTTATGAAATATTTAAAAAGGGGCAAGCTATATTGTTATCTATGTATTTGGGTCTTTATGATGGGTTTTGAAAACATTTCGAAGAACTTCCTTCCAGTTCACTAAGTGTCTCTCTTCAGTTATGCGTATTCTTATACTGAAGCCAACCACTGGGTTTTAAAGTCAATGACGTTTTCTCTACCAAATTTAATTTAGTTTTTCAAATCGATTTGGTCATCTAAAGAAGTTATTTTCCCTTAAACATATTTTAAATCTCTCTTGTTATTTCTTCAATACATTATGCTTATATCTAAGGATTCCAACATATGAATCTGGGGGATTATAATTCTTCTGTCACTTGTTTCTGCTAATTTTTGCAAATGGTAGTTGTTTTCTCCTACTCTCCTACCTCCCTCTTTTTCTTCTTATCCCCTTTGCCTGTCTGTCCTTTTTATCCTTATCCTTATGCTTATCCATATTCTTTACTGCGACCTCAATTTCTTTAAAATTTTATCAGTGGAAATTTGTTTGGGCCAAGGTTGATGGTGAATTCTTATCCATATTCTTTACTGCGACCTCAATTTCTTTAAAATTTTATCTGTGGAAACTTGTTTGGACCAAGGTTGATGGTGAATTCTTCTTCAGAGGATATATCTTTGCTTATTTGCTTCTGTGAAGGCGATACCAACACAGAACTGCTTTCAAGATTATCTCTAGTTGTGGTTGTTGTTTCTTTGTGAGACTGCTAGGCAGTATACATTTAATCTATGAACACATGATTTGCAAACATTGGCTTCAAAATATGATTTCCCTAGTAAAATATGCTTTCCTCATTCCTGGAAATTTTTCTTCCTGCTGTTACGATTGCCTGGGGGAACAAAGAGGCTGGGTATCAACTAGGAGGGGGATTGGTTCCTCTGTGTTTTGCAAAAAGTCTCTTATTAGCCCCTTTCTTACTCATTCCTATAAACCCACAAAAATGAGTTCACACTAAGCAGAAAATTTCAAATGCCTCCGTTGGACAAGCTCTCTAAAACACACTAGACCCTTAGTATTTTATATAAAAGAATATATGAAGCTTTCGCCTCTATATAAAGTTAGTAACAGAAATTGGTCAAAATATCAGCTATAATAGTGCCCAAATACCGTCTTATTAATTCATAGGCAATAGTGTTATGTGCAAACTACAAAAAAGGGGTCATGGAGGTCATTTAAAAATTCTCAAAAACTGTTTATTTGGTTGCCATTTTATTGTAGCAGATAAAATTAGTAGAGAGACAAAAGATTTAGTTCTTCAGGAGAATGTAGCTCTTTAGAAGGAAAATTTAGCATTTCTGGAGAGGCCCAAAAAGAGGTCTAACATAAATTAGAATCCTTGGTCGTATGTGGTCTAGTCATTCATAGAGTGTCATGTTCACACATAGTCTTGCTCTCAGCGGAGCATCATGACGGGAAGGCCAGAACAAAATGTGATATAATTGTGACCAGCACAAATTTTGTTAAGAGCCATGTTTAGCTTTTAGTAAATAAATACAGACACACACACACACACATATATAGATATATATACACACACATATATATATACACATACACATACACATATATGTATATAAAAAATCTTTCATGGAGACTATGTGTATGTGCAATTTATTTTATTAGCAATTATGTAATGAGCACTTTTCATGTATGATAAACATATTAAATGGTAGCATTACCACAGTAGATGAGAAAGACATGGTCTTTGAGAGATGAAGTGGGATAAATAATTTCATAGAGTTAATCATAATAAAAATAGTAAACGTTAAAATTTACCCAAAAGCACATAGCCTGAGTGATAGATCTGAAAGGGAAACCAGGTGGTCTGGTATAGTGCCAAAGGTCTCTATCACTGTCCTGTTTTTAGTCCCAGCAAAATGAGCACCCATCTGACCATCCACAGTTTAATCAAAACATCATATCAAGACGCCGCAACCACTGATCAGGCCTTCTCCCAGTTACTGCAACTCTTAAATGTAAAAATTCACCTGATTTGTATCACCATAGATTAGTTCTTGTTTTTCAAAAAAATTTCATGCAGATGGAGTCATAAAAGATGCATTATTTTACACTTGACTTCTTTAGTTAAAAATCATATTTCTGAGAATTATCCATGCTGATATTAGAGACAGTAGTTTCTTTTCCTCAGTATGATTCTATCTTGTGAATATTCTACAATCATTTGTTTATTTCATGTTGACGAACGTTTGAGTTGTTTCTAGATGTTGGCTATTTCTAAGGAATTACTAAAAATGTTTCTGTTGGGTATAGACCTGGGGGTGGTAATAACAAACTAGCATACATGTGTGTTCACCTTTGGCCAATAATGACACAAATTTTTCTAAATTGGTTATACCAATTCAAAGTCTCCAATACAATTAACTAGAGTTCCTCATGCTTACAAATTAAGATATTTAGTATTGTTTAAAAGTTTAGCCATTCTGGTGAGTGTTTGTCATATCTCATTTTAGTTATGTTTCTGATTTTTAAAACAGGTTATGCTTATTTGTCATATGTATACCTTTTTTTAAGTGTTTGTTCAAGAATCTTGCTCATATTTCTATGGATTCCCATTTATCTATTTATGTATCTATCATCTATCTATTGATAATCTATTTGATTGTTTTAAGTAGTTTTTGCAGGCTCTTCTTCATTCTCATTACGATTGCTAGACACGTATTTATTTTTGATGTGACTTTTTTTACAGTAATAATTTTAAAGCAAACATTGTCAATGAGGTCACATAGGAGTCCACAGGTGTGGACTTAAACTGTGACCACATGTTCTATCACTGTTACAAGTAGATTTATAAAGTTGTGAGTGTGCTGTCATGGGCTTTTCTATCAAGACTGGGCTTTGACAATTACAAGAACAGAAGGAAAAATAAAAAGCAAATCAGGAAGACAGACTTTTCTACTGTATAAGCCCCTTTGGGGGAAAATCATATAGGTTTGGGAAACTATATTAACATTTATATCAATGGATACCAGTGGAGTAAGTAACTTAGCAACATAAAATTTAGAAAGTAGCATTTCAGTTGGATGTAGTAAGTTGGGTAATGACCTCTCATAACATAAAGCCTTTATTCTTGGAAGTTGTAAGCATGTAAGTATTTGCAGATGTGAGTTAACAATCATGACAGGGAAAGACAATTTTACATTAGCCAGGTGGGCCCTAAGTGCAATCACATGTATCATTGTGAAAGGTAGGCAGGGAGAGATTTCACA
Source organism: Macaca fascicularis (assembly GCF_037993035.2). Taxonomy (NCBI): domain Eukaryota; kingdom Metazoa; phylum Chordata; class Mammalia; order Primates; family Cercopithecidae; genus Macaca; species Macaca fascicularis. Next base: position 188,690,355 of record NC_088377.1, read on the forward strand.
GATAGGAAAGCAGAGAATGTGAACACCTTGGAACCAGAGACTGCAGTGATGTGACGATAAGCCAAGGAATGCCAGCAGCTACCAGGAGAGGGAAAGGAAAGGGGCAGATTTTCTCTGGAGGGAATGTGATCTTGCCAACACATCGATTTCATTCAGTGACACCGCTTTGGAACTTCTGACCTCCGAAGTTGTGAAACAACAAATTTCTGTTATTTTAAGTCACTAAGTTTGGGATAATCTGTTATAGCAACAACATGAAACTAACACAAGAGTCAATATATTTTAGGAAAGAAAAGACAAAAATAGGCCTGAGCAATGTTCTCTGATAGAACTTTCTACAAAGATGTAGATGTTGTCAGTGTGCTCTAACCACTAACCATATGTGCCTATTAGCATGTGAAATGTAGCTAAGACAACTGTGGAACTAAAATTTTAATTTCATTTAATTTTTAATTCATTTGAATTCAGATTTAAATAATGTGACTACTGGCTAACATTGGACAGTGCAGCTTAGAGGAGACAAAGCATCTATTTTTTCATGTCTTTTTATAACATGAAGGACCTATAAAAGTTAAGTGTCAGTCTCTATTTTTTTTTCTTAGTTTGAAAGACAAAAATTTAATTATCCTGAAAACTGTCTTTACTGTCAATAATGTAATGACCAGTCATCTTACTAACCACACAGTTTTAGTCTGTTTTGTGTTACTATAACAGAATATCTGAGACTGGGTAATCTAGAATGAACACAGGTCTATTTCTTACAGTTCCGGAGGCTGGGGAGCTCAAGGTCAAGGGACATGCATCTGGTGAGGGCCTTCTTTTTGTATCATGTCATAATAGAAAACTGGGCCCTCATGACCTATTCATGTCTTAAAAGTCCCACCTCTCCACACTGTTGCATTGGGGGTTAAGTTTCCAAATATTGAACTCTGAAGGATGTGTTCATACCAGAGCATACACCAAATGTCCAGATAAGATGGTTTTCCATTTATTATTTGCGAAGAATGCAAATTACATTTATCCCGTTTCCAAGAAAAATATACGTGTTTATATTTTAAAATATATATATGTTAAATGTATTTGTTATGAAACACTTTCCAAAAGTTACTTCGATGTAAATTTTCTATACTAGAGTTCAAACTAGAAAGAGCCCTTAGAAGATGATACTCTGTGTACCCGAGCTTAGTGAACTGTTGTCTCAAGAGCTTTCTTTTGATTTTTCAATGACAAAAGGAATCATAGAACTTTGAGTTGGGAAATGTAGATTAGACACAGCCCTCCCATTTTGCCCTCCTAGAGAATAGCAGTGCTGTGTACTCTAGGGTCTCAGCAAGGAGAAACATCGTTTTGATCCTGCCTGTGGAAGAGAGATGAATTCTCTAATCTGTCTGGAAACTACTGAGAGCGTGTACCTGGGATCCATCTTAAACCTGCAAGAGAATGGGACTTCTTTCACCACAAAGTTTGCCAGAAAACTAGAGAGAGAGAGAAATAATAATGTGAGCACTGTTTCTGTTTGACCGTGAGTCTGGTGTAACTCCCCTTGTGTTTGCCATCTTTCCTCTGTGCATTTCCTCCATGATCACTTTGTCGTCTGAGCAATGAGGTACTTCTCAAGGTTAAAATAAGACGCTGACTCTATTCCAGGTGGAGAATTTCGTTCCAGGCCACTGCTTTGAAGCCTTTAGGGCTTCTATTGTTCCTATTTCCTGACTTGTCTTGAATATAATATGAATTCCAATTTTAGTAAATCTAAGCTCATTTTGAAACATTCTGCTTCCTCTACGTTTGGTTTTCCCTCAAGTTTAGTTGAAACAAGTGCATTAAGTTATTTTTAAAACTTAGCAATATGTCCCATGCCTTTTGATTCAGTGAGCTTCCTCCCACAGCACAGACACTGATCTTCTTACGCGATACCAGTGGGACTTCATAAAGCAAAAGGAAGAGGTCTCAGATTAATAATTTCAAAAAATCATTTATGGCTGCATTACTCAAACATTCATTTTAAAAAGCCAAACCCAGTGCATTGATTAAAGTACTGAGCATTTTTGATGGCAAATACTTAATTAGCTTTTAGCCAGAGTCCTCTTAAAAGTAAGGACGGCACCTTGGGAAACCAACGTACATGCAACGAAAGTAATTTTTATATAGGCTTTTAATTTGGATGAATAAATAATAGAAACTGTATGTCACTGAGTGCAAATCATAATGGAAAATTATGTTGCTGCCTGAGAAAAAAGGAAAACATATCAGGAGAAGTTAAATACAAATAAATAAAAGACAGTGTTTGATTGATGGCACATCTGCATCTCTAGTGAGAATACCCTCTTCTCAGGACACACACTAACTCCCCTCACTCTCATTCTGCTTAGGCAAGAGATGCTGCCAAGTACAGATGTGTTAGTTTCCTGGGGTCTCTGTAAAATAGTTCTGCAATCTTAAGACAAATTTAAGACAATAGAAAGGTATTCTATCATGGTTCTAGAGGGCACAGTCTGAAGTCAAGGTGTTAGCAAGGGTAGTTCCTTCTGGAAGCTTGGAGAGAGAAACATTCCATGTCCCTCACCCATCTCCTGGTGGTGGCCAGAAGTCCTTGGCGTTCTTTGGCTCGTTCCTGCCTCATTTCAATCTCTGCCTTTGGGTTCACGTTCACATGAACTTCTTCGCTTTTGTCTGTGTCTCTATGTCTTCACATAGTCTTCTTCTAAGGACATCGGTTATTGGAATTAGGATCTACCCGAAACCAGGATGACCTTATCTTAACAATCCACAATGACCGAATTTTGAAATAAGGCCATGCTTTGAGGTTTTGAGTGGACATGGACTTTCAGAAACACTATTCAACACAATATTATATATATATATATAAATGATTCATTAAAATCATTATGAATTTATGTTTACATCAGTTTAAGTGAGCAAAAAATAAAACATCAGTTTTGGAAGTCAACCTGTGTGTTCCTACTTAAATTAGATGTTTAATTTTGTATCATATAGAAGCGTCCCAGATACTTATATTTTGGTTTTATAATCTCTTCAATTTATTCAGTGAACACGTATTGCATTCAGGCATTTAGAAACAACCTGAAGCATAAACCCTGCACTCAAGGAGACTAATTTTTGGCAGAATAAATGAATAAGTAAATAGTTTAAACCCTCTATGATAAACGCTATGACAGAGAGGGAAGCCTCACCTATGTTGATTAATGAAATAAGATTTCACTAAGAAGCAACAGAAATTAGGTATAAAGGAGCATTCAAGACAAGAACTAACATTTTCAGAGACACAGAGACACAGAGGTAAGAACATAATTTATTTCATATTTGGAGTTTTTAGCTAGCAACGTAAGTCTCATTCCAGTGTATATAGATAAATATATAAATTATTACATTGCTTAGAGGATCAATATATTTATGACAGATTTGTTAATCTTATTAATATTAATAAGATTAAAAACATTGAATTATACTATTTTTAAAGCATTTTGCTAATTTTAAATCTTAAGTGCAAATCTGACCGTATTACATCTGGGCTGACTACATGTTAATGATGCTACATTGCCTGTAAAGTCCAAGCTGTTTGTTTGAAATTTAATTTCTCCCCACCCACCGACTACCTCTGTAGTCTTAAATCCTGTCATATTGTTTTATGATCCAAATATGAATACAAGCTATCTTTCGTGATACATGAGTGACCTGCTTGTTTAACACGCACTCATTCGAGATACTTTCTCTAACCAAAATGCCCTCTCTGTCATCCTTACCTGACCAATCTTTTTTATCTTTCAAGATTCAGTTGAGAGGCAATCTTTAATAAGAATTCTCTGAATTTCCACAGTGAGTCACGTGTTTATTTTCATAAGAATGTTTATCAGATATCATATACCATAATATTACATGAATATTTCCAATGGAATATTTAACAAAATAATTCAAAGTAAAGTCAACTGTAAGATACTGGGAGGAGGAGACAGCAAGTGTCACCTTATTCATCACTGGCATCCTCTTAAATGGTAGGCTCGTTGTACACAATAAATGTTTGCTGAAGTGAACTGACATCAAATATAAATGATACAGACATAATTTATTCCCCCAGTGAAAACTGTTTTCTATTTGAGGCTGTATAGATTATTTTATTGGTGGAACAGGATATGATTCTATTGCTTCATATTGAATAATGCTCTAGGGGGCCTACAAAATATTGAAATAATTGCCAAACTAAATATAATAATAGATGTTCAAACAGAGCTATATAAAGCAAATAAGTCAGTGGTTTTTTCTAATTTAAATATTTGTATAACTTGTATTATTATTTCTGTTTATTATTTTAAACCATAATTTTGAGGTTGCTTCATGGGTTATGTATATGGATTGCTTATCATCAGAGGAAAAAAAAATTCAAGATCCAAATTAATGTCAATATAAAAGTAATTTAACATAAAAATAGATTTAATAGATATCACTGCCAAGTTATACAAAATAAACTGGTAATTAAAGAGATAATTAAAATTGTCATGTACTATATGACATATTTGGGATATGCTGTGTTCTAAGTTTTCATGTTATTAGATTTTTAAAAATATTGTATGTTGTAACCAGAAATGTTCTTGCCATTAGGAGATCTGGAACTTAGATTTGAGCACATGTAGTATTTTTAGTGCTTTTAAGAATAGTTTGTGTTTCAAACTAGAATTGGAGTACTTTGTAATAGACTATTTCTGTGGATTGTCATTCAGTGTCAGTTTGAGATTATGTGGATTTCTGTAGATTGTCATTCTTTGTCAGTTTGAGATAATGACTTCTTGATCTGTACATATAAATATTATTGTAGGGATAAGGCTAACGATGAAGGTGCACACGATAGACATTTGTACGTAATGTGGGTATAAGCCTTTCTGGCAGGGGTTGACTGAGGTAGATAGCTAGTGGATCAGATACTCAGTGGATCTCATTCCTGGATTACCATTTGAGGGTGACATTTGAAATGAACAAATTTAAAGCATGGAAATATAGGTTCTCATTTTTTATTCTATGGGGAAACATGCTATCAGTATTTAATTGTTTTTTTCTAGTGTAATTTGTTTACTTGGAAGAAACTTAAAATTGACTGTTTAATGAGAGAACATGGTGAGCCTACCTTTATATTTAGGAACAAGACAGTTACAATTGGCAGCTAGCTTGTATTTTGGAGAACTATTTAATATGTCACTGATACAGAGTTGGAGTCACATCATATTACTGTAAAATCTAAATTTAAATTTACTTTCAGGACCTTTCAAAGTTAAACTGACATATAAAATCAAGAATGTCGATTTAAAAGCAAATTAAAATTTCTGGCAGAGAGTAATATGCAATTAGACCTATGTCTGTCACTCTGAAATATGAATAACAGTATACTTTCTAGAATAATGGAGGGTATAACTTTTATTATACACATCAGTCCCAAGTTTTTCATAAAATAATTTCCCGAGAAATGTAAACATATTAAAACAGAAGTATATATACACACATTTTGGTGCCTGGTTAAAGAGAAGGATAAGGTAATGGAAAAGAACCATATTTCACTGTGGTTTATAAATAAGATATTTTGATTACTACAAAGAGGAGCCATGTGTGTACTCTAGGAGAACTTCAAAGCTGAAAAGTTCCCAAGAGAGCATCCAGCCCAATCCCTTATTTTACTAATGAGGAAACCAAAATCCACAGAGTTACGTGACGTGCTGAGTGAATTAATCGCAGACCTAGAAATCCTGCATAACAATCTAGCGTCGAGCTTCCTCTCTGACATTTGATACTCTTCTCCTCTGGTTCATTCTTCTTTGTTTCTTCTTCACCCACAAGGGCTTTTTATAATCTTAATGATGGCCCCCAGAAAATATAATTTTGTGAATTCTAATGACCATAGAAATGCTCTGGCCCATTGATTATCACCATAAGAATATATAGGAGATATCCAGTAAGAAAAATACCTCAGTAGTACTGTGCATTCCACATGTCCAGCAGGAAAATTTAAATGACCCATCTTCTTCATATTGGACTCATTGAAGAATAGCTTGCAAATAAACACAACTCAAGCTTTAATTGCATTTTGGTGCAGAAAGTTTATCAATATCAGTTAGTGTATTTTCTCAGGTAGTTTTACCCCCTGAGATATTTTAACTACCTTTGATATATATGTTAATTCTTATTTTTGATAGATGATTACAGAGAGTACTAAAGCCTAAGTTACAGTTACAGAGTCCATCAACATTTCACTTATAATCCGTTTAATGTGAGGAAAGCAATAAAATTTAAAACACTGCAAATATATATAAGTGATTCTTTTATTAGCTTTTATTCTTGTGTTGTTAGTTTTAATTATCACCTATTTAAATTAGCTTAGCTAGGGAGAGAAGAGCAAATATTTAAGATGGCAGTAATTGTCCTCATGAATTAAACGTAACAACATAATAAAATAATTATTTAGTATGCTCACTTTTAAAATCTCCAGCAATTTAAATTACTTGAATTAGAAATCAGTGATTTTCAGAGATTAAATATTTTTATTCCTATTAGAATAGTATCAGATCTTTTATAGTTAGACTTGAAAAGAAGTAATCAAGATTTTCAAATTTAGTTTTTTATATTTTCTATGCTTCTAAAGGAAGCATATATATTTTTTCTCACATGCTCAAAATACTGTCCTATTAGTTTTTCACCTTTCATGCTTGTTTGGCTGGACTGGAGGAGTTAAAGAAACTGTCAGTATCCTGTTTTATTACCAGTTAATGGGGGAATCATCTCAAGGATTAAAGAAAGCATTCAACCTGTAACAATCATTTTGTAAACATTTGTATACTCTACCCTCAAGCACCCCCAAATAATAATCTTTCCTAGGAAAAAAGTCCTTATTTATGGAATGTTTTTAGCAAGATGTCCCTCTGTTAGATCTCTTATGGTAAACACTTAGCAACTTGAGCTATATGATCATGGCTCTCTGGAAAATCACTTATCAGCTAGATGACCATGGAGGAATGAAATGGAGATGTTTCGTAACGTAAATGCTCTTGTGCGAGGCAATAAACTGCATAGCTTGTTAAAGACTGTCCCTATTACTCTGGGCCAGAGAACACATGTCTGATGCAAGAAGAAAAAGCCTGAGGAACTATGCAGTGTGTATCAGATCCCGTCTTGCTTTGCTTGTCCCTCTGTTTTACTTACCTCCTCTTTATCCCATGGGTAAGGGTAGGGGGTTTCCTCTCCTGGGGTGATGGGCATGAATGAACACCTGACACCTGATGTAGAGCAACTGAGACCAACAGAGTTTATTAGTCATATTTCCAGATAGCCTTTGAGAGAAAGGCATCTCACGTCTTGCAGGGGACATGGGGGTTGTCCTTGGGAACACAGTGAACAATCAGACACGGCAGGAGGCAGGACTTGTAGTATCAAGAGAGTGTTCTTCCCCCTGGCTCCCACAGAGGATGTGATTGGCTTGTTTGGTTAATTCTGTGGGTGTGGGGTAGCAGGGAATGGAAACCCAATACTCAAGGAGAAGCGGAATATGTTTGATCCCCGAGAGAAGCGGCATCTTTTTATTGCAGGACTTATCCACAGGCGCAAAGTTGGGAGGGGAACTTGCAGTGAGGCCACTGGAGACCCTCCAGGCTTTTCCCAGATGTCAAAGCACACATAAACTGGGCCTTACTGTTAGGCCTTACACCACAAGCTCTTAATGTTTTGTTCTCTAAAATTATTAATAATCTTCGGACCTACATAAGACGTTTGCTTTGTGTAAATTTGATTTAACAATCTGATTTTATTTTATTTTATTTTTATTTTTTCTTTTTTATTATACTTTAAGTTCTAGGGTACATGTGCACAACGTGCAGGTTTGTTACATATGTATACATGTGCCATGTTGGTGTGCTGCACCCATTAACTCGTCATTTACATTAGGTATATCTCCTAATGCTATCCCTCCCCCTCCCCCCACCCCACAACAGGCCCAGGTGTATGATGTTCCCCTTCCTGTGTGCAAGTGTTCTCAACAGTGCGATTTTAATTTCACCATATAGATTGCATTAATTACTAACTTTAGCCAAATCAACAACATGTAAAATCCCATATAAAATTTTTTCTTCCCTGTTATCAGAACAGAGAAGAAAAACTTCCCTGTTTTTCTTTCCTGTTAAAAAAATATTTCGTCCTTCTATTTAGCTGTAGGTGCTCTTTTAAACTTGCTATGTTGGCCGTATTTGTGTATCATAAATATAAACTAGAAAATGGACAAGTAGCTTCCTAAACTTTGAAGTGCAAATGTTTTATTAAGGGGGAAAAAACCCTCTTTCCCACAGCATTGCATTTCTATAGAAAATATAATTATTTCCCCCAATCCTTTTACAAGGTTTTTCTATATTGCAAAGGACAGAGAGGAAATATGGCTGAGCTCACTTTGATTTGAGTTGGACCCTGAACATGATTGGTTTAACCGCTTCGCTCATTAATCTCTACTCCAAATTTCAACATGTTGTGTCCATCTATTACAGGTATGTTTTTTGTTGGCCAAAATAACATATACTTACTAACGCCAAAGTTAACGAACAAAAAGCAAGTTTAGTAATTTTTGCAACAAAACCTACCCAGTGAGGGTCCCAGAAGCCTATCTGAGTAATACAGTGGGGCAAGTGGCTTCAATTCATTCTCTGGATGAGTTTTGTTTGCTCATTTGTTTGTTTATTTGTTTTGGAGACATTCTCACTCTGTCACCCAGGTTGCAGTGTAGTGGTGTGATCATAACTCATTGTAGCCTCGACTTTCTGGGCTTAAGCAATCCTCCTGCCCCAGCCTCTAGAGCAACTGGGACTACAGGTACACACCACCATCCCTGGCCAATTTTTTTAATTTATATTTTTGTAGAGATGGGTTTTTTTGTTTGTTTGTTTGTTTGTGTTTGGTTTGTTTGTTTGTTTTCCCAATGTTGGTTTTATACTCCTGGGTTTATGCAATTCTCCTACCTTGGACCCCCAAAGTGCTGGGATTACAGGGGTGAGCCACTGCACCTGGCCAAGATGATCTTTTTCAACAGTGTCTAAGTTAAAATATGCTACAAATTTATTTAAGATCATGCTGTAAAACAAGTCATTTGAAGTCGAGATCATAAAATGACAAGAGAATGCAATGTGTTTCCTCCTTTGTCAACCAACACTGTGGACCTAGCCTGGACTTGCCCAGAAACAGTTGAGCCTGAGAGTAGAGCCTGCCTCATCCATCACATGACCTTCCATAATGACTCTAGATCACCTCATTTCTTCTATTTAAAAAAAAAATTATGCCACCCTTTCTCTTTAATCTTCTATTTTTTCTTCTTGTATCTTCTTTCTAAAATAAAAGAGTACATAAATGTTTTAAAACAAATTATATTTTTGACTTTCAGCAAAGATAAAGTTTTGTCAGTAGGGATTAAAGTTTGTCATCCTTGACATTGTTTATATTTTTGGCTCTATAATTCTTGGCTTTGGAGGAAAGAGTTGTCCCATACACTGGAACCTTTAGCAACGTCCCCGGTTTCTACCCATTAAATACTAGGAGTACCTCATATTTCCCTCAGTTGTGACAACCAAAATTGACCCAAAAGTCTCATAGGGACGAAACTGCCCCTGGGTAAGAACTGCTGGTATAGATGGTACGGAAGTGTCACCTAGAAATCAGCTCATTGTGTTCCTAGGAACTATGAAAGAAAAATTGACACATTGTAAGAATTGACTGAACGTTCATTTGATTTATATAGCAGTGTCTGTTATTTGCAGAAAGCATGTACTGCATGCTGAGATTTCCATAGACTTCATATTGATAAGGACAATATTTATAGTGTTAAAGTATGCCTACATATATAGATCTCCTATGTATGTATTGCAGAAGAAAATATTATGTCACCTCACCAGCATAAATATTGCAAAAGAAAATGACCTTCTGAATTTTCATATCTTTTGTCTGTGATTTGTGGAGAAATATGCAACATTTCTTCTAAATATTTTTAATCTAAGTAGTTTTATTGTTATTAATTACACATTAGTTTTTATTTTGCCATTAAGTGTATCATCTTTTCAACCAGGATCAATTTGAATCTATAATCTCCTTTGGTTAATTGGACATTTTCCTTATTGTGAATTTAAGTTTGGGATCAAGAAGAGATTGATTAGATCTACCATATAGTTTGGCTGGGGTTTATTTATATAGCTGTTCCTTTGCATTTCACTTTTGCTAAAAAAAAAAAAATAGACATTCAAAATAATATAAATTTTGTAGTCTGTTAGCAAAGTGTATTCTCTAATATTCTATTATAGATATAGTATGTTCTATTGAGTATATTACATTATATTCTATTCTATTATAGAATATACTTTGCTAACAGACTACAAATTTATATTGTTTTCACACACTCTCTTCACATTTAAGAAGCATTAACCTTCATAAATAGCATAAAGAGAAAATAGCTGATTTTCTCTAAAACAGAGCAGACAAATCAATAAAATAGCTTTGCCCCACTTATTAGCTTCCACCTCAAAGGGCTCTTGTTTGTTTTTTTGTTTTATTTTTGTTTTTTGAGATGGAGTCTTGCTCTGTCATCCAGGCTGGCGTCTCGCTCTGTCACCCAGGGTAGAGTGCAGTGGCACGATCTCAGCTCACTGCAACCTCTGCCTCCCGGGTTCAAGCGATTCTCCTGCCTGAGCCTCCCAAGTAGCTGGGACTACAGGTGCATACCACCACACCCAGCTAATTTTTGTATTTTTAGTAGGGACGGGGTTTCACCATGTTGGACAGGCTGGTCTTGAACTTCTGACCTCATGATCTGCTGGCCTCAGCCTCCCAAAGTGCTGGGATTACAGGCATGAGCCACCATTCCCGGCCCTCAAAGGGCTATTTTCCTACTAGTGAAGTAAATGATGCAGGCCTGGGATTGTGCATCTTTTTGCACTTTTAGTAACACCTTCATTGACCATGGGACACCACACAATACCATTCCATGGTGATGTGCTCAGCAATCCCAGCCAAACCTTTCCAATTCACATAAAATGCCGCACATCCTATTCTCCCTTGCCTTATAGGGTTGTCGGAAGAATTTGAATGATACATGTGAATGTTCTTCCGATTTTGAGAGTGAAGTCACTGTGTCATCTTAATCATGCTTATCTGGAGTTGCGCCTAGATGGGCATAATACACAGTGTGAAAATATGTTCTATTGAAAGTTCAAACAATTGCTTTAGTGGTTGATGCCATTAAATTGGTTTGGAGGATGTTTTTTTGCATTTAAATTGGACTGACCACCTCAAAGAGCTATTTGGATAATTCTAGGCAACCTCAGTCTGTCACAGATAATCCAGTTACTTAGTAAGAGTCTTGAGCACAAAACTGGGGAGGGGGTTATATGAGAATTCTGATTTTTTTTTTGTTTTTGCAAATAAAAAGATACTCTTGACTGTGATCTTATCTCCAATTGTACAATGGGTTCACCTTACAAAATTAAGTATACACTACTATTCCCATGCTTGCTTTTTAATTGAAGAAATAGTGGGTGGTTTGGTTAACTAAACTATCATTTGTTAGATTAATTCTCACTAGCTTGTGACTATTTTAGATGCCTTATATAAGTTGAATCATACAGTATCTGTCTTTCAGTGATTATAGTAATATTTGAATATTAATAATAAAGTTGTTGATTATTAATGCAGAAAAGTATAAAAAAGATTATCCGTAATACTACATCTTAGAAATATGATTAGAGTTGAGCGGTGGGTGCCAGGGGCTGGGAAGGAAGAGGAAATGTAGAATTAATTACTATTAATGGGCATGAAGTTGAGCAGACAAATAAATTTTAGGAATGTGCTATACACCATTGTACTTACAGTCAGAAATAGTGCATTGAACATTTACAAATTTGTTAAGACAGTAAATTTCATGTGTTTTTAACATTATAAAATAAAATAAAATAAATCATTAGCCAAAAGTGTGAAAAATGGAAAAAAAATATAATTTGCTCTAAATATCATTTTAAAATATGTACAAGATTTGAATCTCAATGTATAAATTCAGATGCGCATAAAAGTTCTCATCCTTTTATTTATCAGTTTTAATTTTAAGCTTCCATCTTGCTGTTCTTTTGAAAGGGTTATTCTAAGTCAATGTTGGTTTCATTTTATTTCACGGTCTTCTCGTGCCATTGTGTGCACGCACTTGTCTGTACATACAATGATGCATGTGTGTATACACTCGTGTTCCCAGAGACTAGTTGTAATACTTACAGCGGCCCCTGTTTGTATTTCCCCCTCCAAGATTCAGTGATTCTCTGCTGCTTCTCTGGCAGTCTTGGAAACTTGAATCAATTGGGAATGTGTTGATGGTCCACCTATAAATAATTATCCCAAAATGACAACCAATTACTTTATTTGAAAAAAAAAAAAAAAAGGCCAGGTGTGGTGGCTCCCACCTGTAATCCCAGCAGTTTGAGAGGCCGAGGTGGGTGGATCACAAGGTCAGGAGATCGAGACCATCCTGGCCAACATGGTGAAACCCCGTCTCTACTAAACACACACACACACACACACACACACACACACACACACACACACACACACACACAAAATAAATAAATAAATATAATTGACCAGGTGTGGTGGCGGGTGCCTGTAATCCCAGCTACTTGGGAAGCTGAGGCAGGAGAATGGCGTGAACCTGGGAGGCGGAGCTTGCAGTGAGCCGAGATCGTGCCACCGCACTCCAGCCTGGATGACAGAGCAAGACTCCGTCTCAAAAAAAAAAAAAAAAGAAAGAAAAAAGAAAACAGAAAAAGAGAAAAAAAAACACTAGCTGAATAAATTAATTTACTTAGTGTTCAGATACTAACACTATAGATAGTACCTAAAATCTATATTTTAAATGTCGCATAAGAAAGCAGTGTAATATCAGTATACTATTGTGATTTATATCACAATTTATCCCTGCTTAAATATCATATAGAATGCTTAAAATTGTAATAGTTCAAAGAATTATTCACAACGTCACTTTTTAGTTTACAACAACAGACTATGCATGCACAGGGATTGTTTGTGGTAACCATATTATGAAGTGTAGCATTATTCTTTATTATAAATGATATGATATAATGGAAAGAGATGGCCCTTTGGGTTTCAAGACAAAGCAAATGCCACGTTTACTAAATGGGTATATTTGAGATGATTGCTTAAGCTTTCTGAATCTCATTTTTGCCACTCATAATAGGAATAATAATGCTTACTTCATAGATTTGTCATGAAGATTACATTAGATAATAAATGCAAAGTGCTTAGCACCATGGCTGGTTCAAGGTAGGGATTTATACGTATTAGCCATTATTATTATTATTATTGCTGCTCCTGTTCTTAGTTCTTCCCTTTGGTAGTGCGGAGGGTCATGTAGTAACTGTTTGTTTACTTCCGATATTCTCAACTCTGAAATGAAATTTATTGTCCAGCATCTGTTCTTAACCTCACAAGAAAACATGCCTTAAACATTAATTAAGCATCAAAAATGAGGTCTTGATGCTCACACAGAGAAATAAGCATTTTCCAGAAGGAGTTGCTTTCAGATCAAAATATAATTTATAATACTCAGAAAAGAGATTTGCTCTCTGCAATGATTGACTTGAAAGCAGAATAGAAGACAGGAGTCATGGAGCCAGAAAAAGTGTAGAGGTGGCTGCCTTCACATGTATTTTCTAGTCCAGCTACTGAGTTTGCAGATGAAGAACTGAGAACTCCCTCAAAGAGGAAATGGCTCTTCCTGATACTTCCCAACAAGGAACTACTAGCAGAATCATATTGGATTTGGTTTTAGTGCTTAGCCTCATATGCAATTCTATCACATTACATTAAAGGTAATATGTATGGTTTCATTTCTATTAGAATTCATCAGTAGGTGGACTTTGAGTATGAACATTTTGCCTTGCAATGTAGTAGATATTTTCAAAATATTTGTGAAAGAATGAATCCCTATTTTATCTATTCTATATACAAAATGACTTTGTTGGTAAGAAATGGCCAATTGCTCAGCAATTTACACTAGGGGATAATTATACAACCACAGGTATGGGACACACTGGTATTCCTTTCCACACTTGGACATTTTATAGATGCATTTTTAAGGGAGGAGGAGCTAATAGCAGTCTCAGTTTTTTTCTGGAAAATAAAAATAATTGTTGTATGCCCAGTGGAACTATGAAGGAGCATATTGGGCCCAAGAAAGCAGAGAATGTTCATTCTTAAGCTATTTTTAAATAATAAATTAATTCATAGGAGAAACAAGAATGAGAGGCAAAAATATCTAGTAACTAATATAAAGTTCAGCATAATGACTAAAACACAGGTATATTTGCAAGGAAGACTCAGCACATTTATGTCACAAAAATTCTCGGGAGAATTACTCTTATCAAGTCACAGTTTTGATTTCTCAAAATTGTATGATCATTTTAACATTATAGGAGTATAAGGATATGTACATTGGCTAAGAATTACAGCAGCTTTCTAGAAAGAGAAGTGAGAGATGGGAAGAAATAGAGACAACTCATTAAAATCAATATAAAATATATGTTAGTTAATAGCACTGTTTTCAATCTTTAACAAATGTCCTCTAGTGGTTGTTAAGTATAGCACTTCAGAAGCCTTTTGAAATGGCATGTTAAAGTAGTATTCAAATGCTGATTTACCATTAGCATGCTATTTAATGTGTCATTTTAATTTTTAATTTTGGAGAGTTCTTAGAAATTGTGTATTGAGTGAGCATTAACAAAAGATTATTAAAACTCCAATGTCAACTGAATTGATATATCAGAATTCTTATGACAAATAGTTTATACATTTGTTTCACACATTATGAAATGGAAAAAAGTAACAGGTACACGCTCTGTGTATTGCTGTTAAGTGCATATCCTACCATAAACACCTCTCCATTGTATAACAAGAGTCTTGTAAGATACTTGATGAAAAGGTAGCATCTCACCTGCTAAATGATGTGGAAGAATTCTTTGACTGACCACACCTTCTGTAGAGATTTGACATTTTCCCTGTGCCTCGCATAGCATTCTTCACAAAATGTGTTGTTTGTATTACCTTGAATGCACACACACCGCCTTTCTTTCCCCCCCACTTCTTTCCCATCTGCAGTCAACAGTTCTTATAGTGTATTTTTCTTTAAGTAGTTACAAACTATTCAATTAATAGCAGAGGGGACTTATTCAATGTCAATATATCCTTAAATAAAGAACAATAAAGAAGAAATAACTGTAGAGAATGGAAAATCATTCTCCCCATCGCCAACAAAACTATATAAAACAAATCCATTTTCTAAAAGTGTTAAAATCTTCACATTTGGCTGACCTTATTTCAGTCTAGAAAGACATCGATTTTTAGAACTAAGACTGTAAAGCCTACATCAATTTTGTAGTTTCAAGAGCTCAAATTCCTTATGAAGTAAGCTGATGAAAATATTTAACCTGCCCAAATGAAAAATAAAATGCTGGATCTTTAAATGTCTCTGAAATTAAGTACATCTGTTCTATACATGTTTTTCTTTTAATTTCTGCTTCTTATATAAAATAGTTTAGATGAGATCGTTTTAAATGCACAAATGGACAAGAAATCTACTGTAATATGGAGCCTTGTCCAAATTCCAGCTCTTCACTTATTAGCTATGAAGCCTTAAGCAAGTCCTTGATCCTTTTGGAGCTCAGTTTCTTATATGTAAGGTGAATGTGATAATAGCCATTCTGTAATATTGTTAATTATTAATTGAAAAGTTTAATGGAAAATGTCTTGCACATAGTAATTATTAAGCAAATGGCAACGATTTGAATCTTCACTAGAGACTATTTTCTCTTCTAAGTAAAAAAATATACTGCATAAGAATGAAATCAAGTTGATTGCAGACAAACTTTTGATGTAAATATGAGCCTATTTGTTCTAACTAACTATTCAGAAATTGAGGCAGTATAATTTTTAAGGACAGTTTAAGATGATCTTTTCCAGCTCTCATATTTAAACACCAGGTAAACAACATTAGGAGTGGCTGTAGTTTGTTGGTTGCCAACTAGCTGGTTAGTGGCAGACACAGATTTGAACCTACATGTCTGTTGTGTGGATAAAGTTTTCCTCTTATATCCTATCACTTTTATGTTCAGTTTCCCTTGTATCTTAAAATTTTATGAGTAATTAATTATGCTTTTTCAGTATATTCTTCAAGTCCATTGTCAATTTCTTAAAGACACAGACTGGTTATTATACTGAATTTCTGCTCTTCTCAGCATCTCAAAATGTAAATGGCACAAAGCTGATAGTCATTTTTAAGTTGATTATTAGAAGTGGAAATTATTTTAAGTAAAAATTATTAGAAATATATTTCTGATTTTACTTGCATTTTAGTCAATATTAAAATCAGGAGTTTTAATCAGGAAAATTAAGAAAATAAAGACGGTGATTTTCTCATGAACTTGACTCATATCTTCTGTACCTGTCTCCTTTCCAAACTCTAAAGTATAAGAAAGTCAGAAAAGGTGATTTTATTAAACAAAAAAAAAAAAAGAAAGAAAGAAAGAAAGAAAGAAAAAAGTACCTTACAAGTTAATTCAGAGGTCTAAAAGCAAAAACTTGATATCTGCAACAGGAACTTGATGTACAGAAACCAGAAGGCAACAAAGGTCACACTGACCTATTATTTAATTAGAAAGAACAAAAGTTTTCTCAGTGCTCCTAACAGTTCTTTAAACGGAACTACAGATGTCAGTAGACTGTAACTTTCAGCAGATCATTGTCAGTTCTAAGGTTATTCCGTCAGTTCTGTTACCTTTACAGCCAAGGCATCAGACGACAGACTACTTCAGATCTCACCTCTACTTGCCAAATCCAGGATGAGAACGGGACAAGTGACACAGCCGACAGCTGCTTCTCCATGCTCATGGTTGACTGAAGTTGCCTTCTAGATGGGCTTTCCTTTTTATAAAACTGAACGGCATATCACACTGGAAATTGTTTTTGCCTTGTAGATATATCTGGTAACACATTCTGACATATTGGATTTTATAAATTCTATTTAAGTCTTACAGGAGATTCTGAGTTTCCTAAAATTCTTGCTGTGTTCATTCCCAATTATAGACTAGTAAGTGTTCACACAGACTCTAACGAGCATTTCTTCTTGAGAAAGAGTGCACAAACTCGTAATGGGGGAGAATAGTGAAGATAAAAAAATGTTGGCCTCAATAATTAAACAGGTTCGCTTTCCGTAATACCAACCATGGTGGGTATTTATTTCCTCTTTATTTTGAAGACCACATGTTAGACACTGTTTTAGTCAGGTAAAGTTGCTGTAACAAATTACCATAGACTGGGTGACTGTAAACAATATAAATTTATTTCTTATAGTTTTGGGGGCTGGAAGTCTAAGATCAGGGTGCTAGCATGGTCGAGTGTGGGTGAAGGCCCTGTGCCAAGTTGCAGATGGCTAGTTTCTTGTTATAGCATCATATAGTGAAGAGAATGAGGTAGTTCTCTGGTCACTTCTTAAAATAGGACTAGGCTAGGTGTGTTGGCTCACACCTGTAATCCCAGCACTTTGAGAAGCTGAAGCAGGTAGATCACGAGGTCATGAGACCAAGGCCATCCTGGCCAACATGGTGAAACCCCATCTCTACTAAAAATACAAAAATTAGCTGGGCATGGTGGCACGTAACTATAGTCTCAGCTATTCAGAAGGTTGAAGCATCGTTTGAACCCAGGAGGTGGAGGTTGCAGTGAGCCGAGAGATCACACCAGTGCACTCCAGCCTGGTGACAGAGTGAGACTCCGTCTCCCACACACACAAAAAAAAGACTAATCCCATTCATAAGGCCTCCACCCTCGTGACCTAATTAACTCACAAAGACCCCGCCTCCAAATGCTGTTTTACTGGGGATCAGATTTCAACATGAATTTTCGGAGGGGACACCAACATTTGGGCAGTAAGAGATTAGATCTACTAAACTCCAAAAACTGTGTATTCCTATTCCAAAGAATGGCATTTTATCATAATTCTTTTTATCACCATGCTATAATATTTACCATGTAACAGTGACTAATCAAAACCCACCTGTCCCGCATTAATTCATGCATCCATAAGAAGAGATCATCTCAACTGTCTGTAGACTACAGTGGCTGCAACAGGTACTATTTTGCTTTGGGCAAACTACTTAATTTTTGAGCTTCAACTTCTTTATCCTTAAAGATGAAACAAAGAAATTCTTCATTGATAGAAAGAAAATAATTTCAACAAGCATTCTGTTGAGTATCTTCTGAAGTCTCCTCAGCTCAGTGCCACACTCATCTAATGCTCTCAATTGGCATTCAGTTATTCTCTTCGCATTCCATTGTGTGTTAGTTTCTTATATGGCACAATTTCCACAAATTTGTGCCTTAAAACAGACATTTATTATTTTACTGTTTTTGTGGACCAGATGTCTGGGCATGGCTTAGCCCATCGGCATGTCAGCCTAGGCTGTGGGCTGAGATTCAGTCTTCTTGTGCAAGCTCGAATACTGTCGGCAGAAGTCATTTTATTGCAACTGTAGAACTCAGGATGGTTTACTTCTTCAGGGACGGCAGGAGAGGCAGTCTTTGTTGCTACAAATATCAAATCTCTGTACCCTCTTTTAAAGGGGTGACCTGCCTGAGTCAAGCCTAAAATCAACTGATTCGAGACCTGCGAGCGTCAGTTGTATGTGTGCATTTGGCAAGGCTACCCTCTTGGGTTGGCCAATCAAACATTAACATAGGTGTTGCATGAAAATACCTTATAGACATGATTAAACTCCATAATAAATTGACTGTATTTATTTATTTATTTTTCTTTCTCTTTTTTTTTTTCCAAGACACAGTCTTGCTCTATCACCCAGGCTGGAGTGCAGTGACTCAATCTTGGCTCACTGTAACCTCCGCCTCCTGGGTTCAAGCCGATTCTCCTACCTCAGCCTCCCAAGTAGGTGGGATTACAGGCATGCGCCACCACACCCAACTAACTTTTGTATTTTTAGTAGAGATGGGGCTTCACCATATTGGCCAGGCTGGTCTTGAACTCCTGGCCTTGTGATCCTCCCGCCTCAGCCTCCCAAAATGCTGTGATTACAGGCGTGAGCCACCACGCCCGGCCACAAACTCCATAAAAAATTGACGTTAAGTAAAGGAGGCTATCTCCAATAGTCTAGGTGGTCCTGGGCTTCTTCCCAAGAGTTTCCAGTCTGCCTTTCCTGAGAGCCTGTCCTATGGACATCAGACCTGCCAAATCATCCCCTACATGGCATAAGCCAATTTTGTGAAACAGATCTTGATATCTGTGTATCCTCCTGTGTATTAGTCCTTTCTGCATTGCTGTAAAGGAATACCTGAAGCTAGGTAATTTATAAAACAAGAGAGTTTATTTGGCTCATGGTTCTGCAGGCTGTACAGGAAGCACTGGTGTCTTGTGGTGAGACCTCAGAAACTTTCACTCGTGGCAGGAGGCAAGGGAAATCTGTTATCACATGGTGAGAGAGGGAGTGAAAGAGAGAGGAAGTGCCAGGCCATTTTTAACAGTCAGATCTCATAGGGAAAACACAGAGCAAAAACTCACTCATTACCCGGGGAAGGGCACAGAGCCATTCATGAGAGATCCACCCCGGACCCAAACACCTCTCACTAGGCCCCGCCTCCAACATTAGGAATTACGATTCAATGTTAGAATGAGGTGGGGGCAGGGAGCATAAATATGCAAACTCTATCATCCTGGTTCTCTTTCTCTAGTGAATCCCTGGCTGATACAGGACCTTAATCACATGTACTAAATCCACTCCTTATGCTGTATCACATAATCATAATCAGAAGAGCAAAGCGGTCATATTCACAGATTCTGTTCACACTCAGAAGAAGGGGATTATACAGGTCACCTGTCCCAAAGGCAAGGACTCATAGGGGCCATCTCAGAATTCTGCCTTCCACATGTTCTCCAACTATTTAGTTTTTATTTTCTAATAGATTCTGTTCATGGGGAACAAACAGTATGACTTTCTGGGATGGGGCAGTAAGAAAGCAGTTGGTAGGGGAGGGAAGAGGTCACATGAATAATGGAATTAAAGCTTTATGCAGCATAGGGATTGAGCAGAGATATAAAAGCTGAGCCTTTCAGACAATTGGAGATGCAGTTCCCCCAAACTCATTAGCTGCTAATCTCAAAGTTGTTGACTTACTATCATTCTCTCTTTTCTAGTATGTAGAGTTGTCCAGTAGAACTTTCTGTGATAGAGGAGATATTCCATTTCTGCTTCATTCAATACAGTAGCCACTAGCCATATGTAGCTATGGAGCATTTAAAATATGGCTATAGTGACTGAAAAACAGAATTTTTGTTATTAACTAATTTAAATGTAAGCTCAAATCACCATATTGGGATAGTGGCTGTAGTATTAGACAACACAGCATAGAGGAGTAATCTATCTGTCTCAGCTGGATTTCTACAGGAACCTTGACAGCCTTGGCTATAAATAAGACCTGTGATATATCTGCAGTTTCAACATTTGTTTTATTAATGTGTACGTGATAAACAAATGACCTGAAAATCTCTTTTCAACCAGAAACAAAATAGACTGACTCAGTACTATGCATTTTACATATTGCAATTTCATGTCTTTGTTTTCACTTTAAAGAAAATATATTGTGCCTATCTACAATTGGAGAGGGAAATTAAGTATATAGCATAGTCTGTTTTCACGTGGAATCTTTTGAGGGGGACTAGATTCATCTGAAACACTCAAGTAAAAATATAAACAGGCATAAATGCAGAAGCAGAAAAAAACACATTGCCTGTCGGGGAAAAAATGAGCTATCAATTCTTCTGTAGCCAAAACCACATATGGTTAGCTCATGTTCAAGGTTCAGATGCTCAGAGACGTGTCATCATATTAACCACACCTAAGAATGGATATCCGGGGAATTCTGAGATCCCAGTTGACAGGCTGATCAGAAGTTAGTTCCTAGAGAGCTCAGAAGACTGTTAGAATGCTGATCTGATCCAGAGATTACCCAATGCCAGGATTTCAGTCTTTGATTTCTACATAGCCTACCTGTGGTTCTACGCTGAGGAGGAACTCCAGGGAATTTAAAGAGCTTCGCATTTGTCACTAAACTGAAAGAGTCATATGGCCTTGCCAGGGAAAGAGGACAAAGAGGCAACCACTGAGCCGCTGATGAAGGCCCCATGCTTTTATGTCCCTCTTAGAGTGGAGATTACATTTCAGGCAACTTTAACTAGCTTTCACAAATTTCTCTTAAATATACTCATATTGTTGGCTGGAAGGCTTCTCATTTACGATGGGTTTCTATCAGAACATGATTTACAACTAAACAGCAGAGAACTCTGTTTTCAAAAGAAGCATAATTAAAGGAAATTTATCACTGGCAGCGTGTGGGGGGGGGGGGGACGGGTGTGTACGTGTGCGTGGAATGGGGGGTGTGTGTGCATGCATGCATATTTGCTTCACCCCAGGCCCAGGACCTGGATATATGGTTTGGCCTCTCTTTTTCTCCCAGGACTTCATTATGTATCCCTCTGTGTCTTCATCTCTGTGGGAATCTTGCTTGACTTCTTCCAGCTGTTTCACTGTAGACACATTCCTTTTATTTTGCTGTGTAAAGCAATTCAACCCAGCCTTCTGACTGGTGCTCTAGGGCCTATAATTTCATCTGCAAATGGCCCATCAAAGTGTTTAGCTAAATTTTCTCCATAACAGAAATTTTCAAGCAATGTTTTAAAATAGTGACTTTTTCTTCTAACAAGTAATGAAGTGATATTTTTAAAGTTATTCAGCTAACAGGTATAAAGCAGATTATCCTGCAAAAGAAAAAAAAAAAGATGTATACATTCCTCCAGCCACACTCTGTGGGAACAGCAGCAGGACTCCCCCGTGCATCTTTCAGCAAGCAGGAGATGCATCCCTCTCTTGTACCATTTATATTAGGCTTTAATTATCTCTCTACATGACTGCAGTCCCCAAATATGAAATGAGTTCCCGATGGCAGAAAAAGCTTCCTATCAATTTTTGTAACCCCAGGCCCTAGTATGCTCTCTGGCACCTAATTATAGCAATCAATGAATACTTAATAGGGTCATCATTCACTTAACAAATATTCCCTGGCCGCATATGAGAAAGTGACATTTAAGCTGAAAACTGTAAAATGAGTTAGAATGAGACATGTGGAAAAGAAGATACAGGTAGTTAAGGCTGAGGGAGTGGCAAAGAATGAATGAACTAGCAAGTTAATGAATGACCAAAAATGCTGGTCTATGTAGTACTAGACAGAGGACTAGAAACTATTTTGTTTCAAGTCATTCTTGAGAGTTCTGGTCATCTGTATTAAAAACTTTTGTTTGGTCGTAATAACATTGATTGATTCAATAACAGTGACTAAGAACCAACCAGGTGCTAGGGGCTGGATATGCCCACAGTATCATGAAGAAAATAAAAACCAGTCTCTGCCTTTGTGGGGAGACTGACATTAAAGATCTGCCCAGTGGGGGTCATATCAAACCTGCGCTCATCCTGGACGATGGTAGTGCTCTCAAGGTAATAGAGGCCAATGGAAATGTGACTTCAGTAGTGATCTGAGGGAGAACTTCTCCAAGGAGGTGATGGCTGGTTGAGCTTTGGAAGGTGGGTGAAGGTAGGAGGAAAGGTCATATTTCAGGTAAACTAGAGAGCATAAACAGAACCCTTGGAGCAGGAAGGCAAGGCTGGTGTGGCTGCAGCACCAAGAGTGAAGGGTAATTTGGTATAAAATGAGGCTGGAGAGTTGAGGAAGACTGCAATACATGGCTTTTGAGGTGATGTTCCTGATTTCTGGTTTTGATTCCATTAGAAGCCCAAAGAGATGCCACCAAACTATCTTAAGCCAAGAGTTTGTGTGTGTTGGGGTGATGGGCATGAAGGAACATCACATGATCACGTCTGCTCTGGGTAAGCCTTGCTCTGGCTGTGGTGTAGAGGACAGGTCTGAGGGCAGCAAGAGAAGACTCGGGAACACCAGTCACAGGATACGGCTGCAGTCTGGGTGAGACCTGGCAGCCTAGACTAAGATGATGGTAGCAGAGTGGGAAACTCTAGGTCTTTATTTCCTTTTCTTAAAAAAACAAACAACAACAACAACAACAAAAACACACTTATATTTTAAGTTCAGTATACATATGCAGGTTTGTTTTACAGATAAGAAAATGTGGTACATATATTCCACGAAGTGCTATGCACCCATAAAAGAATGAGATCATGTCCTTTGCAGGGAT
Organism: Macaca fascicularis; assembly: GCF_037993035.2. NCBI lineage: Eukaryota > Metazoa > Chordata > Mammalia > Primates > Cercopithecidae > Macaca > Macaca fascicularis. The sequence continues at coordinate 188,713,699 of NC_088377.1, forward strand.
ATGGATGAAGCTGGAGACCATCATCCTTAGCAAACTAATGCAGGAACAAAAAATCAAATACTGCATGTTCTCACTTATAAGTGGGAGCTAAATAATGAGAACACATAGTAAATGTTGAATCCGAAGTGCCTTTATGGCCTCTATGAGGTGTTGCGTGGACAACTGAATACAGGAGTCAAGATCTCAGCGTGAATAGGGCAAACAACAAATTGTGACTTAGCTATGCATAGGAGAAGCAGTTGAAACCATATTTGGATGAGATCACCTAAGGAGCAAATACAGGGTGAGAAAAGCAGAGAATCTAAGACTGGTCCTTAACTCTAAAACTGAATGACTGAATAATGGAACATGAGAGAATGAATGACAGGTAGGTCAGGGGAAATCTAGAAGGGAGATGTGACAAGAAAGCATGCCAGGGAAACAGAAATGGGCACCAGGGATGAACGCTGCTTAAGAGATCATGGGAGACGAGAACTGAAATATTTCCAGTAAATTAGGAAAATTGAAGTTGCTGGTGACCATAGCATGAGTTGTTTATGGAAGTGATGGAAATGAAAACCTGAGTGATGCGAATGAAGGAGTGTGGGAATGAAGGGTGGGGTTAGGAGATTGAGTCAGAAAGTGCAGTGTGGCATTTCCAAGTTCAACACAGCATCAGACAATAGAACAAAGATGGGGCAATTCATTTGTTCTTTTAAACAGCCTGCTTTTGGAGTCAAGATGGTGAATTAAGTTAATCTATTATTATTTCTTGGTATATGACAGTTCCGTAGCTATTCCACTCCATACAATTTACCTCATTCTATTCACCCTGGCTGAAGAACCGTAGATAAGATCCAACATTTTCAGTGGCAGCCCCTCAAAACCAACGTGTTTCCCTGATAATCATTCTGCTTCCCTTCTTTTGTTGTTTCTGGAGATATCCATCTGCTCTTCCATTTATGATCTGCTTGATATCGTTGGATGGTGCGCTTGGTTGGCCTATACTATGGGTTCAGATAGGCAAGTAGCTACGTTCCCCTTCCCCATTACAGACGATGTGCATCATTGGCTATGATAAACATTTGCTCATTTCCTCACGTCTGCGTATGGCACTGCTACCAATCCATCTTTTCCTCCCCATCCTCATCTCTGCTAAGTGCTTTTCCCACTACCATTTCTATGGTTGACCAGTTAGCATTTAAGAAAATATGCTGACAGTAGTCACATCATGGAGTAGCATTTCTTCATGTTCATAATGCAAAAGCCCCATTAGATGTAAAAAATGTTGCTTTCTTATCTTTCCTTTGTTACACTTGTATGGAACCTTTTAGAAGTTCTATTTATAAGTAGAATGATATGAATAAATAGAAATGTGCCGGTGAAACAGAATAGGCCAAAAACATATCAAATTAAAAATGAAAGTCAATCATTTAAATAATATTATTACGACTTTTTGAAATAATATTATACCCTGTATCAGGAGGTTTGTGTTTTGTCTTATTTCATTTTCAATATGTTTCTATTGAAAGTGAAATCGCCATCAAGAATTCTCAAAACCTTCTGGGGTGAGATTTCAAAGCATCAACTATGTTAATAGCTATGCTTGGCATATCTAAAGGTGTTTTGCTCCTTCTGAAGCATTTTTTTAAATTAGACAATACATTTATAACCAAGTTTAGTGAGGGTCCAGATTGTGGATGAGAATTAAATTGAGATTAAGATATAAGTGTCTGGTCCATTTTAGGAAATTGTCAAACACCGATAAGAGTACACAGTAGTGTTATTCTCTGATTGTTGAATATAGGCAAGTTTCAAAAGGATCCTTCACATTTATGAAACTTTTAAGTTTGCTGTTGTAGTGAAAAGATTGATACAGGGAATAAAAATTCACTCAAGAATCTCATTTTATAAATAAATGATTCACTTATGTAAATTGTTTGTACTTTGTGTGGGGAAACAATGTTGATTGCACATCTGGTTGAAATTGCTGGATGAGAAGTATTAGTATCCTATTCTTATGTGTCAATTTAACGTACAGCCTGGGTTCTCTTGACTGCCGCATTCCTTTAATTTCCTTTACTTTTATATACTCATCTATCTAGAACTTTAAAAATCCCCATGGTTTGTGGTACCATGAACTGCAGATGGTATTACAACACATTTCTTTCTAGCCCCACCCAGCATGAAAGTTTTATTATAAGGACTTTGGTCCTTCTTGCTGTTTGGGGAGTAATATTTTGAAAATTCATAAGATTATGTCCCTCAAGCATTCCAGACGAACAATAATAATAGTAAATGGATATATGAAATACCATAACATTTTTAATATGATATTTTAAGTGAATACATTGCTTCTTTTTTCTTTTTTTAAAATTATACTTTAAGTTGTAGGGTACATGTGCACGATATGCAGGTTTGTTACATATGTATACATGTGCCATGTTGGTGTGTTATACCTGTTAACTGGTCATTTACATTAGGTATATCTCCTAATGCTATCCCTCCCCACTCCCCACTCCCCACTCCACACTACCCTATGATAGGCCCTGGTGTGTGATGTTCCCCACCCTGTGTCCAAGTGTTCTCATTGTTCAGTTCCCATCTATGAGTGAGAACATGCGGTGTCTGGTTTTCTGTCCTTGCAATAGTTTGCTCAAAATGATGGTTTCAGCTTCATCCATTTCCCTACAAAGAAAATATGCTGACAGTAGTCACATCATGGAGTAGCATTTCTTCATGTTCATAATGCAAAAGCCCCATTAGATGTAAAAAATGTTGCTTTCTTATCTTTCCTTTGTTACACTTGTATGGAACCTTTTAGAAGTTCTATTTATAAGTAGAATGATATGAATAACCTGAAAAGGACGACCTGAACTCATCCTTTTTTTATAGCTGTATAGTATTCCATGGGGTATATATGTCACATTTTCTTAATCCAGTCTGTCACTAATGGACATTTGGGTTGTTTCCAAGTCTTTGCTATTGTGAACAATGCCGCAATAAACATACGTCTGCATGTGTCTTTATAGCAGCATGACTTATAATCTTTTGGGTATGTACCCAGTAATGGGATGGCTGGGTCAAATGGTATTTCTAGTTCTAGATCCTTGAGGACTCACCACACTGTCTTCCACAATGGTTGAACTAGTTTACAGTCCCACCAACAGTGTAAAAGTGTTCCTATTTCTCCACATCCTCTCCAGCACCTGTTGTTTCCTGACTTTTTAATGATCACCATTCTAACTGGTGTGAGATGGTATCTCATTGTGGTTTTGATTTGCATTTCTCTGATGGTCAGTGATGAAGAGCATTTTTTCCTGTGTCTGTTGGCTGCATACATGTCTTCTTTTGAGAAGTGTCTGTTCATATACTTTGCCCACTTTTTGTTGAGGTTGATTTTTTTCTTGTAAATTTGTTTGTTTCTTGTAAATTTGTTTAAGTTTTTTGTAGATTCTGGATATTAGCCTTTTGTCAGATGGGTAGTATTTTTAAGTGAATAAATTCTAAATGAAATCAGTTTTGACTTTCAAAGCAGTTTTGAATCTGCTGCATTTTTATTCGTGATGAAAAGTATATGAGTTTTAATTATGGACACAATTTAAAAAGCCAACCAAAGACTTCAGGATGTTGTTCCTTGTTACTTCTGTCAGTGTAAATTTCATTAATACTATGGGTAGTGTAAATGAATAATATGCAATATTTAAGCTGTTTGTATTTTCTACTTTAATAGACATTCTGACTTTACTATCAAAAAGAATGCAAGATTTATAATTTAGAAAACAACAAGAAAAAGAGCATTGTCAAGGTCAAACTAGCTATTTGCATTTTAAAATAGCTACTTCTGTTCTAATGGAAGTTGCTACAAATGTATGGCAATAACCCCTCAGCTGGCAAATAAGGAACATTGTATTAGTTTCCTGAGTTTCTTTAAAATACAACTGCTTCTTTTCCTCCCACAGATACTACAGTATTAGCTGTTTTAACTGAATTACTTAGAAAATATTTCTTCATTTAGCTTCTTAATATAAACTAATTTTAATTTGAGAAAATTTTAAAAAGTATTTTCTCATCCTTAAATTCTTTTTTCCATTGTTTTCCAATTTAGCCCTATTGTTTCTACAACTCAGATTTTAATCTTTTTTTAGTAAAACAAATTTATTATTTTAAAAGATTAACTTTTCTTTTTTTCCTTATAAAAGTAACCTACATTTGTATCTTTAGTTGTAAAATTACAGGTGCCCCTAATTTTTTCTCTCTGGTATTTTGGAGAAAGTGAATGCACTTATGATGAGCAGAAATGCTTTTTTCTTCAATTGCACACTTTATTTAGTGAAAACAAAAGATGCATGTATGATTCAACTGCATAAAAGGAAAAGACTCAGAGCAACACTGGTGATGAGCAGTTTCATATTCATAGGTTGATGCAAGATCCCCAAATTTCCTGAAATCTTATCTAATAGTAAAATATTTTCTGACTGTTTCCTCAATCTTTTACCACTCTTGTCAATGGATACATACCAAATACATAAATAATGTATGCAGGTTCATTTTGGGTACTATCTAGATACACAGCCCAGTGGAGCAGTTGAGTACAAAAGTACTCTGAAGCCAGCCTAACTTGAAACTTAAAGCTTTGACATTTTCTAGCTTCCTTGTGCAAGTTGTTTAGCCTCTTTGTGCCTCAGTCTTCTTACCTTTAAAATGAGAATAATAATGGTACGTATGTCATAGGGTGATTATGAGGATCATATCCCGTAATATTTATAAAGGTCCTGGATCATATAGCAAGTGCTATATAAATGTAATATGTATGCAATTAAAATAGGCTTCAATATACACAGATTACAGATAAAGAAATAGCTGTAGACAGAACTTATCACTTTATTCACTCCACATTATTACTTTTTATATTTTCAGGCTTCTTACTACCAACTAACAGGGTATATTATTAGTTCTCTTGTCTATGACATCTGATATACATTCCTTCCATTCAAAGAGTGCTAAACATTTTCAATGATATTCACATTTTTCTCCAATGTATGCTGCACAATTAAGTAGATTGATAGATATTTTTCCTCAGCACAGAATGAGGGTCACAATACATATATGACTTTATATCTGCTGCAAAATATACCTTGAAAGAATTACATGTATAAGGAAAATAACCCTGACAATGCCCACTTGATCTGCAAAATCATTGGCCATTGACTCTCTGTGAAAGAGTTAAGCACGTTGCTGTATCAAATATTCAGTTACTCATTAATTAACGTAGAACAAATTCAATACTTTTTTTATTCAGCAGATGAACCAAAAACCACCATGTTTGCAATTTATATTCATCCTGTAAACTGCATATGCATTAAACATTTCCATCTGGAGCCCCGATGATTGTTTTTCTCCCATCTCATGCTTGATAAGCTGTTACTGATTAGACAGGGAATTCTGAAGCTGTTGAAAGCACAGATTTTTTTTAAAGCTCTATCACCTTGATATTCTTTCCTTCTTAACAGATCTTGCTTGATGTCTGCAGGTTCCATTTTGGCTGCAGTCCAGATAGAAACTATAGGTCCCTTGGCCACGATGGTCTAACACAGACAACATTATTTGGTATCTAATTATTCCTCCATTAGAAAAAAATGTTCTCTAGTCTAATTTCTCCTATTGATTTTTTCTTGTAGAATTGTCTCATTTATTTTATTTTATTTTATTTTATTTTATTTTATTTTATTTTTGAGATGGAGTCTTGCTCTGTCTCCCAGGCTGGAGTACAGTGGCAAGACCTCAATTCACTGCAACTTCTGCCTCCCGGATTCAAGCAATTCTCCTACGTCAGCCTCCGAGTAGCTGGGATTACACGTGCATGCCGCCACACCCAGCTAATTTTTTTATTTTCAGTAGAGACAGGGTTTAACCATGTTGGCCAGGCTGGTCTCGAACTTCTGACCTCAGGTGATCCGCCCACCTCGGCCTCCCAGAGTGCTGGGATTACAGGTGTGAGCCACTGGCCTGGCTGTCTTATTTAATTTGATGTCAAACCTTAATTTATTCTGTGATATACTCTGTAATATAACTAGCATATTTTGGTGCATGGTGTTTTCTAACCATTGTTATAAATATTTTACATGTTTCGACTGATTTAATCCTTATTAACTGTGCTGCGAGGTAGATGTTATTATTATCCCCATTTAGTAGATAGGAAAACTGAAGTCACAGGGAAGTTGAGTAATACAGCTAGGAGGCAGTAGAGCTCAGCCGGGAACCCAGAGCTTCTAATTCTGGGGCCTGTGCTACCTGCCACCACAATGCGGCCTAACAGGGCTGCCTTCATCCCACGGTTAGTGGGACATGCACTCCGGGATGTTGCTCCAGTGAAAAACAGTACTCAAAAGACCCACAGTCTGACTCCTTCTTTTTTTTCTTTTTTTTTTTTTTTTTTTTTTTTTTTTTTTTTTTTGAGACAGAGTCTCGATCTGTCGCCCAGGCTGGAGTGCAGTGCCGTGATCTCGGTGCTCTGCAAGCTCCGCCTCTTGGGTTCACGCCATTCTCCTGCCTCAGCCTCCCAAGCAGCTGGGACTACAGACGCCCGGCTAATTTTTTGTAATTTTAGTAGAGACAGGGGGGTTTCACTATGTTAGCCAGAATGTTCTCAACCTCCTGACCTGGTGATCCTCTCGCCTCTGCCTCCCAAAGTGCTGGGATTACAGGTGTGAGCCACTGCACCCAGTCCTGACTTCTTCTTTATAATACGCACCCTGCCACTTTGTGCTACCTGATAGGAATCACTTAACAGATAAAAAATGGAGTATATAATCTGTGTGCTATTAATAATTAAAAACAGTGACAACAGCAAACACAATAACAATCCCATTGCTGCTATTTGCTGAGAATCCTCACGTGTTTGTCCTTTCACAGTGTCTGTAAGCCTGGAGACTTACTGTCATGTGTCATCAGCACCTGATGAGATATTTTAAATATCTCTTCAAACTGAGACTCAGAGAAGTGCTATTTCTTGTAAGAGGTCACAAAGTTAGTAGGTAGTAGAATCAGAATTCAAAGCCTAGTCCTTTGTGTTTTTTTTGTTTTCTGTTTTTTGTTTTTGCATAGCCATATGCTCTCTTACCTATTAATTGGTCACAACCCTCTAGCTTGAAAGCAACTCAGCTAGCTGCAAATATCCCCCCAATTAGGAGGTGACTGATGTCATAACCAGATTACTCCCTGTTCTCCTTTTGTTTACTGTAAACTTGATCCTTTGGATTTGTGCGTATTCTAAATATCACCCTGTCACCATACCTGGAGGCAATTAAGGATAAGGGAGAAGTGTTTCAAGATAATCTCCCTCCTGTGAAAACATGGGAATAATTATCTAACATAAACATGTTATTTCTTTTCCAAATTACATAGATTCCTTCTTTGCACTTTAAATCTCGATTATACATCTTACTCAGCTTTGTATCCAGACCCAGGCATATACCCGCCAGGTGTATAGCAGGAACTTAATAAATGTCGATTAAATGAAGAGACTTAATAATTAATAATTAACTAATATATGTTGAAAGAATTTAAAAAATTCACATATTTGTCCATAGTTTCATGCAGTCAACAAATGCAATCAAAAGGCCAATGGTATCCACAAAGATAACATTTATTTTTTAACTAAAAATCCTCTGTTTACTGTAATTGTATGGCAGCATAGAAATATATATATATATGTATATATAAAACTTTGTGTCATTTCAATCCTGAGCTATTTTTTGTTTCTGCCTCATGTCAATTAGAATCAGTCTTCCCATTTGATTCCAATCAATTCAACCACCAAGCATTTTCCAACCTCTTCACCAATATTGACTCTGGCTACGTATCCTGAAAAGTGAGAAGATTGAACTGATACAAATGAAACTTAGAATAAATGTAAAATTCGTACATAATATTGTTTATTTCTCCTCATTTGTTACACAAATACACTTAAATTTTATTTCATGTGAAATCAACATAGTATATATTCAACAAAATGTAACTCCTGATCTTGTCTTAAGGAATATGTAATCTAATGAAAGATGGAACACGCCACAGTGCTAAGAACCAATAGCTATGAAGAAGGTGTAATATTCACAAAGAAACTGTCTGTGATTTCAGGTAGTGCTCCTTAGTAATGTGATTATTAAGCCACATTTGAAAGACTGATTATGAATGTATGAGAACATACACCAACAAGTGGACAGTGAGATGCCTCTATTCAGCAACACAGGCCACTGTCTCATAGTTTCTCATCAGCTGCTACAGGATTAACTCCAAATTTCACTATAGGACCTGCCAGCTTTTATTTTTGTCTCTTGAGTCTATGCCAAAATCAGAATTGGCACTCTCAATCACTCATTACTTAAAAAGTAGGAGATTCTTCTTTTTTTTTTTTTTTTTTGACACAGAGTCTCGCTCTGTCACCAGGCTGGAGTGCAGTGACACGATCTCAGTTCACTGGAACCTCTGCCTCCCAAGTTCAAGCGATTCTCCTTCCTCAGCCTCCTGAGTAGCTGGGACTACAGGCACACCACCACACCCAGCTAATGTGTGTGTGTGTGTGTGTGTGTGTGTGTGTGTGTGTATTTTTAATAGAGATGGGGTTTCACCATGTTGGCCAGAATGGTATCGATCTTCTGACCTTGTGATCTGCCCGCCTCAGCCTCCCAAAGTGCTGGGATTACAGGCGTGAGCTCCCGCGGCCGGCCGAGATTCATTAATCTTAAAGACTTTGTCAAAGAGAAGGTATTAAAACGGGTATGTTACTTTCAGTTTCATCTTGTGCCTTTGGCTATTAATACTTTCCTGCCGCGTTTGTACAGTCTTCCATGCCCAGCTTGTGCTTCTAGAAGGAAACTAAATGAGAGGATTTGTATGCTGGTGCTCTGAAAAGGAGGGAACTAGAGGATCAATAGGCTCTAGCTAATAGTTTTTTGAATCCGAATAATAATGTTTATAGAACTGGAAGATTGCAGCTTAGAATGGCCCTTGATCACTATTCATTGGTCTGTTCAAGCAGGAAATACAATGGTTTCATTGAGTGCTAGGAAAAAAAAGAAAGGTAAAGGGTGTTGAATTCAGCCACTAGCTGGGCTTTGACCAGCAGGGAAAATCAGGGATTGGATGCTGCTATTTAAACATTAGCGTTTAAAAATTAATCGGTACCACAAAGAATGGAAAAAGAAAGTGAATACTGTGATTACCAAAGAATCGTTTAGGACCGACATGCTCCCCCTTTCTTTATATTTGCTTAGGCATTTTATCGCTGCCTCTTTGAACTGAGGCTGAGATTCACTTTTTTGTTTATAAGGGCTTACTTGTTACTGAGAACAGAGCCAAAACGGACTTGCAGCATCTGCTCATAACTCACTAACCAGAACTTGGTCGTGTGACCACCGACACTTAGATGCAAAGGAGAATAGAAAACTAGTCTGAGTTCTGCAGCCATGTACCCAGCTAAAAGTTGGAATTTGCATCATTAAAGTAAAGCTCACCTTGCACTTCCATTGAACAGCTAGCAGTCTCTGCCATGCCATTTGTTTCCTTGCCCCTAGACAAATGGAGGAGAGAATTCCTCCTCTTCTGTGCTGTGAAAGACCACAGTTGTCATAATTTTTAAGAAAAAATTTAAAATATACATTTAAGGAAGGTTTAGTCTTTAGTTGTTACTGATCTGACTCAAACTGATTCAAAAAGCAAGGAAATTTAGTCTCCTATATGATGGAAGTGTCATGGCGGACCAGATCTCACGAGTTAGTTGACCCACTGACCTGATGCTTTGGGAGCCATTCTGGCATCACTGTGTGTCCTGAGACTGGCTCCCATCCTGGGGTCAAGATGGCCACACCCTTTCAGTTCTCACAGTCACACACTGCAATTTCCAGAGGCAAGATGAGGCCATCTGTTCTGCCACCATGTTCTTCTCAGGAATCGGCGGCCTGCCCCAAGGTGTTCTCAGCACGCTCCTCCCCCTCTGTCACTGTACCTGAGTCACATGCCCATGCTTCATCCAAGTATCGGCAAGGAAATGGGGTTGCCTTGGTTGACTTGGCTAGTTCAGGACTGGCTCCCTTGCAGAGAAAAGGATCGCTTCCCTTGAAATGTATGAGGACTGGATGGACACTGGACAGCCAATGAGTAAAATCAAGGCTTGTCTGATGTCAACAGTAACACCACCAAAAGGAACAAAGAGGAAATGGATGCTAGGTCGGCAAAGACTGTCTGCTACAGTTCACAACATAAACTTTTATTTCGAGAGCCTTCAAAAATATTAATGACAAACTAACCTTTGGAATATGGGGAACACTGTATTTTGCTTCTAGTGATTTGGAGAAGTAGGCAATAATGTCACTCACTTCTACTAAATATATAGTGTAATGTGTACATTAAATTTAAAATCATACAAATGATTTCTCATCCTCCAGACTAACTCGTTTTAAGGTTAAAAGTAAAGATCATTTTTTTATATATACATATCTATAATGCTCTATATAAAAAAATTTGTATGTGTATATATCTATAATGCTATATATACATATATAATACATATAATTATATATGATATATGATATATAATGTATTATATATTATATATAGCACATATGTGTATATACATATATAGCATTATATGTGTATATACATATATGCATATAGCATGCTTATAAATGCTGTATATTGTATATACATATATAATACTATATATAATATATAATAATATAATATAGCCATGTATATACATATATAGCATATATAAGTATGCTATATGTATACATAATGCACATATAATATATAATACTATATGATAATTATATATAATGTATATAATATGTGGTATATGATATACAATATGTAATATATGATGACATAATACATATAATTTTATGTATTTTATTATATATAATTAATATATATGCTATATATATGTGCACACATAGTTTGAGTGTATATATATGTAGTATGAGGTTGTGAGCTAGTCAGACTTTAGTTATATCATTTAATAGCTCAAGTTTACATTGATGAAATATTTATCATGAAATCCTTTGCTACCCACTAACTCTGAGAGGTTTGAGTCCTTACAAAATCAGGCTTTTTTTTCCCTCAAAGTTGAGAAAAGCATTTTTTCTCCAAGTTAGGAAAGCATCTTTGTTGTTTATTAATAAACCAATCAAAGTCAACGTCTTTTGGTTTGAGAAAAACAAATAATTGTCTTAAGCATCTTCAGTAAAGTGTGTTGAAAATTATAGCATCTTTAATGACTTTGTTCTCCGTCTCGTAGTATTGTTATCTTTGGATGTATCCCTTTTGCCTGGGCTGGGAAAGCAGCACAGTAGGTCAGGGGTTCCCACCTCCGGATTGCAGACATATACTGGTCCATGGCTTGTTAGGAACCCGGCCAGACAGCATCAGAAGGTGCCCAGTGGGCAAGCGAATGTTCCCACCTGAGCTCTGCCTCCTGTCAGATCGGTGGCCGCATGAGATTCTCATCGGAGCACGAACCCTATTGTGAACTGCACATGCAAAGGATCTAGGATGAACACTCCTTACAAGAATCTAGTGCCTGATGATCTGAAGTGGAACAACTTCATCCCAAAACGCACTCCCAAGCACCACCTGTCTGTGGAAAAATTGTCTCCCAAAAACTGGCCCTGGTGCCAGAAAGGTTGGAGATGGCTGCCATAGGTGATATCTCTCCTAAAACCGTATGCCTCTGGTTTAAGAGCTAAAAACATATAGACTTGTTCTGTAAGTGTAAACATTTTACTGTGTGTTACCTGGCCAGTTCTTCACAGCGGATCATTGTATATTTTTAAATTCTCTTCATGTCTCATCGTTTTATTAGCGTGTTTCTTCCCATTATGCCGTTCTGAAACCCTTTTACAAGTTGTCCTCTGGTTCAGTGATCTGGTGATACAAATGATTGATAGCAATAAACATATCATTTGCATCTGAACCCAAATGTCCTGTGTGTTCCTGTAGAAATTATGTAGCTAAGACATGCACACGAAAGCTCTGTAAGTCAAAGAGTAGCGTCATGTTTTTCAAATAAATTTATCTTTAAACCTTGGAGCCTCATTGAAGCACAACTTGAAATGGTAGAAAAATTCAGTGAGGCATGTCACCAAAAGCAGTTTCCTACTGCAGCTTCCAAGAGAACTTCATTAGTGTTTTCAACTTTAATACTAATCAATGGCATAAACTCAAAGGAAATTTTAATATGAATATTTTTAAAGGAGCATTTTAATGTGAACGTAGTGAAAACACAAAATCATATTTGAATAGGAAAGAAAGGGATATCTCTTGGCTCAATGAGTTTTGAAAGAGGAGAGGTTTGAAGAATAAATAAGAGTTTACAGAAAATAAACAAGAATATGAAACGAAAAAAATACAGAGAAGCAAAAGTGTAAAAATAGCAACAAAATTTAAAAGTTTTATCTATGCCCTTTTAGATACATCCACAGAAAATGTTTTCTCTTTCTTTATCTTTTTATAAAATTTATTTTTATTTTTATTTTTAATTTTTTAAATTACTTTTTTGAGACAGATTTCTCTCTGTCACCCAGAATGGAGTGCAATGGCATAATCATGACTCATGGCAGCCTTACTTTGCCGGGCTCAGACAATAATCTCACCTCAGCCTCCTAAGTAGCTGAAAACAGGCATGCACCACCATATCTAGCTAATATTTTTTAAATTATTTCTGTGGAGACAGGGTCTATCTGTGTTGCCCAGGCTGGCTCAAACTCCTGGTCTCCAGCGATTCTCCACCCCAGCCTCCCAGATCGCTGGAATTATAGGCATGACCACCTAGTCTGGCCGTATGGAAGATATGGAATCTTAGGCCCCCCTTCCTCGTGTAACACGTAGCACTTTCTCTAACTACATCAAACAATGTTGTCTGGGGAACAGCAATTTTAAATCTTTAGCATGGTATAATTGTTGTCAAAGCAAAACAAGATGAAACTTCAGAAAAGTCTAGTACAGAGCTTCAACAAATTCAAGTTAAGGTTAAATTTTGCACCTGTTATTCCCTAATACTTAGAAAAGTGTTATGCTTGCCTCTATTGTGCTTCGAGAGAATGTTGTGGTTTGTAGGAAAATAGACACTGGTAAGTGTGACTGTATCTGAATTTTGCACACTTCACCAGTGTGTCTGGTTATCTACATGGTGGACCTTCAGTGACTGGAGGACCTCTTTCCAGTCCAGCTGTCTTTTTATTAACTGTCTCTGGGGCCTCAAGTTCCCTCTGCAGCATTTATTTCCCTGAGTTAAGTATTGTTCCCATTATGGTCTTAGAAACATTGAGCATCATTAGATATAATATCTCATTGTGAATTATGTTATCAGATTCTTTGCAATGTGTCTCTTAACAAAAAGCGCATTCAGTGGCAGAGGGGGGAGTGGAAAATCACTGAAATAAGAGGACACCAAAGAGAAACATGAATTTTCTTTGTTCTGGTTTTTTTTTAACCAATGATCAGCCCTAGCAAAGGTGTGTAAGTGCATTAAAAACATTTGTGTGTAGCGAAAGTGGTGACTTTCTCTATGCAACATATTTAAAAGTCATTGTTTGTGTCTCACTTGCATGGCTTATTTGGCCCAATAAATATTGGCTCCTTGTCTAATGACATTTTCTATTGCGCTTTTTAATAGAATTTGCTATAAAATGGGTACTACAGAAACAGCATTTTATTTTCATTCTTGGCAAAAATCATTTCAACCCAAAGTGGGGGAGCTCCTAACAATGGTTGCTTGTACTTTATTTATAAGAAAAATAATCAAGGCCAGGCACGGTGGCTCATGCCTGTAATCCCAGCACTTTGGGATGCCAAGGTGGGTGGATCATCTGAGGTCAGAGTTTGAAACAAACCTGGCCAACATGGTGAAACCCCATCTCAACTGAAAAATACAAAAATTAGCTGGGTGTGGTGGCACATGCCTATAGTCCCAGCTACTTGGGAGGCTGAGGCAGGAGATCCCCTTGAACCCGGGAGGTGGAGGTTGCAGTGGGCTGAGATCGCGCCACTGCACTCCAGCCTAGGCAACACAGCCAGACTCCATCTCAAAAAATAATAATCATTAATAAAAAAACCAAAAAAAAAAAAAAAAAAAGAAACCAAACAAAAACAAAAAAAAGCAAACAAGCAACCATCAAGCAGACATGGTCATCTTTTTCCTGTAGTGCAACAGAACTGTTTAAAGCACAGTTCAGGCAGTACGTGGAAATTCTTGCTTGCAGCTTGCACTAATCAATCTCCCTAACCTCAGGACTCGAACTTTCATTTTCCTAATTCATATTTCACAACCTTTCTAAATTTCAAGTGGAAATGATTTATCAAATCATCTAACTGTTTCAGATTTTGGAGAAATCTTACTTGGATCATGAAAAATAAAGAAAAGGATCACTGTGGAATAGTGACCATTTAACAGAAAAAGAAACTATTTCTAACATAAATATTGGAGTTTCTCTGTGGCAGCTGTCAAACCCAGGAGTTTTGAAATTAGAAAACTAGAAATTAGAAAAGAACAAAAAATAGATGTGTTAAAGTTGCAAAGTTCTTTTTTTTAACCTTAAATTGTGAGGTCACAATCAGTTTAAATTTTAAGGTCTAAAGTCAGTTTCCAAATCTTAAAACTATATTATTTACAAGACAATTCAAGTGACAAACTACATAGTAGTCATTCATAAACTAAATCAGATTCCAAAATATTAGGTCATATTATGAAGCGGTAATTAAAGGTGTGGTGATTGAGCCTTGAGGGACTGTGTCAGGTCTTCTGCCTGTTTTCAAAATCAAGGCGGAAGTTAAGTGCAGTTCCCACCTGTAATCCCAACACTTTGGAAGGCCAAGGCAGGAAAATGGCTTGAGTCTAAGAGTTCAAGATCAGCCTGGGAACGTAGAGAGACTCAATCTCTACAAAAAAAAAAAAAAAAAAAAAAATACAAAAATTAGCTGGGCATGGTGGTGCCTCCCTGTAATCCTAGCTACTCAGGAGACTGAGGCAGGAAGACTGCTTGAGCTCACTTAAGGCTACAGTGAGCTATGATCATAGCACTTCAACCTGGGTGACAGAGCAAGATCCAGTCTCTAAATAAATGAAAGAAGAAAAGGAAGGAAGGAAGGAAGGAAGAAAGGAAGGAAGGAAGGAAGGAAGGAAGGAAGGAAGGAAGGAAGGAAGGAAAGAAGGAATAGAGAGACAGACATAGAGACAGAGAGACAGAGAGAAAGAGAGAGAAAGAGAGAAAGAGAGAGAGAGAGAGAGAGAAAGAGAAGCAAGACTGCTTCTCCCAGCATGTTGTTAGGGCCCTGGTTGCCCACCCTAGATGGGTTAGATGAACAGCTGACAAGGAATTTGTTTTCTACCACCGTCACACCCAAGATGGGTTAGATGAATGACTGACAAGGAATTTGGTTTCTACCACTGTCACATGGGAGCTACATTACCCCAGCTGTTGCCCCTGCAGAGAGAATTATCTGTTTGTTCCGTGTATCCATCCCACCTCTTCAACATCTCGTAGCAGCTCCACTTGCTGAGAAGTTTCAAGTGATCAGAGTCCTGGCCCTCCCACTTCATTGTCTCCATAATCCCTGGCATTGTACTTCTCTGTTTGTCAATGTCTATAAATGCTCTCTTTGCAAGACTTCTCATGCTATGTATAAAACCTTTATAAATAGCATCCACTGAGACTCACACAGAGCCACTTGGAAAAACATTTTTGTCTTGTTTTTCTCACACATGTCTAAAATTTTACACGTTTTTCCTTTATTTTTACTTGATTTAGCTAATTTATTCTTAACCACAGCATTGTGATTTAGTAATTGAGACATTTTTTTCATTTTGAACTTCAGAGTCTCATCAAATTTAGTCATGAAATACAAAAATTGGAAATAAGTCTTTGTATAAATCTAGGCCTTGGGTAGGAGTTAACTAAATTTGGTAGTTTGAAAGTTATAGAAATCAAAGATTATATTGAATACATACAGCCAACCAGGTGTTATGATACTGAATTCCTATATTCAATAAATATTAGTTGTTTTCTGGGTGGCAAATTCATAAGCTACAAAGAAATTATGGCTTATATTATGCTAATGTGGACAGAATCACAGATGATGGACTTGAAGGTGTTCAGATAAGCACCTGTTCTCACGCTGCACCAAAGGTGTCTCAGGGCCTAGTGAGGGGGCAGTGCCAGAAGCCTCCAAATACTTGTTTCTCTGAAACATTCTTCAGTACAGAAAGTAGTGGAAGCAGATTACACTGAATTATGTATTTTTTCCCCTTTCACTTTATGTCTCTACAGTTTGCTCTCTTCCTCACTGGGGAGAAAATAAACCAGCTACCTCAGGGAAGTCAGCACAAATACAGAACAGTAAGGGAGGGTCCCATAGTCACCAAGCAAGACGCGCAATTTGTCCTAAATCCACTCATGCCTGTTATGGTAAAAATATGGCCCTGTTCTCCTTCTAGGCATGAGTCAATGTTGCTAAGTGGGTGGATTAGAATAGTCATTATTTCAAACCAATTAAATACTTAATATGTTGTCACTCCAGCTACTGTTAATCAGATCTTAATTTAGTGAAGAAGATTGATCTGTAATATATATGTGTGTGTGTGTGTGTGTGTGTTACAATTCTCTGATATTTACGACAAGGCTGTACTGTTGTGCTAGGTTAAATATTAGCAAAAAGAAGCGAAACATGACATGTTTTACCTGAATGGGATTAAATCTTTTATTTTACACTTGCTCAAGGTCATACATTTATTCTCACTGGTCCCAGGTAATTGCAGCCTTGAATATTTTTCTTAATTTATTCAGATACTTTTTTACTGTTCTAGAATTAAAATAATTTAATCTTCAGAAATTTGTGTCTCTTTTAGCATTATCAAGCAACTAAGAATATACATAATCATTATAAATTGTTTTGTTAGATTTTACTTCTAATAACTTCCATATAATAAACAATTGATATAATTATTCTTTGTAAAAAATAACAATATTGACAATTATATGTGGTTTTTAGGATATAATATTTTTGCTTCAATTTGCTAATTTTGATACTTTCTTACATGAATTTTAACTTATTGTCCAGTCACCCCTGAAAGCGTTTCAATGTCTGTGGATTTTATGTTTTAAAATTGCATTTGAAATAGCCCAACTGATAATGTATTAAAATAATCAAGAAATGTGAATATTCTCTAAAATCCTCAATTCTTCCATTTAGGATCTAACTTACAATTCAAAATTCAAAATAAATGAATAATTAAGCTTGGGCAAGTCACTCAGAATAAAGTCTGTGGTTGAATTAGTAGCATCATGAACACCCCATTCATTGGATGATCATGGAGTCTCTTAGAGAGATTCCTTGTCCCCTTCCTTCTTGCCTTATACAGGCCCAGAAAGTGAATTGGTTTCCTCCTGGGCAAATAAACCAAGTCTAGATCCTGATCTCTGCGCTCAGAGCCAGTGCTCTTCTGTGTCCTGATGGGATGGTCATGATGCTATTGACTCAACTAGGTATTTCTTGGGTCATGAGAAAGCTGGCATCACTTTAATTTCCTGATAAATGCTCCGCCTCAGCATGCTATTTGCATCCCCCGCCCCACCCCCAGAATGAAGGCATGTGCTATGATTCTAAGTTTATATTAAGGAAATTCAACCATAGCCCTTTTTTTTTTTTTTTTTTTTTTTTTTGAGATGGAGTCTCGCTCTGTCGCCAGGTTGGAGTGCAGTGGTGTGATCTCGAATCACTGTAACTTCCGCCTACGGGGTTCAAGCGATTCTCCTGGCTCAGCTTCCGGAGTAGCTGGGACTACAGGTGCACGCCACCACGCCCGGCTAATTTTCGTATTTTTTTTTTTTTTTTTTTTGAGACGGGGTCTCGCTCTGTTGCCCAGGCTGGAGTGCAGTGGCGCGATCTTAGCTCACTGCAAGCTCCGCCTCCCGGTTCATGCCATTCTCCTGCCTCAGCCTCCGGAGTAGCTGGGACTACAGGTGCATGCCACCACGCCCGGCTAATTTTTGTATTTTTTTTTTTTTTTTTTTTTTGAGATGGGGTCTCACTCTGTCACCCGGGCTGGAGTGCAGTGGCGCCATCTCGGCTCACTGCAAACTCCACCTCCCGGTTCACGCAGTTCTCCTGCCTCAGCCTCCGGGGTAGGTGGGACTACAGGCGCCCGCCACCACGCCCGGCTAATTTTTTTGTATTTTTAGTAGAGAGGAGGTTTCACCGTGTTAGCCAGAATGGTCTCGATCTCCTGACCTCGTGATCCGCCCTCCTTGGCCTCCCAAAGTGCTGGGATTACAAGTGTGAGACACCGCACCAGGCCATTTTTTTGTATTTTTGATAGAGACGGGGTTTCACCCTGTGGGTCAGGATGGTGTCGATCTCCTGACCTCGTGATCCGCCGGCTTCAGCCTCCCAAAGTCCTGGGATTACAAGCAGGAGTCACCACAACCGGCCAACCATTGTTCATTTTAAGGACTTAACCACCTTACTATAAACAGCACTTGTAACAGCATTAGATCTGTCATGCCTTGGGAGATGCATAAATTGTTAATATTGACCTAAGCTCTAAAAATGCAGGAAGTTGAAACACAGATGTGTAGGCATTATATCAAATGTATCCTTTTTCCAAGTTCAGTTCCTTTCCCAATGACCCCCTCAAAAATGTTTTTCTAAAATTAACTGAATTTGTAATATATCTGTCCTTATATTTTCTGAATTCAAAATAATTTCCTTCTTGAAGCTACAGAATTCTGCAACTTTGCAATAGGTTTCTAATATTTCCAATATCTTAGGCCTTTATTCAAAAGAAAATGCCAGATCTTTTCAAGAGAAACCCTGAATTTATGTTAGAAAGAGAAATTCAAGCTCTAAATTATACAAAAGAATATCTAAAATTCTTATAGTATAAGAAGTCAACTTCAAGCTTATTTATAGCTTTAAAGTAATTTAGGGTTT
The DNA here is from genome assembly GCF_037993035.2 of Macaca fascicularis. Lineage (NCBI taxonomy): Eukaryota > Metazoa > Chordata > Mammalia > Primates > Cercopithecidae > Macaca > Macaca fascicularis. The sequence continues at coordinate 188,732,662 of NC_088377.1, forward strand.
AGAGAGAAGAGAGATTAATGTTCCTCTTCTAGTAGACTCAATAAAATATTTGTTTTTATGTTGCAATTTTTAAACAGAGTATTTTCTACAAAGTCAGGAAAAGTAGGCAATCAAATAGCTTTAAAAAATCCTGAGCTTCACCATAGAGGGAATGTAAACTGAAAAATGTGATTTGGATTCTGTGAGTCTTCAGGAATCTCAGGTTTTACATATCTCTGTACTACAAAAACTAAATTTACTGTTTATACAGTGGTCGGTGAATTTTAATAATTAGGTATGTAAACCACAGAGTTTAGCTGCAGCAAGCATGTCAGGAATGAGTGATTGGCCTTTGTGTGTTCTACTTATAAGTTGCATGTACTAAAAGGCATGTCCATAAATACTGTGGAAGGAAAAGGTGTACTGATGTCAGATGGTACCATGTAGCATTATACTTATTTTTGAAGAGATTTGAAGTTTGTTAATCATTTTCCTCAAGGTTAATTTAAATATTTATTCTATTCTGCTGACATATATGTGGTAGTTTGAAATGGTTCTCCACTTTCTTGTGTAAAGGTAAATAAATGCAATGTAAACACAAGCAGTCTTCATTATTGATAGTAGTTACATGCTATAAAGTTGCCAGGAGCACTGATTTAGCAAATACTGAATTATTTCTCCTAAGGGAAATATAGGGTTAGCTTTCAGTGAGCCTCTGGTCACTACAATTTTTGTCAACTTACCAGTACATAATCTAGATTTGTGTGTGTTTCTATTTAAAGACGCCTTATATATTATATGTTGCTGATTCACTGACATTGAACTTATGGTAAACAGCACTCTTATTCTTGTTAAACAAAGCTCATCTAACACAGGTATTGTCTCTATTGGGCTTATCACAGCCTTCTTGTGCTGATAAATACTAGCAAGCACTTCAGGCGTATGCTTGGGAGGGAGGCATTTTAAACATCAAAATTACCCCGAAAACTGCACAAAAACGTGAAAAGTGTGGCAATAAATAGATTACAAAAAAAGGATACTTTTAAACAATAAGAGCACTGAAGCAAGAAGGAATATCATTGCCTTATTGCACATTAGCTGTGGACGTACACATCTGGTGACCTGACGTTTTACAACTCGCCATGTATCCACAAATGACTGCCAAGGTGCCATGAGCATTGCCTTTGGGGTTACAAACAAATTTTAGCAAATAGGCAAATTCACAAACTAGAATCTAGAAATAAAGGATGGTCTATATCTGTTAGTTGGTATCTTAGTCAGTTTAAGCTGCTATAACAAAAATACCATAAACTGGGCAGCTAATAAGAAACCAAAGCTTTATATCTCAAAATTCTGGAGCCTGGGAAGTCCAAGATCAAGATCAAGACGCTGGCAGGTTCAATGTTTGATGAGAGCTTTTTGGTTCATAGAAGGCATATTCTCTCTGTGTCCTCAGATGGTATAAGGACTAGTTAGCTCTTTGGGGCCTTGTATAAGGGAACTAATTCCAGACATGAGGGTCTGCCCTCATGACTTAATCACTTCCCAAACACCCCACCTCTTGATATCATCATATTGGTGATTAAGTTTCAACATACGAATTTTGAGAGGACACAAACACTTATACCATAGCGTTCTGCCCCAAAACCCCAAAATTCATACACTTCTCACACACAAAATGCATTTATTCCATCTCAATAGCCCCAACAGTCTTAATTCATTTCAGCATCAATTTTAAATTCTAACTTCAAAGTCTCATCTAAATAACATCTAAATCAGATATGGGTGAGTCTCAAGGTATGATTCATCCTGGGCAAATTGCTCTCCTGCTGCGAACTTGTGAAATCAAGCAACTTGTGTACTTCCAAAATACAATGTGGGACAGGCATAGGACAGACGTTATCACTTTAAAAGGAAAAAAATAGGAAAGAAGAAAAAGGTAACAGGTCCCAATTTAAAGTACCAAGCCCCGAATATCCTGCCACCTACATGGTTCTCTGCAGGGGCACCACCTCCATGGTGGCTCTGTGCCTGGGTCACCAGCTCACGGCTCCTTCACGCTAGAATCACACACTGGTGGCTTCTACCAGTTTTGATGGTGGCAAAACTGGGGGCAGCTGCAACCCCAAGACACCTCTATACATTGCCCTAGAAGGGACTCTGTGGAGATCTTGGTGAGGAACAGATCTCTTACGAATTCTGCAACTTCCCAGGGCATCCTTTGAAATTTAGGTGGGAGCAGCCACACCCTTATAGCTTTACCTGGTGCAGCACATACTGGAGCCGCACTTGGTTTGGCTGAGGAGTACAGGCAGCACAGCTTTGAAGCAGCACTGAGCAGCAGTGCCACAGTCCCACCGGCATCTACAGCCCCCCAAGGCCCTGGCTCTCTGGGTCTGGGATGGGAGGGGCAGCCCTGATGATCTCTGAAATGCCTTCAGGATCATTCTGCCATTGTTTTGGACAGTAGTTTCTGGTTTGCCTTGAAATGGCTGATTCACACTAATCTCCTTATTAAATCCTTATTTCATCACACCCTTGTTCTCTCCCAAACGGCTTTCCCATTTCTTTCAGTATGGATGGGCTGAGAATTGTCCACATTTTAAAGTTTTGCTTCCCCTTTTAATAACTCCATCTTTAAATTGTATCTCTCTCTTGCTTTTTATTTTAACCACTACAGAGAAGGCCAGCCACAACACTTGGCTTAGAAATTCTCTCAGCCAAATATCCAATTTCATCATTCACAAGCTTCATCTTCCACAAAACCCTAGAATGCAAGAACAATTCAGCCAAATTTGTTGCCATTTTATAACAAAAGTTGCTTTTCCTCCCGTTTTCCATATCATCACATTCTCCTATTTAACATATCATCATATCCATATCCTCATTTCTGTCTGAGACCTCATCGGATGGCCTTTATCACCCATATTTCTATCAACATTCTATTCACGCCACTTAGGTGGACTTTAAGAAGATTGAGGTTCTGTCTATAGCTCTCCTCTTTTCTTCCTAAGCCCTCACCAGTAGTACCCTTAGAGGTCCATTCGGAGCAATGTAACCTTTTTTTTTTTTTTTAAAGCATGAACTTCATAAGTCTTCCAGCCTCTACCCATGGCTATGCTCCAAAAATGTTCCTACAGTTTTAGTATTTGCTGCAGCAGGACTCTACTCCAGTAGCAAGCTTCTGTCTTAGTCTGTTTGGCCTGTCATAACAAAATAATGTAAACTAGATACCTTTTTTTTAACCTTGCACACTCTATCTAATTTTGCAAGTTCTAATGGCTGAGAAGTCCAAAATCTAGGTACCAACAGATTTGGTATCTGATGAGGGCCCACTTTCTGGTTCTTAAATGATGCCTTCTTGCTGTGGGCAAGGGCAAGGCATCTTTCTGGGGCAACTTTTTGTTTTTGTTTTTGTTTTTTGAGACAGTCTCGCTCTGTCGCCCAGGCTGGAGTGCAGTGGCGCAATCTCAGCTCACTGCAATCTTTGCCTCCCGGGTTCAAGCGATTCTCCTGCCTGAGCCTCTCAAGTAGCTGGGATTATAGGCATACACCACCATGCCTGGCTAATTTTTTTGTATTTTCAGTAGAGATGGGGTTTCACCATGTTAGTCAGGCTGATCTCGAACTCTTTACCTCAAATGATCCACCCACCTCAGCCTCCCAAAGTGCTGGAATTACAGGCGTGAGCCACCGCGCCTAGCCTCTGGGGCACTTTCATGAGACAACTAATCTCATTCATGAGGGCTTCACCATCAGAACATAATCACATCCCAAAGCCCCCAACTCCTAACACTGTAGCATTAAGAATAAGGTTTTAACATAGGAATTTTGGGAGGACACAAATATTAAGAACATAGCAGTTATTAAAATGTGTAAAATATATATATATATATTTTCTTTTTAGAAAGTTCTCTTATTTCAAATCTCAGTGAATAAGGTTCAGATGTATGTTGTTTCCTTGTCTTTCATTGTTTTTCTTGCTTCTTTTTGTCTTTTGAATCTGACATCATTACTATATTGCTTTTTGTTTCTAATCATTGTATAATCATATATCTTACCAAGCTACTGAAACGAGGCAGAAAGATAACTTCCATTTCATTTCAGTACATCTTCCCAAAACTGGATCCTGGTTTGCTTAGTTGTTATTAACAACACTTGATGTGCTATTATTAATTAAATAATTATCTTTTATCTCAAATGTGGAGATTCTTGCTCCTATGAAGCTCACCCTTCTCTTTAGCAGCAGCAACATCAAAACGATAGGCAGCTTCTCCCTTCATATGGGTCCTGACAGATGAGCCCTTTGGACCCCTCTTAAAAATGGTAAATGCACCATTTTCTTTTATTTACATTAACATTTTTTTAACCATGCACACTCTATTGATTTAGCATTAATCATGTTGTATCCTATACAATTTACCTTTTGAAAAATAAAACCACATGCAGATACATACTGGTTATTCACAGGTAAATCAGCGTGTAATTATCAGTAGATGAATTGTTTCAGATTTATTATGATCCATGCAGTCTTGTATTTTGATAGTTTAAAGAGATATGTGGCCAAGAAGACATATATGTGGGCCAGTAGCTAGCAGCCTCTGCATAATACAACTCCAAATCAACTGGTGAACATTTAAATTGGAGCAATTTAAATACAATTTTGAATTTCTGGCCTTCCTTGAAAATGTATTGCTTGAATAACAGCAGCATTCCTGCGTACCATGTTACCTTCATGTGAATAGGGACTGCCTGCTTATATCCACAACATATCCCAAACACTGTATTCATCCTCTGCCATCATGGCCGAGCTTTTTATCTCTTCAGAAGCATCTCTTTTTGGTTGATTTTCTAATCAGGGAGATATGTCTCTCTCACCCATATTGCTATCAAAAGTAAGAAAGTAAAAGATCGATAGAACGACATGATATTTATAACCTGCCAGCATCACACATTTGTATAAACTGCTTGTTTTCTCTGAGCATTGAAGTTGTGACTTCTAATTTTAGAAGCTTCAAATCATTTTATCTCTGTCAGGACTGGTTCTCCCGACAAGTGGTGTGAGCCTTGCTCATTTATGAAAATAAATTAATTCAACCTCTTCCTCATGGCCCCAGTGAGTGTGCAGGTGTCAGGAAGTAATGGACAGCACCCAAGTTCACAGTGAATCCGATTCCCTCCAATGCCCAAATCACTGAGGTGTGTTCACAAGCAGACCACAGAGTACCATTCAGTGTTTTACCAGACAGAACCCAACTGCTCTAGCAAAGAGGAGAGAGAACATTGTCTTACAACATGTGTACCTTTTGAGCTTTACTAAGCCTAGCTTATGGTTGAGGTAAAATTTTCACCCAAAGGTATGTGAAATCAAACCAAAAAGAAAGAATTGTTGTAGTGTCTTGCACCATGTGCATAACCTCAAAAAATACTGCACGCATATGTCCCAATTTCTTGCAAATAAGAGAAAATCATTTGTACCAACTAATTTAGCTTTCAGGAAAGCATGGAAAGTAAAATAAATAAAAATGACATTGTTTACTAATCACCTACTACATATTGCTACTTGTCCAGAAAAATGCATAGGGGTTGTTGATGAATGTATATAGTTCAGACATCAGTTTAAACATGTAAAATAATGAATAATTTTTATAATTATTATATTATATTTATAATTATAATAATGAATACTTATTTATAAAATAAAATAATTTTACATGTTTAAAGTAATGGTGTTTGTTCATGTACATATGTGGGGACAGATGGTTGTATGGATGGATAGATGATGTATTAGTTTGTTTCCATGCTGCTGATAAAAACGTAACCAACACTGGGCACTTTACAAAAGAAAGACGTTTAATGAACTTAGAATTCCATGTGACTAGGGAGCCCTCACAATCATGGCGGGAGGTGAAGGCACCTTGTACATGACGGCGGCAAGAGAAAGAATGAGAACCAAGGGAAATGGGTTTCCCCTTATCAAAGATCTTGTGAGACTTACTCACTCCCATGAGAGCAGTATGGAGGAAACGGTCCCTATGATTCCATTATCTCCCACCAGATCCCTCCCACAACATGTGGGAATTATGGGAGTACAATTCAAGATGAGATTTGGGTGGAGAAACAGAGACAAAGCATATCAGATGAATTTGAAAAGTATAGAGCATAGAAATTTTGGATAGCTAAAGAAGTAACAAATTAAGATTCTGTCTAAAAATTAACATGGTGGGAAAATGAATTCAAATATGTAGCACGTTTCAAAGAGGAGTTTTTGACATTTTGCTTTTGTTTTCAGGGTACTGTCAATTTCATTTTAAGTTCTGAGGCCTTGTAATATTGGATTTATCATACATCTGGAGTCAGCCACAACTGTAAATATTGATCGGAAATTTTTCAATTAGTATAAAAGCCTTAACTGCTTTGAAATTCTGGGTAGCAATAATGCATCATCTGAATGCTTTGCATCCTTTAATGACATAGGTGTCTTCTGAATTCTGGCTTTGCGTAACTGTTGTCAACGCTGTAAGAACATCAGTTCGTTTGAGGTTGGATCTTTGTTCTCTCTGTTTCTGGACACTTTCCACACCCTTTGTCCTGTCCCTCACCAGCACAGAAGTTATCTTCCCAATGCAAACCTGGACATGCATTTTCCACTTAGAATACCGTCATTACACACATGGGCTCTCAGCTTCCTCAGGGAGCATTAAGTCTTTAATCTTCCAATTCTCACCCTGCACATGAATTGTGAGCCTTATGTAATAAAGTCACAAAATACTGAGCTTTTTTAGAACAGTTGAATGTACCATTCCCCTATCTATCTGAATTTATCTTACTCAGTCTTAATTCTCTTTTCACAGGAAAGTTCGTGCATTTTTTTTTTTAACTCACCCCATTACCTCCACAACCCCATGGTCTTGATACAGTGTTATGGATGTAGAAGATATTTCAGAGTCCAGAAGTTGATCTTAGACATTTCATAATGGTTTTTCTAAAATTTGCTTTAAAGGAGTTTTTGCGGGTCTATGGACTTTTGCCAGCAATTCTTAGACTTTTGTTTGATCAAAACTGATTTTTCACTTCTTTTCTAAGATATGGTAAAATAATTTTCTGTACAGAGTATTTTCTAACATAGTTTATTAGTAGAAAATTTGAGACATAATAAGGCCAACATACCAGAATACACCTGCCGTGAAAAGATACTAATATTTTATTACTCACAGTTCCCAACAGGATGGGGCAGGCCATGCCACAGGGTGTAGTCCTGAGGTAGGGAGCTCAGGGAAGCACCAGGGTCTATCAGGAAGCAGAGGGGATGCAGAAACTGTAGGCAAGATCCTTTATTGTAGTTTCCATGGGAAGGAATAGGTGCAGTAGGGTAAGCAGGCTTAGGTCTGGCTAGCTGGAATAATTATTCCAGTGGGCTCTGGGGTGTAGAGGCTGATCCTAGTTGTCTTGTACCTGATTCTGGGATGAATAGGGAAGATGGATCATGGCCCAGAAGAGAGAAAGCTGGATAAAGGAAGCAGTTGGGGTGTGGACTCTGGATTGGTTGTTTTATATTTGGAAAGTGTGCTTACCATCTCTAGAAATGGGCTAACCCTGGGAAGGACAGTCCCTCTAGGGTCAGCAAGACCCCAGATATCAAAGCATTGGAGTGCAGAGATTAAAATACATGGTCAGGACAGAGGGGAAATTAAAGCCATGGCAGCTCCAAGAAATGACACAGGTGGCTGCCATTACCCCCGCTCCCACCCTCCACAGCTACCAGCCTCCCTTTACTCATAGGGATAATTGATTTTTTCCTCAACGCTATATAACTTACTATGAAAAGAGTGCCTCAAAACAAGTTCCTTATCACCATTTGTAACTAAACTGCTATCTTTAATCTATGTAGTATCAAAATTTGGACAGAACACTGACGATGATATTTTAAATGGAACTAGAAGGTGAACTGAATAGAGATTTTTAGAATTCCAAAATAAATGTTGGGAATAATTTAAATCAAAAGACATTCTGAGGAATTTCTTGATGTCTGGTTTCTTGCCTCATCTGTGTAGCATTTACTTAGGATTTATAATTCTAGGTAGTCTTTTCACTAGCAAAATAACTAGATTTTGTATGGTCAACAATTGTAGAGCTATTCTCAGTAAACAGCAATATTATCACAGAGAAGGCAAGTCTAATTTATTTGACTTTTGGATTTACAAAAATAAAAACAGCTTCCACATGGATTTCCTACAAATAGATTATATGCTAATTTTCAGAAATTGCTTATTATTTCTGCATTATTAGATATATGCAAGTTATAACCCTGCTTGGAAATAGACCACTCTGATTTTCTGATATCCTGTGAGTAATGAGTGGTTGAGAGGGAGGACAGAATATATATGTGTGATTGTGTTTTTGTGTGTGTGTGGAGGGGGTGTATGTGTGTGTGCATGTCCATTTTGGGAGGCATAGGGTACCTCAGTGGGCTTTTTTGTCTCTTCATGTTGAATAATGTGATATCTAATGCTATAACTTTAAAAAGTTATTAATATTTTCCTATGTCTGTTTGTTTGTTTGTTTGTTTGTTTTGTGATTCAATAGGCCGACCAGATAATCAGCCATTCACGGTTTATCATATATACATTTTTTATGGAGTAATTCAAAAATTAAAAATAAAATATATGGGAGTCAATTGATCTTGCCTCTGAAAATCAGTAACTATTTCAGGTTAGCATACAATGACTGCTCTAAAAGGTGTTTAAAACTTAGTGACTTTAATCTTAGAATATGCAAGTTTCTCATTAATGTGTTTAGTTCAAAGGAAATTATATATTCTGTATTTAAACTCATACAGGAGTTCAATGTTTTGGCCTTTGACTTATAAATAAATAACTCTAGTGTAAGTATAATAAAAGCATGTTATGCTGAAAACCATTTATTCATATCGGACACTCATAGTTGTAAGAGTTGTATAGCATTAAATCATGTATAAGTCTGTACTCTTAGGAAGGAAACTGCACGATCACAGGCATAGTTTAGAGGGGAAATAATAACACAGTGGAATTCTCCTTTTGCCTTGTTTCAAACTTAAATGATGTTTCCATCAGTTCCATCAGGAAATGTCGATTCTGCCAGGAATCCAAAACAGAACAATCCAAAGCCTGTATCCTAGAGGAGCTTCAAGTCCACAGGAAAAATCACACCCAGAAAAAGACAAATTCAATATAACATGAGAAGTAAAATGATAAAAGTATGCAAGGAGCTAGGGGTCAATAGACCAAGGCTGTTTCACACAGGCAAACTTTCTAGTGGTGAGGCTTATCTGAGGCTTGGAAGATGCCTAAAAGTAAACTAGAACTCAGAAAAATGGCAGCTCATTGAGGAAAGTGAGCATAGCCCAAGGAAACGTGTGAAGTTTGCGAGGAATTCAATCCGTTTACCATCATGAGCACATAAAAAGAAAGATGGCACTAAAAATGAGCCCGGATGGGAAGGCAGGAGCGATATCACTGAGGGTGGTATAGGCCTCACTGAAGAACCTGGCTTTTGATCTTTCTGGGAAAGAGTTTATTTCAAAAAGGTCTTTCTAGCTTCTGTGTGATGGTTTTAAGACAGGAGAGTCCCCTGGACCCCTTCGTGAGACTTGCAACAGAGTTGTGGCTCCTTCGCTCAGCAAAAACCCCTTTTGGGAGGAGGAGCATGCAGGTGAGCTGGAGCAAGCGCTTTTGGGCTCTGGCTCCACGGCAGTGTCTACGGGTGTTTCAGTGCTCTTTCAGCTTTGCCATCTGTGGATGGCTAAGTGTTAACCAGTTCAGTGGAGATTCAGGGTGACAGCCTTTTATACCCTGTCATCTTCGTACACAGGTTCCTGTCTGGCATTCAGGGAGAATCAGGTCACATGGACTTGAAGGATGGGGAATGCAGGGATTTTACTGAGTGATGGAGGTGGCTCTCAGCAGGATGGATGGGGAGCTGGAAAGGAGATGCAGTGGGAAGATGATCTTCCCCTGGAGTTCGACCATCCCACGGCCAGTCTCCTATCTGACTTTCCCCAGCCAAACTCCTCTTGATGTACAGACGCTTCCTCTCTTCTCTCCTTCTCTGCTGTGCCGCTCTTCTGTTCTACTGCTTATCTGTTCATGGAACCTGGCGTTTGGGGTTTTTATGAGTATAGGATGGGGAGCACGGCGGGCCAGGTTGGTTTTGAAAAAAGCAACAATTGGACAGGAAAACAGGATAACTGTTCTCATTTAGCACCACAGCTTGCAGGCTTGAAGGCGAGGCCTTTGCCAGGGAACCACCCTCTTGTCTCCTGTTCATATCAGTTGGATTTAAGAGACATAAGACCAATGGATGGGAATTGGTCACTTAACAATGTTAATACAATAGGCAACATGTGAGGTAATGGTGGGCTTTTGGTAGTACATACAAAAGTATACTATGAGTTTTAAAAATATCAAAGGGAATATCAAATTGAAATATCAAATTTCAATTAACAATCATTGCACCTCAGATAAACTCATTGGCTATGATACTGCCACTGCACAAAGTTCTATATTTCACAGGTCTTGGAACTCACTAAATGTGGGTAGGCAAAAAGGAAAAAAAGAAAAAAAAAAAAAAAGAAGCTCAAGAAAGTTTCAGATCTCTGGCTTGAGTGACTGGATAGTGGATATAATAAAAGTAGTGGGGCTCAGAGAAATAATTATATGTTGAGCAGGTAGAGTGAGATATGCCTGTGGAACATGCATGTGGATCAGCCTTCCAAGTTACTGGATTGGAATCTAAATGGTATGCAGAAATGAAATCAGAGCCCTTCGATATTGTCATCATTGTCCTAGGGGATATCAAGCACTGAAGGGCAAAGCAACATATTTTAAGCAGAAATATTGCAAAAACTGTGAGATGCTGGCCTGCAGGAAAGAAGAGCCTTGAGGTTTTTTGGTTTGTTCCATTTTCTCCAAAGTAGAAGTGATTTCAGATTCTATCTCTAGACCATTTTTAAAGGATGAGAAAAAAGGTCATTTGCTACTATTACTCTAAATTAGCTATACTGACATTTTGAAATCTGTTTTAACTATTTAGGTTTATATCACAGATGCATTGAAAAAAAGAAAGGCAATGGGTTAGGAGAAAGAAAGTATTCAGATCAAATCAATGTGTAGATGGAATGAGATTGAGTCCACAAGAGTTGTGTCTGTTCTAGGACTCAGTCAATTTAAAATAATGGAATACATTCTTGCCCACCACCACAGCTCCCCAAAAGTAGCCTAATATTAACAATGTTTTTATCTGGCTATTGAAACCTCAAGTATATTTGTAGTTGAAGCACCAAGATGGATCAGCGAGATTCTTGAAATTTCTTCCAATCTAGTGACCCTAATTTTTTAATGAAGTATATGAAATAACAGTGTTTATTGTACCTTAATCCAATTAATAGAAATTTGAGTGACAACATTCAAACATTCAACAAATATTTAATGAACATTCACTGTTTTTCAGGCACTGTTTTAAGTGCTGGGCTTTAGAATGGAACAAAAGAAAGTCTCAGAGGAGATATGCTGTAAATATACAAACGTTAATGTATCAGGTAGAGATAAATGCTATAAAAATGAATAAAGCTGGGTGAATAGAGAGGAGATGAAGTTGGCAGTCACACTTTTTGTGAAGAATGATCAATATATCTAAAATTTTGACATCTGACAATAAAAATAATACACAGATTTGCATCTGTGTGAAATTTGCAAAATAAATTCTGTCTTCTAGTATTTTTAAACTTCAGTTTCAGAAATAAAATACATTTCAAACTCTTGAAGTGATTTGGTATTTATTCGCATGAACTATGTAATATTAGATTCTGTACTAACTGGTTAATATACATTTTTACTATTTTTTAGATTTACATGCTTTGTATGTATTTGTGAAATATGTATGCCTTCACAAAATTTAAAGTTCCAAATTTACTAGTTTTTAGTTTATTGTTTTATAAAAGAATGTCTTTCATTTTGTTTCCTTTTTTCTCTAATTAAAAATCTATATAATTTTTTACCTTTATTGAAGTATTATATAATTGAAAAATAAATATTGTATATATTTGAGATACATGCTTCCACAACTCTGTGATATTCTCCCCAAATATCAATAATACAGTCTAGTCCTAAGAAAACATCAGATAAATCCAAACTGAGAAAGATGCTACAAAATACCCCACTGGTGCTCCTCTAGAGGATCAAAGTTATGAAAGACAAGGAAAGAATTGGAAACGGTCACAGATTAGAAGTGACTAGGGAGGCATCATAACTAAATGCAATGACAGATCCTGGATTGAGTCCTAGAACAGCAGCAAAAAAGCATTAGTGAAACCCTGGTGAAATCCAAGTATAATCTGTATTGGAGGGAATACCACTTTACTTAAGATAGTATTTTCATTTGGACAAATGTACCAGGTTATGTAAAATGTTAATATTAGAGGAAGCTAGGTACAAGGTATGAGAACCCTATCTTTCCAACTACCTTTTCAGCTTTTCTCTAAATCTAAAATTTTTCCAAAATAAAAAGTTTATTTATGAAAATAAAAACAAACTTCCACCAAAATTTTTATTGAAGAAGTTGGACACTTAAATGATGGTACCTTTTTAGCTAATCAAAATCCTGTTTTAGAAAACAAAATTATGAAATAAGGTTTAAAAAATGTACAGTAACAAAAACCAAACACAAACTATATACAGTATTATCCATATGTGTATCTGTATACATACATAAAGATTCTTTATATGCAATTTAAAATAATCATAAATAGTATATTATCATTGGTTATTTCAGGAAAAAAATGAAATAATGCCTGTTCAATTTTTTTTCTTTAAACCTTTTTGTTTCTTTCAGATCCCCTATAAAAGTAACTGAAAAAATTTTATAGGGAAGTGATATTAAAAGTAACTCTTGAATACTTACTTGTTGGTATGCTATACTCAAATACTTTTTAATTTTTCAGATAAATAGACTACAGTTTCACATTATATATTCTTACTTTTATAAGGGCCTTTTATGAAGATTAATAAAACATTTTAATTAACTAAAACATGAAGTTTCCCTGTACTATAAATATTATATCACCCCAAACTCAAATTATTAGTGTACAATTTGGACCATGACTAAATGAAATGAAAGTCTCCCTCTCTCCCTCCCACTCTCTTTATTCTTCTCCCTTCCTCCCTCAGATATATAGATAGATAGAGCTATCTATAGCTATCTATATAGAGATAGATCTATCTATAGCTATCTACATCTATATCTGAGATATGTATCTATATATAAAGATATAGCTATATCTATACATAAAGATATATCTATCTATATCTTTAAATACAGATATATATGAATTATTCCATACCTTAGATAGTTGGATAGATATTTAGGTAAATATGTAAAATGTAGGATATGCACCAATTAAGTACCCATTAACACTGGTGACCTTTTGTGGTTGGGATTCACTTTCTACTTTCTATATTTCTGTATTGTTTAATTTCTTTTGAGCAATAACATAGTTTGTAATAAAGTATATAGCAAAGTTATCTTTTAATATTAAAATATTAAATAAACTTAAAATTTTAATATTAAAATCTTTATATGGTAAACACTTTTTCAAATTATCTTATTCAAAGTTAGAAAGTGAAGACTAAGGAACAATGAAATGTTTTTGAAAAAGCCCTTTCTACCATGATGATTTGATGAACTGGGCATATTACCAGCTTGCTGAGCTATTGTTAGGAACAAAATTGTGGAAACACTATGATTTTGCATTCGCTTTTTGACTGGCCATTATTGTTCAGATTGCTTAAACAGTTCAACCATACATATTTAATCACTGCATAGAAAACTTAATTCTAGGGAGTGATAAGCAATCAGGATAATAGAAGAAAAACGTGGCTTGTCCCCAAATAAGCACAATGCGTTATTAGGTATCAAATGAAATTTTAATCTATTTTTGTAGGAAACAGAGCTAAACTGTGATGAATGTTCTTTACATTATTGTAGAATATCCCAGACTTTTTAAAAAGTACATGGTATGTGTTAAAGTGTAAATATCATAGATTATTCCTAGAAATTTTATAATTTTCAAGCCAGCTCTCAGCTTATATCCACAAGAGGACATGCTGATATTTTGGAAGCATTTAACCCATTCATAGAAAACAACTTTTAATTTTGTTTTAGATAGATGGCTAGATAGATGGGAAAATATGTTGAAACTTTTTGTTTCAACATATTTTCTGTGGAGAATCTACCTTACAGAGCATTTTGTTTCCCAACTGACCCTGACTACTTACCATTTGTAAAGTGAGACTTGGTCTACATGAATAGCTTTCCTTCCTGTTTTTATTAATATCTTAGGATTGTCTGAAAAAAATAAGCCATCTTCAACCTTTCTGTCACATTTTCTCATTGCTCTAAAAGTAAGACAGAAATGCATTAACATTTGCATAAATCAGTATTCTGTACCTAGAATTAAATGTGTTTTGATTTAGAAGAAAGTATAGAGGAGGTGATTCTTGTTCCCTGAGTACAAGCTCGGGGAACATTTACTTCCTGAGAGATGAATTAGAAATATGTTATGTCAATTAAAATATGCTGAAGGTGTTTAAAACAATGATGTGTCTATTATTTAACTGTCACTGATAGGAAATTGACTGCAAAACTACTGTCTAGAGTTCAGAATTTACTCTCATCTGTGTTTCTTTTATTCACTTTTCAAGACAAAAAGTATCTATCAACTACTGGATTATAAGTTCAACCTGGAATCTGAAAATCAAATTCCTTTTTTTTCTCTCCTTTATTTCTCATTGCAGATGATAAAGATACTGCCATTGAAATTCAGCTGTGGCAGTATATGTGATTAAGCTAAAGTCTAATTGGCTTTGCAGTGTTAGCAGAAGCCAAAATTTAACAGTTGATTTTTTTCCCTCGTATTAAAATAAACCTCTGTGATTCACAGTCTCAGAGAACAGAATTCTGTTGATTAAGAAAGTCTTTTTATGGGCAATAAAGAGCTGATTATAAGAATTAAAACTTAAAGTTTAAAGTCATATTTTTTCTGAATGTTTTATAATGTAACATTGTACAAACTTATTTAAAAGCATAAATATTTGAGATACTAGCATAAATATTTTCAAAGTATGTGAAAGCCATCAATGATTTGAAAGGCAAGCTTAGATTTCATTTTAAGTAATATTCAAAGTGACTGTATTCACAACAATTCACTTTTTAGAATGAGGTAAACTCAACACAAACAAAGACTGGATGTGTTTCTGGCAGCTCTACATCTCTCTGTGGCCACCACAGGGATTTATTTGGTGGTATGCTCCACTTACAAGGCAAACCAAAGTGTTTCTGGTGGTGATTGAAGTAAACGAGTGCCAGAGAACTAGGACATGAAATGAGAAAATATTTCTCTGACAGGCTTTAAACTGGCTATTATTTTTCTCCAATGTCTCCCTCTGGAGTTCTTTAACCAGACCTTGCCCAAAACCTAGAGGCTAGCTTTCTCCAGGCTTGTAATTCTAAAGTTATTAGAGCTGTTCCATTTGACTATGCTTTCTATGATTTAAAAATGAAAAGCTTACTGAAATAGTCTATTGAAAATATTTTTAACAATGAAAATTTGATCATGGTAACGAAGCTTCTAGTTGAACTCAATATTTGATCTGAATGGTTACATTGTATTTTTGAATCATTCCATGAATTGAGAATGCATTGACCAATAGTGCCTAATAAATAATATCATCTCATTTTTATTTCTGGTGTGAAATAAATAGTAGTTATAAAATGGATCCTCACAATCACATATTTCGGATCATAGTGACAAAATTTCATATTTTTTTTAAAAAAAGATTACATACTTTCCTCGTTTTAATATATTCTCCTAAAACTAAAATTAGAGCTGCTAGAGTCATAGTATATGCTGGTTATTTGTTCTTTAAACTCATATATGGATAAGTGGAGATATCCGTGTCCAATGTAGAGAAAAAACAAACAATGGTGCCCAATTCTCCATTCCAAATGCAAGGAAGTAATAAGAAATTTGAGACAGACTGATTCCTAAGAATAAATGTTAAGAAGTTTCTGAAAATTAAGTTGGTTGTAAACTCTGAATACTACAACAAGGTTTACTAAAATTGTGGTGAAATATAAAAACCATTAGGAAAAAAAAAAATGAGAATAGCATAAAAGATCACATTCCAAGTGCCTTCATTGTTATATCAAAGAAAGCAACTTTTTGAATAAAATATATACTTAAAATCATGAGGAATTATCATTAAGGAATAAAACATTTAAGTCTCATAATCTGTTAGAGATTTAAAAATTTTACTATTTTGGGCTAAATGCTAGATTCCTAAATTAAGATTTGAAGCATATAACCCATTGAATTTATATTACTAATTTTGTAATTAAAGTAAAATGTTCAACTGATAGAGCTTTTATGAGCATTTTTATCAATACTCTCCATAAAACCTCCTTTAAAAAAAAACAGTAAATCAAAAGAAGGAATAGAATAAAAACAAAGGACTGTCAATTTTTCAAGAAAAACACTTATTTAATTCTCATTTATTCTTTGCAGACACCTGTTGGAAGTGGATGGTAACATAGGTGACTAAACTAATTTTTTTGTTTGTTTGTTTTAGGGGCTGATGTTATCAACTTTGATGGCCATGTTGTGTTACCATATAGATTCAGAAACAAGAAGATGAAAACACTGAAAGATGTCATTGCCTTGAAATTTAAGACGTCTGAAAGCGAAGGAGTAATCTTGCACGGAGAAGGACAGCAAGGAGATTACATTACCTTGGAACTGAAAAAAGCCAAGCTGGTCCTCAGTTTAAACTTAGGTATGTTCTGATTCTCAGTACTATTCTTTCCATTATGGATGTTCCCATTAGGAAAACGTTCATGTTGCTCAATTCTTTAAAATGTAAATTATAAAAAGAGCTCATATTATGTTGTCAATTCATTCTTAATGTATAACCGTTGGTACATAATGAAATACCTATTCATTCAAAAAATATTTATTAAACACCTCTGCTATACAAGGTGCTATACTAGTCTTTGGCCTATAGCAGGGAACAAGTAGACAAGATCCTTAAGCTCATTAAGTTCATGACCTAATGGAGGTATCAGACAATATAGCATTTATTATTCTTATTTTAAAACAACTAAGCAAAAATGAGTGACTTCAAATAATAAATATGAACCAGTTGAGAAGATTAATATCATAAAGGGAATAGGTTAATATGTCCTGTTCAAAGGCAATGGGGCCAATATTGGAAAGTGTAGTGACGAAAGCCTGCTCTGAGGAGAAAATATTTAAGATGAGATCTGAGTGATGAAAAGGAATTAGCCATGAAAACATGAGAGAAATGGGATTACATAGGAAGAGAACATTGAAGACAAAAAGCATGCTCAAGAACCAGGAAGGATGACGCTGTGCATAAATGCTGTGGGCTGTTAAGACAAAAGATGAAATCCAAGAGGTGGAAATTGCCCAAATCCTGTGGGATCCTGCATGGCATGCCAAATTGTTTAGATATTATTTTTAAGAATAGGAAGCTGTTGGAAGGCATTAAACTGTCTGGCTTTATCATCTTATTTTTAACAAGTGCATTGAGACTTCAAGAATTACTTGTGTAGATATGAGAGTCGCAGCAGAACTTCTGCACAGTTTGGGTGAGAGATAGTACTGCTTGTATGAGGTGGTTATCAGGGGAGATACAGAGAAATATTTCAATTAAGGAAATTATTTTAGTGGTACATTCAGCATGACTTATGACGGGTTGGATATAGCGTAAGAAGAAAAGAGTAGAAATAAAGAATGAGCCCTAGGATTTGGGTTTCAGCACCAAATGGACATTAGTGTCATTTTCAGAAATAGAGAAGACTTTAGGAGGAACTCTAGAGATCAGTTTGGACATGGATAATTCTGCTTATTAAACATCTAAGTAGAACTTTCTATTATGGAAGTTGAGAAACAAGACTGAGAGAAGACTAAAATGGAGACTAAGTAGTCGTGAATAGTGAGTAGGAGAAAATGAAGAAAGTGTAGTATCACAGAAATCAAGGACACAAAAGTGGTTGTCAACTGTTGAATTCCTCTAAATGTCACGTAAGATGAAGATGGAGAGGCAAACATTGGGCTTAATAGCATGGAGGTTACTGTTAATTTCCATTCAGTGGAATGGAAAAGACAAATTTTCTAGGTAAAGAAAGAATGAAAGGCATAAGTAAATATTTTGACTACAGTTAACTAGAGAGAAAGAACACAGAGAAATGAAATGTTGGCTGCTGAAAGATCTGAATTTAAAGAAGTTATTGTTTTATGTGGGGTTGTTGTTGTTTTTATTTTTAATTTTTTTTTAATTTATTAACTTATTTTTGAGTCAGAGTCTCACCCTGTCACCCAGGCTGGAGTTCAGTGGCATGATCTCTGCTCACTGCCACCTCCACCTCCTGGGTTCAAGTGATACTCCTGCCTCAGCCTCCTGAGTAGCTAGGATTACATGCTCCCCACACCATGCCTGGCTAATTTTTGTATTTTTAGTAGAGAGAGGGTTTCACCATGTTGGCCAGGTTGGTTTCGAACTCCTGACCTCAAATGATCTGCCTGCCTTGACCTCCTGCTGAGATTACAAGCATGAGCCACCATTCCTGAACCTGTTGTTGTTTTTTAATGGACAATAACAATGTAGGTCTGTATGTTGATGATGTAGCTAGGATTTACTTAAAGCTAAAGTGAAGATCTGCAATATTGGTACTGGCATTCAAAATTATAGTTTTGGCAGAGTAATGGTACCTCTTTCTCTTTTTTTTAAATTTAAGTTCATGGGTGCACGTGAAGGATGTGCAACTTTGTTACGTAGGTAAACGTGTTCCGTGATGGTTGTCTGCACAGATCATCCCATCACCTAGGTATTAAGGCCAGCATCCATTAGCTATTCTTCCTGATGCTCTCCTTCCTCCCCACCCAACCCTCTGACAGGCCCCACTGTGTGTTTTTCCTCCCCATGTGTTTATGTGTTCTCATCATTCAGCTCTCACTTATAAGTGAGAACATGTGGTATTTGGCTTTCTGTTCCTACATTAGTTTGCTGAGGGCAATAGCCTCCAGCTCCATCCATATCCTACAAAGGACAAGATCTCATTTCCTTTTATGGCTGCATAGTATTCCATGGTGTATATGTGCCACATTTTCTTTGTCCAGTTTATCATTGATGGGCATTTAGGTTGATTTCATGACTTTGCTATTGTGAATAGTGCTGCAATGGACATATGTGTGCATGTATCTTTATAATAGAATGACTTATATTCTTTTGGGTTTTATACTCAGTAATGGAATTGCTGGATCAAATGGTATTTCTGCCTCTAGATCTTCGAGGAGTCTTCACACTGTCCTCCACAATGATTGAACTAATTTACCCTCCCACCATCAGCATAAAAGCTTTCCTTTTTCTCTGCAGCTTCACCAGTATCTGTTGTTTTTTGACTTTTTAATAATAATCATTTTGAGATGATATCTCATTGCAGTTTTGATTTGCATTTCTCTAATGATCAGGGATGTAGAGCTTTTTATTCCTTGCTTGTTGGCCACATGCATATCTTTTTTTGAGAACTGTCTGTTCATGTACTTTGCCCACATTTTAATGGGGTTGTTTGTTTTTATCTTGTAAATTTGTTTAAGTTCCTTGTAGAAGCTGCATATTAGACCTTTGTCAGATGGATAGATTGCAAAACTTGTTTCCTATTCTGTAGTTTGTCTGTTCACTCTGATGATAGTTTCTTTTACTGTGCAGAAGCTCTTTAGTTTAATTATATCCCATTTGTCAATTTTTGCTTTTGTTGCAATTGCTTTTGGTATCTCCATCATGAAATCTTTGCCTTTGCCCATGTCCTGAATGGTATTGCCTAGATTTTCCTCTACGGTTTTTATAATTTTTGGTTTTATGTTTAAGTCTTTAATTCAGCTTCAGTTGATTTTGTATATGGTGTAAGGAAGGGGTCCAGTTTCAGTTTTCTGCATATGACTAGCCAGTTCCCCCATCTCCATTTATTCAATGAGAAATCCTTTCCCAATTGTTTATTTATGTCAGGTTTGTTGAAGATCAGATGGTTGTAGGTGTATGATCTTATTTCTGAGGTTCTATACTCTGTCCCATTGGTGTAGGTGTCTGTTCACACAAGTACCATGCTGTTTTTGTTACTGTGGCCTTGCAGTATAGTTTGAAGTTGGGTAGTGTGATGCCTCCAGCTTTGTTCTTTTTACTTAGGATTGTGTTGGCCATTAGGCCCTTTTTGGGTTTCATGTAAATTTTAAAATAGTTTTTTAAAAATTCTTTGAAGAATGTCAGTGGTAGTTTTATGGGAATAGCATTGAATCTATATATTGTTTTGGGCAGTATGGCCATTTTCATGATGTTGATTATTCCTATCCTTCCTATCCATGAGCATGGAATGTTTTTCCATTTATTTATGTCATCTCTGATTTCTTTGAGCAGAGGTTTGTAGCTTTTGACAAGGTCCTTCACTTCCCTTGTTAGCTGTGTCCTAGGTATTTTATGTTATTTTCAGTAATTGTGAAGGGTGGTTCATTCGTAATTTGACTCTCTGATTGCTTGTTGTTGGTTTATAGGAATGCTTATGATTTTTGCACATTGATTTTGTATCCTGAGACTTTGCTGATGTTGCATATCAGCTTAAGAATCTTTTTGGCTAAGATGATGAGGTTTTCTAGGTATAGGATCATGACATCTGCAAAGATAATTTGATTTCCTCTCTTCCTATTTGAATACCCTTTATTTCTTTCTCTTCACTGATAGCCCTGGTCAGGATAGCCAATACTATGTTGAATAGTCACGGTGAGAGAGGGCATCCTTGTCTTGTGCCAGTTTTCAAGGGGAATGCTTCCAGCTTTTGCCCATTCAGTATGATACTAGCTGTGGGTTTGTCATAGATGACTCTTATTATTTTGAGGTATATTCCTTCAAAACCTAGTTAACTGAGAGTGTTTAATATGAAGGGATGTTAAATTTTATTGAAGTACTTTTCTGCATCTACTGAGATAATCATGTGGTTTTTGTCTTTATATCTATTATGTGATTAATCACATTTACTGATTTGTGTATACTGAACCAACCTTGCATCTCAGGGATGAAGCTGACTTCATTGCAGCAGATACACTTTTTGATGTGCTGCTGGATTCAGTTTGCCAGTACTTTGCTGAGGATTTTTGCATAGATGTTCATCAAAAATATTGGCGTGAAGTTGTTGTTGTTGTTGTTGTTGTTGTTGTGTCTCTGCCAGGTTTTGGCCTCATAGAATGTGTTAGAGAGGAGTCCTTCCTTTTAAATTTTTTGGAATAGTTAAATAGGAATGGTATCAGCTCTTCTTTGGACCTCTAGTAGAACTCAGCTGTGAGTCTGTCTGGTCCTAGGCTCTTTTGGTTTATTTACTATGAAATTACTGCCTCATTTTCTGAAGTCATTATTGGTCTGGCTTAGGGAATCAATTTCTTTCTGATGTAGTCTTGGGAGGGTACATGTGTCCAGAAATCTATCCATTTCTTCTCGATTTTCTAGTTCATGTGCATAGAGGTGTTTATAGTATTTTCTGATGGTACAGAGAATAATATAAAAATTATAGAGACCTATAAACATATTTCTGTAGGGAAATACAAATGTATTTCTGTGGGGTCAGTGCTGATGCCCCCTTGTCACTTCTGGTTGTGTTTATTTGAAACTTCTCTCTTTTCGTCTTTATTAGTCTAGCTAATGGTCTATCTATTTTATTAATTATTTCGAAAAAACAGTGTATTAGTCCATTCTCACACTGCTGTAAAGAACTGCCCAAGACTGGGTAATTTATAAAGGAAAGAGTTTTAACTGACTTACAGTTTCACATGACTGGAGAGGCCTCAGGAAACTTACAATCATGGCTGAAGGGGAAGCAAACACATCATTCTTCACATGGCAGCAGGAGAGAGAAGTGCAGAGTGAAGTCGGGGAAAGCCCTTTATAAAACCATCAGATGTCATGAGAACTCACTCACTATGATGAGAACAGCAAGGGGGAACCACCCACATGATCTAATCACTTCCCATGAAGTCCCTTCCCCAACACATGGGGATTATAAATTGGATTACAATTCAAGATGAGATTTGGGTGGGGACAGAGAACCAGCTCATAGTAACCAGCTCCTGGATTCATTGACTTTTGTGTTTTTGTTTTTTGAAGGATTTTTTTTGTGTGTGTCTCTGTATTCCTTCAGTTTAGCTCTGATCTTGGTTATTTCTTGTCTTCTGCTAGCTTTGGGATTTGTTTGCTCTTGGTTCTCTAGTTCTTTTAGTTGTGATGTTAGGTTGCTAACTTAAGATATTTCTAGCTGTTTGATGTGGGCATTTAGGGCCATAAATTTCCCTCTTAACACAGTTTTAGCTGCATCCCAGAGATTCTGGTACTTTGTATCTTTGTTCTCATTAGTTTCAAAGAAAATCTTGATTCCTCCCTTAGTTTTATTATTTACCCAAGAGTCACTAAGGAGCAAGTTGTTCAGTTTCCATGTAGTTGTGTGGTTTTAAGTGAATTTCTTAATCTTAAGTTCTAATTTGATTGTGCTGTGGTCTGAGAGACTCTTTGTTATGATTTTGGTTCTTTTTCATTTGCAGTGGAGTGTTTTACTTTCAATTATGTCATCAATGTTAGAGTAAGTGCCATGTGGTGATGAGAAGTATGCATATTCTGGTGTTTTGGGGTGGAGAATTCTATATATATCTATCAGGTCTACTTGATCCAAAGCTGAGTTGAAGTCCTGGATGTCTTTGTTAATTTTCTGCCTTGACGATCTGTCTAATATTATCAGTGGGGTATTAAAGTCTCCCATTTTTTTTTTTTTTTTTTTTTTTTTTTTGAGACGGAGTCTCGCTCTGTCACCCAGGCTGGAGTGCAGTGCCCGGATCTCAGCTCACTGCAAGCTCCGCCTCTCAGGTTTACGCCATTCTCCTGCCTCAGCCTCCCAAGTAGCTGGGACTACAGGCGCCCGCCACCTCGCCCGGCTAGTTTTTTGTATTTTTTAGTAGAGACGGGGTTTCACCGTGTTAGCCAGGATGGTCTTGATCTCCTGACCTCGTGATCCGCCCGTCTCGGCCTCCCAAAGTGCTGGGATTACAGGCTTGAGCCACCGCGCCCGGCCAAAGTCTCCCATTTTTATTGTGTGGGGATCTAAGTCTTTTTGAAGACCTCTAAGAACTTGCTTTATGAATCTGGGTGCTCCAGTACTGGGTGCATATATATTTATGACAGTTAACTCTTCTTGTTGAATTTAACCTTTTACCATTATTTAATGCCCTTCTTTGTGTTTTTTGATTTTTGGTGGTTTAAAGTCTGTTTTGTCAGAAACTATGATTGCAACCCCTGCTTTTCTCTGTTTTCCATTTGCTTCTTAAATTTTTCTCCATCCCTTTATTTTGAGCCTATGTGCATGTTTGCATGCGAGATGGGTCTCGTAAAGACAGCATACTATTGGGTCTTGACTCTTTATCCAGCTTGCCTCTGTGTCTTTTAATTGGGTCATTTAGCCCTTTTACATTTAAGGCTAGTATTGTTATGTGTGGATTTGATTCTGTCATCATGATGCTAGCTGGTTAGTTTGCAGACTTGTTTATGCAGTTGCTTCATAGTGTCACTGGTCTGTGTATTTTGGTGTGTTTCTGTAGTGGCTGGTAATGGGTTTTCCTTTTTATATTTAGTGCTTCCTTCAGGAGCTCTTGCAAGGCAGGTCTGGTGGTAACAAATTCCCTGAGCATTTTCTTGTCTGAAAAGGATCTTATTTCTCCTTCACTTATGAAGCTTAGTTTGACTGGATGTGAAGTTCTGGGTTGGAAATTCTTTTCTTTAAGAATATTGAATATTGGCCCCCAATCTCTTCTAGATTGTAGGGTTTCTGCTGAGAGATCCGCTGTTAGTCTGATGGGCTTCCCTTTGTAGGTGACCTCGCCTTTTGGCCTTTCTCTCTGTATGACTTTAACATTTTTTCTTTCATTTCAACCTCAGAGAATCTGATGATGATGTGTCTTGGGGATGATCTTCTCATGGAGTATCTTACTGAGGTTCTCTGCATTTCCTGAATTTGAATGTTGGCCTTCTTGCTAGGTTGGGGAAGTTCTCCTGGATCATATCCTGAAGTATGTTTTCCAATTTGGTTCCATTCTCCCTGTCTCTCTCAGGTACCCCAATCAGTTGTAGGTTTAGTCTCTTTATATAATCCCATATTTCTCGGAGGTTTGGTTCATTCCTTTTCATTATTTTTTTCTCTATCCTTGTCTGCCTGTCTTATTTCACAAAGATAGTCTTCAAGCTCTGAGATTCCTTCCTCTGCTTTGCTTGTCCTGCTATTAATACTTGTGATTGCATTGTGAAGTTCTCACAATGTGTTTTTCAGCTCTAACAGGTCAATTATGTTCCTCTCTAAACTGGGTCTTCTGGCTATCAGATCCCATATTGTTTTATCATGATTCTTATCTTCTTTGCATGGTGTACCACATGCTCCTATACCTCAGTGAAGTTTGTTATTACCCACCTTCTGAAGCCTATTTCTGTCGTTTCAGCCATCTCAGCATCAGTCTAGTTCTGAGCCCTCCTGGAGAGGTGTTGCAGTCATGTGGAGGAAAAGGGGCATTCTGGCTTTTGATTTTTTAGCATTTTTGCATTGATTGCTTCTCATTTTTGTGGGTTTATCTACTTCAATGTTTGAAGTTGTTGATTTGGGATGGGGTTTTGTGGGATTTGTTGTTGTTGTTTTCTGTTTGTTTTCTTTTTTTAATAGCCCTATTGAAGTCTGGCCACTCATCCATAGGGCTATTGTGATTTGCTGGGAGTCCACTCCAGACCCTAGTTGCTTCAATTTTTCCTGGAACTAGAGGTATAATATTATCAATGAAGGCTGCAGGACAGCAAAATGGCAGCCTGCTCCTTTCCCTAGAAGTTTCATCCTAGGGATATACTGACCTATTGTTGGCCCAAATGTGCCTGGAGACGTGGCTGGAGAACCCTGTTGGGAGGTCTCACTCAGGAGAAATGAGATCAGGGATCAACTTTAAAAAGCAGTCTGGCTGCTTTTCAATAGAGCTGCTGTGTGCTGTATTGGAGATTTCTTCAGCCTCTAATCGGTTTGGACTCTCCAAGGCCCATAGGCTGGACTCGCTGAGAAGCCTGAATGTCCAAGTTGGTGACCTGCCCCACCCCTCAGGCACTTTGTGCCATGGAGAACAGAGGCAAGGGTGGCCAGAGGCCACAGCTGGGAGGACCTGCCCTGTGAGGGAGTGGATGGGGGGATGGGGCACTTAAAGAAGCAGTCTGGCCATGCCTTCACAAAGCAGCTGTGTTGTCGTGGGGAACGGCCTTTTTCCCCATCAGCTTGGACTCTCCAAAGCCCACAGGCTGTGGAATGACTGAATCGTCCAACATACCCAGGTGGTGACCCTCCCTTCCCTTGGTCACCCCATCCCAGGGATAGAAAATAGCTCTGTCATACAGGCAGGTGTGGCTGGAGGGCCCCAGCTGGGAGGTCCCACCCAGTAGGAGGAATGGATCAGGGCTCTGCTTAAAGAAGCAGTCTGACCATGATCTGGCAAAGTCACTGTGTTACGCTTCGGGGAACCCTTCCTCCTCATCTGGACCCTTTGGACTCTCCACAGCCCACAGGCTAGAATGGCCCAGTCGACCAAATAGCAGAGATGGTGTCTGTACCTCCCCTCAAGGTTCCGTCTGGTCTCAGGCAGGCTTTGCCCTCTTGCCAGTGGCTGGCTGAAATTCCAAGCCAGTGGGTCTTATCTTGTAGGGTGCCATGGAAATAGGGCCCGCAGAGCAGTGCTACTCGGCTCCCTGGATTCTGCCCCCTTCCTAGGGGTATGTGCAGACCTCCCACCTTGTCTGAGTTACAGACACCTTTGTTGGAAATCCCAGGGTGGAGTTTGTAAAGCTCCACTCTGTCTCTCTGCATGGTTGAGCGGTTGCTCTGCCAAGACTCCACACAGCTCTGTGTGTCAGGCCCAAGGCTCTGGTGTCATGGGCTCACAAGGAGATCTCCTAATCTGTGAGTTGCAAGTATCCACGGGAGAAGCATGGTTTCTTGGGGTCACGTGGTCACTCACTGCTTCCCCTGGCAGGGGTTGGGGGTTCCCTTGGCTCCGTGTCACTCCTGGGTAGGCCGTAGCCCCATCCTGCTTTTCTTCATTCTCCATGTGTGAAGTTGTTTCCCTAATCCATCTCAGTGTGAGAAGCTGAATATTTCAGTTGAAAGTGCTGTCTTTACTCATTCCTTTCATTCCTCTCCTTGAGCGCTGCAGACTTCAGCTGCTTCTAATCAGCCATCTTGGCCCCTATCTCACCTGTTTCTCTTGACTAGTTAAAAATTCTGGGCTATTTGACTTATTTGTCAATTACCAATTTGAGTGGTCCAAACATTCCTGAATATGACTTGTATCCCATGTATTAACTTTTATTACTTTGAAATTCAGTATTATACTAAAAATTGCAACTCCACTCAGGTTATTTTTATTGGTAATGATACATTACCTTAAAGATGTACCCTTGATTATAAAACTTTTGACATTAAAGATCTGATCCGATAGACACAATAGCTTCTATAACAAAGAAGAAAAGTCACACAAAATTCTGTATCACTTAGTTACATAAAATGTTATTTTTTACATTAAAATAAAAGTAACATTAAAATGCATGCAAAACCTGGGAAGATACAAATGTCAAATATACTGGTTTAGTATCAATCATGAATAAGAAATTATACCACTACATAATAATGCCAAGACATTAGGAGAAAATAGAGGCCAATGATATACAAGATAAGTCATAAAAGAAAAAAATGTAAACACCCAATGCTTATTTTTGGTCAACTAAGTAAATACATTTTAAAGTGATATATCAGTGTTGGTGAGTATTTGACAAAAAGGATCCTCTGTATTGTTCTGCAAGTCAGAAAATATTTTCAGGAAAATAACTAGGCAATATGTCTTTGGACATTTGAAATCTCTTACAATACAGTATTTTGGTCCAAAAATCATAAGGTAAAAAGAGAAATAACCACTAGGATTTAAGTCCAAATATGTAATTTGCAACATTAATTACAATGTCAAAAATTGGGAAAAAATTAAACACATAGAAATATGTTGATAGCATTTAAAATGTCTGTGCTAACTTTTAATTGTATGAGGAGATATTATATAATATTAAACAAAACCTGTAGGATATAAAATCTATCAATCTATCAATCTAATTAAATATATGTAGTCATGTGTCACTTTAAAATGAGGATGCATTCTGAGAAATTCTGTGTGAGTTTCCACACTTTGTAAACACAAGAGTATACAAAGACAAACATAAATTGTGTAGCTTACTACACACCTAGGCTATATGGTAGAGCCTATTGCTCCTAGTGTACAAATCTGTATAGCATGTTACTGTACAGAATACTTTAGTCCACTGTGTAAAAAACTGGTAAGTATTTGCATGTCAAAAAATCCAATGGATACAATGAAAATACAGTATTAAATTTGATGTTACCACCATTACATATGAAGTCCATCATTGAAAGAAATGTCATCATGTGGTACATGACTGTTTGTGGAAAATATATGGAAGGAAATAGACCAAATTATTTTTAGAGGTGGAAATATTTTTACATTACATTTCACTTGTTTCTTCATAATATTCTCTACTTGTAATAAGGAATGTGTGTTCATTGTGCTACCGGGGGAAAATAGCCTGAAATTATTTTTAAAACAAAACCCAATAGAGGAAAAGAAGGAAGAGGAGGGAGAGTAACCAGAAACAAAATATGTGTACTTCCATAAAACATGCACACAAAATATGCACACATGCACATGTGTGTGCACACATTAAAATATTGTTTAATATTATATAATATCTCCCCATACAATTAAAAGTTAGCACAGACATTTTAAATGCTATCAACATATTTCTGTGTGTTTAGTTTTTTCCCAATTTTTGACATTGTAATTAATGTTTCAAATTACATATTTGGACTTAAATTGCAGTTGAATTATATCTAAAGATGTTTATTTTTTCAAACTTTTCATTTTTTATCCCAAACGAAACATGTAGAGTAACCTTTTAAAATCAACTGTGTCTTATACTGGTGTGACATTACTGTTTTCAAAGAAATAACTGACTATGTGACCTTACCAAAAAAAGTTTATTAGCTTTACACTGGAAAGCAGTTTACTGACTGACTGGAATTTACAACAGCCAGAGAGAAATATGCACTCAAATATCTACTGCCATTCTTTAATGTGGTTACCTAAATATTAGATGTATCTGCCTGCTGCTCAGTCTTCCAGTGTAAATATTTAAATAAAACTCAATGTGACCTTTTCACTAAGATAGTTCTGAATTTTCTTTCTTTCTCTTCCTCTTCCTCCTCTTTTCCCTCTCCTTTTCCTTGTTTCATTTTACACATATACACTGATTTACCATCACACATCAACATTTTATTTCATCACCATAAATGAAGAAAAGATGTTCTAGGAAGATAATAGAAAATGTAAGGTATGGGGGCATTAGCATACAAAGGGAGAAAGGAAGGAAAGAAGGAAGAGGGAGAGAGGGAAGGAAGGACAAGGGAGGGAGAGAGGGAAGGAAGGACAAGGAAGGAAGGAAGGAAAGGAAGGAAGGAAGGAAGGAAGGAAGGAAGGAAGGGAGGGAGGGAGGGAGGGAGGGAGGGAGGCAAAGGAAAGGAAGAGAGGAAAGAAAGATAGGAAGGAAGGAAGGAAGGAAGGAAGGAAGGAAGGAAGGAAGGAAGGAAGGAAGGAAGGAAGGAGGAAAGGAAAAGAAAGGAAAGGAAAGGGGAAAGGAAAGGGGAAAGGACAAAGGAAAGGAAAGGAAAGGAAGAATTTAATGTGACAGTCAATTGTTTATCTCTTATTTCCATTATGTTATTTATTCTGAAATCCTATTATATTTTTATAGTGATTAATTTTGCCTCACCATAAAAAGCAATACGTGTTAGACAACATAGATGAAACAAAATATGTAAACTGTATCCAGGGGCGACCTTAATAAACATGTTGGATTCTAACAATCTTTTACTTGTATTTATAGTTGTGTTGCTATGGAGATCTTATTTCAAAATGAAATACTACATATATAATTCTTAATGTTATCATTTTAATTAAAAGATAAGTAAATTTTCTATGCCATTAACAATCACATAGTGTTCTCTTTACAACAATGGCTTTTGGAGTCAACAAAAATTAAAAATGGTCACGCTGTGTGATCTTAATAATAATTATAACAGTAATAAAAGATTAACAGGTAACAGTTATGTTCACTATATGCCAGAAAGTGTATTAAATTCTTTGCCTATAGTAACTCATTTAATCCTCAAGCAACCTTACAAAGCAGGTACTATTATCTTCCCTATTGTATATATGAGAAAATGGAGACCAAGCATTCTCAACTTGCCCTGGACCCCAAGCTAACAGTGGAGCCAGCATCAGAACCCAGCAGACTTGTGTAAAAGCCCACGTGGCACTGACTTTATAACAAACCTACCAAAATTTAGCAGAATTCATTGCACAGTCATAAAACACTCATTTTCCCCCTTTTTAAAAAAGTACTTTTTTTCCATCTTTAATAACTTGTATGTACTTTGAACATAAAGTATTTTTAAGTGTCATTACTTACTGGTATCCCAGGTTAACTCAAATGGATAGAGCTTTGATGCAATGTCAGCCTCTAGGGGCAGTAAATGAAAGACCTTCTGCTTCACAGTGTTGGCCAGAGTGTCATTGCGTTGTTTCTTTTTCACTCCTGTGTACGCAGGAAGCAACCAGCTTGGCCCCATATATGGCCACACATCAGTGATGACCGGAAGTTTGCTGGATGACCACCACTGGCACTCCGTGGTCATTGAGCGCCAGGGGCGGAGCATTAACCTCACGCTGGACAGGAGCATGCAGCACTTCCGCACCAACGGAGAGTTTGACTACCTGGACTTGGACTACGAGGTACACATGATGACGTAGAAATTGTGATAAAACGTCGGGCAACTGCGTCACTCTCCTACTGTACTGTATTATTGTTAACTATATTACGACTTACACCATTTTTATTTTCTTCTCTAAACAAAAAGACACTGACAATTTTAAAAACCGAATTAATTTGTTTCATTTTATTTCTAAATTTATAATCATGAATACTCAAAATATTATACAAATCTTAGTACTAAAGTAATAATTTGAAGAGAGGGACTGTGCTATCTAGGTCATTTAATAAATTCAGAATAAATTTAATTTGTAATCCTTTCATTTATAGTTAATCATGTTATCAATTCTTGAGAATGTGAAGTACATTATATACAGAGGGTTGTCTAATATTTATTATAAAGTATTGAATAAGAAATCCTAGTTTCTGGTTTATATTAAGTCATTTAGAAACACATGACTGTAGATGGGTCTTTTGTCAAGCTCTGTTTTCTCAGAGTCAATATCACAAAGCAATAAAGTAAAATATATACTATTTTAAAACGATTGTCTATGAACAAAAAGACATATATTATCTTCTCAATAATTAGAGATTAAAAATAATCATTGATCATGTTTATATAAATAAAAATATATTCCCATAGCTTAAGAGTAGGTATATCATATTTTTAAATTATTTGGAGAGCAATTCAACCTTAAAATATCCATTAAAACTGTTAATCATATATGTAGGTGAGCTCTTTAAGATGTTTGTCGGCTGGGCACGGTGGCTCATGCCTGTAATCTCATCACTTTGGGAGGCTGATGCGGGTGGATCACAGGGTCAGGAGTTCGAGACCAGCCTGACCAACGTGGTGAAACTCCGTCTCTACTAAAAATACAAAAATTAGCCAGGTGTGGTGGCACGCGCCTGTAATCCCTGCTACTCAGGAGGCTGAGGCAGGAGAATTGCTTGAACCCGGGAAGTGGAGGTGGCACTGAGCCGAGATGTGCCCCTGCACTCCAGCCTGGGCAACAGAGTGAAACTCCGCCTCAAAAAAAAAAAAAAAAAAAAAAAAAAAGAAAAAAAAGAAAAAAGAAAAGAAAAAAGAAAAAAAGATGTTTGTCACAGTATTATACATCCTAGGAGAAAAGGATAACACTAGACATACAAAAGCAGCAGAATGGTAAAATAAAAGGGATGCAATGCTATTACTTAGCTGGAAGTTTCCACACTTTCTTAGTTCACATAGCCCTTAGTGTCTTTGAACTTTTTTCCTCAGCAGTCCTGAGCCGTTAGGTCCAAACAACTTAACAATTTACGTCCTGAGACTTTGGTAGCCATTTCGAGAAATAAACATAAAATAAAAGTGAAAGTAGATTTTTATTTCATTCTTAAACAACAGCAATTATTACTAATGGGATGAATGCTATGTATGTTTATCAGAGTGGGGATCAGATTTGCCACTGGCATCCTAATTTTCTGTTCCACTTTTAACTTACATGATACTCTGTCTAAATCAGAGTAATGACCAAATCCAAAAAGCACATAATTAAAAGGAATGACATATTATCTAATACTGGAACAGTAAACTACTTTAAGCTAGAGTTTCACACAATGTCCAAAAGGTGTCAAATATTGTTGTGTTTTCTTTAAAAATTTCAAACATACTATGGCACCCCTATTAGTTTTATGCACCATCTTCATGTTCCTTGGCCCCCAGTTTTGAAATTGGGGGTGTATTCATGTATATATGTGTGTATAATGTATATTTATGTATAATTTTTTAATGATATGGAATATGCGGCTGGGCGTGGTGGCTCAAGCCTGTAATCCCAGCACTTTGGGAGGCCGAGACGGGCGGATCACGAGGTCAGGAAATCGAGACCATCCTGGCTGACATGGTGAAACCCCGTCTCTACTAAAAAAGTACAAAAAACTAGCCGAGCGAGGTGGCGAGCGCCTGTGGTCCCAGCTCCTCAGGAGGCTGAGGCAGGAGAACGGCGTGAACCCGAGAGGTGGAGCTTGCAGTGAGCTGAGATCCGGCCACTGCACTCCAGCCTGGGCGACAGAGCGAGACTCCATCTCAAAAAAAAAAAAAAAAAAAAAAAGAATATGGAATATGCTTATCATAAAATAAATGGAAAACACAGGATTGATAGCTGTGTTTTCTATTTTCTTTATGTTTAAATAGTTTCTATTTTTTTGCAATATGAATATATGATATATATGCCTAAATAAAAAATTAAGAATAGAATATGCTATATAAACACTGATGGAGACTTTATTAACATTAAATGAATTTAAGGTTATTGGAAAATATTGTATCCCTCCCCCCAAAAAAATCTCTTAAAAGCAAACTGATTGTTAAAAGAAAATGTATGTGAAAATCCCAGAAATTTCTATCTTCTCTAAGTTAGTATGTATCTTGGATCATGTGACTTATCTCCCAATGTATGAGAGATCTTAAAGATGAATTATTCATCCTCCGTTGATAAACTTTGAAGTACCATAGAAGAGGTGAAAATTCTGAAACATTTGGAATGAGGAAATATAATTCTAATTTTCAAAAAACGAAATTAAAAATTTGGGGTCATAAACCTTGTTGAGTGTGTGATGAAGTCTATGAATATTCATGCACACATAACACTTTCTATATTCGATCAGCAGTTTCATGGACACCTTGAAGCCCATCTATATACACTGCCATGTTTGAGAGCTGCAGAGATAGACTAAAATACCCAGGACTTACTTATTAGACAAAATCACTAGTAAGAAATTTAAATTAACTGACAAAGAATCAGGGTAGACTTCACATTTCTGGCTACTGTCAGATTACTGTCCCCTTAGAGACCGCAATTATTGGCATGAAATGTAGTAAAAGTGGCTGTGCCTACCTTTATATTGCTATACTTTTCTCTTAATGGGAAGGGACTCCCTTTGCTTATTTGTTTAGAAAAAACCTCAGGGACTGGGCCAGGCACGGTGGCTCACGCCTGTAATCCCAGCACTTTGGGAGGCTGAGGCGGGTGGATCACCTGTGGTCAGGAGTTCAAGACCAGCCTGGCCAATGTGATGAAACCCCCATCTCTACTAAAAATACAAAAATTAGCCGGGCATGGTGGCGGGCGCCTGTAATCCCAGCTACTTGGGAGGCTGAGGCAGGAGAATCGCTTGAACCCAGGAGGCGGAGGTTTCAGTGAGACAAAATCATGCCATTGCATTCCAGCTTCGGCAACACGAGCGAAACTCCATCTTAAAAACAAAACAAAACAAAACGAAAAACAGACAAACAACAACAAAAAAACACCTCAGGGACTATATTAGAGTAGAGTCAGTCTCTAGTTTTGTTGCACTTATCTCCTTGATATATCCACACACTAACTACACTCAAACCTCACAGACTGCATGAAAATTAGCTTCAAAGTTAAAATAATACAAATTATATAATGTTCATTACTGAACTATTTAAAGGCTTTGGCCTAAAGGAAGACAAAGGTGGTCTTGTTATCTTCACAAAACCTGACGACTCAATGTCCTGCTTCCCCCAAATTATACTGCCTTTATTCTTCCAGAGTACACTAACGACAAAGGCATTGAGGCCCAAAGGTAGGGGTGTGCTGGTGGATGCTTAACAACCAGTTCTTTCCAGGGAGGAACGGTCAGAGGAATGCCCTGATATATAGCAGTTGTTAATTTTCATGGGGCAAATTTCCCACCATGGTTGATTTCATGCTACCATATATGGAACTGAGCCGGGAATTGGGAAGAGGTGCCAAACAGCACACAATTATATGATATTTCCATCATATAGTTGCAATAAATGTAAATGACCTCAAGAACTTATATGAAAGTAAAGTGTAGAGATAAATTCTGAATCGTTATGAATGTTGTGTTTCATGTAATTTATTTAATTTATAGCTTATGTAGTGGAAGTTTTAATAATAGCTCTGCTTAACAGTTGGTTCTTGTGAACCAGTCTGAGGCGGATTCAGCACAGCACTGCTAGCGTAAGTTAAATATATTGACCACAATTCCTGGAGATGAACATCATGAAAGAAGTGATGGAATACAAGTTCACTCCTTCGATGTAACTCTATGTGGAATTTTTTTTTTTTTTTTTTTTTTTTTTTTTTTTTTTTTTTTTTTTTTTTTTTTTT
Source organism: Macaca fascicularis (assembly GCF_037993035.2). Lineage (NCBI taxonomy): Eukaryota > Metazoa > Chordata > Mammalia > Primates > Cercopithecidae > Macaca > Macaca fascicularis. Next base: position 188,766,821 of record NC_088377.1, read on the forward strand.
TGAGATGAAGTCTCACTCTATCACCAGGCTGGAGTGTCATGGCGTGATCCAGGTTCACTGCAACCTCCGCCTCCTGGGTTCAAGTCATTCTTCTGGCTCAGCCTCCCGAGTAGCCGGGACTACAGGTGCCTGCCACCTGCGCCTGGCTGATATTTTGTATTTTTAGTAGAGACGGGGTTTCACCGTGGTAGCCAGGATGGTCTCAATCTCCTGACCTCGTGATCCGCCCGCTTCGGCCTCCCAAAGTGCTGGGATTACAGGCGTGAGCCACTGCGCCTGGCCCTAATTTTTGTATTTTTAGTGGAGACGGGGTTTCACTATGTTGGACAGGATGGTCTCAATCTCTTGGCCCGGTGATCTGCCCACCTCGGCCTCCCAAAATGCTGGGATTAGAGGCTTAAGTCACCGCGCCCAGCCTATGTGGACGTTTTTTGTGACCTAGTCCTAAGAGTTTGTCTCATCCCCTCCTCTTGAAGCTGCGTACACTGCAGAAGTGAGCCAATCGTCACCTGCAATCAGTCTGCTAGCTACAGGGTGGCCCGAGACTGGTGTGGTGGTACACAGGTACACTTCACTTCATTTTTCCTCAGCAGAGCCAATAAAAAACAAAGGGCAGAGCAGCAAAATGGTGTTTGACCTAGATTCTCTCTGTTCTTCAGAGCACACCCACTGTGGATATTATGCCGTTATCTTTCGCAATACAGCTCTGCTAGGGAAGTAGAGGAATGAGTCTCTCTTGACCATTGCAGAACCACAGACTGGCCAGGAAGAAAATCAATCAGAGGAGAAGCCCGAGTTGGAATCTGTTTCTGCCCTTTAATGGTTGTGTGACAGTGGACAATTCATATTCCCCTTTGATGAAATGAATTTAATCGCATTCTTCACATAGGGTTATGTGAGGAGGCAACAGGAAGTAATAGAAAGAAATATATGTGAGTTAAGATTACATAGGCTACGTTTAATGGATGCACATTTATTCTGCTTTATGTAAAAGAATACTGGAGGCAGATGGCTCTAGGTTCAAATGGCCCCTCCACAATCTTCAAGATCACAGTCCTTTTTCATCCTGCTCTTCCTCTATCCCTGTTGCAAATCACTCCAAGACCACTGCTAACATTTCACTTTGCACTTCAGCTAGCAAGAAGGAAGAGAAGCAAGACTGTGCCCTCCCCCCCTTTTTTTTTTTTGAGACGGAGTCTCGCTCTGTCGCCCAGGCTGGAGTGCAGTGCCCGGATCTCAGCTCACTGCAAGCTCCGCCTCTCAGGTTTACGCCATTCTCCTGCCTCAGCCTCCCAAGTAGCTGGGACTACAGGCGCCCGCCACCTCGCCCGGCTAGTTTTTTGTATTTTTAGTAGAGACGGGGTTTCACCGTGTTAGCCAAGATGGTCTTGATCTCCTGACCTCGTGATCCGCCCGTCTCGGCCTCCCAAAGTGGTGGGATTACAGGCGTGAGCCACCGCGCCCGGCTGCCCTCCCCCTCTTAATGACAGTTCTTAAAATCACATACAGCCCTTGCACTAAAATATCATGAGACCAAAATTGGCTTCAAATAAGTTGATAATTTATTATACTGACTGGGAGCAATGTGCCCAGCTGAAAAGCATTGTTTTTTCCCTAATGAGGGTGGGAAGAAAGGATCCGTAGAGGTATCTGATAGTCCCTGCCACACTTTGTGAACACTTGAAAGCTAACAAAATAGTTAATGCAGTTATTTCTTTAGAGGCAAGGTTAGTGAGTGGCAAGAGCATTGATAACTGTATCATATGAGCCACAGCAATAATTGAATATTAATCGGACAACTGCAACAATATTTGTTACTATCAGCTTCATTAAAATGTCAGAAAATACTCTGTGGTCCAACCAGTTTACTTTACCAATGAGAATTTTTTTTGTATTTTTGTTTGTTTGTTTTGAGACGGAGTCTCTCTGTATGCCCAGGCTGGAGTGCAATGGCATGATCTCAGCTCACCACAATCTCCGCCTCCCAGGTTCAAGCTATTCTCCTGTCTCAGCCTCTCAAGTAGCTAGGGTTACAGGCACGTGCCACCAAGCCCAGCTACTTTTGTATTTTTAGTAGAGATGGGGTTTCTCCATGTTGATCAGGCTGGTCTCGAACTCCTGATCTCAGGTGATCCACCCGCCTCGGCCTCCCAAAGTGCTGGGATTACAGGCGTGAGCCGCCGTGCCCGGCCCACCAGTGAGAATCTATAACTAGAAAGAATAAATGACAACCTAATATCCTATCATTAATTACCTTAGGAATTGGGGTCGGAACTTACTACTTGTTAGGATCTTTTAACTTGAGCCTGCATTCCTTTTCCAGAGCACCTTGATGAGTTGGACTGGTGCCTAGAGTTGCTGAAAGCAGAGAAACTGTAAGGATAATTTGAATCCCCTGAAGAAAGTGAAAGGTTCAAATTAAAGAAATATGCACACAGAGGAATATGTGTTTAATAATATTATACACTGATGACATTATTACTGTCAGTTGGGGAAAAATTGATGAAAAAGATTGTAAACAGAAGACATAGTACTCCATTTTAGTATCAAAAATGATTGCCTTTGGTGCTAGGTACACTTAGGTGGTACCTAATATGTTCATTTCAGTGCAAGTTGAAAACATTTCCCCAATAATTCTACTTTAGATTACTCTCTATTTCTTCTTTGTAGTTTTCTGATTCTTTGGGATACATTTTTTCTCAATTTTCCTTTTACCTTCTTATACGTGAACTCTGTGGCAAATAATACATATTCAGCTAACCATTAATAATAATTTATTTTAAATGAGGCCTTTGTTTATTTTTACCATCACGTCATAAACCATAATTTGTGTTTCCCCCTCTAAAACTAATTCAGCATTTAAGATGCCATAACACTAAATAATAGAACCTAATTTGTTTATGGACCCTTCCAGAACACAGACTCTTTGACTGATGCTTTGAATACGAAGTCCCAATTTTTAAAAATGTCTTCACTTCATTGTTTCATTTTCATTGCTTTCATTTCACCCCATCAAACGTGCTCTGGAAAAGCACCACAGGCTCAAGTTAACAGATTCCTAACAATTTAGTGAGTTCTAACCCCAATCCCTAATGTAACCAATGATAGGATGTTAGGCTGTCATTGATTCTTTATAGTTGTATATTCTCATTGAAAATGAAGTGGTTGGACCACAGAATATTTTCCAGCATTTTAATGAAGCTGATAATCAAAAAAAAAAAAATAGATAATGGTAATTCTGTATGATAATTTAAAAGATATGTATTACAAGTATCGTATATCTTGATATTATATTTAGCAGTTGGCTTCATTTACTACTAACTTACTATTCATAGTGAATATCATCCTTCACCATGCAAATACTAAATGCAATTTTGTGTCATGTAGATTTAATGCTATAATATGTATTGATCAAAAATATGTAAGAAATAGATATTTTCTTTCTATAAGCAGTAGCAGACAGAGGAACACAGTAAGTAGTACTGTCTTATTTCTTAGGATTTAAAAAACCTATAATATCTTTAAGCACACACTGTTCACCTTTGAGTTCCCAAATCCTAAGTGGTCCCTAATCAATATTGTAATGATGTTTTTTGAACTATTTTCTACATCCAAAATAAATCTAATGAATTTTTGACAATAATGATCATTAGACTACAAGTCTGCATAGGGTAAATACAATATCCCTTGCTTTGGGCTGCAGTTTTATCAGCTTATTAAATTAGTGCTGATTATCTCATGCTTACTGGAGGCATTTATTGATAGTATGTCTTTGAATGATAAACATAAAAATATATTTCTAATATTATTTGATAAAAGAAGTTTGCTGAATAAAAAATCTTTTAAATATTCTCAAGAAAAGTTATAAAATGCCTCTGGGGCAGCAAAATTGCAAAGGATCATTACTATTTTTTTGTTCAAGTTATAATCTAATTATTAGAACGAATGACTCCATTAGACACTTCATCAACAACGTAATTTAATATGCCATGGATTTTGGAGGCAGAATGCTATAATATTTGTATATTTTGATTGGGGTATAGCTACTTGACCTTGACTGTATTCATAGTTTTGTCTAGTTTATCACAACACAATGTGGATGTTTACATTTAATTTCTTTTTCTCAAAGATAACCTTTGGAGGCATCCCTTTTTCTGGCAAGCCCAGTTCCAGCGGTAGAAAGAATTTCAAAGGCTGCATGGAAAGCATCAACTACAACGGCATCAACATTACTGATCTTGCCAGAAGGAAGAAATTAGAGCCCTCAAATGTGGTAAGAATTTTCATCCTCAAAATATTGGTCTATAAAAAATCAAGTAACTTTTTTTGTTTTTTGGAGTATTGAACAACAACAAAATCATGACATTTTTCATCATATTTATGTTTGGGCACAATGATGTAAAACAAACATTGGAGTTTTCAGAAATAGTGTAGATACTTGCTATTCTTTGAGAATAGAAAATGGGAGGAGCCCTTAGTAGATGGTAGGTTTTATTCCCATGGAGCACAGAACGTTAGACTCAATATTTCTGGATGACTTGTGGCAGGAGAACAGATACACTTCAGCACATGCTTCATCCCAGCAGTTAGCAGCCCTTAAACCGGCAGCATCATGTTTTCAAATATCTCATCACATATGCTCTAAGTTACTTGCTTATGGTTTAATTTAATATTTTTAAAGTTTTTTAATCAGGGACTTTATTATATTTACTCCTGTGCTTCCAAAGATGATTTGTTCGAATATGTAAATAAATACCTTTTTTAACAAATCTCTAACCAGACTACATATTATACAATTAAATAAAGCTTGATTTCCACTGCATAGCAAAAGTTGTGCCACAGAAGTTCACTGTGATTTTTGTCTGCCTCTTATGTGAGTTGGTACCAGGTTTCATTAGATTTTGGAAGGAGAGCAAAAGTCAAAGAAAGCCCCAGCACACCTGCCTCCGAACGACACTACTCAACATCCCTAAAAGATACTTAGTTTACAATTTTAGTATGAGAGTTCCCTATGGCTCTGCAAGACCAGGAGCTGCTTTAGCCCAGAGAGCCTATTTGGGAGAGCCTAGAATTCCAGAGACCCATACAATAAGAAGATATTATGCACTAGAAGTAGAATAATGTCATGAGTGTTTGTACTCCGCTCTAAAAGAGCTCTGATGGTCTCATTGCCTCAGATTTGAGCCTAGGGTTTCATCAAATGACTTGACAAGTGAAAATCCCTGAACAAATAAACAGTTTGGGTTGGATATGAGAAAGTTTAAAACAATAACTTAAGGCAAATGATTATTTAATAAATAATTTCCTTAAAGTAATCATAAATTTATACTAGAAATTAAAACTTGAACTTTGATTAAATTTTCTCATAAAGTATATTGACTACATGGAAAAATGATAATAGCTCCATTTATAGGCAACAGGTAGTGTGCTAGGCAAGTTATATTTTACATTTAGGATGATCTGAGAACAATACTACAAGAAGGATACAAACATTTTGTAGATGAAAACATTGAGGTTTAACATGGAAAAAAACCTCATTTTATGAGAAAAATAGCTTTTATTTTATTTTATGAGTAGGAGATATAAATTACAGATTTATAGCCGGGCATGGTGGGTTGCTCCTGTAATCCCAACACTTTGGGAAGCCAAGGCAGGAGGATCACTGGAGTCCGGGAGTTTGAGACCAGCCTGGGCAACATAGTGAGACCATGTCTCTACAACAAGTTAAGAAAATTAAAATTCAAAAAATAAATTAAATTGAATTAAAAATTAGCTGGGCATGGTGGTGCATGCATGTGGCCCCAGCTACTTGAGAAGCTGAGGTCGGAGGATCACTTGAGCCCAGAACTTTTAGGCTGCAGTGAGCCATGATTGAACTACTACACTCCAGCCTGGGCAACAGACTGAGACTCTGTCCCCCCAAAAATAAAAGAATAAAAAAAGATTATGAATTCACAATATGTGAGTTTGATTATGCTCTATAATTACATTTTATTTTAACAATACAGAAAATCTTAGATGGGATAGAGACGAATAGGACATTTTGCAAGCAACCCTACAAAGGCAAGTGTTTATATAAGAAATTTACTTTCAAAGATGTTGGGTGCTGATATTTCAATGAAACTGACTCAGCGCTCATTCTACCTCCTCTTCTCCCAAGCACACTCATTCCCTCATTATGCACTGACTCCAGAGTCAGCACCATTACTCTGGCAGGATCTTTAATTTTGCTAGGGAGACAATCCCCTCAAAAGAAGTATGTGGTCAGTTATAAAATCTCAGTTATTATGCATAGGCAGTTCTTTTCATCAGTAAAAGCAAGCATTTAAAAATAATCATCTGTGAACGTACAGAGCAAATTTAATTTGAATATTAATTCAGAGAGACAGCCTGCCTTAGATTTAATGGTTAATGTGCTAAAATGGAAGACATCAGCATCTGGTGTGTGTATATATATATATATATATATATATATATATATATATATATGAGGTGTTGTTAAAAAAATACATATATATATATATATATATGGGGGGGAGAGAGAGAGAGAGAGAGAGAGAGAGAGACAATGAAAATATCATCCAATTACATTCCTTAAAATATTATGATAGGATAAAAGAAGTTAGAAGCAAATACAGATTTTTAGATCTGTAAAGGGAATGTAGTTAGGCACTGAAATATAAAATTTAGTGTAACTGAATGATAAAGCTTTTTTTGTTTTTTGTTTGTTTGTTTGTTTATACCAAGAAGGAGGTTATAGAAGAGAAGGGGAAAGCCTGAATTATTGCAAGATTTGTTTCCATTTAGCTGATTTATACTGCTAGTTCCACAGGAATTAATGCATTGTAATATAAGCACATTTCATGGGAATTTAAATGGAATTTTGAGTTGGATAATAAAATAATCTCCAATAACCACAATTACATTAATGCTGAAAACTTAATATCTATCTATGTATATATGTACATACAAGGTATATAGATAACAATCCAAAAATATTTTCCCTAAAATATCAGTTTCATAAATTACAAACATATGACCATAGTCCCCACTGAGACCAGAGTACTATGTTAATTAATGTCAGCATTTACCGCCCAGAATAGGGCATAGCATCTCTCTACCTGACTTGTTTGGCCAGCAGCAGCTTTGCTATCTTCAGAAAGTCTCGTGATTCACACTCACACCCACAACACATATACACACTTTACAACTCATCGTCAGCCTATCACAGCAGGCTGTCTGGCTGTCAATCCCATGGTGGAAGCTGCTTGTTATAGACAGCCAACTGCTGCTCAATAGTAGGTCTTACACTCCAAGTAGATCCATGGTGGTGCATCCAGTCACTGAATCTATGCACTGCTGCTGCATGTGAATTTCACTTAGGCTCGGGCTGTGCTTCAAAACTTGTAGAACTATACCTTCATCAATGGTCTTACATGGATGTTTATTTCATTCTGTGTTTTCCTCAGAGCCTGTCTTTCTATTTTACAGGGAAATTTGAGCTTCTCTTGTGTGGAACCCTATACAGTGCCTGTCTTTTTCAATGCTACAAGTTACCTGGAGGTACCCGGACGGCTTAACCAGGACCTGTTCTCAGTCAGTTTCCAGTTTAGGACATGGAACCCCAACGGTCTCCTGGTCTTCAGTCACTTTGCGGATAATTTGGGCAATGTGGAGATTGACCTCACTGAAAGCAAAGTGGGTGTTCACATCAACATCACACAGACCAAGATGAGTCAAATCGATATTTCCTCAGGTCAGTGAAGCCTATTTGACATTTGTTCCTGAAACTTCGATTGCCATTTCCAAAGCTAATGTGGAGTTTGGTTTGGTTTTGGGGGTGTTACATTCTCAGGATTAGGTTCTAATTCAGGTCTTCAAGAAACTTACTTGGTTGCAGTGCGTGCTGATTGAATAAGAAAATTCAACTTTCCAAGTTGAATTGGAAAGTTGCTGAGAGAGCAAGGCATAGGTGAAGGAGAAAGTTGGTTGAGATTGGAAAAGCAAAATCTATTCCTTACCAATGCTAGTTTATTTTAATAGAGAAATTGCTGTTCTTTTAAGTGAATAATTTATATTCGAAAACAAAGAATGTTTATTTTAAAAACACGATGGTATCTGGTATATTTTCTCTTTATGAACATTCATGTACCTTTTACTATTAGTAACAGGATTATACAAATTTTAACTTTATGGAATATTACACTGCTGGAATCAGCACTTCAAAATGATCTTGCTAAAATTATGCGAATGGTTGGAAAAGAAAATAAAAGCGAATATGAGGTAGAATGACAAGATTTGTGTATCAACTGATGGAAGACTGGCTTAGCCAAAAATAGGATAATTTTAAATTTGGCTTTGTAGTGATATGACAAGTGGAAGCTTAGGTAATATTCTTGTTATTTGAATAGACTTCACAACCTTGGAATGTTCTTTGATAAATACAGTACAAAGAAAGGTGATATTGTAAATTGAGATGTTATAAACAAAGAAAAATTAGTCTCAACATTGGACTGATAAATAGTAACTGTTTTCATCTATTTTTCTTGGGATAGTCTTTGCAACAGTCATACTACGTGTATGTGTGTGTGTGTGTGTGTGTGTATGTGTATGGATATATATATATAGTGAAGAACTACTTAGAAATGGGAGATATGGAGAAAACTAACATTTACTGAACACTTAGTACAGATGTAACAGATACTGAAAGGAGTCATGACAGAGAGCTTAATTGGGTGACCATGGACTCTGATTTCTGAATATGCCATATACACTCATGGCACCCCATGCATATCCCTGACACAGTTTCGAACACACTATGATTTTTGTCCCTCTCATTTCCCCTCTAGACTCCATGCTCCTTTTTCTTCTGTCTCTAGCCTATAGAATACTACCTGTAAGAAGTGCGCTCCCATATTTGTTGAGTTCAATACTCTGACCCCTTTGAACTAACAGAATATCCCCTGATATAGAACACATATTTTCTTGTAAAATAGGCTTTATGTTTGTGTATGGCCTGAATGTATGATCTATTGCTGGAAAGGATTCGAGGAAGCCACAAGGAACTGTTATGTCAGAGATGCGCCTAAATTAGTGAACTCAAAAGCTATTGGGAAATACCTAGATATTCACTTTCTCCTTTTCTGCTTATTAGTTTTGCTTTTTCCTTGAATGTCTAGTCATATTTTATCACTGCATTCTTTTACAAGTATACCTAGGGAGATTTACAGCAAATCGAAAATATCTGGAGAGACCAGAAAAACAGAAAAAACAAAAACAAAAGCAAACGTTTGCCACAGTTGAAAAACTCCCACATTATATTGTTATGATTAGTGATTATTTTCTGATGACTAAAGATAAAAATATTAGTATGAAGGCCTCTCTCCTTGCAGTCTCTAAGCAGACCCAATTTGTTGGTAGGTTTCCATGTAACAGGAGCCAATATATTTGAAAGAATAAGATACTAACCCTAGTGGTCAATAAACATGTATTAATTTGATTTGGTATAATTTAGTACTCCAGGATGCTCTCACCTAATTTAAGCGGTGTTTATTTTGAAAATTAAAGATAGAATGAACAAGGGAATCCAATACATGACAATTAATTCACCTTAATAGATTTGCTTAAAGATGATAAAAATGGACTGAAGTTTTTTTTGTCAATTTAGCCAAGAATCTGTGCAAATTAATTGAAAATGATATGAAATCTAAAGATTTCCATAGTATTGTATAATCCAGTACAAATACCTTACTGCTTCAAGCATTTTATATATATACACACATACACACACACACATACACACACAAAAACATACCTGCACAGTGGAAACTAAGTGCTCAATTTGAGAAAGATTAGTTGAGGAAAAAAAGAAAATTCAACCATTTTAAAAAGTTATATTTTATATTCATTCATTCAATCTACAAGTACATATGGAAACCATAGGAGATAATTTCCTCTGTCTTTTAATGTATTTTATCAAATTCAATTAAATGTCTAAATAATTCAGTAAAGTGGCAACACTGAGAAAACAGTTAACTCAAGATTCTAATGTTTGCTTTAACAAAGGGAAATGTATCTGTATCACAGCTACTCTACTCTTATCAGCATGAGCATTGAAGAATGTCAGTCCATTTCTCCTTTGGTTAAATATTTTGATTGAAAGAATTTAGAAAATGCAGAAAATCTAGAAAAGAAAAATAACCAGTGATAAGATTTTGGTGTACACACATAAAGTAGTGCACTAAGAAGGTAATATAGAGACTCTCAGATACTGGTAATATATACTGGTAACTTGGTTTTTATTTAGTAAGTTCCATGGTCCAGGATGAACGTAACCCAGTTGGATCAAAAACCTTTTTTCCCATCTTGGTCAACACTGTTCTTTGGGAATTAATTTAAAATATTAAATACATCTTACAAGTAAAAGAATGTTTAATATGTTGTTCACCCTGTCTTTGCATCTTTCTTTCCAACTTGTGATTACTGTCTTCAAGAGTCTCATTAGTAATCAAGAGTAGACTTGAATTACAAAATTCAGTTAAACGCAATAGTCTTGGATTTATGGAGTGGGTTATCTTACCATAAAAATATTTTCCAAGTTGCAACATCAGCTTTTTCTGATGGATAGCCAAAAACAAACAAACAAACAACAACAACAACAACAAAAAACCCTACCTACATTTTGAAATAAGTTTTTATTTCAAAATGCCTTGATTTTATCCCACTATATCACTTTCTTTAGGACAGCAGTTACTGATTTATGAGTAGTACATATTTATGCATTACTTTTAACTAGGCATAAATGATAAAAGAAAATTAAACATGTGCAAAAAGGTTCTAATGAATAATAGCTGTTCATTCTGGGGATAATTTTCATTTTAACTTAAAATTCAAAACCCTGGGGAAGGTGGACCTAGAACCATGTTTTTCAAATAATTTTGATCAAAGTACAGTAAGAAAATATTTTATGTCGTACTCAAAATCTCCTGACACAAAGTTCAGTGAAATAAAACTTACCTTGCTATTTTAGATACACTATGATAATTGTGATATTTTCTCTTCTCTCGCTTTTTTCTTAAAAAAAAAAAAAGATCATGACCCACTGTAATAATTTCGTGTCCTAAATACAGTTTGGAAAACACTGACCTGACCTACATTCTTTTTCTTATTTGAAGTGTTGGAATTTTTTAAAGTTTTAGTTGCCTGGAAGTATTAGCTCCATCACTCTATATTGGAAAACTAAGTTTGTCTTATGGGAACAGTATTATAATATTATAAAGGTAGTAAAAAGAAGCATTCATGTACATTACTATTTGAATTATAGCAAAAGAAAACAAACAAACAAAAAAAACCTACCTACCTTTTGAAGTAAGTTTTTATTTCAAAATGACTCAATTTTATGCCACTAAATACAAACAGATATTTAGAACAATACTCAGTTGTCGCATGCCAATATTAACAAGGTAATACCATGTGATTCGGCATTGATTATAGTGGTGAGAAAGTGATTTATCTTAATATTCTCTCTCACTTATTGGAAAAAGGTTAACTTCTCTCCATGGATAAACAAAGCCTTTCCAAAAAGTGATTCAGAATATGTCCTGTCCTAAGTTATCTGTTTTCTTATACTCAAGTACTGGAACCTCCTTGTTCTGTTAATGTAGGTATTGCTTCAATTTTCAAATGGCTGTTCAGTGTCCACACTGTCTCAGAAATATGTAATCAGAAAAGATCATCTGTGTTTGTATTTTCATCTCCAAAGGAAATCTCTTGTGAGTTGTTTTATTTACTTTGCTTGTTAGTAAAATTTCCTTTGTAAATCATTGTGTTCCATTGGGTGTGTCCCGGGAGGAGTGGGAGTTTTCTTGGTTCAGTGTGTGGCTGGGAGCATGCTGGGAAATAGTTCCCAGTTCAATCTGGGCAAATATATTTGGGAACAGTCCTAGTAGTGTCTATTCTAAGCAATTAAAATATCTCTGCTCTTAACTTTATGAACATTTGGAAATGTAGCCAGCATATTAATATTTCTTTAAAAAATTAATTTATACCATTTTCCAAAGTTCAGTGATAACTCGCCCCATGAGATATCCTTTTCATCATGTAAGAAAAAAGATCTCATTTGAAATACAATTTTTGATGTTTTAGTTGTTTACTGAAAAATTATATTCAGTTCTATACTGATATTATTTCAAATTGTCTTAAATTCTTGTAACTCAAAAACTAAATGTTTAGGCATTACTACAAATAATTTGAGAGATTTGTTTTATTATGTTTTACAGCGAAATAATTAGAGACTTATTTAGCAAGATCAATTTTTTAATTCAAGTTTAAACCATATTTATTAGAAGCCTTAAAAGATGTTACTTCCCTTTGATCTATTAAAGTTTTTCTGATTCTAAGAAAATAAAGAAGCACCCAGAGATATTTATCACAACATATATACAATAACAAAAGTAATTGAAAACAAACTACTGAAAATGGACAGGTGATTTTAAAATGTGTATTTTTATGTGGAATACTATTATGTCATTATAGAATTTAATAATATGGTAAAATATAATGCTATGAATAAAAATTTTAATAAAAACTTAAGTAGACTATGACTTCAATGTCATTATTATAAATATAGGAATTTTATTTCATTCCAAATTATAATGAAATAAATAATACTAATAGTGATTATCTCTAATTGGTGGGTTATCAGTTCATTATACTAACTTTTTAATGTGTTTTCTCTAATATCTGTACTTTCTACAGTGAATAACAATTGCTTTTAGAAATCAAAAACAATATGCTACAAAACAATTGATGATAAAATGATATTTCTGAAAAGTATGAGGCTTAGTTAGCAATGTTAGAAATGGAAATTAAATAGCATAAGTTATATCAATTTAAAAATTCTAATTTCCTTACTTAGAAACATGTACAGTCAATTTCTTAAAAGTTTCACCTTAAATAATAAGCTTCAACAGAATTTCAATTGCATTTACATACAAATGGAGCATTTTATAGTCAGGTGCAGAAATTTGGGGTTGTGTCTATAATGTTTATTTGAAAATATTCGTAACTCATTTTGAACAAATTCCACACCATCTATGTAATTTTAAAACTATTTTTCAACCTGGGTAAATAACTGGCTAGATAAGTAGATAAATGATTGGCAGATAGACAGATAAATAGATAGATAGATAAAAGCATTGTCCCTTAAAACTATTGCTAGCTATCAGGTAACAACATATTCCTTTTTCTCAATAAAATAATACATTGAATAAATAAATAAATCATCACTTTATTCACAAATAATCTACATACACCATACTTCTACAAAATAAGTGGCTAAAAAGTAATTTTTAGATTTTTGTACTTTTTGATGGACTTGTAGATATCTAAAAATTTCCAGTAAACGCAAATCCATCATCTTAAGATACAAAAGATAAAACATGGCTCTGTATTCTTAGGGGGAAAACAGAGCCTAAGAAATTCTAATTCATAGAGCACTGTACTCATTTTAATTAGGAGCCTAGAACTGAGCTGGAAAGGAATAGATTCTATTGTTTAGTGGATGCCAAAAGTGAGATAAATAAAGATCTGAGTTCTAGACATTAAATAGATACATAGAAATAAGATATCCTTGGACATATCTACAACACATTTTGCTGATTTTATTCCCCAGAATTCACAAATAGACTTGCTGGGAGAGCCACATGGTACCCAGTAAAAGGCATTTGAGTGAATGCTATGTTGCTCCTGGGTAGCTTCGCACAACTGACTTTTTATTGTATGTCAATTCCCAGTGTGGCTGTACCATCATCATGCAAACTGAGTGGAAATCTACCTTTACTTATACTGCAGTGAATGCTGGTGTACATGTTACATCAATAGAAGCATTGCAGTGCACAATGAAAGAAAAAAAAGGACTCGGGGAGAGTTGTATGATGTTAGGTATTGACTTATTCTTTAGAAAGCAAAAGGGACATTTTAATTTGTAACCACACTCCAGGACACCATTTCCATTCTAGTTTCTACAAGATTTCTGAGCCTTTTAAAATGTTCTATGCCTTTTTTCAGGGAAGATGAATAAAACATGTTGGGTGTGTCTGTGTATAATAACTTTTTAAAATTGCAAGAAGACCATAAAATTTTAGTAACTTTGATGGATAAAATGGAGGGAAAAGGTGCCAATGAGAACCAGACCATGTTTCAAAAGCTTCAGCTTACTGTACAAATAAAGAGAAAACAAATCAGATTTCACTAGTTGATACTAAGACAATAAAAATGAATTGTGAAAGAATAGCAAAGAACATAGCCCAGGAACTCCAAAATTAATATATGCATGTAGTTGAAGATGCTTCTAAGACAAGAACAGGGAGGACATAGAAGCAAATTAACTTTGCTGAAAAGCCAGTATTTTTCTCAGTTAACAGATAATATTGTATGTATTTATCATGTACAGAATGATATTTTGAAGTACATATACACAGTGGCCCTTTATCTTTCATTTAAGTGTTAAGGGCTGAAACTTCATGTAAGGTTGAAACTTCTGTAGTGGATAAATGAGTAATCGGTAAATTTAAGCAATATGGATTTACATAGTAGAGATATATCTAAGTCAACTTTAGATGTTTTTGCAATTGCGTGTCTAATTTTGTTTCAAATAGTTAACAAAATAAGTAGTGTTGGCATGAAACAATCAGGGATGATGTACTTTCATAATCAGAAAAAACCACAAAGCAGTCATTGGTTTGGAACCTTCCCCACACCACTCCCTACTCCATTAACCTTATGTTGAGAATTCCCAGGGATAATTAACTTGACCAGGAAATTCAGACTGTGAGATAGTATCATTGCCTAGCACCTACCTCCCCCACCTTTAATTTTTAAGTAATGTGGGAAGAATGTAGGCTCATTAGGTTATCTGTTGCTTGGTTGTAACTAGATGTGGAAATCAGCCTTCTTGGGGGAGGGATTCTGCAGATTCTGTGAGCCTCTGAAAGTGACTTGGGATCAGCTGAAAGAAGGACTCCTTTGGAGACTCAATATCATGTTTAGCCACATATATTTCTTGGTCTCTTTTCTTTCTTCATCCAGGTTTTCCACAAGAAATTTTTGGGAGAGTCACTCAACATGCTTAGAAAGTAGTTCCCTTTGGTAAACATAGTATCAGGAAATAATTGTGGATATGGCCCCATCTGCAATCGTAACTACATTTTCTGACTTACTTTATTCTGATATATTTCCCTTGAGGCTTTTCTAACATGAGCACAGACCCTACTTCTGCGAACTGAGTCCTATTTCTTCTTGAGTACTATTTCTGAGTCGTCTTTCTTCTCTCCAGTCAGTGCTTTTTTCCTTTCATTCATTCTCTATGATTCGATTTTATCATTACAGTTGTGCCTAGATTCTTACTGTAGCGCTTGGTAGACTCTGATGTTTTCTGAAAGATACTGATAACCTGCCTAGATGTCTGTTCTCTCTACAATCACTTCTAGTCTTTCTTCTAGTGCTTCCAGGCTTTCTGAGCATCTTTCCGAGATTGGATCTCTATTGTTGAACCTCTGTCCAGAGGCCAAGATTGTTACCCCTAGACATATAACCTGCTGCCAGTTCTCTGCCTGGATATTGGAGTACTGCTCACCTCCCATTTCCCAGGATTCTCTCTTTCCCTCATTCCAATCCTCTGCTATTTTAACCCTGACATGGTTGACTTGATCATTCTAGGTCGTAACTTCCTCTTGCCTATGAATATTGCTTCCCCTTTTGGGCATGAATTTTAACTACCTCCCAATCTCAACTGCTGCTATCAATCCTTGTGTGCATCTGTGCCAAATCTCAGCCACCCCCGTGATCTTTGTCATCAAATTCCTATTGCTTCTTGGCATGCAAATCTAACATATAGTGTAATGGGGAAAACTACAAGCAGAAAAGTAGTAAAGTTCACATAGTCCCCTAAGATCTTAGCTTCGGTTGAGCACAGCTTGTCAGCTAACACCGCGGCCAAGATCCTAGGACCGAGAGACCTGCATCTATAATGTTGTACATAATTTTAGGGGCAAGGGCCAGAAAAGTTGTCCTGTTAGAAAAGGAGAGCCTCTGGATCTCATTGGTAGATATCAGGCAACTTCTCTTTTGTGCTCCCTCAGATCTGCTGAGCTAGCTCCTTGCTGTACTGCTATAAAGCCTGGCAAGAATGAGACTCCAGGGCCATCCAGATATGCCTCTCATCTAATCCTAAGATTATGATGACAACTGTGATAATAGAGAATAGCTATTGAATGCTTACACTATACCTGTCACTGTGCTAAAGCCTTTGCATTAATTATCTTGCTATGGTTCCAATAACCTCATAAGTTAGGTCCTGCATTATTGAGAAACCTTTCTATCTCATGTATACAAATGGTAAAGTCATTCTTCTGGTGACTGGAGTTCAAAACGTTGGGAAAAATCAAATTTTGCCTTTTATCTTTTCCTGATACATGCAAAGATTTACCAATCACTACCCTTCTTTTAAAGTGTCTCATTCATCCATTATCTCTTTACCCTAATTCAAAAACTCATACCTTGAAAACCTAATCAAGGTCATCTTATTGCCAAAAAGGGTGTTTATTTCAATCGCAGACCTATTTGTTAGGGTATAGTGGTTATGAGCATGGACTCTGGAGCCAGATTGCCCACTGGCTATTATGGATTGAGTTCTTTCTCTGTTCCAGTCACTGTTAAAACAAACATAATGCACACAACTGTTTTAAGCCATTTAATGCTTGCCACAACTCCACGAGATGAAAGACATTATCCGCATTTCATAGATTAAAAAACAAAACAAAACAAAACACAGGAATAGACATGAGTAACTCACCAGGGCTCCTTCAGCTAGTGAAGAGAAGAGCTTTAAAAAGAGCCCAGCACCTTTGAATCTAAAGTCACTACCCTTGGCCACTACCTCTCATATTCATGAAACACTTTGGTGTTACATGATCACACAGGATCAGGTACTGTTGAATATGACACATCTGAAATATTTGTTGAAGGCAGAACCTAACATCAATGATGTCCTTTACATGTCCATTTGAGGTTCTCACAGGTGCATTTTAAGTAATCTCCCTTATTTTTCTAATTTTTCTCCCGTATTATCCAATTTCTATTTCTAAAACACAAGGAAGATAATTCACTAGTTTCCCATTACTAAAGAATAAGTCCTGATTTCTTAGCATGCCACACAAGAACATGTACCAACTATGCTCCGCTGGAGCGTTTGGCCTCATTTCTCCTACTTTGCATCACAGTGACTACCTTCCACTCCCTGACAAGGATTTCCTTCTCTATATTCCATCCTGGCAAGCTGCCACTTATCATTTATTGTCCAATTTTAGTATGCTTTCCTTCCTCAATCCCCAGGGAACAATCTTCCATC
Source organism: Macaca fascicularis (assembly GCF_037993035.2). Classification (NCBI taxonomy): domain Eukaryota; kingdom Metazoa; phylum Chordata; class Mammalia; order Primates; family Cercopithecidae; genus Macaca; species Macaca fascicularis. Next base: position 188,784,228 of record NC_088377.1, read on the forward strand.
CTCTAGTATAGCACCTTGTATCTTGAATAACAACCATTTTTTGTTACATATTAAATCACATACTCCTCCACTATTATGTCTCCCTCATATCTGTACTCCTAACACCACTCATATGTCAGGAAATAGGCAATCAATACTTTCATCTTTGCTTTTTTGGTTTGATTTACAACTAGACTGGTGCAGTTTCCTTGCTCTTCTCTCTGTCTCCTACCTCTCTAAACAAGTCAATTCCACACATTTCCTCCTGATTACAATTTCAAAATGACTGCTTCCATTGAGTCATGTTCCCATTCAGCAATCTTTCTTGAACCCCCAAGTTTTAAAGATGGTCTCACCTGCCCTCCACAAAACGCCTGAATACTAATTCCATGGCAATCTCAAATCCTTTAAAATTTTAAATTATTCTTATTGTTTACATTTGTCTGACACGATTTAATATATTGTTCAGATATTTGATTACTCTGTTCGAAAATGTTTAATCTTCTAAAGTTTTTTTAAGAAAGATAATCCCACTCTTCCTTTGTCTACCTCTGAGCTTCCTTAGCACAATATCTTACTTGTGGCATGTTTCTAAATATCCAGTTGACTGATTTTTTTAATGTACTGATACCAAGATGTTATAAACTGAAACTTTACAATTCTGTTATCTTCATCGGTTTATGTAAACCAAATTCATTATAAAAGGAGAGTAGCAAATATCTCAAAGGAAATAATTGCTTCACTGTGGGAGGCTAATGTGTGTGAAATTGATCAGGACTTAAATTTTAATTCTATACTTTTATACTAAGAAGAGATTTTTTTTGAAGATATTAAAGCCTAGAGCTGTACTGAGTAAACTATTTCATGAATAAAATGAAAGCGTGTTTATATTTGCCAAAAAATGTATTCTCAGGAGCATGACGTGAAGTAAAGCCTTGAAATTAGTCATATTCCCTTTGTATTTATTTTATTTCACACAGAATACAAAAAATAAATGTGCATGATTAAAATTAATTTAGTTTTATTCTTTGCTTCAGGCTTGGGAATGCATTTGACATGATTAACTCCAGGGAAAACTAAGAGAATAAATTTTTTTTGTACCTTCTACTTAAGATCTCGGATCTCTAGTCAGTTCTACACTTGCTTAAAACAGAGACTGTCCATTTATTGTAGGAGTCTAGTCTGACTTGCTTTGTTAACAGAAATGGCGTCTACTGATGATTAAATCATGTTGTCTCTGAAGTCTTCTATTTGAAAACTCCAAGCAATAAGATTATTGTTTAGAAAACCAAACAACAAAACATAAACTTTAGAGTAACTTTATACGAGACATTATGTGTGAACATGGAGAAGTAAATTTCACCCCCACCATACTTCCATCCTGACGCCAGCACTTTTATCTTAGGTTCAGCTAAGACCATACAGCATATGCTTACTATACTTCCAGCACACTCTATTCAGCTATGGTTGACAGAATAGAGCTAATAAATTCTCCGCTTTTACCACATATTCTTTATAATGCAATATTCTATAGGGAAATGTGAAATCTGGATCACATGTAGATCTGTTGGCAGGTGTGTTTCTACTCTTTTTTTCTCCAAGAAACTACTGTATCCTATTTCATGCAGGATAATCAGTGCCATCAGCATACATAGCAAATGGTTTGTTCATAAAAAAGCTTGATGAAGGAAATAAACCCTTGATAGTCTCTAAAAGAATTATTTCCATTAGGAAACTGAAAGAAAAAGAGGGTGTTCTATGTGTACTGTTTTACTGCCCAGAGAAGTTTTGTAATACACAATGAGTTTATTACATACAATAGCCGATAGGCATCAATATTGGAAAAAAAAAATCTAAAGAATGTGAGCTGCGTTATGGTATATGCGTGGGTTCTCAGCAATGCTGTGTGGCGGATAGGTATTGTGTGAGTACGTGGGTGTGTGCAGGAGTACATGCATACTTTTAAAAAAATCCTCTAATCTTGAAGTAAAAAACCTTAAAATTCAATAATTCTAATTGAGTGCTATAATGTCTCCATTTGCCACGTTTGAACGATTTAGAATAGAAAAGATTAAATCAGTAAGATGATATGACATTAGACAAGTCAGAATTATAGCTCATCTAAAACTTGTATTGTTTGATTTCTTTCATTCCTCTTCTCAAACATTTGCATATTAACTGTTAAGCAACAAAATATACCAATTCCTACCATTTCTAATTTCCTTTTGTTATCTTAATAAAACCATGACAAATAATACAGGCAAGTAAGGAGAAGAAATACTGTGGGAAGAATCCTCTAAAGCGGTGGTTCTTGGCTAGGAGTGATTTTGACCCCCAGGGGATATTTGGCAATATCTGGAGACACTGTCGGTTGTCACAACTGGAGAGTGGGGGGTAGGATGCTACTGGCACACAATGAATAGAGGGCAGAATCCTACTGAATATCTTGCAAAGCACAGGACAATACCCACCCACCTGCACCTCCCACCAAACAAAGGTTTATTTGTCGCCAAATATAAATAGCATGCAGGTTGACAACCGCGACCTGAAGGAACTCCTCTGTTGCACTCCAGAAACTGAGCGTCCCAGAAGGAGAAGCCTAGACCCCCACCCCACTCCACGGACTTCCATTTTCTCCCATACTGAGAAACAAGTTAACAAGTATAGACAAGCTGATTGCTGAGGTCCCTTTATTTAGAGCTTTTCTTTATTTAGAGCTTATTTAGAGTTTATTTAGAGCTTTTCTCCTCTTTTGTCATTTTGCTCTCTGTTGTTATAGTTTCCTGTTTTCCTTTCCCAGCATACATATTTTGAAAAATTCCAGACTCCTTCCTTTGATTTCACTTTTGCTTTCCTTGTGGAAATTTTGTATTTCAAAGCAATGATGGGTATGATCAGAATAAAGCATAAGATAAGAGAGTTCTCCCAGTACACACTTTTATGTACTATTCTAAGGCATATTTTGTTATTTGTTCTCTACAGATGTCAAGCTCTATTTTTCTAAACATTTGACTCTCTAGTACATTGCGTCACTATGACTTGTTCCTACCATTTTTATCATTAGTAGATGCAAACATAAATTATGCAACATTGTGTGAGTTTGACATGAGGCAGCAGATAATTATCAACACCGGTCAACATAACAGATTGCCAATATTAGGTTCAGGTGTTTTGAAAATTTAATTATATTACAGCATGAGAAAAAGATTGAAAGGAGGAAAGAACCTTAACTAGCATGTATTAGCCTGCGAAGTGTGTCCTAGGGGCTCATTCTGCACTTTCTTGTTCTTCCGGCTCTCTCCTCTGCTCACCTTCTCAGTCAGCCATGCCCTGCTCTGAAGAGACACCCATCATTTGCCCCAGCAAGCCACTTAGCCTGTGGAGCAGAGTGACAAACAGCTCCACTTTGCTGAGATCTGGGAGGAGGCCATGGTCCTGAGCCAGGGGCCCATGGAGACCACAGGCTATGACCTGGATAGTCCCTACAATTATAAAATGCCACCAATGGAGAAAGCTCTTGTGAAAACGGACATTCAGATAGCTCTTCTGGGTGTTATGAACAAGTAACTCCTTGTTCTGGCTTGACTACAAAACAGTTTATAAATGTATAGCTAGTATCACAGTTGATTATAGAGGAAATGTTGGTGTTATGCTGTTTAATTTATTCAAAGAAAGTTTGAAGTAAAAAAAAAAAAGTGATCCATTTGCACAGCTCATTTGTGAACAGATATTTTAATCCAAATATAGAAGAAGTTTAAATTTTGAATAACACCGAAATGGGTTCAGGAGGTTTGGGTTTCATCGGAAACAGTTAAAATGTATGCCAAGAATAGAAAATGAGAAATCGTACCTTTTTCTTAAAAATAAAGAGTTTTTGCTTAAAGTGCTTTAGTGTTTTGCAATTCTATAAACTTATTCACTTTACTTTCTAAAAAAATACACTTTCTTATGATCAAGGAAAGAGTACTTCTGTTGAGATCACATAGAAACTTAATTTCTTGTTTTCCTACAATTGATGATTATATGTGTATTAGTCCATTTTCACACTGCTATGAAGAAATACCTGAGACTGGGTAATTTATAAAGAAAAGACGTTTAATTGGCTCACAATTCTACATGGCTGGGGAGGCTTCAGGAAACTTACAATCATGGCAGAAGGTGAAAGGGAAGCAAACTTGGAACTTTTCACAAGGCAGCAGGAGAAAGAGAGTGAGTAGCGAAGGGGAAAGAGCCCCTTATAAAGCCATCATATCTCATGAGAATTCACTCACTGTCACCAGAATAGCATGAGGGAAACCGACCCCCATGATCCAATCACCTCTCACCAGATCTGTCCCTAGACACATGGGGATTATAGGGATTACAATTCAAGATGAGATTTGGGTGGGGATACAAGCAAACCATATCAGTATATAAATCTGCTTTAAGGTGACCTAATGCAAACAGTTTCTTTTTAAAATCAAATGTACATCAATTACATATACAAAGAACCTGTATTATTTAATTCAATAAATGATTCCTTTTCAGCAAAAAGTGTGTCCCTTAGAGCTCTAAGTGGGAGAGAGCTGAAGGCATGATAGAGCAAGGAGAGTGAGCACTGAACACCTTTGTCCTTCCATGGCTCAGCTTCCTCTGCACGGAGTATATTCAGGATGATCTTGCATCTTCTCCCCGTAGTCAGCTTAGGAGTTCCTCCTCCTCATCATGTGTTCCTCCTTTCTATTACCAGCTCCCAAGTGGGCCTCTTGTTTTGCTACTGATGACACCTGACATGCTACTGCCTTTCTGTAGTTGCTGAACAGAGGAGGACAATCTTTCTTCCTCCACCTTTACTAACTTGCTCTTTGATCGCTACAAAAAAAAAAAAAAAAAATTACCAAGTACCATGTGAGATAAACAAATGAGATGAAAAAATTATATAATGAGAGAAAAAACGTAACAGTCCTCCATGACGATCATCTCATCTCTGTGATTTGATTCATACCTGAATATTGCAAACACACACCCCCCACACACACACACACAGAGTCTTTCATTTTGGATACCTAATATATTAAGCACTGAGGGTATAAACAGAGTGCCCTCACTGTTCTAGATAAATACATAAAACATTTATAGATTAGAATAAAGCTATAAAGAAATCATGCAACACTATATGGTAAAAAGTAGTGGGTATTCGATTTAGGCTTAGACAGAAAAGATAAGAAGAAGTAAAGCTTGGATAGGAAAAACGTAAAATACAGAAGTCCTATGACTTGTAAATATGTCCGGAATTGGTTCCTTCCAGTGGGTTCTTGGTCTCGCTGACTTCAAGGATGAAGCTGCGGACCCTCGCGGTGAGTGTCACAGTTCTTAAAGATGGTGTGTCCGGAGTTTGTTCCTTCAGATGTTCAGATGTGTCCAGTTTCTTCCTTCCGGTGGGTTCGTGGTCTTGCCGACTTCAGGAATGAAGCCGGGGACCCTGGTGGTGAGTGTTACAGCTCCTAAAGGTAGTGTGGACCCAAAGAGTGAGCAGCAGCAAGATTTATTGCGAAGAGCGAAAGAACAAAGCTTCCACAGCATGGAAGGGGACATGAGTGGGTTCCTGCTGCTGGCTGGGGTGGCCAGCTTTTATTCCCTTATTTGGCCCTGCCTTCATCCTGCTGATTGGTCCATTTTGCAGAGAGCTGATTGGTGCATTTAAAGAGTGCTGATTGGTGCATTTACAATCCTTTAACTAGACACAGAGTGCTGATTGGTGCGTTTTTACAGAGTGCTGATTGGTGCGTTTTTACAGGAAGCTGATTGTTGCATTTGCAATCCTCTAGCTAGACAGAAAAGTTCTCCAAGTTCCCAGTTGACCCAGGAATTCCAGCTGGCTTCACCTCTCATAAACACATCCTTACTCAATGAATACAAGAAAGGACAAAAAGAGAGAAATTAGTTTGGAGAGGTAGGTAGAGGCCAGATTATGGAAGGTATAATAAACTATGGTAAGAAATTAGAATGGAAACCCACTGGTGGATTTCTTTTAAGTGAAGTGAATGATACGATTTTTAAAAGATATCTTTATCTAATATGTGGATAGTGGATAGGTAGATGGATGGATAGATAGATTTCTATCTACTATGTGGATAGTGGATATATACATGGATGGATGGATGGAAAGATAGATAGATAGACTAGAGGGTAATACAGATTGTGGAGTGAGAGGTGAGAACAGGGAAAATGAGGTAAGGCAGAAAGTATTGAATAATCCAGGAATAAGTAATCATAGTTTTATCTATGATGATAGCCATGTATATGAAGAGAAGTTGGAAGATGTGAGAAATAGTTAAAAGTATAACTACCACAACTTGGCAATAGGTGTATGCAGAGTGTGAAAGAAAGGTAGGAATCAAGACTGAATTGTAGGTTCCTTACTTGATTTATAGATAACTGCCCCTTTACCTGATATGGAAAAGAATGCAAAGAGTTTGGAGAGAATCCAGTCCTGTTGTGGAGCTGTCACGTTTTAGATGTCTGCTCCCTATTTAGGAGGACAAGTCAAGTTGTCAGTTAAGGATGTGAGTCTGGAGGTCAGAGAAGAGTCAAGGCTGATGTTATCAGCATGTGGATGATGTTGGTATTGGAAGCCATAGTTTATTTACTAAGCAAGAACAGATAAACAGAGAAGAGGAAAGAATTCCAAGCCAAGTCTCCAGGAGCTTCATCTTTCAAAATTTGGTAAGAGGAGGAAAAACCAGCAAAAAGAAAGAGAATGGACAATTAGATAAGAAAAACTCAAAGAGTACTGAAAGTTAACAGGAGTGCTCCTTAAGAACAGTATTGTAACTTTTGTTAAAAGAATAAATGTAGAGTTGAGTATAGTTGAGAATTACAAAGAAAATAATAGAAAAAAAAGTAATAAACCTAACCAGGCAACTACATAATAGGAAATTCACAACTTAGATCTTGACTAAGTGCAAGACAGAATTGTAAGTAGTATAAGAATTATTTTCCAACATCTGCTGCTTACTAATCTTATGGAAGACATAGGAAAGATACTAATTCCACTAGCTAGAGAAAACCTAGGCTAATGCTGTTTGAAAACTGAAAAATATTGTTATATGCTTATGAATTATGAATGTTGGTTTATTGTCTACTCCTTGTTCAACTCCTTTCTCCTCACTCCTTATGAGAAATCTGCTCAAAGTGGTGAAAGTACAAAAAACAGAACAAGACAACAACAGAGTAGGTAAGTAATCAGATTGTATAATAAAGAAAATAAACTGGAACTACTTGGAATGACTCTTGAGGGGAAATGGAAGGATCAGACAAAACCCAAAAAGAGCCCCAAAGGTCTATAAATAAATAAAATATCAGCCAAGGCATGTTTTTAATGAAAAACAAGAAATTGAAAGCTCAGAACTAACATCAACTAAGGGGCAATCTATGGTAACTAAGAGGTGCTTGATGTATTTTAATTCACATAATTGTCACAACAAATGGTGAAACACATATGATCATCCTTTTGTAAAGAGAAGGCCAAAGCTTAAAAGGTCACACAAATTCTCATAGTTTTATCTATGACGATAGCCATGGATATGTGAGAGTATCCAAGTTTTACGGAGGCAGAGTTGGTACTTGAAATGAATTTGACTTTATTTTTAAACTCCTGTACTTTCTAGTACCCTATGCTAGTGAAAAACAATGAAGTGGCAAACGTTCCAAAGCCAGGGAAAATGTTAAGTAAATCCAACCCTAAGAGGGAACTGGTATAAGGGGAATGATAAGCATGAGAATAATTAATCTTTTGTAAGATTAGGCTGTGAAAAAAGGAGTGAGAAATAGGCCAACAAAATGACAGTAAAGTCGTATATATCTAGCACGCAAGCTATTGAATAAAACAAATAGCCAAATATAACTAAATATAAACTATACTTTTTTTTCAGCTAATCCCTAGAAATAACTTAAAGATGACAATGCAAATGTTCATATATTCTTTGAGCCATTCAGGCAAAAGTCTAATTTAATGGCCTTAAGTTTAGTATTTCCATTCTTCACTTTCACCTGTGTAAACATAATTGTTTTGTTTCTTTGCCAATAATTTTATGGAAAGCTTTTTCTAAAGGGTAAAGCCAAAACTAAAAAAAAAATCATTGTACACGTAAAACATAATTTTTATTTAACATGTATTTGGCAGCCTGTTTTGTTTGTGAGTCCAAAAAAGGATAGTTCTTTTTAGGGATTTTTTTAATGTGTTACTCCAATATGTTTTCACTGCTCCCCAACAGTCGCAACCACAGCACAGAGCTGGGAAGAGCAGCTGGGTCTATCTTTGGCTTTCATGCACTAATGTGGAAATGGAATTGTCTTTGGGAAGCCTTGCTTGTTAATTGCTAAGATTGAATGTACTTTTGCATCCAAATTCCTTTTCCCTGATCTAGTTATGGAAAAAATGTGCTATCTTGTACTTTACCAGTGGTAAATGGTATGTGTGTTTTGAATTTGATAATTACAGCAATGCTGACATAGCCAATACCCAGCCTAAGCAATTTATAGCAAAGACAATCACTCATGTACATAGGGGATTTAATCTGTTTCCGGAAACTACATAATTGTCTAGTCATATTCAAAAATGTTATAATCAGAAAAGCACCTAACAATTCATTGGTTCTGTTCTCTGCCTTCTGCTTGCCTGAATAATTAAAATATATTGAGTAATAAATTAGGAGCAGTAGGTTGTGGTGGGTAATTACATAGACTCTAGAACATGAATGCCTGAGTTCAAATCTACTTAAATGCCTACCAACTATACTTAATCTCTGTACACCACAGGCTTTTCCTTTGTAAAATGGTATAATAAGGATAAAAATAGTATCTGAACTCCTAGGCTAGCTATAAGAATTAAATGTAAAATGATTTAGGAGGGTAACTGGCTCTTACAAGTATTAGACTTCTTGTTGTTATTATGTTATTGGTACTGATCTTGGTAGTATGGAAACGAAAAGGATAATAATCAAAATCTCAAGTCATATGTTTACAGTATAGTTGAGGAGATAACTGATTAAATGAACATTTAGCTTATCATATGTGTTTTAAAACATTATTAGATTTGATGGTAAAACAACCAGTTTAGAACGCCTTCTTATTAGACAAATATATACTTTAAACATTGTGTTTAAATTATGCTTAAAGTCATAAAAAATTAGAATCAAAAGAAATCTTACAGATCAGAATATTCACTGTATATTTAAAATGGGAAAATTGAGGATCAGATGTTGATACCAGCCCAGGATTATACGGCTATGCACTGACATGATCCAAAGTATAGTAAGTCTGATTTTCATTGCTGGGCTTTTTCCATTGGTCCATGCTGGCTTTACAAATTGAGAACAAGCAGATCAGTGGGAATCAGAGTAGAGCTCTGGAGTACTTCTACAATTCAGCTGGGTGAGGAAGGAAAGGCATTTAGGAAGAAAATCATAAAGACAGGTATGCTACTGTCTCCTCCATTAAAAAAAAAAAAAAGGGACATCATTTGAGGGAAGCAGAGACTTTTCATGGAGACTGAGTGGTTACATAAGTTTCTACACTCATATAACAAATATTTACTAAATATTTCTCTATGTTAAGCCTACTGTGTTCTGGGCATGTAATATAAATTGAGGAATAAAAAGCTTTCTGAACTATAGAGAGCTTAAACTGTTGTAGAAGTAGACAAACATAGCTTACAATTGTAATATATAAATAAAGTATATAGAGATGATATAGAATATTAGAAGATGACAAGTGAAAATACCATGGGAAAGAAAGGAATCCAATAAGAGGGATTTGGAGAGTAGATGGGCAGGACCCTAAACAGTGCAAAACATATCAGCATAAACCTTATAACAAAGATGATAAATCCATTTCAGACAGATGAGGGAGTTAGCTAAGTGGGTATCTGGGGGAAAAACATTGCAGGCAGAGAGAAAAGCCAAAGCTAAGGACCAAGGGTAGGAGCCCACCTTAAGTGTTTGAAGCACAGCAAAGAGTAAATGTTTCCTGAACAAAAAGTGAACGATGAGAGAGTAGTAACAGAAGAAACATAATGCAGTGAACAGCACATGTAAGGCTGTGCACACGAAAATCCACCTTGAAAACGCTGACTTTCACTCTTCATGAAATTGGAAGCAACTAAAGTTTTGAGCATAGAAGTGATATAATCTGTTTCACGTTGTAAAAGTTCATTCTGACTCTGTGTTAAAAGGTAGATTTTTGAATCCAGGAATAGAAACAGAGAGCTGCTAAATCCAGTTGAGAGCTGATTGTGTGGTAGTAGAAGAAGAGTTGAAGTGTCGAGAAGCGGTTGGATTCGGAGTATAAGTTGAAGGCAATTCCCTGATGGACTGGATATGCTGTGTAGGAGAAGGAGAAGAGCCAAGGATTGCTCTTCTAAGAAAGTACAGTGTCAGGAGGTAAAGAAATTACATCAAGGAGAAGATCTGATACTACTAAGATGCCAAAAAAAAAAAAAAAAATCCACTAGATGTAATAACATTCATAATGACATTGATAAGATAAAGCGGTTTCTATGGAGTGGTAAAGGTGAAACCCGGATAAAGTGGTTTTAATTGAAAACAAGAATAAGCAAGATCAGAGGAATTAGAGACAGACAGTATAACCATTTCGTGTGAGACATTGGACATAAAAGAAATGAGTAGCAGGATGGGAAATTTAGGATTTTTTTTTTTTTCAGTTAAAGACAGTGTATGCTTGACAATGGAATGATCCAGTAAGTTATACAAAATTATGAGTACTTTTAATCTTTTCTGAATTGAGTACTGTTTAAAGGAAGTATGGATTTTTACCTCAAATTTAAAAACATTTTAAATTTACTTATTTATCATAAGCAATTGTACACACTGATAGATAATATTTGCTGACTTTTAAATCATTTTCTATTTTACATATTAATTTTAGTGCGTTCTAGTCTCTAAGAAATGACAGTCTGTCCTATTTCTCAGGCCAGGCATGGCAGCTCTCGTGACCACGTCTCACAAATTGAAACGAAATGCACATAGCACACCCAAATGGAGAGTTCTGTTTTCAACTGCCACCCCCTAAACGATATTGAACTGAAATCAGCAACTTCTAAAATTATCCTTGTCTCCAAGAAGGTTTCAAACTACTAATCATTGAATGTTTAAAGTACTTGAAGTATAGGTAAATATTTCTCTGAAATGGTTTCTGATAGAAAAAAAAAAAGAGGCTGGGCGCGGTGGCTCAGGCCTGTAATCCCAGCACTTTGGGAGGCGGAGACGGGTGGATCACAAGGTCAGGAGATCGAGACTATCCTGGCTAACACGGTGAAACCCCGTCTCTACTAAAAATACAAAAAACTAGCCGGGCGTGGTGGCGCCTGTAGTCCCAGCTACTTGGGAGGCTGAGGCGGGAGAATGGCGGGAACCCGGGAGGCGGAGCTTACAGCCGACATCGCGCCACTCACTCCAGCCTGGGCGACAGAGCGAGACACCGTCTCAAAAAAAAAAAAAAAAAAAAAAAAAAAAAATGAAAGAAAAACATATAGTTAGATTATGTCTTGGATTCATTATATATTGTTGTAATTAGTCAGGGGCCAGTCAGGAAAGTGGAAACCACCCAGTTATTTTAATAGAGAGAGAAACGGCTAAAAAGACATCGGGAGACTGAAGAGGCTCAATAGGAACACTGGAGCACCACAGCTGCGAAGGTCTGAGTGTTTCTCCCCACCACTCGCCCTCCCTGCCAAAAGCCATGTTGAAACCCTAACCGCCCAGGTGAGAGTATTTGGAGATGAAGACTTTGCAAGGTGATTAGGTATAGAGGGCAAAGCCCTCATGAGTGATCTTAGTGCCCTTATGAAAGAGAGACCTCAGAGATCTCCTTTAAGCCTTCTTCTGCCATGTGAGGACACAGTGAGAAGACAGGTATCCACGAAGAAGTGGTCCCTCACCAGACACTGAACCTACCAGTGCCTTGATCTGGGACTTCTCAGCCTTCCTAACTGTGAGAAATCAGTATCTTGTTTATAAGCCACCCCCTCTATGCTATTTTGTTATAGTAGCGCTAATAAACCAAGACAGCAGGTAGCGTAGTTACTGAAGGAACAAAGGGGAAGAGTTTGAACTTTTAGAACATAGACATTTGGAGGAGGCCTCCTGGAGAACCGGTACCCAGACTTCTGCATAACTGATATGAATGTTGGCAGGGATGTAATTAATAGAATGCACTGTTTACAATTAAAGATTCAATGCCCTATAGAAATGGAAGAACAGCTATTGGTAAAGAATATTCATGAGACAATATTGTCCACAATTAAGCATAATATATGACATGTATTATATTTTAACATGAATAACATGTTAATGCTTATATTAGTGTATTCTACAATTTCTATGGGTGATAGTAGATAGTATGTATTATGTAAAACTAAGCCTATGTAGTACTAGTACATGTATTAGTGGGGAAGGGTGCCACTGAGAAGGCAATGTTGCCCAGCTTGTGCTGATACCCTAAGAGATTGGAAGAGGGATGCTGAGGAGCTTAGATCAGACCTCTGAGTACAGGTGCCTGGCATGTGTGCTAATGTATCTCAGAGTGTGGGAAAAAAATCTGGAAATGGTCACCAAATGCTACTGGTACCATTTCGTAGGTGCATGGATTAAAGGACCATTTTTTGTGGCAACACTGGAAAGAATAGGAAATGCAACAGGAGCAAGTCCTTACTTTTTCCTCATGCCTTACAGTCTTCCTCCAGTACTTGTATCATAGAGTCTAATGCAGAGCCGGCTGGTAAAGGAGTAGTGTAAATTTCAGGGCCTCATACCCAGCATCACAAACCAAAATATAGGAGATATGATGAACTGAGAGACGATGGTTTGTTATTCGACTAAAAGTGTCATATATGTGTTTGGTCCATTGAAAGGTTAAAACTCTGTTGAACTGCCACTTTTGGTATGATGCAAATTGATGAACCCAAAACATATTTTAGGATCATTTGTGTGAATTCAGCACCGATGGTATATGTGGGGAATGTACTGAATAAACACAGAAATATATGCTGTGTTCTTACTCTGACATTTAAATAAACCTCACAAAGATTTTCCTTTGTTTGCCAGAGAAAAATCAATGCAAAATTGTCAAATATATTAAAATGGTCTTTGCCCTTCTCCTAGGAATTCTCACCTGACTTTTCTTGCTTTTACTGCATTGCATAAACCCTGTATATGCAGTGTGCTTTAAACCCTTCAACATGCTGTCATTGATGTCATCTCATCTGAGTCTTCAAAGAATTTTGAGAGGCAATGAGAAAAGGTACAGCTCTTTTAGGAGGGCTAATACAAGGATGTGTCAGGGATATGGTAGAGAAGATTTTTGTATTTGGGACAGATGACCTTTACAGTTCTTCCCCAAACTTGAGCTTTAATAACTGGACTGACCATGGATATGTCCTCATCATATTCTGTACCAAAAATGAAAGTAATTATGGCATCTTCCTAGAGGAGATTGTTATTTTCACCTTCACACTAGTATGGTTACAAGCATATGTCACCTTTGATCTCACACAACCCTGGTGCGCTATATAGAGAATCACAAGAAAAGAAAATACTTGTGCTGTTTTACCCCCATATCCACACTTGTGCTTCATTCAAATTCCAGAAAGGTCAGAAAGCCTAAACCCACCTGGCTTCACAATCCATTTGTCTCCAGGCATGGCTTTTTGATGCCCTGGCAGTAGCCCAAGAAAACAGAATATTTTCAAGAAACTCAACAGGAGTGACCTTCAATTGTTGCTTCATTGGCATATATTTCTTGGTAACCAAGGAAGGCGCTCCATGACACCCTCCAGGTCCCCAAAATGTACTGAATGCATGATGCCAGAAAGATTCGCATTAGAGCACTATTTCTTTCCATGGTGAGAATGGGGTATTGACCTCTGTTGAAATGCAAATATTTCTGAAAGAAATTCCACATCTTCTTCCCCGAGACCCAATTTTGATGTGAATGTTGTGTGAGAAGTGATCAGGAGGCAGAGGTTACCGAAAAGAGAGGCAAAGAAGATAGCCTGAATGGAAACAAATATAACTGTTTTTGCAAAGGCCAGTTCCTGCCCATAAATGTGCTTTTTCAGAACAGTTGTCAAGTTTCTTTTCATTCACCAGGGTTGAGGCACTTCCTCAAAGACACTCTTCTGTAGTCAAGACTCACCTTTATTTCCATTATTGAACTCTGCTCATTTCCTTTAACACCTATTTTAATAGTGTGCAATGGTATTGTATTTTTTTGTTTGTTTCTTGTTTATCTCTAGCACTAATATAAACTTTTTGGGAATTAGGCTTCCACATCCCTCGTTTGTCATTGTTTTTCAAGATCCTAGCCCATTGCCTGGCACAGATATATGTGCTTAATGCACTTGGCTAGATGGATGAACAAATGAATAAGGAGTATGAATAAGTTTCATATGGTTTTTATTCCACCCAGATTCTGATGTACCATATTTATCAGAAATGATATAATAAATTATTAAACTTTAATTCAAATTTTTATATTCTTATTGATGTTTTTATTATCAGTAATTCAATTAGTAGGACATAGTGGAATATCACATTGATTTTTAAGGGATTTAATAATTTCACATGAAATCAGTAATAACAAAAACAATTTATATGCTTTTCCTGTTCTAAAGAAGTCATAAAAACACTCAGCTAAATGACAGTTTAATAAGGTGAAGTTTCATTTGCAAACCTCTCATTTCTTTGTGTTCACACTGACATTGTCTTCTGTTTCCCTGTTTCCCCAGTGACTTCTTATCTTTAGTTTAAAATGGAAAAGTGATTAAACATGTCAAAACAAATAACTCTGCATTTTAGGTTTTCAAGTAAATTAAAATTTCGTGGACCTCTTGAAAACATTCATATGGAAATATCTAATAATAACTACATGATCTGCTAATGGAGTAAGTTTCCACCAAGCTTAAAAAACACCTTTAATGTTTTTATAAAGCCATTTTGAATGACAGCTGAAAAAAATTAAGTTCAGTTCATTCCTAATAACACTATTTATGATAATAGTTCTTCAGTGGCTTTATTCTTTCTGCACCATGGATTACATGCACAACAGGAACACATACTGACTGTATTTATGAAAAGGAACTACTTTTTTCACACTGCGAAGTTAAATCACATCTTATTCAGCTGACCTGAGATTCAGTACAATTAACCTATTCATTAGTTGCAAATAAGATGGGACATCAAGTGATGGTTTAATGCAAGCATTAGCACATCTGAAAAATAAGTGTAGGTGTTTGGGTCTCAGAGTGATTTTTCTTCAATATCATAAAGCACTGGAAATGCCTAAATCTAAAGCAAAAGCTGAATGATGGAGTTTTCTGTCTCTATCATTTTCCCTTCCTGTATGTGCCAGAATGAATTACGTTCTTGTTGGGCAACTACTAGAGGCCATGCACCGAGCAATGCACTTAGAAGATAAAGAGAGGAATAAAACAGGCTCCCTGAGCAGAAAGAGTTTATTCTCTAAAGGAGAAAACAGATCTCAAACAAAAAATTACAATACAGTGTAATAAAATCCATAAAAATGATGTATAAAAGTTGTTTTATGTATAAAGGAAAGAGTAACTTGCTTCCCTGAGGATTCGGTGGCTGTTTGACAGAGGAAGTAACATTTGATCTGAGAAAAAAAGGAAAGGTCAGGATTCCTGATTTGGGCAAGCGAATGAGTCACTCTAAACAGGCAAAGGGAACAGCATTGACGAGGTATGAAACCGCACAACATCTTCGGGCAACTTTATAGGTTTCTGGAGCATGTGGGCCATAAGGAAAAAGAGCAGAAAGGACTTACAGGAATTCAAATTGGGAAGTCGCGTGTATCTTTTAGGGGATTCAGATTTTATTCTATGGGGAGCTATTAGAAGTATATGGGTAAGAGAATCATAGGATCAAATTTGCATTTCAGAAATACGATTATTCTGGCATTCTTTAACTTTTATGTTTCTAATTTTTAAAAGATATATGCATTATTAACATATCTACACCTGACATTAGAGTTGAACTAAAATAAAATTAGGTGAATCAAGTATTTAGAAAGTCAGATATACCTATTTATCTTTGATGTCCAGATATTGTTTGATTTGGATGCAATCTTTTAAGAAATAACTTTTAAAAACACATAACCAACTCTATTCATTTTTAAATACAGATTAAATATATCAGTCTTCGTATTAATATTTTAAATATGCAGAACAAGATAAAGTATGCTCATCTCGCTTTAGTCAACCATATTTTCTGAAGGCCAGAATCAGTGCATGGTCTACGAATAATTTTTCCATACTTATGAATTCTCTTATGTAATATGACTTACCCAGGTACACAAATAAATTCCAATTAATGGTGTATCAAATAGACTGTCATCATTTTCAGTCATCTAACACTATGGTCACGCCTCACAACTCACAATATATGAGGAGAGCATATCACTGCCTCTGAAACTGACAAATATTCATATAAAGTACAGAAACCTGAATAAAGAAATTGGTATATCTATTGCCTCTCTATGAATCACACTTCTTTATATGATATTAATCAAAGCTTTTTGGTACAAAAGCTGCAAAACAGGAGTGACATAAATTATCCGATGGTTTTGGTTACCTGGTTGAGAAAATACAATTAGTAAGAACCTAGAAACATAAAAGGTTTGCTTGGATAAGTTTAACATTGCTTTTAACTATGCAGCCACTGAACCACTGTGACTGACAAATTGGTTTGTCAATATCACAAGCAATTGCAAAGCGAGATAGCTGTTTTCTTAAATACTATCATAAAACTGGGAAGTGTTTCCAGGATAGTTTCAGTTGATGTAAAAATAAATATTCAATATACACAACCATACATGATGTTAGTGGATGCTTATCAATTATTATATCCAGGCCATTTATTTCATTTATGTTCGTGTTCTTAGGAACCAAATTTGTTTATCAAATTTTGAAAATATGGAATAAAATGCCCCAGTTAACCTCTTGCTCTGAGGATAATAATGTTGCTGGGAGTTTATAATGGCAGAAGTTTTATCCAGATTACAAACCAGATTGCTGGGTGCCTTTGTCACTGTCAGTATTTTATTTTTTATTATTAGAGATTTATTTTAATTACAACCCCCTCATTTTGTTAATTAAGCATATGTTTATTAAACACTAGCAGCCTTATTGCATACAATATGCCCATTATAGGAATTTAGAGATTTCAAACCTAATAAAGTTCAGCATTTAATAAACAAGATATAAAATTGCAATATGATGTATTAAGTACTGTCTGCATATGTATGTATTTAGAGGCAACTGAATCTTAAAGGGGAGATTGTTTACTTATTTTTGTTGTTGTTGTTGAGGACTTAATGTTTAAGCTAAAATATGTGGAAGCATAAAGGAATTAAAGAGGCAAAGTAATGCCAGTAATGGGGACAGAATGCTCAAATGCACAGAGATAATTTCATACTCAGAAGCCTAAGAGAAGAAGAAAGAAGCAATGAATCTGTTGAGTAACTAGAGAGACTGATCCTAAAGATTTTTGCTTGCTTACTAAATCAATTTGGATTATTTCCTAAAAGTACTGGGAAACTATTGAAATATTTTGCAAATAACACAGATTTTTAGCTGCAACAGTAGAAATGGCCAGAAAGGGACATTCAAGAGACAACGAACAGGTAAGTGTGAAAGAACGTAGTGACCAATTGCAAAGGGTGGGTAAGCAGGTAAAGTGGAGATAATGAGGGCTCCCTAGTTTAAGAGTTGGGTTACTTGGTAAGTGATGTTGATGATAATATTAGAGATATAAAGTATAGAAAAAGAAAACTATATGGTGATGATGAATTCTGCTTAAGACATGCAATATGTGAAGTACCAGTTGGATAGCCCTACTCAGATTTGCAATAAGCATAATTTGGAGAATGTGGGATAGGGATAAGTGAACCTCATCTTGTGAGGGTGTTTTATATCCTGGGTACTGTTGTTCACTTTGCCTATCCTTTGAGCACATATGTGTATATTAAAAATATATATATATATTTATTAATATTATTACATATATATTATATGTAATTAAGGAATATGTATCTATTTACAACTATATACTTGGAGCCAAGTATAGTGGCTGGCAGTCAGCAGGAACTCAACACTAATATGTTGAATGTATTTGGGGATCCACCCACTGGTTTTCCCTAAGAAGGATTTTGCTGAGTGTCTTGGCACAAGTTGTTTTGATTCCAACTTAAAAGAGCTGACTCACGATTACGGGCATCTTCACTGAAGTATTTGCTAACCTCTTTACTAGAACCTCTGTTCAGAGTTTGAAGAGGTTACTTTTGCTTCACTCAAACTTGAAATCTTTTCCTGTGAATCTACCCATTCTAGCATATCCTTTCTTACCTATGATGGTACAGATTTTATCCCAGCAGAATCTTGTAAGTTTATATGATGAGTATTCATTCCTTTTTCATCAACAGGAACTCTAATGCTGTTTCCATTTTTGTGACCAATCTGCTTTGACCTCCTTTCTGCTCCAGAACAAAAGGAGAGCACAGGAAGGGTGCATATTTTATCATAATGCTTCTTCAAGGCCTTGAAATTGCATATTGCCTCCTATATGCCACCAGGGCATATACTATGAATGGAATCTTTACTCTTAAACAGATCAACAACAAAAACCATACCCAGTGTCCTGTTCCCTTAAGGTAAAAGGCATCCTTGGCAATCCCTCAACCTGCTTTTTGCATACTCACAAATATTCTATCTCTCAGTACTAGAGATTAATCAATATTCTACTCTGGGGCATGTGGGAACACCCATTTATAGAAGGTCTACTGAATGGTCCATCAGTATTCTTATGTAGGTTAGTGTTTGTGTGACTCCATATATCACTGCTTAAAATTTAATCTTAAGATTATCTGCAGAGCACATTTAGTAAAAGAAAAATAGCAATTTGTCTTTTAACTATTGTTATGAATAATATTGTACAGTACAAATTAAAAAAGAAAAAACTGTTTTCATAAGCTAATAGTTGTTCTTGCCTCTGATCTGTTAATAGTCAATCCATCATTAATGGCAAAGGCAGTTCAGCATTCCTCTCTATGTATTTCACATGGGTGTAGACAGCTATTAACTTCGAAACTGAAAATGTCTTCTGTGGATTTAATTATGCTGAAAATATTTGTTTATAATAGTCCTTTTACACAGCATTTACTGTCCACTTTACTTTTTTGTTCCCACCCAGAAATCAAACCACAGCATTTAGGTTGGATGGCATGTTAGGTTTGGGAGCTGTTGTAATAGTTAACCAGCACCCTCAAAGCATTACTCAGTTTCAGCACATCTAGAAGCATAAGCATCAGTAATTCTGGCTAATGTATGTCAGCTGAATTAAGTAAGCATAAAAACATACATGACATTTAGGAAAAGAAGAGCCACCCACTCTCTTACTTAAGTATATATATTAATAATGTTTCTCAGCAATCATGTTACACATGCACAGTGACTTCTAGCAATGGAGCCTTGCTTCTCGCTCATGGGTTTTCACATCGCCTGGGGTTGTGTTCACATCTGCTCCATGTGCACTTCATCCTGGGACTGGTGGCTTCTCCAGGAGTGCTCCTCTCATGGCGATGATAAACTTGCAGTGCCCTAGGCCCGATCTCACAAGTGTAAGCCTTTGTCATGAAAACTAGGAAAGGGTGAAGGAAAGCCAGGGAAATGAAACTCAGACTGTAGAAGCATCACACCCTAGGCTGTTATATCTGCAAGAACCGGGAAAGTTAAGGAGAGTCTCAATGTAGTTAATGGTGGCAAGAAGCAGAAGGGAGAGGACCGTGAGTTTCATGTCATAAAACTCAGAAAGGAATGGATGGCTAGGCTCTGTATACCCTAGAACATAAAGTATAACAAAACAATTTTTTAAAAAAAGAAGAACAACAACAATATCTTAACTGTTACCTCCTTAAATGGTCTGAAAAATTGGAAACCAGTCTATTAAATAGGAATAAATAACACAGCACCAATTACTAGTAACTTAAAATATGTGGCATATCTTTTTAGTGTGCTTTTCTTTAAATTGTTTCCGTGGATTTAAAATATTTCGAACTACTTTAGTGAGTTTTATTATTCTTTTCTTCAAGTTCCTTACCCAATTTCTCCTTCTAAATGGTTCTTTAATCTCTTACCTCCTATGATTAGGGAACAACTTCAACCTTAGGAAATCCTCCTTATTTTTCTGACAAAATTCTTTAGGTCTTATCTTGCCATGCAATTTTTATATGGCTATCTTATTATTCCAATTAAAATTTAACTTTCTCTAAGTCAGGCAATGTGTGACATCCTCTATGGTATCTAGAAGAGAGCTCACAAGTTAGGTGTGAAGAAATTTCTATAAATAAGTATGTACAATACCAATGAAATTCGTGAGCCTCTGGGATTTGTAAATTGGACATCTCCAATGGCAGAACAGAGTAGATGGCTTACACCCCCTTTTCCCATTTTCTACATTTTCTATTTTTGAACAAAAATAATCTTAGTTTTTCCCAGCATCAGACATTCAATTGTAAAAGATTGAATTTACAAAAAAATGAG
The DNA here is from genome assembly GCF_037993035.2 of Macaca fascicularis. NCBI lineage: Eukaryota > Metazoa > Chordata > Mammalia > Primates > Cercopithecidae > Macaca > Macaca fascicularis. The sequence continues at coordinate 188,804,821 of NC_088377.1, forward strand.
ATTCATTCTAAAACTCAAGATAAAGCAAAATTCAAGGAGAAAATGAAAATCTGTTCTACCATAAATCCCTCCACAACTAGAGAGATACATATTGACTTCTTTGGTAGCAGAGGCTTACGTGACGGGTGTTTATGCCTGAACTGTTCCACAGATAAATGGAAGACTTTATTCTCAAGTGATCCTGGCATACTCATGTGGAAAAAGTAAAAACATAATTGAAAGAACGTTATTTCGTTTTCCTATTTTGGTAAGTTAAGAAACAAAGGGAACTGTTCGTAACTATTTCTTGTATTTTGAAAGCCAGGTGTGACAGTTGACATTATTTAATAGGACTGAGTTTATAAAGCAGGCCCAATAGAGGCTGCTTATTCATTGTGAGACATCGTGCCTGCAGCTGCCTCCAGGTAAATGGTGACTTGTCTTACAATGCATAAGCCAGGTAGTTAGGCTCTGCGCCAAGCAGGACTCGAAAAGACTTATAGAAAGCACGTGGTTCCCATTCAAATGTGCTTTTATTTTTTAAAAAGTACTAAAATAATTATTACATTTATTCTTTTTATGTTTTATTTTTAATTGACACATAACAATTGTTCATATTTATGGAGTACACTGTGAACCATAAGAGACAGTTAACGTAAGGAGGAATATATTTAAATAAATGCAATATTTAGGTCTCATGGATGTTTAGAATTGTAAGAGACATTTAAGGTTGCTTAGGTAACACTCTTCATTTTAAATATTAGACTGTGGAAGTCAAGATGGATTAAGAGGTTAGTTTTTCTCAGTTTAAACTTTCTTTCCTTCCCCTTGTTGCAGATGCTAAATGTGCACCTTTTGAATTGAGGGGAGATCACATAAACTGGCTACCATTGTCCCCTCCATGACTTTTGTTCTGTTTAGTGCTCCAGGCTGGATCCATTCTGCTATTTTAAAGATCTCAAATAAGACCCAGTGCTTGAGAAGAAAATTTGATGTTTTAGAAATCGTTTTCATTTCTTTTGATGGGAAAATAATTTCTTTATAGACTTAATTGCATTACCTGAAACGCTTGTCAAAGAATGAGTGAATCTTACAAGACAATTACTTGACTTAGCTAGTCCAAGGAAATCTATTGAGTTGGACTCTCAATCTACGTATTATTTGAAAGCTTGAACAAGACATCTTGATATAGATTGCTATTTAAAAAGTACTGGTTAAGTCCAGCATCCTTCTATCAAAACTGTGGGATTTAAAATCCAAAAGTATTTTTTGATGTTTTTCTTTATGGCCATTCTTGCAGGAGTAAGGTGGTATTGCACTGTGGTTTTGCTTTGCACTTCCCTGAGCATTAGTGATGTTGAGCATTTTTTCACGTATTTGTTGGCCATTTGCATATTTTCTTTTGAGAATTGTCTATTCATACCCTTATTCTATTTTTTGATGGGATTGTTGGTTTTTTTTTCTTGCTAATTTGTTTGAGTTCCTTGTAGAGTCTGGATATTAGTCCTTTCTCAGATGTATAGATTGTGAAGATTTTCTCCCAGTTTGTGGGTTGTCTGTTTACTCTGCTGACTGTTCTTTTGCTGTGCAGTTAAATCCCACCTATTTATCTTTGTTTTTGTTGCATTTGCTTTTGGGTTCTTGGCCATGAAGTCTTTGCCTAAGCCAAAGTCTAGAAGGGTTTTTCTGATGTTATCTTCTAGAATTTTTATAGTTTCAGGTTTTAGATTTAAGTCCTTGATTCATCTTGAGTCGATTTTTGTATAAGGTGAGAAATGAGGATTCAGTTTAATTCTTCTAGATGTGGCTTGCCAATTATCCAGCACCATTTGTTGAATAGGGTGTCCTTTCTCAACTTGATGTTTTTGTTTGCTTTGTTGAAGATCGGTTGGCTTTAAGTATTTGAGTTTATTTCTGAGTTCTCTGTTTTGTTCCACTGGTCTATATGCCTGTTTTTATACCAGTACCATGCTGTTTAAAAAATTCAAAAATAATAGATGTTGGCACGGTTGTGGTGAAAAGGGAACACTTGTACACTGCTGGTGGGACTGTAAACTAGTACAACCACTATGGAAAATAGTGTGGAGATTCCTTAAAGAACTAAAAGTAGAACTACCCTTTGATCCAGCAGTCCTACTATTGTATATCTACCCAGAGGGAAAGAAGTTATTACATGAAAAAGATACTTGGACACACAGGTTTATAGCAACAAGATTTGCAATTGCAAAAATATGGAACCAGCCCAAATGACCATCAATCAATGAGTGTATAAAGAAATTATGGGATAGATAGATAGAATGGAATGGAATATACACTCAGCCGTGAAAAGGAATGAATTAATGACGTTCATGGCAATCTGGATGGAACTGGAGACTGTTATAAGTGAAGTATATAAGGAATGGAAAACCAAACATCATATGTTCTCATGCATAATTTGGAGCTAAGTTATGAGGATACAAGTGCATAAGAATGATACAATGGACTCTGGGGACTCTGGAAGAAGGATGGGAGGGGGGTGAGGGATCAAAGACTACAAATTGGGTTCAGTATATACTGCTCGGGTGATGGGTGCACCAAAATCTCACAAATCACCACTAAAGAACTTACTCGTGTAACCAAATACCAGCTGTTCCCCCAAAACCTATGGAAATAAAAAAATGTTGAGATAATAAAATAAAACAGAATCTAAAAGTAAAATTGTTTGCCCAGTTTTTAAACAAACACAGTAGTAGTTTCGTTATATCTAGAATTACCCCATCACTATAAGGCTGCTTCGTTTTTTAAATATCTTTTCCTCTGACCAACCCTGGCAAAAATCAGATGGAACCTGACATTTTCCTTTCTCAACTATGCTCATCCATGCAGCTTTGACATCTACATGAATGGTTAATATCATTGATTTTTGTTATTCCTATATCTATTATGCTCTCACATGCAAGGATCTTCATTTTCTTTGCCACGATTCCCAGAAAGATGCTCTCTTTAATATTAACTGGTCAGTTTTGGTAATGGAGTTGATTTTTCTCTAACGTTTATAATCACTGTAAATTTCTTGACAAGATGCTATTATAACACTGACTGTTGCCACTGAGAGAAGAATCTGCAGTACTAAGACATTTCTGCTGAAAGTAACTACAGCTTTGAAAAATCCTTCCTCTGGCTTGCTAGGAAGCTCATTGGAGACCCTAACTTGGAGTTTGTTGCCATGCCTGCCCCTGCCCCACTGGAGGTTGTCATGGACCCAGCTTTGACAGAGCAGTATGAGCATGACTTAGAGGTTGCTCAGACAACTGCTCTGCTCTCCCAGATGAGGATGATGATGACCTGTGAGACTGAAGCTGGAGACCAGCATCAGAAGTCTAGTTTTATATGCAGCCGTCCTGTGATGTCAGCGGTGCAGTGTGTGGGCCACCTTATTATCATCTAGCTAAGTGGGACATGTGCTTCATCTGTGGGATGCTGAGGGAGATGAGCAGGCTTCAGAGTGAATGTGGAAGTTTGGAAAATACCTTCATTGTTTGGACCTGCATATTGAGCTGTTTTGGAATGCAGTTGATTCCTTCTTGAGTTTCAAATGTAAGACTGCTGCAATCACATTCCTGAATTCAGGGGTGAGAGCTTGTTACTGCCATTTCCACTCCTTTTCATTTAGAATCAGAATAAAGTTGTATTTCAAATATCTTTTAAAAAATATATGTATTTTATGTGTGTGTATATATACGTATGTATATATAGTATATGTATAAATTTATATGCATATATGTACATAAATGTATATAAACAGTAGATGTATAAATATATGATACATATATGTATAAATATATCTATGACATGAGATAATATATTATGTATATAAATAATATATTTATATGTTTAATGTCATGTATATATTAATACATATAATGTATAAATACATATATATTAATGTCTACATTTGACATTACATATGCATGCCACTTGAAAATTTGTGTATATAAAATATATATGTAAAAACTCAATTCAAAGATATGTTTCCAGTGATGTGTGTGTAATGTCAAATGTAGGCATTAAAAATGATATTTGAGAATTACTGATGTTATTTTAAGAGCTTGGTATGTCAGAGATTTTCAGATGGAAGCAGTTGCTATAGTAAATATGGATTTTCTCCTAATTAATTCAGACATTAAAGAGTTACTAATTGCCTACTTTTTTCCTAAATTGCCTCTGGAATATAAATATTTATAATCTTCATAATATTCCCATCTGATAAAGGTTAGGTTTCATTTCACTTTGTTTCTAAAACATCTGAGCATTTTCAGCTCTAACTGCAAAAGAACAAAACTCATGTGAAGATTTAAAATATTGTAATAGATTATATTGGAATTCCATTCCCATTGTATTGATGTTCCTTTTTCATTGTTATCATATTAGGAATGTTAAATTTATACATGTTCTGTACTTAAAGATAAGTTTTAGAAGTATCTTTTCCCTAATTGTTATTGAGAAATTAATTTCAATGCACTTTTCATCTTTCCAACAGACTACTGCAAACAAATTATAAGCTAGAAATTTAGTTTATTACCTTTCCTAAAGCTCTTCTATAAATATTGACTCCAGCAAGGGAAAAAGCAAAAGTATAGTAGGCATTCTGTATCATATATGACATATATAATACTGAATAGGCTATACCATCAATAAGACAAATCAGTGCCTTCGTAAGACCAAATGAGTATATCAATCTCAGATTAAACAATGGAAAACACGTCAAGTGGCATTTTCACCCTTTCAAATAACTCCACTAAATATGTAATACTCAAGCACACTAATAAAAAAAAATATATGTGTTACTCTTCTGTATATATCTGTAAATTGGGCTCCATACACTACTTTTTCCATTTATGTATACAACTCTAATGAAACCATCTTGGCTTAAGAGAACTAATAGATCTGAGGTGGTAAAACCTTTATTATTGAATCACAGAACTTTGCCTAAATGCAAAGTTCTAGCTTCAAGTTAAAAAAAAAGTATAAATATTTCAACATTTAATTCAGATACAGCAGATACAAGCACAGGTTTGTTAAAATGGAAAATACTGCATGATGCTGAGGATTGCAGTATGGATCCTGTCACCTAGGTAGTGAGCATTGTACCCGATAGGTAGTTTCTCAGTCAACGCCCTCCCTCTTTCCCCTTTCTAGTACTCCGCAGTGTCTACTGTTCCCATGTTTATATGTTAATGTGTGTTCAATGTTTAGCTCTTACTTATAAGTGAGAACATACAGTATTTGGTTTTCTTTTCCTGTGTTAATTCTCTTAGGATAATGGCCTCTAGCTCCATCCATATTTCTGTAAAGGTCACAATTTCATTAAGGAAGGAGGGAAGGAAGGAGGGAAGGAAGGGAGGGAGGGAGGAAGGGAGGGAGGGAGGGAGGGAAGAAAATCTAGAGGAATGGATAAATTCGTGGAAGCCCACAATCTCCCAAGACTGAACCAGGAAGAAATTCAAACCCTGAATAGACCAATATCAACTTGTAAAACTGAATCAGTAATAAAGTTTGGGTCTTTCTTTAAATTGCTATTTTGTTTTTCAGCTCTTAAATGATATTACTGGATTGCTTGGTTTCCTTGAATTGAGTTTCAACGTTCCCTTGGGTCTTGATGTGCTTTCTTGCCATCCAGTCTCTGAATTTGCTCTGTCTGTCATTTTATTAACAGTTATTTAAGATTGCTTAAGAACCATTGCTGAGGAGGTAGTGGGCTCATTTCGGGGTAAGGAGGCACTCTGGCTTCTTGAATTTCCAGAGTTCCTGTGCTGATTCTTTCTCATCTTGGCGGGTCACTGGTCCTGTGACTGTGGCAGAAATTGAATATAGTCAGTTGGCTTCATTTCTGGACATTTTCAGAAGGCCACGCAAGACTCTGTGCAGGGGTTTTTGTTTGCTGTTGAATTCTTGTCCTTGGCTTCCAAGGCGGGTGAATTGATTTCTGGTGTTGTAGTTTGGGATGCAGTCTGTAGATGGTGCTTGAGAGCAATGGGTGGTAGATGGATACTCAGCCCTGGGGACTGCGTATCCTCACGTGTGCAGCTGTGCTCTGACGTGTGAGGGGGAGAGGGGTAACCCCCTCACCAGTTCCGCTAACAGGCCTTAGGAAGCTGCCACTGATCACCGGCACTGTGCTGTGGTTTTGTTTGTTTGTTAGTTGTTTCTGGCTGCGGGCTTCCCTCGGGCAGGTGTTGGGCAGGGGAATAGACCACACCCTTACTGGGCCAGCTCAGTGGAAGGAGGCATTCCAGGTCCCACACCAGCCTGTGAGTCTGTGCATCTCACCCTTCTCAGTTTTCTGAGAGTGTGGGCTCCTCTCCCACTCAAGTTGCGAGCACAGATCCCAGCTCAGCACTCCTGAGGCATAGGATACAACCCTGCAGCGCCAGGACCTGCTTCCGGCTCCCTCCTCTGGACTGGGTTGGGTTCTGGGTGTGCTGCGATCTGAGGGGCCGCAGGCTTCCAGAACACACTCCAGTGGAACACAGCACCCAGGCTGGGCAGCAGAGGCTTCCTTGTGCACCTGCTCCTGCGGGGCAGCCAGGCAGGAGCCCTGGGAGGGGCTGACAGGCAGGTAGGGCTGCAGGACAGATGTGCCCCACTGCCATGGGGAAGTTCGCCCTGCTGTCTCCCAGTCCAGGACTTTTCTGGGGCCAGCGCCTCTCAGAGGGAGACGGGGAGCCCTGAGAGATGAGTGCCTATAGCTGGGCTCTGTCAGAGCTGTTCACATACACATGTCCCCAGCTCCATGTCTGCTGAATCCCCGCCTCTGTCAAATCTCCCTGGAGATGCCCCTGCCAGCTCAAACATCCATTGGGGTTGTGGGGTTCCCTACAGCTAGGATCCCAGAAATCTGCATGACAGTGGGCTGTCCCCCAGGCTCTTCACTCACCCCTACCCCAGGAGCCATTTGAGGCCCAGAATCAGCTCTAGCATTCAGGCACCTCCCACAGGGCTCCAGCCTCCTCTCTTCAGCCTTTGCATCTGTGTCTTTCCTTCATCCACATTCAGTATTTTCTCTCTGAAGATCTATTTCAGTTACAGTGGTTTAGAGGTGGTAGCAGCCCTTCCTGGCTGCCTCTAGTTGGCCATCTTAAAACTCCTCTCCTGAAAAGAAAATGTCATGGAAACATGAGGAGAACAAATACCTGCAAAGAAATCAGAACAGTGCCGTGGCGCCATTCAGTATGAACTATACAAAATACCAAAAAGTGAAGCTACCTGTAACAGAGTAGAATCTGTTGATTCACCAAATGGTACAGAGGTCAGTTTGCTCGCTCCCAACTGGCAAATTCAGTTTATAGGTACAGTGTTTCAGTGAGACTTAAATCATGTGGTTGGTTCAGTTTTGTTATGAGGATCATGAAACATCTCTGTAATAACTTCATTTCTGCCTTCTCTAAACATACATGTGGTATATGTCAGGCAAATTATCTTACATATTTAAGAAACCAAATCAGAAGTTTTGAGCTTGGAATAATTCATGTTAGCTAACCAGTTTCTGATTAAAATAGCATCAGGAAACTGAGTCAGACATTTTATTTTTTCATTTGCCATTCCCTGTAAATTGGGTATCACATCATGATCATGAAACTTACCAGTGAAATATGTTCCATGGAAAAAAGGAGAATACGTGCAATTAAATAACTCAAAATGCCATTCATTTAAAACACATTTATTATATGCCCACAATTTTCAAGATACTATGCTAGACACTGTCGGGAATACAGAGATGATTAACATGGTGTTTCTGCCCTCTCTGGATATGATCTTCACTAATACTGCTTCGTTGTAATTTCCACTTTTATTACCTGTCTTAATGATGATATTCTCAGTTGGTGATTTTGAAGATAAGCAGATTTCTCGATGACTATTTAATGCATACCAATAATAGCTTTATTTTTGTTATGTCTCGGTAAAGAAACAAAGGTTTATTTTTTTCCTTGACATTTATAGCATCCTATGTATCTGTGTTCCACGAAAGGTTACCTAAATCACATTTATTCCAAATGGGCAATATTTAACTTTAAAAATGTCAAAGGAAGGGTACAATTCTCTGTGGGGAAATATTGAATTGATTGACTGAATGATAATTATGGAATAATGAATTATGCATTCTCTTTTCATTTCAAATATTGATTAATATATTGATTCTAAAACTCATTTAATCTGTTGTTCAGTAGAATCATTGCCATATACTCACTTACCTTTTAATTTTGATGTTAATAATTAATTGAATCAAATATTTTTTCAGAGTCATTTGTAACTTCACGGTTATAATTTCTCAATTCATGTTAATGTAAGCTTTGTAAGATATGCCATTGTTCAGGTAATTATGCATAATTAGGCACAAAGAGAAAATAGTTACCTACCTTTGAAAGAAAGCCAGCAAGATTTTTTCAGTTGAAAAATTCTGAGTGAAAAATAGAATTAGTAAGATGTCTTGGAGCGAACCTCAAGGATCTCAAATGAAAGATGAGCTCAGGACGTTTTGTAATTTAATGCTGGACTCATATGCATGAGTTCCTTGCAGGAACTACTCCCACTCCTAGTCTTGACTACAAGGGCAGGCGAGATAATATCTGCAATGGCATATCTTACAAAGCTTACATTAACATGAATTGAGAAATTATAACCATGAAGTTACAAATGACTCTGAAAAAATATTTGATTCAATTAATTATTAACATCAAAATAAAAAGGTAAGTGAGTATGTGGCAATGATTCTACTGAACAACAGATTAAGTGAGTTTTAGAATCAATATATCAATCAATATTTGAAATGAAAAGAAAATGCATAATTCATTATTCCATAATTATTCAGTCAATCAATTCAATATTACCCCACAGAGAATTGGTATATCTAAACTCTGCTTCTTTAAGTGTTATCACTTACCACAAAATATCCTAATATAACTGTCACAGAAAGACAAATCAAGAAGAAAGGAAAGAAGAATACATATTGAATGTCAGCATTAATACACATGCTACAATTTGCTGTAATATTTAACTCTATACTTTATGGCAACCAAGATATACAAGGAAACACAACATTTACATAGACCTTATCAAAAATAAAGAACCATATCTGAAGAAATAAATGTGTCTTGGCTATATTAAAATCTGCACTTTCTCACTTGAGTCCTTACACAGGGAAATGGGCATTATTCCCAAGAACTGTAATAACATATTTGAAAACTGATTCCTTAAATCTGATGACAAATGTTTAGAACTACCATTTACATAAGCCAAGTCCTACTATTATTTATTTTTTTTTTTTAACAAATCCTCTCTCCTGTCTCTTCCGGATGCTATTGTCATTTTAAATTTCCTAATTCGGGATCTCCCAACTTCCCAAAAAGTATTCATGAAGTACCTAAGAAACAATTTGAAACTTATAGTGAGCTCCAGAACTAGTACTGACTTGGAATCCATTGTATGGAGGGAACGTTATTACCCATAAAGCAGATGAGATTAGATTTATATAAACAAATGGGGATCACTGGGATGCTGCTCCCAGAAGGAGACCTGGCTGGCTGGCACAGACACCTGTTAGTAAAAGAAAAACACTTTGTGTATTTCTTCTACTGACCCCCACTTCAGAAATGCTTGGTCTGTATAAACTGTACAACTAGACAGGCATTCCCCTGGTGGATGCTGAATTTCTGAAGTAGCCAGAGTGGTTTCTCTACTCCCAAATAAAACTTTCTTCCGAATTTCATTCAGAGATGACAATAATGAGGAAGTGAGGTGGGGTGGTGACGTCACAAGTGGAACATTGCATCTCGGGAAGCAAGGGTACTCCGCGCATGCTGCTGCTAACTGCAGTGGCACCTGGGGTGGTTCTGATAGCCGTAAACCCTGTCACAGAATTGGGGAGTGAGTATACATGGAGAAAATTTATTTTGAGTACAGTTTCATAACCAGAAAATGATAGAGAATCACATAAAACACCCTATTATTCAAGAGCATCAATAGCAAGCATAGGGAACTGACTATGCCTAAAACAGAGACAGGTCCTCTATACTCTCCTCCCTCTGAACTATGTCCTCACAAATGTCCCGACAGCACCACAAACCCAGCACACCACAGTTCATCATGATAGCCTCCTTTTTCATATCAATAGCAGCATCATACTATAGTTTTTCTGTCTCAAAAACTGAACTTCTTAAAACTTTCATTTTCTTCCCAATATCTGATTACTTGTCAACTCCCTCTCAAACTCCATTGCATATGTAATTGTCTTTTCCCATGGCCACCATAATCCAAGTTCTGATTACCTTTTAATAAAATGAATGAATTAGCTTCAACAATGCAGTTTCTTATCCAGTATCCATTCTTCCAATCCATCCTAAATTGGACACACCCGTAGTAGTTTCAAAGCACAGATCACATCGTGGCACTCCCGCTTATGATTTTCAATACTTCTCCAGTGCAAATACTGGGAAATCAAAACTGAGAGCCAGGCAACACCCAACAGATATTGTCTCTCAATCCTTATATTCCCATAAAGAAAGGGTATACGTAATAAGAGAGAAAGGAACCATGACTTAGAAACTCTATAAAATATAATCCACATAGATTATACATATGCTCATAGTGATATTACTACACTGACTGTACAGTGCTTTCTAGAATTTTAGACTCTGGGCCATTTTGGCAAAATAAGGAGCCCGTAGATTGCTTATGCCATTGAAAAAAAAAAAAAAAGAATGTGAAAGACGTTATTTTTGTGATACATCAAGAGAGAATATGATAATGAATATTGTATTTTTGGTCATGATGGAAATAAAAATAGACAAACACTATATACAGTGTAAACCTTTGGGGTACTCCTTTGTCACACTGGGAACATGGTAAAATATGTAATTTTTTCATAGATAGATCACACTATAAGATGCAATAATAATGGAAACTGTCATAGTTCCCTGAAATTCAAGTTGAAATACTATTGACATCTATCAATCAACCATACTGCTGACTCCATCACAATGAGGAAACGTCTCAGGGATTATTAATGGAGTAAAATTCACTATATACAGAAAAAAGACAGATAAAAACATGTATATGCCCAGACTTTATTTGAAAGGAGGGCATGTAGGGAAGGGTAGACTAACAGCTGAACTTCATTAGCCATTTACAGAAAAGTTAAATATTATATCTAGGATCCATTTGTCTTAAATCACCCAGATTGAACTGAATCTTCCAAGATTAAGGACTTCATCTAATCAATTTTACCTAATTGAAATATGAGGCCCTTCTGCTTTTTTTTTTTACTCCCATATCCCCTCTATCCTTTAAATTATTTTTCGTTTAAACCATTCAGCAGTTTAAACCATTCTAGACTACTCTGGCCTGAAGTACTTTATCAGAAATCTTTACATTTTAGCTTAAATATTCATTTAATAATGAGCAATTCATCTTCTATTAAATGCCACTTGTCAATTTTTGTTTCAAACTATATGTACATTTCTTGTTAGGCATAATTTTACACACTTATCAATTGGTCTCCCTTCCAATACACAGAATCTGCCGTTCCCTCCCAGTGAAACCACCATGAGGTGAAAAATAGTGTTGAAGAAGGAAGAGGGGCACAGAGAAAGAAAGAACTTCACACACCTATTTAAAGATGGCCCTGAGGTCCTCCCACAGCATCGCAGGGATGAGTTCATAAGGCAGGATGCAGCCACAATACCCCTTACCTCCCCATGACTTCTCTGAGCTTCCTTGTGTGGGAGTAGAAGGCTGATGGAATGATTAGCCTTTCCTGGTATCTGTTCATCACGGTTCTCAGCAGATCCAGCTGCAGAAAATGTCTCCAGCAGTTAGGAACAAGAAAGCAAGCTCTCGAACTGCTCTGTAATCAGCATAATTTGCAAACCTTTATCAAATTTCCCCCTTCTTTTCACAAAGTAATCAGGATGACATGATGAACAGCCGGACCAATGATTAGTCAAACATATCCTAATATCGGATACTGGCAGTTACCTGGAGTAAAGAAGGACATTTTGTATGTCCTTACTTTAGACGAGATCTTTAAAGCTTTTTGTGTGGCTTGTCTGAGTATTTAGTAGAAGTTCTGTACTCGTATGGATGGCTAGACCTGAAAGGAACCTCTCACCTGCAGGGTAATGATTCGGTTTAATGAGGACCTTTTGGAAGTTACTTGGCTCTAAGGTCAGAAAGCCTACCTGAGATCAAGACATAATCGAATAGGAATTGAAGATTCATTTGCCTCATCAATTGGAAAATAAGCATTTTTTGAAATAGGGAGATAATTAAATGTGGTTCCTTCAATGCTATGGATTAAGTTAGTATGATAGTTTTAATATACATTTCAAACAGTTTCCCTCTTATTCTGTCATCAGTCATTGCAATTAATTTAATCAACCTTTAAACAGACATTTACCAAGAATTTATGATAATTTAGATATTGTGCTAGGTGGATGTTCAATGACTTTTTCTTCTTAAGTCAAAATATTTAAATTCTTCAGAATAGAAAATGTGTAATACGTGCTGCATATTATATGCCTTTTTCCTCTTTCCCAGTCTGCCTTTTACTAGTTTTGTGAAATAAACAAGATAGATTATATCTTATATACATATGTATAATATACTTTCTTAGAATCATATTCTGTCATCTTTTCACCTCAATCTATCTCTTCCCGTGTCATTTTACTCCTTTATAAAGACCGTATCTTCTTTAATTCTGCTGAGGGAAACAACTTAACAATTATTTTGATGTGGTTTGGCTCTGTGTCTCCACCCAAATCTCGCCTTGAATTGTAACGATCCCCACATGTTAAGGGCGGAACCAGGCGGAGACAGTTAAATGATGGGGGGGAGGTTCCCCCATGATGGTCTCCTGATAGTAAGTTCTCACGAGATCAGATGGTTTTATCTGATTCAGCTTCCCCTCTTTGATTGGCCCTGTGAAGAGGTGCCTTTCACCGTGATTCTAAGTTTTCTGAGGCCTCCGCAGCCATGCAGAACTGTGAGTCCATTAAACCTCTTTTCTTTATAAATTACTCATTCTCAGGTATTGCTTCCTAGCAGCATGAGAACAGACTAATACATACTTCTAGCATCTGTAGTCAGTGATTTCTGGATATATACTCTTCTTCTAACACTTTAAGATAATATTCCTTTCTCTTCATTAAAAAATAGGTATGCAACCTCATATTTTTCTCTTCAAACCAAAATATCGGGGAAACTGCATAGACTTGGTGTTTGTTGGTAGGACGCATTGCTTTCCGCTTGCAGTATGTGAAGCCCATTCAAGGTTGAGGGAGATTAAGTTTCAGCACACTGGTAGGTTAATTCACATAACTCTTACTCCAATTTCTAATATCTGAAAGCAATTATGTAGCACAACCCTAAATGGGTAATTGAGGTGGGATTTTTTGCCTCTGCTCGTATCCACCATACTTATAAAAATTGAAAATACCTTATGTCTAGACTATGTAATCCTGATCACCCACCTGACTATAATACTTACATGTAGAGAATCCACTAATTTCTAGCGTACCCCTCAACTCTGTCTGTGGAAGGCAGAATAATGCCCCCACCACCACGAAGATATCCATATCCTAACTCCAAGAACCTGTGAATGTGTTGCCTTGCATGGCCAAAGGGACTTTGCAAATGTGCTTAAGATTATGGACCTTGAGATGGAGAGATTATTGGGTTTATCCAGGTGGGCTGAGTGTCATCACATGGGTTCTTCAAAATGGAGTCCTTTTCCAATCTGTGGTCGGAAAATGATAGGTCAAAGGAAGGAGGGAGACGAAATCTGAAGTGTGAGAAGGACTCAGTCTGTTGTTGCTGGTTTGAAGACAGAAAAAGGTGGCCAAGAGCTAAGGAATGTGGACCCCATTTGGAAGGTGGAAAAGGCAAGGAAACACTCCAGAAAGGAACATAGTCCTGCCAACACTAGGTTTTAGTCCAGTCTGAATTTTGCCGGACCTCTGACCTACAAACGTGCGAGATAATGAATGTGTGTGGTTTTAAGCCACTAGTTTTGTGGTAGTTTTTGACAGCAGTAGTAGAAAACTAATGCATCCAAAATAACATTCTGGCGTTTAAGTGTCTGAATGGATACTTAAAGATATAGAAAAAAATGATACGACATCACTCTGCCCCTCTTACCCAAATACTGTCCATGTCCTAGGAATGGCTATCCTGATTTTCTCATTAGGGCAGCGTCCAGGTCTCTGAAACATGGAGGAGAAAGTAATGCAAGAATAAATTGTCTTTGACTATTTTTAAGCTAAGAGAGCTGCTCTGTTTTATGACAAAGTAGAGGAATTTTTAATTTCTTGATGTAGGTTATGTTTGACCTTTAGTTTGAAAAAAAAAAACTCCATGAATAAGGCAGTAGTTATCATTTTTAATTTTTTAATCACTGTTTGTTAGCATATTCCATCTGATTTGGCACATTCATTGCTGGAAGAGGACTCTGTTAGGATTAAGGACTCCAGATAAAGCAGGGGTCTTTCATTTTCATTGATCAGGGTGCTGGAGTTCAGGGACCAGCTGAGCACTCATCCCAACTGCAGTGCTGTGGCCTTGTGACTGTCATCTGACCTTTCTGAGACTCCATATCCTTACTTATTAACTAACAGTACTCTGTTAAGTGCCCTCTTAAGATTCTTAGATTTCTATGCCCATAATTCCAATAAATTCATTAATTCTTTCAACAATTATATAGTGAACAATCATATATTAAAGTTGGAATAACACCAAAGGTTCTTCAGTTTTAAGAAACAAAATATTAAGTCTAGAAGTTTAGTTGGATATCGTGGTATATGCAATAAAGAAAAGCAAAGAGGATGTTATGCCCAAGATTATTGAAAGTGGTTAGGGAAGTCCTCTCTGAGGAGATAATATTATAATGGAACAAGCCTACAGAATTATAAGCACCCAGTCTTGCAAACATTGGAGGAAGAAAACTCTAGGCAAAAAGGAGGCCAAACACAAAGGTTTTGAAATAATATTATCTACCAGATTCTAGGAACCAATGGCTCACCTGTACACCCAGGCTTGGCATGTGAGTAACAGTAATATTATTATAAACTTAAAGTGAAACCAGTTGACCCATTTTGTTACCTTTTACAGATAAAATTCACCGAAAGGGTAGGTAATTGGTCTTATCAAAATCGGTTTATTTACAAATATTAAGGATGGAAGAGTGGGCACAGGATATGAGAGCATATATAAAGTAGTTGGTAACTCAGTAAACAATGGAGTCGAAGCCAGACAAGGAGGGAGATAAACAGAGGAAAACTCCAGTGGTTTTGAGAAGGAGGATAGATTCAAAACAAAAACTTTAAAGGGTAATAATGATAGTTTTATGGGTAACAGAGTAAGTGATCTGGAGGATGAGAGGCAGTTTTGAAAATGAAATATTTGAAATGAAGATGCAAGATGTGCTGCTGCTCCAGGTTAGACAAAAGTGAATTGAGTCCATAGGAACAGGTGTCAGGGATAGAGGATGTGGTTGTTTGAAGGGCGGGTATCAGGATCTGAGAAGCCAAACTTGATTTTGCAAAGGGTGACCTATTAAAGAATATCCAGGAACAGGCCTGGAGTAGTCCTGAAAGAGGGAGGCAGGTGCCATGGACTAAGGGACCAGGAAGGTGCACACAATCTCACAAGACTCCAGCGTCGTGACCCATGTTCATTTCCTTGAAGAAATCATCTTCTTCCTTAATTTTTTCCCAATATACAGTTCGAGACTTTCTGATTCTGTTTTTATAAATACAGTGCCCTAGAGATTTTTATTATCTGGTGATCTGACCCTTTTTGAGTGACTAATCAAAAAAGCACATGACAATATGCACATTTTATAATTTTGGAATTACTCTTCCTATTTACATATACTTTGGAGTATATCGCAACTCTAATTTAGTACATTTTGTTATTAGATACCAAAAAATCATGAGTTCATACCACAGTACCTCTGCTGCCCCATTTCCAACTAAAAATAGAATTACCAACTTAAAATAGAAGAAACAAGCCATCACTTCAATAGATACATAAATATAGTTGATAAAATTTAACACCTGTACCAGAAAAAACATTTAGTAAACTAGAAACAGAGCTTTACCTTAATAAGAGCAGCCATTAAAAAATTCATAGTAAATACCTTTGCATATATTAAGTTTCATTTAAAATTAAATATGTGACAAGAATGCCTACTGAAGTTACTTTCATTCAGTTTTTAATTAGAGATCCAAGCCAGTGTACTTGTACGCTGTACTGATTGAAATGACAATCAAATTAGTGGAATAAAAATGGGAAAAAAAGAAAATAAACTGTCATTATTTGCTGATCATAAAATTATTTACATAGGAAGCTACTAAAGAACACAGAGAAAACATAAAAATAGTGGATCAGCAAAATGGTTAATATAAAATTAATATATAGTAGCCAACTGCATTTCTATAACAAACACTTAGAACACAAAATTAAAAATAAATTATAGCTTAGAATACTATCAGTAACTATTTTCAAAATATTTTGAAAAGGAAATAACAGAGAATATTCACAAGTGGGAATAGTATATGCATAGGACAATGAGGGCACAGTTTGAAGTAAGTCACTATAAGCCAAGAAGCATTATGATAGAGCCGACTTTAGGAAGATTAACCTGGAAGCTGAGTAAAATAGTTTGAACTGAGGGGACAACATGTGGCCCAGAGAGACCATAAGGCGGAGATCCGGGAAAACACATCTCCAAACGGAACAGAGGCAGAGTGAACGGACTGGACAGGAGAGAATCTGACCTAACACCTTTCTTAGGGAAGGTGGATCTCAGTGCATATTTTCAAGATTAGAATTCACATAGATATAATATTTTACTAGAAAACATTTTCTCATGTCTAAAACATTTTAAAGCAAAATTACTTAAAATCTTTGGTAAGTTTTAAAAGTTTAGATAATGTAAATGTTTATATATTTTTAAAAACTAAAGTAAATATTACTTTTAATACTTGTAAACTTTCATAACCTATCACTGATATTTACTAAAGAAGAGAGTTTAACAACACTGAGAAATATTCCAACAGAAAAGTGAACTATTTTGTTTTTAAGCAGGTAAAGTACAAGAAGTTTGATGGAGGACATTTTACTTAATTAAAAACTTCATCAAAATGCTCTTTTCACTATCTGAGTTGTCAGAATTTCTAGAAGACTTTCATATTAAGTCCTTTCAAAAATATTATAAAATATCTGGAGGCAGTTCTTTATAGAAGAATTTAAAGTTGCATGTCAAATGTAGCTTTTCTTTTTTAAATGACTGAAGTCGTATATGGTCAACAGTAACTTCAGGCTGGCTGCAGTGGTTCACACCTGTGATGCCAGCACTTTGGGAGGCCAAGGTGGGTGGATCACTAGGTAAGGAGTTCGAGACCATCCTGACCAACATGGTGAAACCCCATCCATACCAAAAATACAAAAAATAGCTGGGCAGGGTGGCATGGGGCTTTAATCCCAGCTACTCAGGAGGCTGAGGCAGGAGAACTGCTTGAATCCAGGAAGCAGAGGTTGCAGTGATCTGAGATCACGCCACTCTACTCCAGTCTGGGCAACAGAGTGAGACTCCAACTCAAAAAAAAAAAAAAAAAAAAAAAAAAAGTAACTTCCACATTAAACAAGAGAAATAAAAACAAAAGCAAAGTTCTTTGTCTAAGCAAAGCCTGTTAACTCTAATTAACTAGCTTTGCACAGCTGTGATAGTACAGACCATTAATTAATAATAATAAAACAATATTAACCTGTTTTTTCTTGATAAATGTTTTTTGGGGTCTTTGTGTTAATTTTTTTTAATTACTGTTTTAATAAATTTTATTATAGATGCTGGAGTAATTACATTACCTAAAAATAAGATATAGTCATGCAGCACATTACTTTGAAGAGAAAAATATCTGTAACTTTATTAACCCTACACTAAGCACATTAGTTTCATTTTTGAACCTTGGTATTTGATTTGCAATCCTTTCCAAATATTTAAATTTCCATATTTACTCACTATTTTTTACTAAACTCTACTCATTGCCCTAGATTGAAACTTAAGTATCTTCTTTTAAAAAACTCTTTTATGTGGCTATAGCACAGAATTAGGAAGTTTGCTAATCTTGAACCTTGCTTTCTTAAATGGCATTTTTGTTCATTCTGTTCCTAAACTTTATTTTTTTAATATTTCTCTGCTTTACAATTTAGTAATCCATTTTTACTGGAGCTTCATACTCCATTTTGTATATCATATAATGGGAATAGTTTTAATGCTTGTGAAGACAGCATATATTCAGTACACAAAGATAAAAATACTTTAATCATCTTCATACTTATTAGAAATATTTATATTATTCAGTCAGTAACTGTGACTATTGAACTTATCTCCCAAGGATATTATAAAAATAAATGTTATAAGAGATAAAGAAATTTTGAAAGTCGTAAATGATTCATCACTGGAATTTCTTGAATGTTGTAAGAGTTTATGTTAGTGTGTCATCTAGCCATGGTTACTCTAACTGGCTAGCAGCTTAGAACAAGCTTGAATAAGGTTCAAGCTCTGACAGTGGATGACTGCCAATGGTTAAAAAAAAAAAAGAAAAGAAAGAAAAGAAAAAAAGGAAACATTAAGCTACTTCTAATCTAAATTAAAATACAAAAAAATCTTTAAAATCTACTTCTATTTTATGTCAAAATTGTATCTCAGATACTCTAATTTGTAAGTCATCAATTCTGTTTTGAAAACTGGACAGAAATAGTTACTGGCTAGCAGCTAAATAAAGAGATTAATCATAAATCAGCACTATCTTTAAGCAGCTCACAGTCTACTAAAGCCTAATTAAGATTTATAGTTAGAAAGTTAAATTATACAGCAAATCTCAGGCTTGGAGGAGTCCTTTACACCATCTCGTCCAACCACTCCATGACACAGATGGCCAATCTGGACTTCATTTTCATTAGTTGCCTTTTCAGCATGCCAGAGCTACTCATTGGCATATTCAGCCACTTTGTTAAATAAGTGTTTTACTTTTTCTTTTTTTATACAAATTGAGTAAAAAATTAAAATGTAAAAAATTAATGTGAAAGCAATAATCCCCTATTCCCTAGTTTTCTTAGTCTGAAGCTTGGAGAAAAGGCATCAATATCATGGACTTGGGATTGGTCACTGTTGAGTTCTGTGACCCTCCTCTGTCACAGACTGACCCTGGGGATAGGCTCCATGGTCTCAGAATGGAGATCACTACCTGAGCTGGAGGAGGGGAATGCTACCTCTGCCTGTTAAAATTGTTGCCACCTCCCATTGTGGCTGAAACATGGTACTTGCCCAATAAAGTGGTGCCAACTATAATTTTTATTTCTATATCAAGCTAAACACAAAGTAAATAATCTGGCAGTAGTGATCAGTGATTCATTGTATTTACTAAACATTAAGAAGAATTTGTAGGTCTTTAAAAAGTCACAGGGATGTCATCTATTGCAATAAATTAAAATAGGATATTAAATTACCCACTAAATTATTATTAGAAGAAAGAGTGACTATATTTCCCAAATGTGTATTGATAAGCCTGAGTTCCTGTAAAATGGTCTCGGGAAGCTTTGCTTTCATAGCAACTACATTCTTCACCTGAAATACAAATACTATGTGTTCAAAGACACAGAGGAAATATTTCACTTTGAAACTGAAATAGGGATTGGGGAGAAGTGTTTCCCTGGAGGGACTGGATCGCTCCTAAGGCTGTGCAGCTTGTGGGTTTTCTAATGCCTGAGCTCTTTACCATTTAAGTCGTTGGATTTGGATTTTCTCTTGCTTTAAATCAGAATTATTTTATCTGAGATAGACAGAAAAATTCTCAAAATTGAGATAAAGTTTCATCTGATTCATTAAGAGAGTATACAGAACTCTTGTATACTTTTATACCCTTGCAGACTCTTGTATAAACTATGGCGAAGGATTCTTTAAGACAGAGGCCAGGTAAAGAACAAAATGACTGAACCAGACTGAAAACACAGCCCACCCCAGGGATGGGGAATAGTAGCAGTGCAGAATTCCAATCATCTCCCGGCTTGTAGAAATTCAAATTAAGATAGCAATAAGTACACTAAACAGTAATTGTGAGTCAGCACATTAATTGGGGAGGAAATGAGGGAAGGAAAAGGGAAAAAGAGAAATGGAAAGGAGAAGAAAGAAGGGAATGGGAGGAAAGAAAGAAGGAATCACAATGTACTTAAATGTTCAAAACAAACCAAAAATTTTAAAGAACATGTTTGGAAAATTCAACACTTCTAAATGCTCAAAACAATTTACAATGGAAATGTAAAATGCTTGGCACCAAGTGATCCATATCTACTGCAAATCAAAGCTAAAACATTGGTACTATTGGGAAAACATTGGTAATGCCACCCATGTAAATACTGTCTATATGAAATAACAATAATATCTAACACATAGGGGAGGAAAAAGCCACTTAAATGGTCTAAAGTATTGGACAAAAATACCCTGTAAACCAGGAAGACGTCTAAAATGGTTTATGTGGGGAACGTTATCAGCTAAAACACTTATATTACAAAAGGAAGGCTAAAAATTAATTATACAAATATTAATCTTAAAAGTAAAAAAAAGCAAAAAAACCTAGGAAAATAGAAAGAAGTAATATAAATAAGAACATTAAATAAATGTTAATAAAAAGACCAAAGCAAATTATTTCATAAGACCAATTGGTATAATCAATATATTCATTAATAGTCATAACATCTTTAGATAATTATTTAGCATTATCAAATAAAGTTGAGCATGCATGTAATCTACAAATCAGCAACTCCACTTTTAGGTGTATATCCTAGAGAAATTCTTGGATGGAGGCACAGAAAATTTGTATGAATATGTTCATATTAACATTCTCCATAATAATAAAACCTGGAAGAAACCAAACTGTTTATATCATTATACTATCAATAGTAGAATGCTAAATAAATTATGGAATAATCAAATTATATAATATCACCCAGTGTTAAGATTGAATTAACCGCAACTACATGCAGAAATAGAGATGAATCTTAGAAATCTAGAAATCTAATGTTGAGCAACAACTTAAAAAAAACAAAATTCAGAATACTAGGAACACTAGGACACTATTTTTATACAACTCAAATAAGTATAAAACAAAACAATATGCAATGATATGGTCTGGCCGTGTCCCCACCCAAATCTTATCTTGAACTGTGGCTCCCATAATTCCCATGTGTCAAGGGAGGGACCGGGTGGGAGGTAAATGAATCATGGGGACGGGTTTTTTGCGTGCTGTTCTTGTGACAGTGAATAAATCTCATGAGATCTGATGGCTTTATGGGGGAGAGTTTCCCTGCACAAACCCCCTCCTTTTTTTTTTTTTGTCTGCTGCCATGTAAGACGTGACTTTGCTTCTCTTCTGCCTTCCACCATGATTGTGAGAACTCACCAGCCATATGGAACTGTGAGTCCATCAAACCTCTTTCCTGTATAAATTACCCAGTCTCTGGTTCTTTATTAGCAGTGTGAGAACAGACTAATACGTGCATATGTTGAAACTACATTTTGAAAGGGAAGAGAGGGAAAATATTACATTTCAGAATAGTTATTCTGGGTGAAAGTGAAGAAGATGGGAAGGGAAGGAGACACTGGGAGCATCAATCTTAATGCTTATACTAAATTCTCCTGTTGGGTCACAGACTCAAGAGGACTTGTTTAACTGGTATGCTATATAATCTAATTATTAATATATAGATTCTTTTGTATCAAGTATTACATAATAGAATATTTTTAAAGGCATAGAAGATCTTTTCTGTTATGTGTCTCATATAAATTATCTCATTTACTTTGAAGCAAACTTTTGAGACATTTATTATTGCCCTCATTTTAAAGGTGAGGAAGCTGAGGTTTAGAGAAGCCAAGAAACACAGTTCTTGAGAGACATAGCTAAAGTTCAGGTCTGTACTGTAGCTCCAAAGCCCCTTCCTTTAACCATTATTCTGTCTTTCTCCATTTGGACCCTTTATAGAGGGAAGAGCACAGCACTGACCCCTGTTCTCATTGGAGTAGAAAGTGCCAAGAGAGCTATGTAAAAAGTACACACTGGACAGTGGAAAATTTTCACAGAAATATTGACACATAAACTTAGGCAAACAGAAGGTAGAAAAGATGTGTCACCACCAAAAACTGTCCGCGTAGAGATATGGAGAGAACCAAGGACCTGGAGGATGTGAGCATAGTGGGCCTTCTGGCATGGCAGAAGCAGAGGAAAGTGAAAGCAGGAACAGCAGTGCAAAGGATAGAAATGCAGGTTTGGTTCCAGTGAAGAAGGCACTTGATCTTTTCGGGCTGACTGGTGGGTCTTAAACTGTAGTGCGTATTGTTATCACCTGGCTTACTTGTTAAACTGCAGGTTGCTGGGCCCCGTTCTCAAAATTTCTGACTCAATAATTATGAGTGGAGCCTAAACATTTCCCGTCTAGCAAATGCTCAGGTGGAAATCACTTTGAAAAGCAGAGCTATAGGGCTGGCATATAAGGAGGATTGCTTTCAGAATGTCAGTGATGGTGAAGCTGTGGGGAATGGGCTGGGGAGAAAGAATAGACACGGAGAGTATGATTAAGCTGCTGCAGGAGTTCAGGTAGGTCTGAAACAGTGGTGGTGGAGATGGAGAGAGAGTGCTGTGGCTGAGGAATGTCTGAAGTCTATGAACATAAAGTAGTAAGGCATGAGTTGGAGGCATAAAGATAGAGAGGCTCCCAAGTTCCTGCCAGAGGTACTGAGTGAAGAGTAGACCCAATGCGGGGACAACAGAGAATCAACTCAGGTGCCCATCAACGGTAGACCGGATAAAGAAAATAGGGTCTACAAACACCATGGAATACTAGGTAGCCATAAAATGAGCAGAATTATGTCCTTTGAAGCAACATGGATGCAGCTGGAGGCCATTATGCTAAGTGAACTAATCTAGAAACAGAAAACAAAATACTACATGTTCCCACTTATAAGTGGGAACTAAACATTGGGGACATAAATATTGGAACAATAGACACTGGGGACTGCTACAGCAGAAAGAGGGATTGAGGCAAGGGCTGAAAAACTGCCTATTGGATACTCTGCTCACTACCAGTCATACCCCATACCTTAGCATCACACTATATACCTTTGTAAAAACCTGCACATGTACACCCTGATGCTAAAATAAAATTTGGAAAAGAAAAATTATAAAATAAAAAGGCCAGTTGTGTTGGCTCACACCCGTAATCCCAACATTTTGGGAGGCCAAGGTGGATGGATCATTTGAGCTCAGGAGTCCGAGATCAGCCTGGGCCACATGGTGAAACCCTGTGTCTACCAAAAATATAAAATATTAGCCAGGCATGGTGGTGCACACCTGCAGTCCCACCTAATTGGAGGGCTGAGGTAGGAGGACCATTTGAGCCCAGGAGGTGGAGGTTGCAGTGAGCTGAGATTGTGCCACTGCACTCCAGCCTGGGTGACCAAGTGAGACCTTATCTCAAATAAAATAAATAAATAAATAAATAAATAAAGTGGGAGAAAAAAGAAAAGAACAAGCAAATACTCTTTCCCTCCGAGAGGGCACTGGAGAGAGGATATACAATAGTAACTTTTAGGAGAGATTCATAAAAAAATAGGGTGTGAATTGTCTCCTTGGAAACAAGAGTTTAACATAAACAACATGGGTTTTAGAATAAACGGTTGTACTCCATAGCTTATATTGACCCCCAGGTGACTGTATATAAGTTAATCTATGTAAGAACTAATTTTCCAGTTGTTTATGAGAAACCTTTTTCCCAGAAATGTAGGCTCACTAGGTGTAGAGCAGGTATAAGGGACATTCATCACTGCCTCTAGGCCTCCAAAGGCCTTGTAGAAAATTGAAGGGAAGACCTGGGGCTAAAGAGAACAGTCCAGGAGTTTCTCTCCACTCCGGGTATAACATACCAGGCGGATGGTGATGGGGAAGGGAAGATGGAATCATTACCATGGTCTAAGGATCTTCAAAAACCAAAGTCCTTTGTGAGTTCACAGGAAGACCATCTGCAGAGAACAGAGCCATGTCCTGTTGCCATGGGGTGTTTCTTCCTTATGAAGCCACATTGACTTATTCTTGGGTTTTGCCAAGTTTAGTCTGGCAAATGGGCTCAGTTGCTCAGATACATAGAAAACACTCATACTTCAGAACTTGGCTTCCCAAGTTCAAGGGGCTTACAACTGTTTTTCAAAGATATTGGTGAAACCAAGCACATCTTATATAACAAGTGTTAGACATATTCAAACTACTGTGTTTTAATCTTCATGCATCAGTTTTTATATCTAATGCTGACAATGTATAACTCTTTTAGTGCTTGTGACTGAAGAACAGGAACTTGGTTACAAAGAGAAGTTTCTGTGTTAGATGGTAATGGAAGGGGAAGTGGGTGGTGGTGGTGTCCTGAGAATGTCTGCACGGAGGGTATTGACCAGGGATTTTCCTACCAAGACAATGACCTGGGATAAATTATTTAACTTTCTCAGACTGTGTTCTCATTTATACAAACTGAGATGATGCCTATATTGCAATGTTACATATTAAGAATTGAGGCCGGGCGCGGTGGCTCAAGCCTGTAATCCCAGCACTTTGGGAGGCCGAGACGGGCGGATCACGAGGTCAGGAGATCGAGACCATCCTGGTTAACACGGTGAAACCCCATCTCTACTAAAAAATACAAAAAATTAGCCGGGCGCGGTGGTGGGCGCCTGTAGTCCCAGCTACTTGGGAGGCTGAGGCAGGAGAATGGCGTGAACCCGGGAGGCGGAGCTTGCAGTGAGCTGAGATGCGGCCACTGCACTCCAGCCCGGGCGACAGAGCGAGACTCTGTCTCAAAAAAAAAAAAAAAAAAAAAAAAGAATTGAATTTTTTGGAATCTAAAGTCAACTTGCTTAGTATCCAGCATATTCTAAATAGAATATGGATATTATTTTCCTTCCCGATGTATCTTGTGTTGGAAAGGAAAAGGACTAATTAAATGAGAAAAAAATTAAAATCATGCGTTTTGGGAAAGCTTTGCTTTTTTTTTTTTCTCTCAAATTTCAAAAAGGTAATTTGTTGATCTTGGACTGAGAATAGAGTTGAAATGGTGCATGAAAGCAATACTGGAGAGCTCACTATGGATGGAAAAGGACTAGTGACAACGATTGCAGACCCAGCTGAGATTGGCCAACATCAATTTGTAATGGAATCAGTCATTGTTTCTGCCCACTCCCCAGAGAATTGGTTAGCTTCCTGTAGTAGAGTTGAATAAAGCATAGGATGGATGATTGCATTTTACCAGGCTTAGAGACTGACACACCATGTGCAAAAAAAGATCTGGAAGATGAGGGAATCTAGAGTCCTAGTGAGTGTATCCTCTCAGCCATATACCAGGTAGTTAGGCTGGGTGAGGAGGAAAAATCTGGGAGGATCAGGAAGGACCTGGAGACCACAGAGCACAGAACAACCTCCGAGTGTAAAGATTCAGAAGCGTTGATTTCATTGGTGGTTGATGTCTATGTGTTTTTCCTTTTCTCTCATTTTGTTTTTAAATGAGAAAGTTTGAGTTGTGGTCATATAAATGGACTCCCAAGAAGGGAGTGACTAAAAGATCCTGGGAGTTGAAACCAGGAAGTAGAATGTTGACCTGAGAGAAACTGGGTCCTTGTGGCATGGGCTCAAGGCAGAGCTGATGGTGGGGTGGGAGAAAAAGGCCTTGAAAATGAATAACCTTCACTGGGGAGGGTTTTGAGGGAAGCAGTATAATAGCATTCAGAAAAGGGCTCATTTCATTCAGTTAATGCTTGGAGCAGAGGTACATGTCCCAAGGAAAATGCTGAGAATGCAGAGGAGTGTTCACCTTTGAAACAGGCTCTAGGAGGCCAGGGTTTAGGGGTTTGCAGATGTGAGTGGGCAGGAATGGGCAAGACCAAGGACAGCACGATATGGGTGAAGGAAACGTGGAGAGTCCAGAAAACAGCAGCCAGTTGAGAAGTTCAAAGCCGGTCAAGGAGGATATTTTGATACTATTCACAAGGTACTTCACATACACACATGATATTTTGTGGTAGGTAATAGTAAGGACATAATATTGATAGAAGAGGGAGAGCTATGACATTGACTATCCCCAAGTAGCCAGCAAGAATTATACGATGAATTATCCTCCCGTATCCCTGAGAGAAAGCACCAGGTTGGGCTTCTGTAAATGCAAAATACAGGATGAAATAAAGGTTCAGTCTGACAGTGGAAGTTTTTGGGTTGTTTTCTTCGGTTGTCCCTCACAGTAGAAAGTAAAGAGAAGGAGGAAGTAGTTCAAGGTGCAAAGATATTTTGAAGTGGAGAAGGAAGAAGTCCGTGGGAGCCATATGCAGTTAGCTAATCTGGATGAGAGCAAAAGCACACTGAAATATGCAGTAGGGTTTGCATCACGGGAATAAAGAAGAATAATTTGATGTGAGTGATATGAGCTAGGGAAATAATTTATAAATGGAAAAAATGTGAATAATTTTAGAGATTATTCCTTTTATAAATTGTGTTAATATACACTTCTTGTTTGGGGGATAGCATCACAAAATTACCAGAAGCATTGTTTTGTTTTGCCAATTAAAGGAATCCAAATAACTCCAAAATGATTAATTACCACTTTCTGTAAACCCTCAAGTGATCTCATTTGTACAGAGTTCCCTGCAGTTGTAAAGAAAACAGAACACTTGACAGCTTGTCAGGTACCTATATTCTTTTTTCCTTTTATTTATTTTTTTTTTACTGTTGCATGTCATTTTCCGTAGATGCTATATGAAATTTCTCTCCTAAGCAAAATAAATAACTATTTTAAGAATTAGAAAATCTAAAGGACAAAATTTTATATTGTAAAATTATACATAGTATTTTATTTTGCTGGCATAAATGCAAATAATCATCTTACAGAAAAACATGTTTTGACTTCTTTCCACACTACATCTACAGGGCAAATAACATTACAAGTCCTCAGTACTTTCTAACTGATATATGGAAATAGTGCAGAAAATCACATGTAGAGTTACATGTATTACGCTTGTAATACTGATTACCTACAATGTACAGATAGGGTATTATTCTATCCTCAGAACTCTGCTGAGGAAGTATCAGGAAACGTAACAGTTACTGCACAACTAAGTGGTGATGTGTACTAACATTAATATATTGTTTATATATAAATAACTCTCTACATATCTCTATAAATACACACATCTGTATGCATACATTTATTACTATCAATTGATATACCACGAAAGGTTTGATTAATCATTTTGAGAAATACATTAAAAAAAATGAAACAAAATTTTTAATCTTCTCCTTACTCTGACTTCCAATCTTTGCTCACATTAACACCACTTTTTGGATATCTTTACCTTCCAGGGGTATTTGTATCCCAAATGTATTCAGTCCATTGTCTGGCATGTCATCTATCACATATAGAGTTGCAAGAAGCTCTTCCAGGATCCTAGCATAAAAAGAACATTCTCCTCATGACCATTTCACTGCCCTTCAGAAAAACAAGAGGCAGAATTCATCTTCCTCGTCATGTTGTGGTATAATTAAATTTAAAGGAGTCACTACTTATGTATTTTTTTCACTTTAAGTTGTCTGGAGTAAGTTTTGGAGAAGCTTGCAAGATAGTATCAAAACTTGTTTTCTTAATGTGTTCAGAAATCAAAAGAGAAATATCAATATTGTTTTTAGTTTTCTTGTGTTACTGGAACCATGTCACAGAACGAGAGTTTCTCTGGGAATAAGGTGTATTGCAATATTCTGACTACGAGAATATCAGAGTAAGAAATTTTTATCAATTGTTCTTTGGGTCATTGTCACACATCATCTGCATATAATTTCCATAGCAGTGAACAGAGAATGTGACATTAGCTTCGCAATGGTGTTGTCTTGAGGGCTGGATATACTGATACGCATTCTAGTCATGGCAATTCCTGGAGAAAAAAAAAATTAATTATAATCATTTTGCATAAATCACCATGAACAAGGAGGTACTCATCACCTTGTCAGTTAGTTTGCAACATTCAGTTGGCTGGCAAACTGGAGATTTTATGAAGCATTAAACTATGTCACTGTGAGCCAGATTAAACTCACTGTAACATTATACTTACATAAAGTGCTTTGTGAAGGAAATATGAAAAATGTTAACTGAACCGATCTTAGAAGACAGAAAAATGATTGTGATATAATGCTTGGGTTGAATATTGTCACTTTCCTGGTGTAAGCCCATTATGGTTTCCAAAGGACTATATTCAAAAAAGAAAAAAATCAGGACTCTAACTTGGAAGATTTAAAGATATATATATTAGATGAAATACTCTAAATGAGAAAGAAAGAAAAAGAAGAAGAGAAGGGGCTGTAAAATGACTCACCATGTACAGTCTGGAATCACAGAGACAGGGTGGGAGAGGCCCAGAGAGAGTTGAAGAGTCCAGTATATTTCACCCCTCAGATTCTGTGGATTAGAAACCAAAGTCTAGAGAAGGTTAAGTGTCCAGCCCAAGACATAGCTAGAAGGTGATGGGTTCCTAACCTCTAATATAGTATATTTCACAGGAGCCTATATGAAATGTTATTCAGGGAGTAAGATGAACACCAATTTTCATTAACATTTGCATTAAAGTTAAATGTCACTTTTATCAGAAGACAAAAGTAAGATCAAATCCTAAAGTCAAAGTAAATAGCCCTGTGTAAAAATGCAAAGTTCATGGGCTTGACGGGCTGTGCTCACAATTCTATGACCGCTGCTTGGAGGGAACAGGAGGGGAGGATGTGGCTCATTTTCCTGGTGGCATGTGGTGTGAGCCACAATTTAAGTGAAAGGGTACAGTCATGTCTTAGGACTCTGGAAACTGCCTAATGATTTGATATCCTGGAGATTGTGTCTGGTTTGCTTTATGGAAGACATTTATATATAGGACAGTGAAAAATCCTATTTCTGGAGGGGAAAAGAACAATGTAGTCTAGATTTTCTATTTCTTCTTCATTTTGTTTTCTTTTTTGCCTTTAGATTTCTAATTAGCTCTAAAGATCTCCAAATCTCCAAACCCTTCAGGAATTAAACAAAATTTAAACCCTACAAATTTCTTAACTCCATCTGCGTAACACTGCCACAGATCGAAAAGTATAAACAAGATAACAAGAGCATGGGCAACTCTGTTTTTAAAAAAACAAAACTGAATTTTATTCCAGAAGATTCTGTCCTGTCCTGTTTGTAAGCTAGGCTGCCAAAAATGAGTGCTAACACTTTCGGAGTGGGCGGTGTATATTGTTTGAGGTATAAACATGATTATAATGTATAAAAATAATAATTTACAAATGAGCCACAATTTCTAAGATTGCTTCATCTATGTCAATTAGTAAATAAATAAATGAATAATTAAAATAAAATTGAAGTAAAATAGTAATTTGGTCTCAGCAACACTCTCAACACCAGCCAAAGCATGAAGGAAGTAATGTCCTTTTCTTTATTCAAGCTGTTACAACTTTCCCCAGTGGTCGGGTACATTATACTCTTCACCTTCTGATAAAATCCCAGTCAGCTGCCTTTCCCTGGTCTGTTCCTCCAGCCTCCCATGAAGAAGTGATCCTTCTTTTTTTCTAATATAACTTCTTCTCTTTGTGTCTTTTGTCCCATAACACTGAAATTTTACCCAACGACTATACCCTCTTTCTCCTAAAAGTTCCATCTGCCTACTTCTATATTCTAATCCATTAGTTCTCAGTGTGGTCCCGGGAACTTGTTAAACATGCAAATTATCTGGCCCCATTGCAAACCTACTGCATCACAAACTCTGGGGTACAGTCCAGTATTGTGTGTTTTCCCCGCCCTCTCCAGGTGACTCAGAAACAGGCTAACATTTGGGAACCACAGCTCTAATACATTCTATCTTAAAGAAAAAAAAAAAAAAATGGCACTGCAGCCCTGGGTTTCCCTTCTACTTTCCTTCTTCCCTGAACTGTCAAATTCCTCAGAGTACTTGTTCCCTTTCCTTTCTCTTATTACATTTGTTTTCCAATTCACTGGTCATACTCAGTATCATTTGGCATTTTGAGGAATTACATGTTCGGATTGATTTTTGTGCTGTCAAATAACTACAATGCTTTCTAAAGTTGGAAATATAGTTGTGACTAGTGGATGATTAGATTCTTCTTTGTAGTTCTATTTGACTGTAATGGGCCCAACTTACTGGTTTTACCCCAGACTAATCCAGAAAAGAATTATTTAGTGAACAGGATTGTATTTTCACAGTCTACCAATCATATCACTAGATATCTCGGAAAAGATGCCTTGCAAAGCAGTGGTAGCTGGACAACCTGGGTTGCGATCTTGGCTTCTTCATTGTGTGACAATAATATAATACTTAATTATACTTCACAATGATATTATTAGTTAATTACTCATTGCTATTAGTAATTATTTTGCTTGCTCACAAAATTCAAGGTTATTCATGTATTTTTCTATCTAAAACCTCATAAAGCACAGTGAAGTATATTTAATGCCAATTTTTCAGATAAATAAATGGAAGTTTAGTGCTATTAGGGAACTCGTCCAAGTTAATATAGCTAAAAGTTGGCAATGAGCTGGATTTCAAACCAAGGTCTGTCTAAGCCTGTAGAACAGGCTGCTAATGATACCTTCTGGGAAGTTGTTGTGTAGATTAATCTATTTATTTATTTTATTAGTTCATTCAAAAGTAGTGTTAAGCCTCTGCTTTCTGAGGTGCACTGGGCTAAACCCTGAAAACATAGAGAAGAAACGTACAGCCAACAAGGAATCACATTCTAGTGAAGCAATAGATAACTAAACTGTTTAAGTGAATTTTTGTAAGAGTCACAATTTAGAGATACGCAGAGCACTGAGGGAACATGGAGACTGTATGAGGTATACAACCTCGGATGGGGAGCTCATGGAAGCCCCACCAGGGTCAGTGACATTAGAGTTCTGTGAGAGAAACAAGAGTCAGCCAGGAAACAAATTGAATGAAAGGAATGTAGGAAAGGAATTTCAGACGTAAAGAATAGCAGTTGCAAAGCAGAAGGAGAGAATGAATAAATAGGCAGGGGTAAGATTACAACACTTCTATGCCCTTCAAAGGAATCAGAATGTCTAGAAGTCAAGAGGAAGAGAGTAGGGATAATTTAAAAAAAATAAATACGAGATTTAGAAAGCTCATAATGATAATACTGTGGAAAGTGGATTTAAACACTAGAAGGAATGAATACCAAGAACTACCTTGGATTGTTTTGTTGTTGTTGTTTGTTTGTTTGTTTGAGACAGAGTCTCACTCTGTCGCCCAGACTGGAGTGTGGTGGCGCAATCTTTGCTCACTGCAAGCTCCACCTCCTGGGTTCACACCATTCTCCTGCCTCAGCCTCCCAGGTAGCTGGGACTACAGGTACCCACCACCACGCCCAGCTCATTTTTTGTGTTTTTTTTTAGTAGAGATGGGGTTTCACCGTGTTAGCCAGGATGGTAACGATCTTCTGACCTCATGATCTGCCCACCTCGGTCTCCTAAAAAAAAAAAAAAAGGGGGAGGGTGATACATGTTCAAAATGTGCAGGTTTATTACATAGGATATGTGTGCCATGGTTGTGACCCATCCTCTAAGTTCCCTCCCCTCACTCCCCAACCCCCAACAGGCCCTGGTTTGTATTGTTCCTCTCTCTGTGTCCATGTGTTCACGTTGTTCAAGTCACAATTATGAGTGAGAACGTGCAGTATTTGGTTTTCTGTTCCTTTGTTAGTTTGATGAGGATGATCGCTTCCCGCTTCATCCATGTCCCTGCAAAGGACACGATCTCATTCCTTTTTATGGCTGCCTAGTATTCCATGGTGTATATGTACCACATTTTCTTTATCTAGTCTGTTATTGATGGGCATTTGGGTTGCTTCCATGTCTTTGCTGTTTTAAATAGTGCTGCATATACGTGTGCATGTGTCTTTATAGTAGAATGTTCTCTATTTTTTGGCATATGTACCCAGTAATAGGATTGCTGGGTCAAATGGTATTCTTGGTTTTAAATCCTTGAGGAATATTGTCTTCCACATGATTGTACTAATTTACACTCCCACCAACAGTGTAAAAGTGCTCCTATTTCTCCACATCCTCTCCAGCATCTACTGTTTCCTGACATTTTAATATTTGCCATTCTGACTGGAATGAGATGGTATCTCATTGTGGTTTTGATTTGTGTTTCTCTGATGATGAGCGATGTTGAGCTTTTCCTCATATGTTTGTTGGCCATCTAAATGTCTTCTTTTGAGAAGTGTCTGTTCATATCCTTTGCCCACTTCTTATGCTTTTTTTTTCTTTGTAAATTTAAGTTCTTTGTAAATTCCGGATATTAGAACTTTGTCAGATGTGTAGATTGCAAAAATTTCTTCCCATGCTGTAGGTTGCCTGTTGACTTTGATGATAAGTTTCCTTTGCTGTGCAGAAGTTCTTTAGTTTAATTAGATCCCATTTGTCAATTTTGGATTTTGTTGCAATTACTTTTGGCATTTTTGTCATGAAGTCTTTGCCCATGCCTATGTCCTAAATGGTATTGCCTAGGTTTTCTTCAGGGGTTTTTATGGCTTTGGGTTTTACATTTAATTCTTTAATCCATCTTGAATTAATTTTTGATAAGGTGTAAGGAAGAAGTCCAATTTCAGTTTTCTGCATATGACTAGCCAGTTTTCCCATTACCATTTACTGAATAGGAGATCCTTTCCCCATTGCTTGTTTTTGGCAAGTTTATCAAAGATCAGATAGTTGTAGATGTGTAGTGTTATTTCTAAGGTCTATGTTCTGCTCCATTGGTCTATGTGTCTGTTTTGGTACCAGTACCATGCTGTTTTGGTTACTGTAGTCTTGTAGTATAGTTTGATGTCAGGTAGCGTGATGCCTCTAACTTTGTTCTTTTTGCTTACAATTGTGTTGGCTATACGGGGTCTTCTTTGATTCCATATGAAATTTAAAATAGTTTTTTTTTTTTTTTCTAATTCTGTGAAGAATGCCACTAGTAGTTTCATGGGAATAGCATTGAATATAAATTACTTTGGGCAGTATGGTCATTTTCATGATATTTTTATCCATGAGCATGGAATATTTTTCCATTTGTTTGTGTCCTTTCTTATTTCCTTGAGCAGTGGTTTTTAGTTCTCCTTGAAGAGGTCCTTCACATCCCTTGTTAGCTGTATTTCTAGGTATTTTATTCTCTTTGTAGTGAATGTGAATGGAGTTCATGATTTGGCTCTCTGCTTGTCTATTGTTGATGTAAAGGAATGCTTGTGGTTTTTGCACATTGATTTTGTATTCTGAGACTTTGCTGAAGTTGTTCATAAATTTAAGGAGTTTTTGTGATGAGACGATGGGGTTTTAAGAGTAGCTAGCTATCTGCATTCTAGTTGTTATGGGCTAAATGGTGTCCCTCCCACCCGAACATTTATATTAAAGGGAGTTTGGAACTCTAAGCCCCAGTAACTCAGAATTTGACTGTAGTTAGATTCTTTAAAGAGGTAATTAAATTAAAATGATCTTATAGGCATATACTGTAATACAGTAAAACTTGAGTCGTTGTAAGACGAGGAACTTAGGACACAGACCCATACAGATGAAAGACCATGTGAAAATACAGGCAGAAGTTTGCCATCTAAAAGGCAAGGAGAGAGACATTAGAAGAAACCAATCCTGCTCACAACTTGGTCTCAGACTTCTAGCCTCAAAAATTGTGAGAAAATAAATGTCTATGGTTTAAACCACCTGCTATGATGCTTTGATATGGCAGCCCATGCAAACTAATATAGAAAACTTAAATTTCTCATAATTTCGATGATGGCTACCATTTTAGATCAGAATGACAACTATATGCTGGACAGATTCTTCTGTAGATAACATCAGGCCCACCTTGCAAATGTGTGCTGAATTTGCTAAAAGTAAAATATTAGCTAGGAATGGACCATGTTTTCCTTTAATACTTTTGTTAAGACACAGATGTCAAAGCCTCCATTTTTGCCACAGTCTTGTCTAAAGGATGAATTAGTATGATACAAAGCATTTGAAGCCTTAGGATGAAGAAACACTGCATTAAGTTCAATGTAATCTTCACTTTAAATCTCTTCTTGAGTGAAGAGCGCAAATATGCATCCCTGCCTGAACACAAAGGAATAAAACTTCGCTTAAGCACTCCTGACAGTCTTTCATGCCCACTTGAGAATTGGTCATCTGGAACCAGTCATCCCTACAGCTACCAGAAAATACAACTTCCTCTGTCACTTTCCTGCAGTATCACAAATTACAGAATGGCACAAGCATGAAAGAACAACGACTGAATGACGCGGAAAATATACAGCTAAGAGTGTGCAGGCCAGTGCAATGGTGAGGCTCAAAAGCCTTGGTGGAGGGTAAAACACAGTGTGATCCTCAAGATTTGCTGCCACAAGTGACTTCCTAATTACTAATATACTCCTGTTGAGGCAGGAGAATAGGGTCTGGAGGCAGGGAAACTAAGGCTGATTCACGTGGACTTCCTAGAAGTAAATCAAAAGGAAAACCCCAACTTTCCACACCTAAGTAACAAAAGGACTGGAGGCTACGCCCTTTGCAACCCCCCCTCCTTTTCTGTGTGGCAGATAGAAAATTGAAAGTATCTCTGATTGGTTGTTTTCTGCAACCAATCAGATGATTGCATAGGTGTATAACTTTGTAACTCCACTTCAGCCTCTGCTTGGTTGCTTTCCACAACCAATCAGACTAATCACAGGCCACTACTTCATTTACCCAGGATATACACCAAGTAACCAATGGAAAACCTCTAGGGGGTGTTTAAACCCCAGAAAATTCTGTAAACGGGCCCTTGAGTAGCTTGGGCCTGCTCCTACCCTGTGGAATGTACTTTCGTTTTCAATAAATAATCTGCTTTTGTCGCTTGATTCTTTTCTTGCTCTTGTTTGTGCGTTTTGTCCAATTCTTTGTTCAAAACGCCAAGAACCTGGACACCCTCCACTGCTAACACTATCTCTGAATAAGAAAGATAAGGAGTAATTTCAGAGCTATCGTTAATACTATAATAGGAGATCTCTTGCTGGAGAAAAAGGGAAGCAATTGGCAGGAAATTAGACAATTCACCCACATCTATGCTGCTATTAACAAACCAATGGACAGGTTTTTCTCAGAAGATAGAGAATATCCAGTAATACTCTGCGTAAATTAGAAAATTTGGTGTGATAACTGATTTTTGAAGTGCACATGTTTTGCCTGAGTCTTCTAACTTATAAACAATGTCTAAGGATAATAAAACATTTACTTCAATAGTGTTATATTTGTTTTGAAGATATCTTTATGAAAATATTTGTTTTCTAAGATGTTGAGGTGATTCAGTATTCTTTCAGTAACTTTTGTTTTTTCTTTAAAATTGTCCAAAAATTTTGAGCTCTAAAGTTTAAATTATTTGAAGACTTTTGCAAAAAGTTTTTATTAAGACTTATGCAAAAGTGACTTCAGAAACTTGGTAATATAACATTGCACGCCTAAATACTTGAAAAATTATTATGATTCTTTAAAAATACTTTTTAAAAGTTTATGACTAAAGACAAATGAAAAACTTCATTATTTCAAAAACTTATTGATAAATCTATTTTACTTTAAAAATATCTATTTCAAACATTTATTTGTATAATGGAATATATAAAATATCTTAACACTGCCTAAAGAAAAGCTTTAAGTAAAACTTGGCTAACCAAAATGCCAGCATAGTTGGTTTCCAATATCCATTTTTTTTTTTTTGAGATGAAGTCTCATAGGCCCAGGCTAGAGTGCAATGGTGCGATCTCGGGTCACCACAACATCTGCCACCCAGGTTCCGGCAATTCTCCTGCCTCATCCTCCACAGCAGCTGAGATTACAGGCACCTGTCACCAGTCCCAGCTAATTTTTGTATTTTTAGTAGAGATAGGGTTTCACTGTGTTGGCCAGTCTGGTCTCGAACTCCTGACCTCAGGTGATCCACCGGCCTCGGCCTCGCAGAGTTCTGGGATTACAGGTGTGAGCCACAGCGCCAGGCTGGTTTCCAATATTCTTTATTGAAATTGTTGTTGTTATTTGGAAACAAAGACAAATTGGAATTTGCGGATTTTACCATCACTGCTGTTTTGTTGTTTACCAAATGAACTTTAAATGTACATTCCAGAAGTTTACTCAGATGCCTCCTAATCCTGTACACTTTATACATTTATAGTAATTTTCAGTGATAATTTGTCATATGAATAATGAGCCTAAAACCCAGAATCATTCTTATTTATCAAGGAAAGACTACTATAAATTCATTTAAATGTCTTTATTTCAACACGAAACTGCAACAACAAACTTTTGAAAGATTTACAAGAAGAAGGAATGGGTGATTGTGGATAACCAGAGCTGAGCCAGAATTTAACCAGAAAGATCAATGGCCTGGAATATTGCCCTCTAACTAGCTAATCAAGGGATTTTTTTCTTTCTTTCTTTCTTTCTTTTTTTTGGAGACAGAGTCATGCTCTGTCGCCCAGGCTGGAGTGCAATGGTGTGGTCTCAGCTCATTGCAACCTCCGCCTCCTGAGTTCAAGCAATTCTCCTGTCTCAACGTGCCATGTAGCTGGGACTACAGGTGCACTCTGCCATGCCCGGCTAATTTTTTGTATTTTATTAGAGAAGGAGTTTCACTGCATTGCCCAGGCTCGTCTTGAACTCCTGAGCTCAGGTAATCTGCCCACCTTGGCCTCCCAAAGTGCTGGAATTACAGGTGTGTGCCACTGCCCCCAGCCCTAATCGAAGTTTTAGCATCATAGCATGAGTTAAGGGCAAATACAGGTTCTCCTCACAGTCTAAGGACTATTCATCTATATAATTAATAGTATTAACATTTCACAGCAAGACGCCCTATGAAAATAAATTCAACTTAAAGTGATAGACATTAAGAAATGCAAAACTTTCATTTTCAGGTAATAT
This sequence comes from Macaca fascicularis, assembly GCF_037993035.2. Lineage (NCBI taxonomy): Eukaryota > Metazoa > Chordata > Mammalia > Primates > Cercopithecidae > Macaca > Macaca fascicularis. The sequence continues at coordinate 188,841,877 of NC_088377.1, forward strand.
ACTATGACAGCTAGAATAGTATACTACGTTTCAAACTCATTTAGTAATTATTCAAACACATAACAATCTCCTGCTGGTTTTTAAATGGATGTTTTACATTATGTGCCTTCTCTTCAAATGTGGCCTTTTCTAAGTTTTCATTGAATAGAGTGTTTTTTTTTTCAAGATTAAGTCTTTTTGTAGGGTTTGTTGTTGTTTTATATTGCTAGCTAAGTGTTTCCTTGGAGATTGTGGATGAATATTGAGATCCTTTAGAGAAATGAAGTTCGTCTGTTACAATTACACTGGCATGCTTCCTTGAGAAAAGCAGAGGATATACAGAAACATCTAGGAAAGCCTAAACGTATTTGAGAAGTTAGAAAATTAGTTCCCGATTATCTTTTCTTTTGAAAAAAAATTGTTTCATCATCTCAAGAAATGTGGAATTAGCTACAGATGGTTGTCTTATTTTTAATCTGAAGGAGTGGATTCAAGTGAGAACTAATATAAACACATGCTAACAGGGCTGCTTTATGCTTCCGAGGAGCAAGTTCTTCACCTTCAGCCACACTCAGGTGCAACCGTGAAGTGGATTGAGTTGGCTCTCAGAGCCTCAGCCAGCCTCCCCCTCCGCCCGCCATCCCCTTCTTCCTTTCTCACCACTTGCTATGCCCCCTTTTCTTCCCTCTGGCACCTGGTGTTCTCTTTACCCACTGCTGCTTCTCCCCTCTTGCCCCCGTGACAACCAGCACTCAAGAAAATAAGTAAATAAATAAATGACTTCCATGAAAGCATCTTGAAACTCCGGTTTAGACAGAGCAATGTCAAGACTTGTGAGAGGGCTGAGATTTCACTCTGCTTACAAAGCAACAAGCTTGCTAACTCCTGCGACGGCTCCACGGATGCTGGCAGAAGACATGGCTTCTGGGTCAGGGGTGAAGGACAGCCTATTGCTCGTAGCAATAGTGGACAGAATATCAACATTTTCGTGGATTCCCTGAGCCCTAATTCACAGGGTCTGCACCCAGCAGGGTGGATTTCAAGAGAGAGGTCTCATGCTTAGGAAACCACAATCTTTTATAAAGGAGTGCAGCCAAAGCTGCCCAACATACACCCCACAGGGACATTATCTTTGTTCTAGAGGACAGCAAATATGCCTTCATTCTGCACAGGCAGATGCCACCATTTCTACCTTCCAAAGTGGTTCACTATAAAAAGACTTTTAGAAAGTGTCCAGAACAAAAGATGATTAGTGTCTCTGCTCACAAGGGCAGAAAAGCAACAGACTCATGGAGAATTCTCTCCCAACATGCATATGTTCTGTGTATGCAGCAGGGAGGAATTCATGGGTGTAACGTTAAAATAGGTCATTCTATAAAGCCTACCCATTAAAATAATGTCATCTTACATTTGTATGGAGAAGAGAACGTCTTCATTGTTTTTGTCTGCTTGTTTTTGTAAGATGAACTATAAAATATAAAGCTCAAAAAATGCATGGTTGAGATGTCTACATAATTGAAGTATTCTCAACTGAGGGTCCTGTTAGTGTTTGAATGTTGACATAGTTTAGAAGAGTGAAGATGGACTTAAACGGTAGAGAAAGACTGGCTTAATCATCGATTCTTTACAGGGATGCTTACATTAGGCTAAAGCCTAATTCTAACATGATTTCAGTCATCGGCCAGGATGTGGGACAGTGTTTTGAGGATCAGAGAGAGGCCTTTTCTCAGAAATGACTACAGAAGAATGGAGGTCTACTCTATATCTAAAACATTGTCTGAATAATGAACACAATAATTAATTTGCCTACTTTCCTTTTAGGAAATACTGAACAATGTCTTAGAATTCCTTCAGGGATCTTCAATATTTATTACACACGTTATTAGTAAAGAATATTAAAATAAGCATCCCTGTCCCAAACACCCAGTCTGTTTCTGGTATTTTGAAGGCATGAATGGCTCATCAACCGAGACAATGGAGATGATGCTAAGAGAAGCTCTTTTTTATTTAACTCTCCTGCCCAGTTTATCTTTATTCTCATAGTTATTATATTCTTGAGAAATATTATATCCTGGTTTCTGCAGTTATACTACCTTAAGCAATGTCAGTAACACCGTCTTCTGCATAGATCTGGGTTAGAAAAAAGCTTCCCTAATGCACAGGCATAGGGGAGGGAGAATCAAATGGTAACATCTCCTGACATCCTCACCAGCACTGTCACTGGGAACTAATTAGAAGATAAACTTGGAGAAGCTCATTAACCCTCCTAATTTGGATAGAAATTGGATAGGGGCAGGGTGATAGACATCAGTGCAGGGCAAAACATGGGTGTCTATTTCACTTTCACAGTTCAGCAAGATATAAATAATGTCATTTTTGTTTTCTTGGTTGCTTTTTGTTTTTAGAGAGGGAGAAATAATATAGCATTGTACATTAAAGTAATACATTAGAAAAGGAGGAAAACTAATAAAATATTTTTCTTGTAGCAAAATCCCAAAAATGCAAAAAGACAAGCAAAAAGCAATGACTTGAGCCTATACAATAGAACAAATGTCCTTTACATAAAATGTTACCATATCTGTGCCAATAAACTGATTTATAACCATAAATATTTGTACTACTAGAATAAAGATGGAAATAAACTAATGCTTTATTAAATGGGGGTGAGAAAATTCTCAAGATAGAATGAAAGAAAAAATAGTAAAGATAAAAGTAGGAATTAATGAAAAAATAAAAATTAATTCTCATAAAAGACAGTCTCCAAAATAATAAAATAGTCTAACATCCAAAATCTAGCCTGATTAAAAAAAATGAGAAATCTAAGTGCTCCAAGATAGTAATGGAACTACAACATGCAATCTAGAACAGAGAAAATAGAGACACAATTTAAAGCATGAAAAAATGAAAATAAATGGTAAAAAGTATCATGCATAATGAGATTCATATTATGCATGATTCTTTTACAAATCTGAAAATGTGTGAAACAAATTATTCTGAAGAGAATATAGGTTGCCAAAATAAAATAAAAAACATTTATACATGAAGAAAGGTACAGTGTCAAACTGTCCATTAGCCATTGATCAAAAATTAATATTCTTTAAGAGATATTAGGAGAGGCCCCGGGAAGAAGACTGGATTAAGAAAATGTGGCACATATATACCGTGGAATACTATGCAGCCATAAAAAAGTATGAGTTCACATCCTTTGCAGGGACGTGGATGAAGCTGGAAACCATCCCTCTAAGCAAACTGTCCCAAGGACAGAAAACCAAACACCACATGTTCTCACTCATAAGTGGGAGTTGAACAATGAGAACACCTGGACACAGCATGGGGAACATCACACACCCGGGCCTGTAGGGGGTGGGAGGCTGGGGAGGATAGCATTAGGAGAAATACCTAATGTAAATGATGAGTTGATGGGTACTGCAAACCAACATGGCACATGTATACCTATGTAACAAACCTGTACATTGTACATATTTACCCTAGAACTTAAAGTATAATTAAAAATATATATATTGTCAGTCTTTCAAAGAATAGATCCATATTGTTATGGACACATTTACAGATTGTAGAGAAAGATGAACAACTCTTATATTCAGATACTCCATAAGTCTGATTCTTACACATGATAAAAATTGTCTACCACAGGAAGAAAAAGCTTCAAGCCAAACTCATTTTTGACTATAGATGCTAAGATTGAAATCAAGAAAAAGTAAGTTACACTGAGCTGTGTAGATATATACAACAGCGCATTAATACATTAATAGGTAAACTTATTTTGCAAAATTATTTACATTGACACGAAAAGTTATTTGATAAATTCAATACTCATTTCCGATTAAAATTTTTAGTAACTGAGGGGAGAACAGTTATTTAATTTAATTTAATTTTTTTATTTTATTTTGAGACAGGGTCTCGTTCTGTTGCCCCGGCTGGAGTGCAATGGTGTGATCTTGGCTCACTGCAGACTCCGCCTCCCAGGTTCAAGAGATTCTGCCCGGTAGCTGTGATTACAGATACCCGCCACCACGCCCGGAAAATTTTTATATTTTTAGTAGAGACAACGTTTCATCATGTTGGCCAGGCTGGGCTCGAACTCCTGACCTCAGGTGATTCGCCAGCCTCAACCTTCCAAAGTGCTGGGATTACAGGCATAAGCCACTGTGCCCAGCCTCTTAATTTTAATATTAATTGTCTAATGACAGAAACCATGAGAATAGTTCAGAAATATTTCTTAGAATAACACTTTAATACACATAGATTCTTGATATAATTTAAAACTATATTATTAAAGTAAATGCCTTCCAATGTTTGCTTTTGCATTAATATTACCATGGGTATCAAGATAGTACTCTTGAAACAAAAATAGGAAAAAATATAAAACAACAGAATTCAAATTTGCAAATGATATGGAAGCTGAAATATGTATTCCTGACATTGATAGTTGCAATGCTATATCATGAGTTCCTCTGATAAGTTCTACTACTAATTGTAACAGCTAGAATATAAAGCAACAATAGATTGTAATAGCAAAATGTAAGAAATTAGATCTGATAATTAATGCAGTAGGGAGGAGATGTGAAAATATGTTAAGAATAACTTAGTTTTTCTGAAGGACATAAAAGATAGCTTAGAAAATTAAAAAGAAAGGTTGTGTCATCAGAGTGTGTAATGTGAAGCTCTTAACTTTCCACAAAGTAATTATTATGTTTAATTATATTGTAATAAAAATTTCAAAAAGACGTTCTGAAGACATGGTGATTCTATGGTTAATCTAGAAGAATAATAGGGTGATATAGATTATTCTGAAAGAAAATAAGAGAGCAGCTTATGCCAATATATATGAAAAAACTATATGAATTTAGAATAAATGTAATAGTAAGGAATTGAAACAAAAATAGAATAGTATCAGTCAATAGAATAAATTAGATTCCAAAAGTATGTATAAAAGTGTTGCATTTAAATTGAAGATGAAATTAATTATTTAATACATAATCCTGGAAGATGTGGTTCACAATGAAGGGGAATTAAATTTAGATTATTTGCTCAATTTTCCAAAGTACTTAGCAAATAAATTAAATATGTGTCTATAAATAAACTAGAAAACAAACTTAAGTAGTATTTGCTGGGTCTCAAGATGAGGAACACCATACTATATGAAACAGTGAAATCCATAGTAAACTCCATGAAAGGAGCAATTCAACACAATATCAATTTTTAAAAAAATATTTAAAAACCACAAATCATTGTTTCTCAATTCGGGTTTGTATGTACCTAGTGTTGATGATTTATATTTATTATTTTGTAGGTAATATAATGTATCAATATTACCTCATTAATTTTAACAAATGTACCATAGTAATGTAATGAATAAATGATAGGGGAAACTGGGTGCAGAGTATATGTAAATCTAAAACTGTCCTAAAATAACTCATTTTAAAAAATGGAAAATGTTAATACTAAGCAATTTAGAAAATCTATTACAAGTAATAGAAGTTGCTAAGGTAAGAAAACATCATTAATCTCTTCAGCATGAAACAAACGTACCAATAAGTTGCCTTGTTTAACATATCAAAGTAATAAATGGGTAGATTTATATCTGGGCGTTGTATTCTGTTCCATTGGTCTCTGTGTCTGTTTTTGTGCCAGTACCATGCTGTTTTAATTACTATAGCTTTGTAGTACAATATGAATTCAGGTAATGTGATGCCTCCAACTTTGCTATATGTATTTCAGGAGCTTTTGGGGTACAAATGTTTTTGGGTTACATGAATGAATTGGATAGTGGTAGTCTGATACTTTAGTGCTCCCATCACCAGAGTAGTGTACATTGTATTCAATATGTAATTTTCTATCCCTCATCCCCCCTGCCACCCTCCCTCCTTCTGAGTCTCCAATGTGCTTTATACCACTCTATGCCTTTGAGTGCCCACCAACGTTGTTCTTTTTTTTTTTTTTTTTTTTTTTTTGAGACGGAGTTTCGCTCTTTTTGCCCAGGCTGGAGTGCCAATGGCACGATCTTGGCTCACCACAACCTCCGCCTCCTGGGTTCAAGCAATTCTCCTGCCTCAGCCTCTCGAGTAGCTGGGATTACAGGCATGCGCCACCATGCCTGGCTAATTTTGTATTTTTAGTAGAGACGGGGTTTCTCCATGTTGGTCAGGCTGGTCTTGAACTCCCAACCTCAGGTGATCCACTGCCTCGGCCTCCCAAAGTGCTGGGATTACAGGAGTGAGCCACCGCGCCCGGCCTATCAACGTTGTTCTTTTTGTTCAGGGTTGCTTTGGCTATTCTGAGTATTTTGTGGTTCCATATACATTTTAAGATTATTTTTTCTATTTATGTGAAGAATGTTATTGGTACTTTGATACGGATTGCATTAGACCTGTAGATTGCTTTGAGGATGAATATTTTAACAATTTGATTCTTTCAATCTAAAAACATGGAATATCTTTACATTTTTGTGCCCTCTTCAATTTCTAATGTAATATTATTCATCTATGAAAAAGAATAAAATCCTGTCATTTTTAATAACGTGGAAGGAAGTGGTGAACATTATGTTAAGTAAAATAAGACAGACAGAAAAAGATAAAGTAGCATGTTCTCACTCGTACGCTGGAGCTGAAAACAAAAGGAACTCAGGGAGATAGAGAGTAGAATGATACTTACCAGCAGCTGGGAAGGGAAGGGGGAGAAGGTGATTAAGAAGTGTTGCTTCATGGGTCAAACATACAGTTAGAAGGAATAAAAACTAGTGTTCGGTAGCACAATAGGTTGACTATAGTCCACAATTTATTTATTGCATATTTCAAAGTACCTAAAAGAGTGGAATACGAAAGTTCCTAACACAAAGAAATAATAAATGCTTGATGTGATGTATATCCCTAGTACCCTGATTTAATCATTACACATTGTATACTTTTATCAAAATTTCACATTTACCCCATAAATATGTACAACTATTATATATCAATAATTATTTGAAAATGTTAAAGGAAGCATGCATATAATTATCTTTTAAATCTGTATATGTAAACTCTTCATAATAAAGACTAATGTAGAAAAAAAGAAATGTAAAAACTTGTTCTCAACTCATGCTTACAAGCTTCTTTGTTAAACACTTCTATTCACTGAGAGAAACAGCACATAAAGCAACTTTAAAGAAGTATGCTTAGATTTACTTTTTAAACTTGTATTTAAAAAAAAAAAAAAAAAAAAAAAGTAGGACCAGGCACAGTGGCTCACACCTGTAATCCCAGCACCTTGGGAGGCTGAGGCAGCTGCATCACTTGAGGTCAGGAGTTCAAGACCAGCCTGGGCAACATTGTGAAACCCCATCTACTAAAAATACAAAACTTAGCCAGACCTGATGGTGTATGCCTGTAATCCCAGCTAGGCAGGTGACTGAGGCATGAGAATCACTTGAACTGGGGCAGCGGAGTTTGCAGTAAGCCAAGATGGTGACACTGCACTGCAGCATGGACACTCTGTCTCAATCAATCAATCAATCAATCACTAAGCAGAGCCTTTTAAACACCTACATTACAGAGTGGCATTAATGTAGGGAAGGTTACTTTCATATATTATAGTGCCAATGAAAGTATCATGTATTTTCTGAAAGCCTCTTTTGCAATATATATTAGAAACCTTAAAAATCTACTTTTTGACACACTAATTTTTGTAATATATCTCATTAAAACAATCATAAAAACAAAACAGGACTTAACTTAAATGGTTTTATTTATGACTATCTATTTTGCTTCAGATTTGCTCAGAAGACCACAAACCCCTCTAGATATTTTAAATAGAATGAGATACAATACAGAGAATCAGAAGCTTACAAAATCATCAGAACTACTGATGGAGCAGAGGTGATGGAAATTACTGCTCATTTCAGTAAACCAGAAACTGGGGAAGTTACAGAATACTGTTACTGATCTCGTATTTGCACCAAGGAAGTGGGTTAATATGCCTGCCCACTGCAGTCCCAAGAGCAATAGTGACTTCCTTCACTCCACCTTCAAAATTCTGCTGAGATGCCTGTCACTGGCAGAATTTAATGTGAACAACTGTTGTCAGGAGCTCTGGAAAACATAGTTCTCTGGCTTCCAGTCTTTTAATAAAGAGGAAAATATAAATGTATATGGGGAAGTGGTGGTAGTGGAACTGTACTGTTAACAAAAATTATAAAAATGGAAAAAATAAGTCAGCAGTTTAAATGCCAATACTGCTCAGTGGGGAAAAGTTTACTACATTAGAGTATTCATTTGATGAGATCGTATGCAGTCATTAAATATCCTATTCTGTAATACATGATAAATCATGTATCATTATGTTTTAATAAAATGAGAACATTTTTACTATTGGATGAAAATGTAGTTCATAAAGCAGTAGATGCAGTACAAACCTACTTTATTATGTAATATAGCATCATTCTATTCAAGTTCAACTTTATAGTAAAATTTAAGATTTTCTAAATCCAAAGTTCAGTTTTCCAGACATAGTTCTAAAATTCCATTTTTAAAAGGAGGCTATGGGAAAGAAATGAAGTTCTGTTAAGGTATATGTAGAATATGTGGAAAACAAAGTTCTATAAGTATTTTTTAGCTTAATGTAACATTAGGAGTACATAATCTAAAATATTACATTGTCCAGTGATATTGTCATGTATTCCAGTTGTAGTTACTTTTAAAATAAAATGTCATAGTTGGAAAAGAAAGCAAATATTTTTATGGCTAGGTTTTGTAATAACCAGGTGACTATTCTAAAGATCTCATTCACTTATAAACCACAAAATTAAAAAATGTTCTCTCAATGGCCATAACAGTAGAAGAATAAGTTGCTTTTCTCCAAACATAGTGCTTTGAATCTGTACTTCATCAAATATCATCTGTAATCATCTTTGTATTTATGAAATTATCAAGATATAATTATCAAGATGGACACTATGGGCTATTGTTGGAAGAACACACCTTGACAGACAGTCAATACTTAGAAACGAAACAAAAAGAAACAAAATGAGCAGTACATGAGCATATTCCTTTCCTTTGTGGAGAGTTTATACCCTATTTCTAATCGTTGTCTGGGAAGGTATTTTAATACAATGGAGTTATTTACTCTTGAGGCCCACTCTGGGGGGTCTGCACAGGAATGTGAGTCCCAGGAGTTTTCCAGGTCTCTCTCTCCCTACTGTTACTCAGCCACTCTGTCTCCTATCAGTTCTGTTTTGCCTCAGGTTTCCTAAATTGTCAATATTTTGTTTTGATTTAATGTCTAGAAAGAATTCCAGGCTATATTTTCATACTAACTTTGGTTCAAAATTCAATTATCTCTCTTTATCCTGACTTCAGCTTCCATAAGAGCGTTTAAAGGTCAGGGAAGAGTTTTTAAGCAGATCAGTTTGGAGAAGCAGAAAATCTCTATGGAAAAATGCAGAGTCTAGTAGGAAAGACCATGTAGAAATTACTATATATTGTTTTATTTACCGTGCCCTATGACTGTGTGAAAGACCTAGCTTAATGGAGATTGAATACAAGCATTAAAAAGTAATGAAGACATATAAATTCTGGGCTTGGGTTTAAAAGTTATAATTCTAACCATTTTATAATAGTTAAGATACACTCACCTATGCACACATATATTCAGAAATCTTTCTATGTAATTCTAAAAAATAATGTAATTTGATTATAAGAATATTAGGATTTGAAAAATAATAGGCATATTCTTGCTAAATGAACAGTTCAAATTAGTCACATTAAAGAAAATAATAAACTTTAATCTGTGAAACCCATTATTGAGAAACTTCATTTAATGGCTTAATCTCATGCCAAATTACATAGTATTATGCAAAAAATGATTAACTACTAAATTGAAAAGTTTCCCCTTATGTATAACTTAGATATATAATCTGTTTGTGTTTATGTATGTTGTGTTTAAAATCCTCATGTTGCTTAGGATTACTTTGACTATCCAGGGTCCTTTATGGTTCCCTATTAATTTTATAATTGTTTTTCTAATTCTGTGAAAAATGGCATTGCTAGACTGATAAGAATAGCATTGAATTTGTAGATTGCTTTGGGCAATATGGCCATTTGGCCATTTAAAAAATATTAATTCTTCTAATTCATGAACAAGGAATGTTTTTCTATTTGGTTATGTTATCTGTGATTTCTGTTAGCAGTGTTTTATACTTCTCCTTGTAGAGATCTTTCACTTCCTTGGTTACGTGTATTCCTATGTATCTTGTGTGTGTGTGTGTGGATATTGTAATTGAGGCCATTTCTTTTATTTGGCTCTGAGCTTGAACATTTTTGCTATATGGAAATGCTACTGATTTTTTAAATTGATTTTATATCCTGAAACTATCAAATTAATTATCTGTTATAGGAGACTTTAGGCAGAGTCCTCAAGGTTTTTAGTTATAGAATCAGATCATCAGTGAAGAGAGATCGTTTGATTTATTTTCTGATTTTGGATGCCTTTTATTTCATTCTCTTACTTGATCGCTCTGGCTGGTACTTCCAGTACTATATTATATAGGAATGTTAAAAGTGGGCATCCTTTGCTTGTTTCAGTTCTCAAGAGGAATGCTTTCAACTTTTCCCCATTCAGTATGATGTTGGCTGTGGGTTTGACATAGATGGATCTTACTATTTTAAGGTATGTTCCTTTGATGCCTAGTCTGTTGAGAGTTTCTATCATGAAGGGATATTGAATTTTATTACAATCATTTTCTGCATCTATTGAGATGATCACACACTTTTTGCTTTTAATTCTGTTTACGTGGTGAATCACATTTATGAACTTGTGTATGTTGAACCAACCTTGCATTTCAGGAATAAAACCTACTTGATTGTGGTGCTATAACTTTTTGATGTGCTGCTGGATTCACAGAATACTAGTTTGCTAGTATTTTCTTAAGAATTTTTGCATCTTTCTTCATCAGGGATATTGACTTGAAGTTTTCTTCTTCACTGTGTCTTTGCCAGGTTTGGGTATTAGGATGATGCTGGCTTTGTACACTGAGTTAGGGAGGAGCCCCTCCTCCTTGATTTTTTGGAATAGTTTTCAGAGAATTGGTACCAGGTCTTTTTTTGGATGTCTGGTAGAATTCAGCTCTTAATCCATCTGATTCAGGGCTTTTATTGGTTGGTAGACTTTTTATTAATGATTCAGTTTCAGAATTTGATATTGGTCTATTCGGGGTTTCAATTCCTTCCCAATTCAATTTTGGGAGATTGTATGTTTTCAGGAATTTATCCATTTCCTTTGGACACTCTATTTTGTGTGCATAGAGTGTTTACAATAGTCTTCGAGGATCTTTTGTGTTTCTGAGGGATTGATTGTAATGTCACCTTTGTCATTTTTGAATATGCTTATTTAAATCTTCTCTCAGATTTTTATTTATTAATCTAGTTATTGGTCTATTGATCTTATTTATACTTTAATATAACCATGTTGATTTCATTGATTCTTTGTATTGGTTTTTGGCTTCAATTTTGTTCAGTTCTCACATTTTAGTTATTTCTTTTTGTCTGCTGGCTTTAGGCTTAGTTTGCTCTTGTTTTTCTCCTTTCTCTAAGTGTGAAGTTAGATCATTAATTTGAGGTATTTCTAAGTTTTTGAGGTAAGCATTTAGCACTATAAACTTTCCTCTTACACTGCTCTTGCTGTATGTTGTATCTCTGTTTTCGTTTATTTTTTAAAAATGTATTAATTTCTGCCTTAATTTTACTGTTCATTCAAAAGTCATTCAGAGGCAAGTCATTTACTTTCCATGTAATCATGTAGTTTTGAGGGATTTTCTTCACATTGATTTCTATTTATATTCCACTGTGATCTGAGAGAGTATGGTTGGTATGATTTTGATTTTTTGTATTTATTGAGACTTCGTTTATGGCTGAACATGTGGTCTGTCTTGGAATAGGTTTTGTGTGCAGATGATAATGTATTGTGTAGTTGATAGGTGAAGTATTCTGTATGTGTCTACTAGGTCCAATTAAATGTCAAATTTAAGTCTAGAATTTCTTATTTTTATTCCCTGATGATCTGTCTAATGCTGTCAGGGGAGTGTTTAAGTGCCTCATTATTATTGTGTGGCTGTCTAGGTCTTTTCATAGGTCTAGAAGTACTTGTTTTATGAATCTGGGTACTCCAAGGTTGGGTTCATATGTATTTATGATAGTTACGTCTTCTCATTGAATTGAACTCGTTATCATTATGTAATGCTCTTCTTTGTCATAGCTCAACATCAAACTGTACTATAAAGCTAAAGTAACCAAAACAGCATGGCACTGGCACAAAAACAGGCACATAGACCAATAGAGCAGAACAGATAACCCAGAAATAAAGCCACACACCTCCAATAATATGGTCTTTGACGAGTCACCAAAAAATTAGCAATGGCGAAACAACTCTCTATTCAATACATGGTGCTGGGATAGTTGACTAACCATATGAGAAACTAGACCTCTGCCTTTCACCATATACAAAAGTTAACTAAAGATAGATTAAAGGTTTAAATGTAAGACCTCAAACTATAAAAATTCTAGAAGAAGATAAAAGAAACAACATTCTGTACTCCAGCTTTGGGAAAAAAAATTATGACTAAGTCCTCAAATACAACTGCAACAAAAACAAAAACAGACAAGTGGGATCCAATTAAACTAAAGAAACTGTTTACAGCAAAAGAAACTTAACAAAGTAAACACACAACCTACAGAATGGGAGAAAATATTTGCAAACTATGCATCCAAGAAACAAATAACTCCATTAAAAAGTGGACAAAAGACATGAACAGATGCTGATCAAAATAAGACACACAAGCAGCTAACAAATGTATGCAAAAATTCTCAACATCACTAATCATCAGAGAAATCCAAATCAAAACTGCAATGAGATATCATTTCACACAAGTCAGAATGGCTACGATTAAAAAGTCATAAAACAACACATACTGGTGAGGCTGCAGAGAAAAGGGAATGCTTATACACTTTTGGTAAGAATATAAATTAGCCCAGCCACTGTGGAAAGCAGTTTGGAGATTTCTCAAAGAACTTAGAGTTGTTATCCAACACAACAATCCCGTTACTGGATTTATACCCAAAAGAAAAAGTATCATTTTACCAAAAGATACATGCACTCATAGGTTCGGCATAGCACTGTTCAGAATAGCAATGGCATGGAATCAACCTAGGTACCTGTCAATGGTGAATTGGATAAAGGAAATATGGTACATGTACACCATGTAATTCTGTGCAGTCATTAAAAATATGAAGTCATGTCCTTTGCTACAACATGGATGCAGCTGGAGGCCTCTATTCTAACTAGATTAACACAGGAACAGAAAACCAAATACCATATGTTCACACTTATAAGTGAGAACTTAACATTGGTACCCATTGACAAAAAGATGGCAACAATAGACACTGGGGATAATTAGAGTGAAGAGGTAAGGATGTGGAGAAGTGTTGAAAAACTACCTATTGGGTGTTATACCCACAACCTAGGTGATGGGATGATTTGTATCCCAAACCTCAGCATCACAAATATACCCATACAACAAACTTGAACATGTTTCCCCGAATCTAAAATTAAAGTTGAAATTATTAAAAACAAAATTCCATAGTCGCATTAAAAATGAGTACAACAAATTTAAATGGATTGTGCATAGTTTAAATATTAACAGTTCTTAAATAGAAAAATGCAATGCGAACATTAAGAGTTAACTCACACTAAAATATATTCTCAAATTCCTGATATGTTTTTAGGTGAAGTTCCCCTAACGTCAGGATGTTAAATTAATAAACTCTCTAAGACATTTAAATTTTGTTATCCAGTATATTAGTCAGTATTCTTCAGACAAACACAACCAACAGAATGGGATATGTATACACACACACTCACACACATGCACGGTGATTTATTGTAGGAATTTGTTCATCCAATAATGGATACTGACAAGTCCCACAATCTGCTCTCTACAAATTGAAGAACGAGAAAACCTATCGCCGTAATTCTGTGTGAATCTGAAGACCTAAGAATTAGGGAAGGCATATTCTGAGGATGGAAGAGGAGGGATGTCCCAGCTCAAACAGAAGCAAATTTACCCTCTCTTCATCTCTTTGTTCTATCCAAGCCCTCAATGGGTTAAATAATGTCTATCCACATTGGTGAGAGCCATCTTCTCTACTCAGTTTGCTGATTGAAATAATAATCTCTTCCAGAAACGTTGTCACAGACACACCCAGAAATAATATTTTTAACCTCACTTTAGGCATCTCTTAGCCCAATTGAGTTGACACATCAAACTAACCATAACACCAAGGAAATCATATTAGTATTATTGCAAAGATATCAACAATGCATTTTTCTCACAAATACCCCTTTTCCTGTAAATTGTATCACTTCATCTCTTAAATGCCCTCATTGCAAAAAAAATTAACATTGTATTGGTCAGGGTTCTTCGGAGAGATAGAATCAAAAAGATATATATGAATCCAGATATTTTAAAGAGATTTATTAGGGATACTGGCTCACATGGTTATGGAGGCAAAGTCCCGTGATAGTTTGTCTGCAAGTTGGAGACCCTGAGATGCTGGCAGCATGACTCAGTTTACAAGTCCAATGCCCCAGGAACCAGGGAAACCTATGACATAACTCTCAGTCTGAGTCTGAAGGCCTGAGAACTCAAGGGGCCACCGGTGTCAGTCTTGGAGTGTCTGTGTAGAAGAGCCTAGATTTCTGATGTCCCAGGATAGGAGAAGAGTATATCCCAGCTCCAAGAGAAAGAGGGCATCACCTTTTTGTTCTTATCCTTGTCCTCAGATGATTGAATGGTGCCCAAACACACTGAGGGTAGATCTTCCCCACTTAGTCCACCAACTCACCTGCCAATCTCCTCTGGAAGCACCCTCACAGAAAAAACCCTGAAATAATCCCTTACCGGCTCTCTTGGTAATTCTTAATCCAGTTAAGTTGACACCTAAAATTAACCATCATAAACATATAACTTTGAACAATTTGCGTTTACCTTTACCCACTCATATAAAAATGCCATACTTATGAATTCAAAGGGAATTAAATTGTTTGCAATTTTTTCTTTGATAGCTAGCTATGTTAGCACAACACCATACGGTGAGTTGGCAAAGCACAGTGGCTTAAGAGCGCAGACTCCAGGTTCACACTGCCTAAGTTGGATCCTAGCTCTGTTATTTAATAATATGGGACACTGGCTAAGTTATTTAACATCTCTGCCTTGGTTTGCTTCTTTATAAAATGGAGATAATAAGTATTTCCCACCTTATATGATTGGTATGATGATTAAATTTACTTATATATGTTAATAAGTATATTGAATAATGGCCTGTAAGTACTTAATGATTAATTGCAATTATTATATCTCTTATTAAAGATGGTTTGCTTATATGTCATACAGCCATAAGAGATATTTTGTGATTGGGATCAGGAAAACAGGCTATATCAAAGGTAGGCAGTCACCTGTTTTTCTATGCAATATTTTTAAATAGTTGATACTTTTAGAATAGTTTTAGTTCAAAGCAAATTTGAAAGGAAGGTACAGAGATATCCTGTATATTTCCTGCCCCCACACATGCATAGCCTCTTCCATTATCAACATCCTTGTATGAGTCCGTTTTCACACTGCTATAAAGAACTACTTGAGACTGGGTAATTTATAAAGGAAAGAGGTTTAATTGACTCACAGTTCCACATGACTGGTGAGGCCTCAGGATACATACAGTCATGTTGGAAGGTGAAGGGGAATCAAGGACCGTCTTCACAAGGCAGAAGGAGAGACAGCCAAGAGGGAAACCACCAAACACTTTTAACCCATCAGGTCTTGTAAACATTCACTCACTATCATGAGGACAGCATGGGGGAAACTACCCCGTTGATCCAATCATCTCCCACCAAGTCCCTCCCTCAACATGTGAGGATTATCATTCGAGATAAGATTTGGGTGGGGACCCAGAGCCAAATTATATCAATCCCCAAGAAGTCTGGTAAATTTGTTACAATTGATGAACCTCTATTGAAACATCATTATCACCCAAAGTCTATAGTTCACATTAAGGTTTATTTTGTGTTGAACATCCTATGAGTTTGACAAATATGTAATGAAATACAGCCAACACTATAGTAGTATACAGAGTGTTTTCACTACCCAAAAAAATCTGCCATGCTGTATCTATTCATCACTCACTCCCCGCAACTTCTGGCAACAATTGATCTTTGTTTTTCTCCCTTGTTTAGCCTTGTCCATAGTGTCACATGGTTGGATACACACAGTATGTAACTTTTTCATACTGGCATCTTTCACTTAGTAATATGGGTTTAAGCTTATAACATGTCTTTCCATGGCCTTTTTTCAGGGCTGAATAATATTCTATTTTCTGGTCTGGTTGTAGCACAGTTCATTTATCCATTCACCTACTGCAAGAAATCTTCGTTGCTTCCAAGTTTTGACAATTATGAATAAAACTACTTATAAACATTCTTGTTCAGGTTTGTGTGTGAACATATGTTTTCAACTCTTTTGGGTAAATACCAAGAAGTGAGATTGCTGGATCATACCATAAGAGTATGTTTAATTTTGGGAGAAACTGCCAAACTGTCTGTCAAAGTGGCTGGACCATTTTGTATTTTCACTGGTAATAAATGAGAGTTCCTGTTGTTTTGTGTCCTGGCCAACATTTGGTTTTTAAAGTGTTCTGGACTGTGGCCATTTTAGGTACGTAATGATATCTCATTGTTGTTTTAATTTGTAGTTCCCTGATGAAATAAGATGTAGAACATCTTTTTGTATGCTTATTTGCCATCTGTAAATATTTTTTGAGATGTCTGTTAAGGTTTTTGGTCCATTTTAGTTAAATAATTTGTTTTCCTATTGATTAGTGTTTAAAGTTTCTTCTATATTTTGAAAAACAGTCGTTTATCTGATATGTCTTTTGCAAGTATTATCTCCCAGTCGGGTTTTTTTTTTTTTTCATCTTCTTGATAGCAGAAATTTTTAGTTTTAATGCAGTCTAGTTCACCAACTATTTCTTTCATGAATAGTCCCCTTCGGTGTCATATCTAAAAGTCATTGCCAAACCTAACGTCTTGTAGATTTTCTCATGTGTTAATTTCTAGGAGTTTTCTAGCTTTGTGTATTACCTTTAGGTCTGTGATCCATTTTGAGTTAGTTTTTGTGAAGGATATAAGGTCTATGTAGAGGTTCACTATTTTCTATGTGAATGTCCAGTAGTTAAGCATCATTTGTTAAGAAGACTTTCTTTGCTCCATCCTATAGCCTTTGCTCTTTGTCTAAGATTATTGTGGGACTATTTCTAGACTCTCTAGTATGTTCCATTAATCTATTTGCCTAGTCTTTCACCAACGCTAAACTGTCTTATTTACTGTAGCTTCACAGTAAATCTGAAAGTCAGATAATGTCAAAGTTCAACTTTGTTCTTCTCCTTCAATATTTTGTTAAATGTTCTGGGTCTTTTGCATCCCCATATAAACTCTAGAATCAGTTTGTCAATTTCTATAAAATAATTTGCTGGGGTTTTGGTTGGGAAGGTATTGAATCTATAGATCAAGTTGGAAAAACCTGACATCTTAACAATATTGAGTCATCCTATTCGTGAACATACATTATCTATTCATTTATTTAGTTTGTCCTTGATTTCTTTCATTAGAATTTTGTAGTTTCCTCATATTAATTTTGTAATCCTGATGGATTTTTCATAAGTATTTCATTTTTGGAGATGCTAATGTAAATGAAAGTATGTTCTTAATTTCAAATTCTGCTTGTTCATTGCTGGTATTTAGAAAAGGATTTGACTTTTTCTTATTAACCTCATACTCTACAACTATGCTATAATTATTAATTCCAGGAGGATTTTTATTATTGTTGATTTTTTAAAAATTCTACATAGACTATCAAGTCATCAGAAAAAAACATGTTTTCATCCTTTTTTTTTTTCTTTCTTTCTTTCTTACTGCATTAGAAAGGACTTTCAGTACAACAGTGAAAATAAGTGGTAAGAGGAGACATACTTGCCTGTTCTTGATCTTAGAGGGAAAGCTTCTAGTTTCTTACCATTAAGTATGATGTTAGCTGTAGATTTTTTGTAGATATTCTTTTTCATGTTGAGGAAGTTTCCCTTTATTCCTAGGTTACTGATTGTTTTTATCATAAACGGGTTATAGATTTTTTTCAGATAATTTCTCTGCATTTTTAATATACTGACATGATTTTTTAAATTTAGTTTGTTGATGTGATAGATTACATTAATTGATTTTTAAATATTGAACCAGCTTTGTACACCTGAGATAAATCTAAGTAGGTCATGTTGTATAATTCTTTTTGTATATATTTGGATTCAATTTGCTAATATTTTGTTGAGAATATTTGTATCTATATAGGAGATATTAGTCATAGTTTTCTTTTCCTGTACTGTCTCTGTCTAGGTTTGTTGCTAAGATGAGGCTAGCCTCATAGAATGAGGTAGAACGTTTTTCCTCAGCTTCTATCTTTTGAAAGTAATTGTAGAGAATTGGTATAATTTATTCTTTAAAAGTTTGGTGGAATTACCAGTGAATACTTATGGACCTGATGCTTTCTGTTTTGGAAGATTACTAATAATTGCTTTAATTTATTAAATACATATAGACCTATTCAAATTGTCTATTTTTGCTTTTATTAGATAGATTGTATTTTCTTTTAAGGAATTGGTTAATTTCATCTAGGTTATCAAAGTTTTGGACATAGACTTGTTCATAATATTCATTATCTTTTAAATGTCCATGAGATCTATAATAATGGCCCATCTGTAATTTCTAATAGTAATTTACATCCTCTCTTCTTTTTAGTTAGCTTAGCTAGAGGCTTATTGACTCAATTTATCTTTTCAAAGAAACAGCCTTTTGGTTTCCTTGACTTTTCCCTATTGATTTCTTATTTTCAATTGCATTGGTTTCTTCTCCATGTTTTATTATTTATTTTCTTTGCTTACTTTGAGTTTAATTTGCTCTTCTTTTTCTCATTTTCTAATTTAGAAGCTTAGATAAATGATTTCAGATATTTCTTTTCTAACAGATGCATTCAATACTATAAATGTCCCTCTAAGCGTTGTTTTTAATACATCCTACAAATTTTAACAAATTGTATTTATTTTTATTTACTTAAAAACATGAATTTTCTCTTGAAATTTTTCATTTTACCCTTGTGTTATTTAGAAGTGTGTTCATTGTTTAATCTCCATGTATTTTAATCTCCAAAATATTTTAAAGTATTTTTAAGTTCCTCTTGAAATTTCCCACTTTACCCATGTGTTATTTAGAGGGGTTTTCATTGTTTCATCTCCATGAATTTTAGGCTCTCCCAGCTATTTTTTCCTATTATTTTTTTCTTGTTTAATTTCATTACAGAATATAAAGCAATTTCAAATTTGTCAATGTGTGTTTTATTGCCTGGAATATGATCTTATTGAATATTTCCTGTGAGAGAAGAATGTGTATTGTTGTTGGATAAAGTAGTCTGTAGATATTCATTATATCCAGTTGACTCATGATATTCTTAAGTTCAAGTATGTTCTTACTAATTTTCTGCCTGCTGTAGTCATCTTTTTTTGATAGAGGGGTGTTAAAGTCTCCAACTACAATGGTGGATTTATCTATTTCTCCTTGGAATTCTATCAGTTTTTGCCTCACATACTTTGATGGTCTTTTGTTAGGCACAAACATGTTAAGAATTGTTGTTATCATAGTTCATTTTGTGCTGCTATAACAATACCACAGACTAATTTACAATAAACAGAAATGTATTGGCTCACAGTTCTAGAGGCTGGGAAGTCCAAGATGGAGAGGCTGCCTTCCTGCAAAAGCCTTTTTTCTGCATTGTCCAATGGCAGAAAGGTAAAGAGAGGGTGAGAGGGCAAGGGGGACTGAACTCATTCTTTTGTAATGAACCCATTTTCACAATAATGAACTCACTCCCTGTATTAGTTAGGGTTCTCTAAAGTGACAGAACTAATAGGCTATATGGTATACAGGAAGGGGAGTTTATTAGGAAAATTGACTCACAGGATTGCAAGGTGAGGTCCCACAATAGGCCATCTGCAAGCTGAGGATCAAGGAAGTTAGTTGGAGTCCCAAAACCTCAAAAGCAAGGAAGCCGACAGTGCAGCCTTCAATCTGTGGCGGAACGTCCAAGAGCCCCTGGTAAATCACTGGTGTAAGTCCAAGAGTCCAAAAGCTGAAAAACTTGGAGTCAGATGTTCTGGGGGCAAAAAGCATCCAGCATGGGACAAAGATGAAGGCCAGAAGACTAGGCACACCTGTTCATTCCACTTTCTTTTGCCTGCTTTATTCTAGCCACACTGGCAGCTGATTAAATGATGCCTACCCAGATTGAGGGTGGGTCTACCTCTCTGTCTAGATTCAAATGTTAATCTCCTTTGGCAACACCCTCACAGACACACCTATGAATAACATTTG
The DNA here is from genome assembly GCF_037993035.2 of Macaca fascicularis. Classification (NCBI taxonomy): domain Eukaryota; kingdom Metazoa; phylum Chordata; class Mammalia; order Primates; family Cercopithecidae; genus Macaca; species Macaca fascicularis. The sequence continues at coordinate 188,862,367 of NC_088377.1, forward strand.
CATCCTTTAATTCAATCAAGTTGCCATTCAATATTAACCATCACATTTACATAATAATGGAATTAATCCACTCAGGAGAGCAAAGCCCTCATGGCTTCATCTCTTCTTAAAGGTTCTACCTTTCAACACTATTGCACTGGAGATTAAGTTTTCAACACATATTTTTGGAGTGACAAATTCAAACCATAGCAGTTATGACCAAGAACTTTCTCCTTTATCAATATGAAATGTTCCTCTTTATTGCTTTGAAATCTACTCTGTCTGAAATTAGTATAGCTACTCCTGCTTTCTTCTGATTAGTGTTAACATGGTACTTCTTTCCCCGTCCATTTACTTTTAATCTACATGTGTCTTTATATTTAAACTGAGTTTCTTGTAGACAACATAGAGTTGAGTCTTATTTCTTGGTTCATTCTGACAATCTCTATCTTTTAATTAGTGCATTTAGACAACTGATGTTCAAAAATGATTATTGATATAGTTGGAATAGTATCTACCAGCATACCAACTATACCAATTGATATAGTTGAAGAATTAATACTGATAGAATTGGATTAATATTTGATACTGCTTTGTATTTGTTGCCTTCTTTTTTTCCTATTTTTGTCTTCCAGTCTTTTTTCTGCATTTTGTAGTTTTAATTGAGCATTTTATATGCTTACGTGTTCTCTCCTCACTTAGCATATAAATTACACTTCTTTTATTTTATTTTTATTTTTTGAAATGGAGTCTCACTCTGTTGCCTGGGCTGGAGTGTAGTGGCATGATCTTGGCTCACTGCAATGCCTGCCTCCAAGTTCAAGTGATTCTCCTGCCTCAGCCTCCCAAGTATCTGGGATTACGGGCATCCACCACCATGCCTGACTAATTTTTGTTTTTTTTAGTTGAGATGGGGGTTTGCCATGTTGGCCAGGATGGTCTCAAACTCCTGATCTCCCGTGATCTGCCCGCCTCCACCTCCCAAAGTGTTGGGATTACAGGCGTGATCAACCACACCTGGCCACATTTCTTTTTAATACTTTTTTTTTTAATTGTTGTCCTGGAGTTGCAACATGCATTTATATATAACCCACGCCCACTTTTAAGTAACAATATACCACTTCATGGGTAGTGTGAGTACCTTATAATAAAAAACAATCTTAATTCCTTCCTCCCATCCCTTGTATCATTAATGTCATTGATTTTACTTATATGTAAGTATACACACATATATACAATATATACATAAGTATACATAATTCAATACATTTTTGATGGTATTTTTTTGAACAAATGTCTACTTGTTAAATCAATTAAGAATAAGTAAACTAGAGTATGGGAAAGCTCAGAAACCAACACAAGACCCCAGAAAATGGGGCCGGGCATGCAGGGAAACTAAGCAGCCAGCAATACCTGTCAAGGTTATGTTCCCTGATACGCAGCAATGATGCTGGGCTGCAGCTGAGGGTGCCTTCCCATTGCAAGGACTATCAGGTCCATGATTCTGCTGTCTCCGGTGACCAAGCTTAGCAAGGGCTCTCTCAGCTCAAGCCACCAGCCCTCCCTAGGACCCCAGAAGGTGAAGCCCTTGTGTGAGGTTCTGGCTCTTGTCAAGGCAGGGTGCTAAAGAAGAAACAGAAAAGAAATTAAGAAAAAAAATTTAATTTTATCTTTACTTACTTCTTTGATGCTCTTCCATTCTCTGTGTACATTTGAGATTTTGACCTGTATCATTTTCCTTGTCTCTAAATGACTTAAGCAGATCTACTGACAAGTCCCCTTAATTTTTCTCTTTGGCCAGAGAAAGTTTCTATGTCTTCTTAACTGTTGAAAGATAGTTTCACAAGGTACAGGATTCTAGGTTTGTGGGGTTTTTTTCTTACTCAACACCAAATAAATCACTCTAGTCTTTTCTTGCTTGCATGGTTTCTGAGCAGAAGTCAGATGTAATTTTTGTTGTTGCTGTTCCTCTGTAGGTAAGGTGTCACCCATCCCCTCTCTGGCTTCTTTCAGGATTTTTTCTTTATCTTTAATTTTATATAATTTGAAAATGATGTGCCTACATACAGTTTTTTGACATTTATCCTTCTTTGTGTTCTCTGAGCTTCCTGAATACATGGTTTCATGTCAGACATTAATTTGGGAAAGTTCTCATTCATTCTTGTTTGAAATATTTATTTGGTTTATCTGTCTCTTCTCTTCCTTGTATTCCTATTACACTTTTGTACTTTCCCACAGTTGTTGTATATTCTGTTACAGTTTTTTTTCAGTTTTTATTATTTTTGTTTTTCAATCTTGGAGGTTTCTATTGAGATACCATCCAGCTCAGAGAATTTTTCCTAGACCATGTTCAGTATACTGTTAACCACATCAAAGATACTTTTATTTCTGTTAGTGTTTTTGAGCTCTAGCATTTCTCTTTAGCTCTTAAGATTTCCATCTCTCTGTACTTTACCTATCTGTTCATGCATACTGTCTACTTTATCCATTAGAGCCCTTAGCACATTATCATGATTGTTCTAAATTCCCTAATAATCCAATATCCCTGCCATGTCTGTCTGTGATGTTTGCTTTGTCCCTTCAAACTGTTTTTTGTCTTTTTGTATGCTTTGTAATTTTTTTCTTTACAACCAGACACAATGTACTGTGTAAAAGGAAGTACTTTAAACAGAACCTCAGTAACGTGGTGGTAAGGTGTATGGGGAGAGAATATATTCTACAGTCCTATGATTAGGTCTCAGTCTCTTAGTACCCCTATGCATTTGGACTGTGAACATCACAAGTGTTTCTCAGGGATTTTTTTTTTTTTTCTGCCTCCTTAGGTGGGACAGGATGGTTACATTGGGCTGGAGTTGGGTATTTCCCTTCTTCCGGGAAAGTTGGGTTATGATAAAACCCCAACAGGTTGAATTCTGGTTAACCAGTTTCTCCTGAAGGCAGATCTTGTTAGGAACACAGTGTTCTGGCATATTGCAAAATGATTCATTTTCATCTTTTCCTGCTAGAAGGACAAAAAGATTTTCATCCAATATTTGCTGTGAAAACCTAGTTGAGCTCCTTAGAGCAAAACTCACAAAGTGTGGGACCCGTCCTTTGACTGGGTCCTCCTGGAGTTTTAACTCTCAGACTCCTTCATACTTAGCCTTTAGCAATTTGTCAATTACAGTTCAGGTTTCTATACCCAAGCTGTGAAGCAGGTTCATGGTGTTCTAGGTACTGTTTCAAAGGGAGGACTCTAAACATTTCCACCCACTGCACTTTGGGTGTACAAATCTATAGTGAGACAGAACACTTGCACACAACAGGTTACATGAAGCAGATTTATTACAGATAGGTAGCAAGGGACAACAGAAGCCTAGGACTCATGACAAAGCTGTCCCCCAAGGTTCAGGAAAGCTGCATGAGATGGATGGAATCTCATCTGCATGCACCTTATGTTACACTGCAGCTAAGGGACCCCAAAAAGCAGCCTGTCCTGGGCTTGATACCCTGGGGCATTGTGATGCACTGGGGAAAAGCATCGTAGAATATTCTGCTCTAGGAGGAATAGGAATGAAGCGTGGTATGTTCTAGCCAGTTATTCCTTATCTCAGGATGTTAGATTCCCAGAACATTTACAGCTATTAAGAACTACAAGGGCCGGGTGTGGTGACTCATGCCTCAAGTGTGGTGAATCCCAGCACTTGGGGAGGCCGAGGCAGGTGAATCATGAGGTTAGGAGATCGAGATCATCCTGGCCAACATGGTGAAACCCCATCTCTACTAAAAATACAAAAACTTAGCTGGGCGTTGTGGCACGTGCCTGTAGTCCCAGCTACTTGGGAAGCTGAGGCAGAAGAATCGCTTGAACCCGGAAGGTAGAGCTTGCAGTGAGCCAAGATCCACCCACTGCACTCCAGCCTGGCGATAGAGCAAGACTACATCTAACAGAAAAGAACTACAAGCAAGAAATCAAAGAGAGTTGGGTTGGCCCAAGGCCATCTGGAGAACTGTCCCACGCCAGCGCTTGTTCCCACAGAGGTTTTTGCTTCAGCATGTTGTGATTCTCTGTATCCCTCATCTGTCTCTTTAATTTGGGGGGCAGCAGTTTGCCCTGTGACCTTATTTCTGTTTTGCATCTAAGAAGAGTTGCTGGTTTTTCAATTTGCTCCACTTTTTACGTGTTGTTAGAATGGAATGGCAACTTCCAAACTCCTTACATGCAGAACAAGAAACTAGAAGTCTCCATACCATTTTTAAAGTATGGCTTTACATTTTTAAATGATTGAAAAATCAAAACAATGATATTTTCTGACATATGAAAGCTACACAATATCAAAATTTTGTGGTCCATAAATAAAGTTTTATTGGAACACACACAGCAGAGTTAAATGTGGCCCAAAGCCTAAAATATTTATTATCACCCTTTAGAGAAAAATGTACCTGACTCGTGGTCTATGTGTGCTACCATAACAGTCTGACACTTTCTACCCTTCTTGACTATAATACTAAAATAATCCAATAATTATTTTATGTTTTCCAGGAGATCAAAGCAGAATATTATTAGGAAATCTTTAGTTAGAATTTTTAAATTAGAAATAATTTATTTCATATTCCCAGAAATTATATAATGGGTGAAGTATGAATGACTTTGAATTTGCATAACTGTTAACATTATCCATGTTCCCCCGCTCTCTTGCTCGCTCTCTCTCTCTCTATGTGTGTGTGTGTATATATATATATATATATATACACACACACACACATAAACACACATGCATACCAGTGATATCCTCTACAATGAAACATATTAATTTTTCCTGTACTTTATTTAACACCAAAGTTTCTTGATTCTGTTTTTTATTAGTAGATAGGGCTTATTTTCTGAACCCTCTTGCCAGGTCCTCTGATGACTTTAGAGACAACTCTATCTTATACACTTTTTAAAAGCAAATCTCCCTTCATTGTCCAGTATGTTGTAAGCACAGAGTAGAACATTTGATAAAGACTTACTGACTTGAATTAAATTACTTGCAGTTAAGTAAAACATTCCAAATCATGAACCTCAATTATCGTGTCTGTGTTTACCATGTCCTAAGGCCTTTGAAATAGAAGTACAATTTAAAAGTTCTAAAATAATTACAGAAATAAATACAGCACCATATTGCTCACTATAAAGTACAACTGTCAATTACAAATTCAATTGTCAGGGGCCACTTCTGAATCTAGAGAACTTCACGAATGTTCTGTCTTGTAACCGAACTGGAAATGGTTTTAGGATTGCCCTTTGTTTTGTAGTTTTAACTATTTCTAACCTGATTAATTATTTTCCTAAAATTCTTACTAGCTAAAAAATGTGCTGGGAACAAACACAATACCTGCTGAAAATGCTGAAAGTGACTTTTGTCCCTTTTGGTGTAGGGATAAATGTTATCCCACCTAAATAAAATGACTCTTGTTTTTAATCATGTTTAAACTACCCTTTGCAGTCTGACCTTTCCCTGGAATGATCCATTTTCTATGCTCCATTTTATCATGCTGCCAGTAATATCATCAAAAACTTTTAAAAAACATATTAAATTGGCCTTAAATTTATATTGAGCTTTAAAATGACACAGCATTAGGACTTTGTGCTTCTCTGTTTTATATCTGCATACTCTCAACATTCCAGTGTTAGAGACTGGAATTCCTTTCACTCCAAATACTTTAAGTTTAAAAAAAGAAAAAAGAAAGAAAGAAAACTAAAGAATTATTTATGCTTTGTACAACAGAATGGGCACACAGGGATTCTAACAAGGAGTTGAATCCTAATATCAGCACTTAGCCCGTCAATGTCTTTGAGTATATTAATTTTCAAAGCCCAAATGGTCTTATCTGATAAGGTATCGTTATCCCTTCTTTGCATTGTTCTTGTTAGAGTTAGAAATAATAGATGTAGAGCAGTTGTCACTGTGAGCCCTCAATAAAAGATGGATGTTGTTGCTGCTGTTGTAACCTGATCAAGGTCTTTATTGACCCAATGAAAACCTTCTACTGTTTGCTCTAAGAAATCATTTCCTTCTTCCTAATTAGTCCTCAATAAAATGAATAATTTATTAGAGGACTTGGTCTAAAAACAGTCATTTATATTAGGACTTCATTGTGTAGTTGAAACTTCAGGCCATGGCTTGGAAATATCATGGACATGTGGCATGAACTTCGCGGGGTGGTAGGAGATCAGTAGGAGAGTTGGGAGCCAAGAAAAGAACCAAAAACAAACAAACAAACAAACAAAAAAAAACACTAGAGGAAACTTTCCTTCTCTCACCCATGCTCATTTTGAATTCAACATATCATTGGCAGGTTTTCTTAAGGTCAAGGACAGCTTTAAAGAAAATTGGTTTGGATCCTCCAACTCCCCTTCATAACCCTATCCTACTACATAGCTTTACAAATTGCCTCTTTTAAAGATTTCCCCAGAACTATCCTCTTCACTCTGTACACACCAAGAAATTAGCCTTCTGCTCTTTTCCTATTCTGTCCCTTTACAATTCATGCTACTTCAGTATACTTAACCCAGAATTTATTCAAGGTTTATGTGTTAATTTAACAAATATTTATTTAGTGACTATCTTTATTGTACCAGTTAAACATACAACAAAAAACAAAACTCAAAAACAGTTCTGCCCTCACTGAGCTTATATTTTGGTGGAAGGATACAGACAATTAATTGAACCAGATAAACTATTGTGTATATTAGAAAAGGATAAGGGGTGTGAAAAGAAATAAAGTAAGGAAGGGGGGTAAAATATACTGGGAAGTAGAGTTTCAATTTTTCAGAAACAGCTTCACTGAGAAGATGGCAATTGAGTCGTATAACCAAGGTTGCAAGTCAGGAGGTTATTAATGGAGAAAGCAATGTACGCAGGAAGAATTGCAAGTGCAAAGGCCAGGAGGCAGGAAGATGCCCTATATGGTCTAAGAAGGTAAAGGAAGCCATTGTGGTTGGATTAGAGAATATGAAGTCAAATAGGGCTGGTGTGGAGGCAACTGGAGAATATCTAGACTCTTGTAAGCTACTGGGGAAAAAAAAAAAGTTGGCCTTTAATCTGAGTAGAATCGGAACCATTTGAAGATTTGAATGAAGAAGTGAAATGATCTGATTTGTGTTTTTTTTAAAGCTCCTTCTAACTGCCTCGTTGAAAATGGATTATAGGGAAGCAAGGAGAAAAAGGCTGACCAGTTAGAAAATATTACAAATATCCAGATGGTATTATTGGTAGGGCTAGAAGGAAGTGGTTGGACTCTGAATAGGATGCAGTAACAGATGGATGACAGAGGACAGTGACAGGGTCATGGAGGACACAGAGGTTTTTGCCCTGGAGTATTAGAAAGTTCTAAGTTGTCATAAATTGAGATGGCAAAGGTTACATACAGCCTGCTTTTGGGTTCAGTGTCAGGACTGCAAATTTAGGTATGTTGACTTTGGGCTCTCTACTCATGATTCCAGGGAAGATGTGGAATAGGCAGTTGAATACAGACATCTGGATCTCAGGGGAGACATGATCTGGGGATGTCAAACTTGAAGGATTCTCAATATACAGATGATATTTGAAGTTGTGAGACTGAAGGAGAATGTAAGGGAGTGAACATAGAAAGAAAAGGTGGAAAGTCTGAGGCTGATCCTCATTTGCACTCTAATAATCTGTTGTTGAGAGAGGAAGAAGCAGAGAGTAGAAGCAGATGATGGAGGAATGGCTAAGGATTGGTGTAAAAGCCTACAAATGAAATTGTGTCAAGGAACAGTAGATGAACAAGTAGGTCACATGCTGCTGAATGGTCATTAAGATGAGGACTGAAAATGATGATGAACTTAAGAAATGACTTGGTGTGCCTGCATGGAGTAGTTTCAAGTAAGAATGAAAGTGAAAAGCTATTGAAACCAGAGAATACAGATTCTTACTTTTGAAAATGAGTTTTGCTATAAAGGGGAACAGAAAAATTGGGTGATAGGTAGAGAGGAAAACATGGTTATGATTATTTTTAATGAAAGAAAAGTCTTTGTATGATAATGGAAATGAATCAACGGAGTGTTAAACAGTCAATAATGTAGGAGAAAGGGGAAACCGCTGTAGAAATTTCCCTGAGCAGGAAGGGGGAAGGGGTTATAAGATCTGGTGCATAAGAGAAGTATCCAGCTTTACGTACAAGGACAGTTAATCTTGTTAGCAGAGGGAAGACTGAGTAGGTGACTGGCTGGTTAGATGTAAACAGCCTCTTAGCCTTTCTTGGAGCATTTTCATTTAGATATAAGCTACTATTTAAGTAACCAAATCTCTAATCATATCATTTTAGTAAATTTAAATGAAGAATTTCCATTAGGATATGTAACTCACTTTTTAATTTTTTTATTATACTTTAAGTTCTGGGATACACATGCAGAATGCAGGTTTGTTACATAGGTATATGCGTACCATGGTGGTTTGCTGCACCCATCAACCCATGATTTACATTAGGTATTTCCTCTAATGCTATCCCTCCCCTAGTACTCCACCTCCCAACAGGCCCCGGTGTGTGATGTTCCCCTCCCTGTGTCCATATGTTCTCATTGTTCAACTCCCACTTACGAGTGAGAACATGCGGTGTTTGGTTTTCTGTTCTTGTGTTAGTTTGCTGAGAATGATGGTTTCTAGCTTCATTCATGTCCCTGCAAAGGACATGAACTCATCTTTTTGTATGGCTGTATAGTATTCCATGGTGTATATGTGCCACATTTTCTTTATATATAGAGAGAGATAGACTAGATAGAAACTCTTAAATCCTAATATGCCAATCTAACCCTGGGAAAAACATTACACTGGTTAAAAGTAGCCCATTTAGGAAGCACAAAATTCGTTCTTTTCCTTATGCCTGACAGGGCATTCAGCAACTCCAGTTTGTAAATGAGCTTATTCATTTGAACTGGGATCCATAGCTTTACTCAAGAATGAACAGCTTGAGTTAAACTCTCCTTGAAAATTGCTATTAGAATTAAACTCCTTAGTCAACCTTTTAACTCAACTGTTTCAAAACTCCTTTGGTTTTGAATCAATAAAAGCATTGAGGATGTGGCAGTTGAGCAGATGGGTGGTCCACTTGGTAAAGCTTTGTTATCTCCATGTAAGCCACAATAAAACTCTGACCTGACAAACAGAAAGCGTTTACACAAATCAAAACAGAAACCTCTATACTATAAGTTACACAGTGTTTCCAGTTGGCATCTACAAGTATTAACGCAGACAGTGACAGGTTTCAAATAAACTTGATAGAAAAGGCCATTCATATTTTATCATGTTGGGTTGATGGACTTACAATTGTGAACAGTGTTTTACTCAAGCTTAGTGAAAACTCCTAGGTAGTAATCAATATTCTCAGTCACCATTGCATTGAAAATATGTTCTTGTCTATGTCGACCAAGGCATCAAATTAAACTTGCGAAGGTGGATTATTTTTTCTTTTCGGCTGATGTAACAAATACATATTATAACTGAAACTGAAATATAATAAATTAAAAAATAAATGCTATTCAGATTTGAAATAATATAATGGGATATCTAATCCATGGCTCTATTAATGCTTTATATTTTGTTACTTAAAGCCATCTTTCTAAATATTAAACATAAATTCTGCTAAAATAGCGAGGGGGACATAGTTGAAACTTACTATACATCAGACTACGAGTTTCCAATCTTTAAGCAAAAATATAGTTATTAAAATGTTGTTTACAAATTACTTTTAAAAATTTTAATACTGATGTGCAATTAAATGATCCAAAGGCTTCATACATTTACCACATGTTAAATAAAGAACATGCTTTTGACTAAATCTGAGGTTTCATAAACCGTTATTTACTGAGTTTATTTTGCATCCAAGATCTCAGGAGGATTTAAGCTTTCATCTGTTTTTCAAAACCTCAGTTACATTTTATTTTTGATTTGATTTTTTTTGTTTGTTTGTTTTTGAGACAGAGTCTTTCTCTGTCGCCTGGCTGGAGTACAGTGGTGCTATCTCAGCTCACCACAACCTTTGCCTCCCGGGTTCAAGCAATTCTCCTGCCTCAGCCTCCTGAGTAGCTGGAACTACAAGCGTGTGCCACCACACTGGGCTAATTTTTGCATTTTTAGTAGAGACAGTGTTTCGCCATGTTGGACAGAATGGATTTGATCTCTTGACCTCGTCCATCTCAGTCTCCAAAAGTGCTGGGATTACAGGCATGAACCACACTACCTGGCCTGAAATATTTAATTGACATAAAGATTACACATATTCAAGGGGTAAAAGAAGATTTGATATACATATATAATTATCACAAAGTAATTAATGCATCTATCCTGCATTAATTAATCCAGGCTGTACATTAGACCTCTAGAACTTGACTTATAACTGAAAGTTTGCATCCTTGAACCAACATCTCCGCATTTGCTCCACACCCTATGCCCTGGAAACCACTATTCTACTCTTTGTTTTTGTGACTTTGAGCTTTTAGATTCCACATATATGTGAGATTATACACTATTTGTCCTTCTGTGTCTGGCACATTTTACTTAGCCTAACATATTAGTCTGTTCTCACACTGCTATAAAGATACTACTCAAGACTAGGTAATTTATAAAGGAAAGAGGTTTAATCGACTCACAGATCTGTGTGGCTGGGGAGGCCTCAGGAAACTTACAATCACAGCAGAAGGCAGAAGACGAAAAGGAATCCAAGCACGTATTACATGGCAGCAGACGAAAGAGAAGAGTGAAGCGGGAACTGCCAAACACTTTTAAAACATCAGCTCTCCTGAGAACGCACTCACTACCATGAGAAAAGCATGGGAAATACCGTCCTCATGATACAATTACCTCCCACCACCAGGTCCTTCCCTTGACACCTGGGAATTATAATTTGAGATGAAATTTGGTTGGGGACACAGAGCCAAACCATATCACCTAATGTACTCCAGGTTCATCCATGTTGTCATATATGGCAGTATTTCTTTTTTAAGGCCGAATAATACACTATTCAATACAGCATATTTTCTTTGTCCATTCATCTCTGACTGACACTTAGGTTGTTTCTATTATATATCTTGGCTGTTGTAAATAATGCTGCAATGGACATGGGAGTGTAGATATCTCTCTGACATACTGATTTTATTTCCTTTTGATATATACCCAGAAGTGGGATTGCCAGATCACATGTTAGTTCCATTTTAAGATTTTTGAGGAAACTCCATGATATTTTCCATAGTGGCTGTACAATTTACATTCCCACCAATAGTGTACGAGAGTTCACTTTTCTTCACACCTTGCCAACATTTATTATCACTTGTCTTTCTGATAATAACCATTCCAGCAAGTATGAGGGGATACCTCATTATGGTTTTAATTTGTATTTTTCTGATGATTAGTGATGTTGAGCATCTCTTCATATACCTGTTGGCCATTTATATGTCCTTGGTGGAAAACGTCTCTTCGGGTCCTTGGCCCATTTTTGAATCAGGTTATTTTTAAACATTGAGTTGTGTGAGATCTTTATATGATTTGGACATTAACTTCTCATCAGATATAAGGTTTGCAAATATTTTCTTCCATTTCATAGATTACCTTTTTATTTTGTCAATGGATTTTTGTTTTTTGTTTGTGATTTTTGCTGTGTGAATACTTTTTAGTTTTATATAGTCCTGCTTGTTTATTTGCGCTTTTGTTGAAAGACATAAAATCAACATACAAATCAGCTGCATTTTTATACACTGACAGCAAACCAACTAAAACAGAAAATAAGAAAATGATTGCATTTATAATAGATAGCATTAAAAGAACAAAAGACTTAGGAATACATTTATCTAAGGAGGTGAAGAACTATACACTGAAAACTGTAAGACATTGATGAAAGAAATTGAAGAAGGCACGAATAAATGAAAAGATAGCCCATATACATGGATTGGAAGAATTAATATTATTTAAATGTAGATATAAACCACAGCGATCTACAAATTCAGAGTAGTCGTTAAAATTCCAATGGCATTTTTCACACAAATGTCATTTCACAGAAATGCCACAGAAAAGACAATCCTAAAGTTTTAATGAAACCACAAAACACTGCAAACAGCCAAAACACTTCTGGGAGATAACAAAGCTGGAGGCATCACAGTCCTTGCTTTCAAACTGTATTACAAGACTATGGTAGTAAAACAGCATGGTCTGGTATAAGCACAGACACAGAAATAGAACAAAAGAGAGAGCCTAGAAATAAATTTACACACATATTATCAACTAATCTTTGACATGGCACGAAAATGCACAATGGGGAAAGTATAGTTTCATCAATAAACGATGTTTGGGAAAACTGGATATTTATATGTAAAAGAATAAAATTAGACTCCTGTATTATCCAATATAAAAAATTAACTTGAAATGGATTTGAGACTTAAATGAAATATCTGAAATGATAATATTCCTAGAAGAAAACGTAGAGGGAATCTTTCTGACACTGATCTTGGTAATGACTTTTTTAAAAGCTTTATCTTCTTTTCTTTTTCTGAAGAACCATTATTGAAACCACCATTTCAGGGTGATCTGTAACTGGCAAGCAAAATAAATCATGTAAAAGTGGAGAAGGCTTGAGTATAGGTGAATGTGGTTTCTCTAGTTCAATCATAACATTAAAATTTCATAATTAAAGAAAATTAGTTTTATTATTTCTGTATTTATGAACAAATTGGACAAGCTGTATTATCTTCCAATCGGTAACTGAACATGCTTTTCAGATTGCTTCTACCTAAAGAAAATTAAAACGAAGATTTACATATTCCTTCAATAAGATCACTCATAGTTTCCCTTATTTAGTTAGCATGGTGGCTTTATAAACAGATGACTTAAAGTGAACAGAAAATGGAGAACAAAATAACTGAGGATCCCACCTTAGACATAAACCTCTGATGACTGTTTTTGCAGGATTAGCAAACGTTCCCTATTTCTTCCATAAGTCAGGCTGCCTGGGTCCATGACAAGGCTTGATGGACAGGGTGCTCCCTAGGCACCTGTACGCAGCTGCTGGTTCTGCCAACTGAACTGCTGACTCACAAAAAGCCTGCAATGTTTCTTTTCTTACATTAAATGTAAGACATCTTTACTTGCTATTTTAATTCCACAATTTAATAAATTATAACCCTAATAAAATGTGATACGTAGAGAAAACAATTTTTTTATGAACACCTACTTTAATGATTTATAAAGATTCCAAAGTGTCATTTAAGTTTTATATTAAAGTATTGTGGTGTGAGAACTGTAGAATTTTGACCAAAAAAAAAAAAAGCAACAAAAATTAATAGAGATAGTTGACTACTTGTCCCACTCTAAATAAACTGTTAATATTATACACACACATACACATACACATGTAATTTATTTTTTAAATATTATGCAGTTATATCTTATTTGAAAAAAGGAAAAAAGCAAAAATGTCTTCTATGAAAAGCTTGGTGAATTAATGAAAATGTATATGTCTAAAACAAAAAATTTAAAATAATTTTCATCTTTTATCAAATATTTTTATTTACTATCAATCTTCATATTATTTCCATGATAGTAATTATTTGCTATATTCACTCTAAATTTACTATCTCTATTAAATCTCTTTGTAATTATTAATGAAAATATTCCACTTTTAAATACTTATGTTTCTCAGGGGTTACTTTGTGTAAAAAATATTAGCATGCTACAAACTATGAGATATCCACAGTAAAAAAAATACTCAAAAGAAAATATAATTGCTATTTTATTAATTTTAGTTTATAACCTCAAACTCACAGAAAAGTTGTATATACTGAAGAATAAACTTTTCTCCTGATTCATTTGAAAGTAAGTGGGCAAGTTTCCATCCATCATCTCCAAATACTTTTGTGTTTGTTTTCTATAAGCAAGAACATTCTTCTACTTATCCAGAGTACATCCATCAAAATCAGGAAATTAACATCATTTCACTAGTTCTTTCTAATCCTCAGATTACATTTGAGTTTCACCAGTTGTCCCAAGAGTATATATTTTTTTATTTTTTTATTTTTTTTTTTGAGAGAGTCTCTCTCTGTCACCCAGGCTGGAGTGCAGTGGTGTGATCTCAGCTCACTGCAAGCTCCACCTCCCAGATTCACACTATTCTCCTGCCCCAGCCTCCTACGTAGCTGGGACTACAGGTGCCCACCACCATGCCCGGGTAATTTTTTTTTTCCTGTACTTTTTAGTACAATGTTTCACCATGTTAGCCAGAATGGTCTTGATCTCCTGACCTTGTGATCCGCCCACCTCAGCCTCCCAAAGTGCTGGGATTACAGGTGTGAGCCACCGCGCCTGACGAAGAGTATTCTTTATAGCAAAAGAATACTTTTGCTATAAAGATGTAGTTCATGCTATAATACGATGCAGTTCAGAGTCACATGTTGCAGCGAGTTTCATTGATCCTTAGTTTCCCTCAGCCTGGGAGATTTCTGTCTTTCCTTGACATTCAGGACGTTGACATTTTAATGATGAGGGATTTGTTTTACAGACTTGGTCTTCATTTGTGTTTCTCTCATGCTTAGTTTCAAGTTATGCGTCTTTGGCAGGAATATCACAGAAGTGATGCTGTTTCATACTCATCGTGCCAAGGGCTGCGCAGTTTCAAGCTGTCCCATTATAGTGATTATTTGATGCAGATGCTTTGATGATTAATGTTATGTCAACTGAGCTGGGACACAGGGTGCCCAGACATTTAGCCAGACATTATTCTGGGTGTTTTTGTGAGGGTGTTTCCTGATGAGACTGACATTGAATTGGTAGTAAAGCACAGGACGCTCCCCATTGTGGAAGATCCTCATCCCATCAGTTGAAGACCCAATTAGAACAAAGAGACTGACCCTTCCCCGAGTGAGAGAGAATTCTTGCTTGCTGGCCCTGACTTAGACATTGGCTTTTTTTCCTGTCTTTGGACTCAAACTAATACTAAACTATTGGCTTTTCTGGGTCTCCAGCTTTCCAACTCACCTGGAAGATCCTAAGACTTGCCAGCTTCCATGATTACCTGAGACAATTCCTTACAATGAACCTTTTTATACAGATGGAGTTTTTGGTGTGTGTATGTGTGTGTGTGTGTGTGTGTGTGTGTGTGTGTATTTACATATACACATACACATGTATCCTATGAGTTCTATTCCTCTGAAGAACTCTGACTAATACAGGTGTTGTGTACCAGACTTCTCTACTATGAGAATGCGTTTTCCCCTGGCAATTAGTATTTTTGTGGAGGTACGTTGAAATATAAACGCCTTCTCCTAATCAAATCTCCCATTTATTTCTTTATGTACTTATATCAGTATGGATTAACGGTGTCCTATTTTGTTTAAGGTGTTATAATCCATTGTCGCTTCTATTTTTTCATATTGAAGCCCATGTTGTTCCAGATTTAGCCCACAGGAGCCCCTTCCAGCAGGTGTCTCTGTCCTTTCATTATGGTGCTATCATTTCGTGAGTGTCTTCCTGCTTTCTGGCAGTAAATGTTGTTCCAAAATCTTGTATTTTCCCAACTCGGAATATAATAAGCCCATTCTTCAAGGTCCTCCCAGTGGATGCCCGAGGGACTAAATGCACATTTGTGTGTAGATGAATAACATACTTCTTCACAACAATACTTAATTCGCTACTTACTTTTACATATGAAAGACCATGAATTCACACCAGTACTTCCAATGCCAACCCAATGTCATAGGATTCATTCTAGTCTTCCTCTTTTCCATAATTTGACTCTCTTTTCCAGCTGGAAAAATCCTGGCTCCCATTGTCTTTGATATACTTATTTACATACTTAATCCCCAGTTATAACCAATTTCTTGTCACTACTGCTGCCATCTCTCCATGTCTGGATACCCCTCCAAACCTAACTCAGGCACTGACCTCCCTGCTGCAGGTAACTCCCCCCACTGCAGGGATGCCGTCTTCACCAACACTTTGTATCAAGCCATTCTCACTTGAGAAAGTCTCTTCACCTGCTCAGACTCTGATATGCTGGGTGGGCTGCCCCTATTCTTTGGTTCCCCTAAATCCCACTGGCTCTCTGATTTTCCATGCCTGGCTAATTCTCTATATAACTGTGCGTATTCTTCTGTGTGTCACCTGCTGAGTTTTCATTTCAACAATTACATTTTATTTTAAGCTTGCTTGTTCTTTTTTTAACAGTCTATCCGCCTTTAAACATTTCATGTACTTAATAGTCTATATCAGATCCTTCCAATTTCACTGTAGTCTATTAATTTTGTTTGTTGGTGCTCACTCTCAAACTTGTCATATTCCTTTGATTTTTTTTCTTTTTGGTTGGGTTTTTTTGTTTGTTTGTTTGTTTAATCTTAACCTGTAAAAATCCCAATTGACTAAATTGAGAGTGTCTTCTCTAGAAATAGATTGTTCTATTTTATTCTGCTTGGAGCTGGGGGCACTGCCAACAATCTAGTCAACTCCTGTATGTCTTATTTTGATTTGATAGCAGAAACCTGGGACTCACCTTAGAGTTCTCATATCCCCTTATCTCTCACATCCAATTACTCAATTCATCCATCTCCACTTCCTAAAATCCTCCCATCCAGTAACCTAAAGCAACCCTCTATTGCTCATCTTCCACAAGGCTGAAGAGCAATATAAAAATAAATCTCAAAAGGCTTTAGGTAAAATTCATACCCTTTGGATTGTCAAAAACATGATGATTTAATCTTTTCTTGCCTGCTTATCTAGCCACCTATCATTATCATGCCACTTCCTCTACCCTTCACCTCTTTTTTTTTTTTTTTTTTTTTTAACTGAGACAGAGTCTTGCTCTGTTGTCCAGGCTGGAGCACAGTGGTGCAATCTCAGCTCACTGCAACCTCAGCCTTCCAGATTCAAGCAATTCTCGTGCCTCAGCCTCCCAAGTAGCTGGGACTACAGGTGCATGCTACCAAACCAGTCTATTTATTTATTTATTTATTTATTTATTTATTTATTTATTTATTTTATTTTTAGTAGAAACGAGGTTTTGCCATGTTAGCCAGTCTGGTCTGGAATTCCTGACCTCAGGTAATTCGCCGGCCTTGGCCTCCCAAAGTGTTGGGATTACAGGTGTGAGCCACTGTGCCTGGCCTAGCCTTCACCTCTTGAATCGTACTCTGGCAATAACGGACTCTTGGTTGTTTTCCAAATGTGCCACCATATTTCTGCACATACCCAGGGTAACCTGTCGTCTCTTAACTAGTTCAAGTGCTGGCTCCACTTTGAAAAGTGTATCTTATCTACAGCTCCATGTAGCTCATTTCACTTTGCATTATGAATGCTTATTTGAATGCCTGTTTTTATAACGAAGTGCAATTTCCTTAAGGTCAGGGGTCATGTCTATTCACGTGTGCATTTCCAGTTCCTATTAAAGATTAACATGGAGTAAATTCTCAAGAATAATGGTTGAATCCATTTCAGTAAGCATGCAATAAGCAATTACTGCTGGTGTTTGTACAAGCACAGAGTGGTGGAAATTCAGTCATATGTACATTCCGATCAACTGTTACTAAAGCGGAAATGTTATGAAACATTTAAAAAATACACATGGGTTATGATTATCCCTGTTCATCAAAACAGTCCTGGAAAAACATCTTTTATCAGGTTGTAAACACTCACTTTAAAAATTAATAAAAAGTTAATATAATGTCTAGAAATTTAAACTTCATGGGAGAGTGCTAATGACAACATAGTAGTAGACTCTAAATTTTGAATTTCAATTTTGAATTTCACATTTTGAATCTCAAAATTTATAGTCTACTACTATGATTGTCACAAGATCCAAATTTCATTTGATCCAAATTTTGAATTTCAATTTTGAATTTCAAACTTTAGGGTCTTCTACTGTGATTGTCACAAGATACAGTCCAAATTTCAGTCCCACAAATATATGTGCGTGCACGCGCACACACACACACACACACAGATTTTATTTGGATATCCTCTAGTTGCTTTAATTCTTTCTAAATAGTCATCTTAATCCTGATAAAGCAGGAGATTGCTTTAGTGATGGTTTGAATGGAATGCTATCAAAAATTTTCATTTTTTTTCACATCAGAATCAACAAATATTAGCCAACTCCCCTGCTTAATCATCCCATTGAGAATATATTTTATTTCTTAGTGTCTGCCTAATGTAGCCTGTTTAAATGACCACACTAGAAGCTTGAGATCTAGTCCTACTTATTATTTCTTCATTTAGATGTATTTCCAGTAAATGCAATTAAATTCAAGCTCTCAGATATTTCCTTTTGTTAACAATTTATTCTCCTTTTCTGTTATCAGATATAGACTTAGCAAGTAATTTCCTGATTAATAACAATTGCTATAAAAGCATCATTCAGTCCACAAGTTGCTGTGTTTTCTAGAAGATTTGCTTCAAAACTTTGCTCTTATTTATGGCTTCAATATCCACTGTTAAGTCTTGCCCTAGGGTATACCACAATAGATTAAGAGCAGCTAAACTTAAATTGGTTATAATTCAACGCAGTTTAATATACAAGGAAATGGATAAACTATTTACCATCTAACTCGAAGAAAGTAAAACAGAGTGAGAGTGTAGGTAATTTTGTAGGAAAGGAGTGTTTTTAAGAACCTATCAAAGATTCTGTCAGTCAGTAGATAGATGGTATGCAAAACTCTGCGTTGATAAAAATATTACAAAAGAGTTTTTGTACTTTTTTTGACTTTATATCTCAAAAATTGGTCACTTTTGGGTGCGGTGGCTTATGCCTATAATCCCAGCACTCTGGGAGGCTGAGGTGGGTGGATCACGAGGTCAGGAGTTTGATACCAGCCTGACCAACTTGGTGAAATCCCGTCTCTACTAAAAAAAAAAAAAAAAAATACAAAATTAGCCGGGTGTGGTGGGGCACACCTGTAATCACAGCTACTCAGGAGGCTGAGGCAGGAGAATCACTTGAACCCAGGAGGCAGGGGTTGCAGTGAGCCGAGATCGCGCCACTGCACTCCAGCCTGGGCAATAGAGCAAGACTCCATTTTCAAAAGAAAAGGACAATTTATTGGTAAAAGGACAATTTATTGGTATGCATTCACGACCATGCATGCATACTTAAAGTTAATAACCACTCAATGTAATGGACATAGAAACTTCCTGAAAGTAATGACTATATTATGATGGACAAATACAGTATAGTTTAAGGAAACTTGCTTAATAAATATTTAAGGATTTCCGTGCCATTTCTAGAAGTTAATGAAACAGAAGAAAACACATTGTAAATTGTAAACTATTACTGTAACACGATTTTCCATGAATCTACAACATACCATATTCATTTTATAGATGCCATCATCCTGTTTTCAGTAATTGAAAGTATTTTCCACAATACTGAGTCAAGTGGCGATATGAATATGACAGGTGTGAGCTCCAAGTCGTAATGCATATTTTTCATATGTAATATTTTTATTTCAAAGTTTTTGGGGTATAAATGGCTTTTGGTAACACGGACGAATTATACAGCGGTGAATTCTGAGATTTTTGTCCATCCATCCTGTAAGTGGTGTACATTATTTCATCTTTGCCACTTTCTAGCTAAGTGATTTTGGAAAAGCTGACAAACTTTTTATGCCTCATTTTTTTAATCAATAGAATGAGGACAACCATAGTATTTAGCCTGGGCAACATAGGAAGATGCCTTCTCTACAAGAATACATGAAAAACATATCAGCTGAGTGTCATGGCATGTGCCTCTAGTTCCTGCTACTCAGGGGCCTGAGGCAGGAGGATAGCTCGAACCCTGGAGAGTTCAAGGCTGCAGTGAGCTATGATTGTGCCACTGCACTCCAGCTTGGGTGATAGATGGAGCCCCTGTCTCTAATACAAAGAAAATGCATAGTATTTATTTTAGAAAGTCATGGCAATGAGCAAATTACAGGTAAACTAGTCACAGTAAAATCTCAATAAACAAGGTGATTAGCTCACTACACATCTACATAAAACATAATAAAACGAAACAACTCTATTTCCTATTTTCCTTCCCAAGCTCCAGGCATTTCACTTCCAATTTTGGAGTGAACAATTAAGTTAATTACTTACTGTGATTTCACATTACCTGCATTTGACTCAGCTGTGTATCTCCATATCCTCTGTGGCGTTCGAGTTCCCTCAGTAGGTCACCTTTCTCATTGTCTTAGGAGTTTGCACTGCAGGAGACTCTGCAGTTACTGAGCCCACAGCATTGAGTAGGTCTCAGCCAAGGTTTGATTTGGCCAGCAGCAGAGTACTGGTATCATGTTTATTATCCCAACCTCACTTCGTTTAATTATATATTTGTAAAAGAAAACAAATACTGAAGATACATATGAAAATTCTGTGTCAAAGGGCATTATTTCTACATTATGTCTCCTTTCATTTAAACATGCAGATATTTGGTACCAAAAAGAAAATAGATTTGAGCCTTTTGAATTCATTTATTTGGGGATGAGGTGGGTCACTTTTATTTCTGTGTCATGTGTTTTCTCGATTTTGTGAAACTAAATGGTTCCGTGATTATTTGTATTGTTGAATAAACATCATAAAGCAGGTGCAATGCCCAGTTTCAGGCAGAAGAGCATCTGTACTTAAAGACCATCAAATTTGTACTAAGCTGTTGAAATTTGACTGAATAGTTAGGAGCAGATGTTGCTTCAAGGTACAAGAATGAAGCAAGTCAATCTTTCACAACGTTTCTCTCTGTCACGGAGGCAGCTACTGTCTTTAAGAGCAAGGATAAACACAAGTTTTTCTTTGTTGGAATTCGGGGTCATTCTCCCTGAGCTCTTTATATCAAAGCAATGGAATCTCTAGTCCTAGATACAAGCTCTAATTGCTTCTCCTTTTTCAAAATCATTTTTCTCTGCCGGGTGTGGTGGCTCTCACCTGTAATGACAGCACTTTCGGGGGCCGAGGCAGGTGGATCAGTTGAGGTCAGGAGTTCCAGACCAGCCTGGCCAAGATGGTGAAACCTCATCTCTACTAAAAATACAAAAATTATCTGGGAGTGGTGGTGGGTGCTTGTAATCCCAGCTACTCAGGAGGCTATGGCAGGAGAATCTCTTGAACCCAGGAGGTGGGGCTTGAAGTGAGCCGAGATCGCGCCACTGCACTCCAGCCTGGGTGACAGAGCAAGACTCCATCTCAAAAAAAAAAAAAAAAAAAAAAAAAAAAAAAAAAAAAAGAAATTGTTTTGCTCTTTTCTTCCTTATTCTTAGGCTTCTGAACTTTTTTTGTTGTTGTTGCTCTCTATCCTTGCAACTCCTCATTTCAATGTTAAAACAACTAAGAGAGGTGAAGTCTTGGTAAATATGATCTAGAATTGCTAGATAAAATAAGAGGCCCAGGTACATTTGAATTTCAGATAGCAAATGATGTTTTAGTGTCAGTATGGCCCATGCAATTCAAATTTGACTTGGTGTACTGTGTTTTTATTTGCTAAATCTGGCAAGCCTCATCTCATCTCTAGTTATTGAAACACGTTTATTAAGCAGAATGATGTATAAAATCTGAGTTCCAATGTTCACTTTTATTTCTTCGCACCATGCACAACTGCCAACTATCCTCTTGGATTTGAATTTACTTCTTTTTCTGATTTTTTCATCGCTTTGTAAATGTTTTTCTTCATTGACTTTCTCTCCTCCTTACAATGCAATCGACTTTATCCTTGTTTCTCCAGTGTCCTTATTCTTTTATTCTACCTCAACATCTTTATTTCCACCATTCATTCTTCTTTGTGAAAAAAGAATTCACATTTAATGTCAATAAATAAATGCTTATTACCTCAATATTTTCTCTGACACTAGTTTAAGAAATACTCAAATTTTTAATACCGATCTTCGTTCTCCTGAAAAACATTTCCTTTGCCAAGTTTAGACTACATTAAGGACAATATCATTGCTGTAGTCCGCACACCCAGAACTCTGTAATAAATAGTATACCTGCTTCTTCTTTGTATGTGTCCAGTTCTGTAACTTCTATTTGGGAATTTTTAATTATAATCCGTGTGTATATTCCTTGAAATCTGTGGTACCATGACAGAAAAATGAACCTTCATTTGGCTGGTAGATTCTCTAGCCTTTACCTTTTCAGATTATTTTGCATCTTACTGCCAACTTTTTAAAGACTGATAACCCAATCGTTTTGCTGCCTGTACCTCAAAGTTTTCCTTATCACTCTTTTGATCAAATATAAACTTTAACTTCTTCCATTTATTATTTCTTCTTTGACTCACAATATACCCCATTCTAATTTGGAACTATTTAAAAATAGGGCTGCTAACTAGAAGTCTCTGCATATTTCTCTACCCATCCCAAAAGTTTGGTCTACTCTACCTTCCTCGTAAATAAAAGGTTAACAATTCTCCTTTCCTTAACATTAACTTCTTAAAATCACTTATGAGATGCTGTCTTTGATCAACCCATTAATCTTTTTTCAGGCTACCATTCCTATGTCCTTTAACATTTTTTGATGAATTTGTAGTCATTATAAGTATTGAATGTTGTATTCCACACTATGCTTTGCTTTGTTTGTTTGTTTTTTTTTCTTTGAGACGGAGTCTTGCTCTGTCGCCCAGGCTAGAGGGCAGTGGCGCACTCCCAGCTCACTGCAACCTCTGTCTCCTGGGTTCAAGCAATTCCCCTGCCTCAGCCTCCCAGGTAGCTGGGACTACAGGCGCTCACCACCACGCCCAGCTAATTTTTTTTGTATTTTAGTAGAGACAGGGTTTCACCATGTTGTCCAGGCTGGTCTCGATCTCCTGACTTCGTGATCCGCCTGCCTTGGCCTCTCAAAGTGTTGGGATTACAGGCGTGAGCCACCGCACCCAGCCTGCTTTGCTTTTTAAAATGTTGCAAATTACAATTCTTTTGGTTATCTTATCTAATTTTCTATTTTTATGTTATGTGTCAGATTGTCTGGACTTAGAAGAAGACCTGTCCTCTTCCAGCACCCACCCTTCCTCCTCCCCCATCATTCCCAATTCACACGACTTTTTAACTTTCTAATTGGGTGCTTTTTAATATTCATGAGCACAGGTTTCAGGTCACACAGCTTTTTAGAATCATGGGAAAAATAAAGGTAAATAATGGGTGAGTACTCAAGGAGCTCACCTACAAATCAACTTGTTTCAATCTATTTAATCTATTGCTTACGTTCTGATTTTTCATCAGTGTCCTGGTCATTGCTTAACAATGCAAAATTTGTAGATAAAAATATTAATGTTAGGTGAAGCTCACTGACTAGCCTACAATTCAGTGTTACCAATTTTGATACATTTTATCCACATCTCCATTATCTGGTTAACATATCATTTTGCAAAATATTAAAAGATCTTCAGTGCAAAAAGGGCTGTCATGAACAAAGTTTCTTCTTTTTTTAAATAAACTGAGCAGTATTACTATCTAGTTGGCACCAAGGACAGACTGAAATTATAATTTATAATTATGGATTTTTTTCCTCACAGAAATAAAAATAAATAGGTCTTATTGATGAAGACATAGACAGTTTTGCTTCTGTGAACATTTCTCCTTTACACATGATCGGTCCAACTTTTCTCACTCGTTTCTGCCTGAGGTGGAGGTGGGGACTCCATTCTTGACATAATAAATCTAAATTCTTCAACTGTCATTCTCTCCCAAGACACTTCACCCTTTGGTGACTGTGCTGCATTTTCCCATTCTTGCTCTATGTACATTTCATCCTGGGTCTGGCAAGACCTATTTCTTTTTTTTTTTTTTTTTTTTTTTTTTTTGAGACGGAGTCTCGCTCTGTCGCCCAGGCTGGAGTGCAGTGGCGCGATCTCGGCTCACTGCAAGCTCCGCCTCCCGGGTTCACGCCATTCTCCTGCCTCAGCCTCCCGAGTAGCTGGGACTACAGGCGCCCACAACCGCGCCCGGCTAATTTTTTGTATTTTTAGTAGAGACGGGGTTTCACCGTGGTCTCGATCTCCTGACCTTGTGATCCGCCCGCCTCGGCCTCCCAAAGTGCTGGGATTACAGGCGTGAGCCACCGCGCCCGGCAACCTATTTCAAATATACAAAAATGGGCCGGGCGCGGTGGCTCACGCCTGTAATCCCAGCACTTTGGGAGGCCGAGACGGGCGGATCACGAGGTCAGGAGATGGAGACCAGCCTGGCTAACATGGTGAAACCCCGTCTCCACTAAAAAAATACAAAAAACTACCCGGGCGAGGTGGCGAGTGCTTGTAGTCCCAGCTACTCGGGAGGCTGAGGCAGGAGAATGGCGGGAACCCGGGAGGCGGAGCTTGCAGTGAGCTGAGATCGCGCCCCTGCACTCCAGCCTGGGCAACAGAGCGAGACTCCGTCTCAAAAAAAAAAACAAACAATCAAATATACAAAAATTATCTGATACACACAGGAACCCAATCTACTCTCCACAGAGTCTGGAAGGGTTGAAGAAAAGGCCCTTCTGAATGTCTCAGCTTTATCAGCTCCCATTGGGAGATCAGAGGCCAGCAGCCTTCATTAGCCAATAAAAAGAAAATGATGTTTCTTTGCAAGTAGACTGTAGTAAACACCCTATATGTTAAAAAACAAAAAAACAAAAAAAAAACTTACTAAATGTTAGTTTTTCTCTCCAGAATAGATATATAATTCTCGGATTTCCTTGTAATTTTCTCCTAATGGCTGATTATATCTTGCCAGTATAAAGCAGTCCAGTCATCCACCCATTCACTGGACAAATATCTCTTTAATATAAATGCCAGGCACCATTTTAGGTCCTGATGATACACCAATGAACAAGAAAGATGAAGTATTGATCCACCAAGAACTTACATTTTAGTGGGAGAGATACAAAACAAATAGGTATATGATAAGACAAGCAGGGTAAGTAGATGGAGAGCAGTTTTTCAAGACTTCTATGAGCTAACACCTGATTGAAGAGAGGTTGTAATTTTGTGGTGTCCGCATGATCAGGCCAAGTAATCACTTCCTATTGCCCATATATCTTTTAATCATTTGTTTAAAAATAACTCAAACAGGTAGTTCTCAGACTGTTTTCTCATACAGAAGATACTTCTTTGTTAGATTCTTAGTACTACTCATTTTAATAAGCTATATGAGTCCAAAACATTAAAAAAAATTTAGAAAGTAAAGCTGGGTAAAATGACCTCAGTGTAGAAAACTTTTATTATGTGGCCACAAAAGGCACTGAAAACGAAATTACTAGAAGGCCTTAGGGGAATAAAAGGGAAATGTTTAGAAGACATTAAACCTCTGGACGTTTAATTTTGCAACTTCCTCAAATACTTAGAAGACTTCAAAAGTAATTTTGCTTTTGTCTAAACTGAGAAATTATATTGTTCTTTTTCCTCCTTGCTGTCCCTCAAAAGAGTATTAACTCTCATTTTGGGAAGGAATTATTTTAATCATGCCACTGAATGAGAGGAAAATATCCCTTTTCTAAAAAAATTAAAAATTAGAAAAAACAAAGCTCAGTGTAAAGTGGAATTCTCTAGAGAACGCATTGTGCACAAAATGACCTTCCTCAGTGTATTACTGGGATGGAGGGAGTTGCCTCTCTGTGAGGCAGCAAATAAGCCCTGTGACCCCCAGGATCCCGTGACCCCCAGGATCCCCCTCAGCCCCCACAGAGTGTCAATTGCTGTTTCACCCCGGGTTGTTCCAGACAGCCACTCCCAGTCCACTAGAGGGAGCACTTGAGAGGAGACCCATTTGCTTTCACTGCTGTAGATCTCAAATAAAATTTCATCTTAAGAGGCCTGGTGCAGTGGTTCATTCCTGTAATCCTAGCACTGTGGGAGGCTGAGGTGGGTGGATCATGAGGTCAGGAGTTCAAGACCAGCCTGGCCAACATGGTTGAAACCCCGTCTCTACTAAAAATACAAAAGTTAGCCTGGCATGGTGGCGGTAAGCTGAGATCATGCCACTGCACTCCAGCCTGGGTAAAAGAGTGAGACTCCGTCTCAAAAAAAAAAAAAAAGTCATTATAGAATAAAATCCAATTACTTCAGCCTTTATCTTCAAATTTTGGTCATTGTTTGCATTAGTCAAGGTTCTTCAGGAAAACAGAACTAATAGGATGTATGTATCTATGTGTGTGTATACACATATATATGCACACATGTATATATTTATATATACAAATATATGCCTGCATATATATATATACACACATGTATATATTTATATATACAAATATATGCCTGCATATATATTTATATATACACATATTTATTTACAATTCTGTAAAACATTGTATATAAATAAGCCCCACACACACATAAAGCATATATATATAAGGCATATACATGAGATTTATTTTGAAGAAGTGACTCATGTAATTATGGCAGATAGCATGTCCAAAATTTGTAGGTGAGCCAGCACCTTGGAGGCCCAGGGAAGAAAGACTGCTGCAAATCAAATCTGAACGTTTGTCTGCTCTCTAAATATCCTCTTGCTTGGGGAGGTCAGCCCTTTGTTCTGTTCAGGCCTTCAGCTGATTGGATGAACTCTCCTCCCACTACCCTCACCTCAATAAGAAGCATGTCTTAGTTCCTCCAGGCTTCTATAACAAAATAGCCTGCAACAGAAATGTACTTCTCACAGTTCTAGAGGCAGGGCAGTCTAAGCTGCTGGCAGATTCAGTGTCTGGTGAGATCCCACTTCTTGGTTAATAGAGAGTTGTCTTTTTGCTGTGTCCTCACATGATGGAAGAGGCAAGCCAATTCTCTGGGCCTCTAAGGGCATTAATCCCACTCATGAGGGTTCTGTTCTCATAATCTAATCCCCTCCCAAGAGTCCTGCCTCCTAATATCACCTTAGTGACTAGGCTTCCACATATGAATTTTAGAGGTACACAAACATTTAGATCATAGCAGAGGGCAATTTGCTTTACTAAAAATCAGCGACTTAAATGTAAATCTCATCCTGATACACCCTCACAGAAATATCCAGAGTGATGTCTGACCGCCATGGCCTACCCAAGTTACAACAGAAAATCAAACATCATGCTGTTTCTATAAAAATATAGTGACCCTAAAAACAGTTGCTAAAAACTTGTATGACAAAGAAAACAGAAAAATGAAAGAAAGGCAAATTATTTTGGAAATTTACAGTGAACGATATAACCTAAACCCAACAAAAAAGTTTCTGAGACTCAATCACTAAACAGAGCTGGAAGAAGCTTTTAATTCACTTCATTCCACTGTATTTAACAAGTCGCTACTTCAGTCCCTACGGGGTTTCTAATATTATAGAAAGTAATATCATAGGTTATGAAGATTTAGAAAGAATGCTTCTATTTTTGAAATTAATAATCCAGCTAGGACATATTTTCCAGATATTATCGTAATAATATTTTTACATTAAAAACAATTTCTTGTTATTTGGATTTTATTTCCCCTCTCCTTGGGGTTCTTAGTAACACAAATGAGTAAAATTGCTTTCAGTAGAATGCTAGACACCTTGTACTGTTTGCAGGTCTGCTAAACAACAGAATCGTCACCTCCTTGGCAGGTGACCAGCATTAACTATAATGCACATCAAAACAGTCAATAAGAATCACAGATCTGTGGCACCATAGAATAATGGCCTAATTAATCTCTGTTCAATTTCCATTTTTATACCTGCTCCCAAATTCCCATTCTTTCTTATCTGTGAGTTCTTTTCTCATATAAAAACATTTTCTGTGAATATTCCTTCATTCAGTCATTTTTATATTCATTCATGTTTGCATTCAAAGATATTTACTAATAAGTTAGCATAGGTCATACATTTATGAATATTATTCAAACACTGAAGATAAAGACTGAATGATTACCAGAGTGGACAGAGATACATTGCTTTTTAAAAAATCTGAGTCCTTTAAAAGTTTATTGTTTGTCATTTGCAGGAGTATATGGAATACTGAAGTTTCTTCTAATAATATCAAAGGAATAGTTAAAATTCCATAGGGACTAACTGTTACATATGTAAAATAACATAGCCATCTGGTCTGTTTCATTCTTGTTTCCTTAGGAGACGAGTGTTAAGCATGCTCTAAAATATTTATTGAGGGCACATTTTATGCTTATGTTTAGGTTCAGTTTTAGGTATATAGACATTGTAAAAGAAAAAGGAAATTAATTGTTAAGAAAAGGTGCAAGAGGATGATAAAGAGGAAGCCAGAAAGAAAAAGGAAAATACGGTTTCTCTCCTTTCAATTCCTTACCATTACTTCACCATTCTTGTGTGGAAGTGGGAGGACGTGAGTCCACAGAGGGGTAGAAAGAGGCAAATACCATATAAAAGGGATAATTGCAGGTTGGATAACCACACATTGGAACCAAAACTGCTTCCACAAAGGTTATAGGATTTAAGTAGTGCCAAAGACGAAATCTGAGACACATTTAAAATAATTGTTTATTTACAAAATTTGGCACAGGTCCCCATCTATTGCTACTTTCATGTCAACAGGGGTTTAAAGATTTTAGCAACGGAAGTTTTATAGTTAAGAGAGACTGAGACAATCTCTGGAAAGCCTTTTATTACTGTGGGATTCCCTTTTTGGTGTGTGGAAGTGGGAGACCTCCTAAGTGGTGTTCAGGTACACTTGGCAGGCTTGGTTGGGTGCAAGGAGGCAAGTGAGCAGCGTGGAGACTTTCAAAGGCGGGAGTATTGTCCTGGGTTAGGGCCAGTGGTATTTTCTCTGGCCAACCATTTTCTGTAACGAAAGGGTTTGATGAGCTACTTTTCTTGTGACCAAACTGTCTTCATAATCTCTTATGGGGCCGGTGGCTGTCATGGCAGTTTGTCATTAGTAAAGAGATCGAGACCACTCCAGGTTGGAAATCAACATGAATAAAGTGATGAGGTGATGATGAGCATATGCATAGGCTTGCTATTTACACAATGATTAGGCCACCCCAATGAAAGATAATGCGAAATAGAACTTGTGCCTACAGAAGATGAATTTTGAATGCCTAATGTTGAAATGTAGATTTGATGGGATAGAACTTTCCATATTGTTTACAGGGCTTTGAAAACAGGCATGAAGAGAGAACAAGGATGTAAAGAGGTTAGGACAGAGGAGACCCATTACAGAGGAGACCCAGTGTCTTACAACGGAGTCATGACGAAGCACAGGAATGTTACTTTGAATCAATGCTAGCCTTAATGGTCCACTGATCTATGGGAGAAGAAAAAACTTGATATTTAAGCATTGGTGGGAAACACACACACACATACAAAATTTCCGAGTACCAGAGACTGAGGGAAATTTCTACCCAACCTAATTAGTTGAAAATACAAAGCAAGTTTCATGAATACAGCTTGTACAGGGTTAAAAAAAAATACTTAAGCATTACATGATTGCTGTAGGAGCCCATTTTTTGGAAAATTCCCAGGGACTCTTTGAGTCAACTTGTTAAAAACAGAAGAAAGGCTAGCAAAGAAATAGCTTATTTTATGCCTATGATTATAGGATTTCATCATAACATGGGTCACTGAGTGTTATTTTCTTAAGTTCATGCATATGCAGAGATTTAAACTAAATTTGTGTTCTCATCATGTTAAGAGGCCCAAGTTATCAAAGTTACTAACAATAAGTTCTATTCCCCCCGAGAGACATTCAAACCATAATTCTCTCAGTCAAGTTAAAAAAAAAATTAATATTTTGTAAAGTAACCTTTGTCCTTCTTCTCAATATAATCCAAGTGCTAACGCCTTTGGACACACCAATGACAGTCTCTTGATTAAAAAGAAACCACATTAGGGCAGTCCTTTGAATAACATAAGTTGTCTCCTATAATAAAGGAAGACATTAGAGGTAAAAAAAAAAAAAAAAAAAAAAAAAAAAAAGCTTTCAGCACCAATCTTCACTCTCCCTCTCACACCACAGAAGATTCAGAACCAGAGTTTGGAAATGCAGTGGACTTGGGTAAACTGAGGTTTTCAGTCTTCATACTAGTCAGAGGTCGTCATTGATTGCGGCCAGTCGTGATATAACTTTGGGCAGTAATTTTAGTCAATTACTTCCTGCCAAAGTCCCGTGCTCTCTGCTGGAGGCTCCGTTTCTGAAAAGCTCTCCCTCTGCCCTTCTTTCTTTTTCTCTGCACACACAACCCTCACGCAACTTTCATGCTGCCTAAATCAGCCTGTGGGTTAGGTATTTTCTCATTATCCAGATTAAAAGACAGCTTAGTCTCACAGAGATGTAACTGACTGATTGAAACTGATTTTTTCCCCATAGGAGGAACATCAGAATCACCTGGAAACTTTAAAAATTCTAATACCAGACCATAGCCTTCCAATTCTGATTGTGTGGATCTAAATGGGGTAGTTCCCTGGTCTTAGTTTTCACAAGCTCCTTGTCAGACCTCTGAGCCCAAGCCAAGCCATTGCATCCCCTGTGACTTGTACGTATATGCCCAGATGGCCTGAAGTAACTGAAGAATCACAAAAGAAGTGAAAATGCCCTGCCCCGCCTTAACTGATGACATTCCACCACAAAAGAAGTGAAAATGGCCGGTCTTTGACTTGAGTGATGACATTACCCTGTGAAAGTCACTTTCCTGGCTCAAAAAGCTCCCCCACTGAGCACCTTGCGACCCCCCACTCCTGCCCACCAGAAAACAAATCCCCTTTGACTGTAATTTTTCTTTATCTACCCAAATCCTATAAAACGGCCCCACCCTTATCTCCCTTCGCTGACTCTCTTTTCGGACTCAGCCCGCCTGCACCCAGGTGATTAAAAAGCTTTATTGTTCACACAAAGCCTCTTTGGTGGTCTCTTCACACGGACGCGCGTGACACTCCTCATGTCATGTTAACATCAACCAGCAGAGGCTGGGAATACCGATAAAAACAACTCCAGATATGTTAATAGATGTTAGGGAAAGTGGGAGAAGAGGGGACGGTGGATTTGTAAATGTTAAACTTGTTACCCAGATAACTTCTCCAAGTAAAACTTTTGAAAGGATAGTTTTGATTAAGAGAACCTGCCCCTTTTTGGATCTGTTTCACCTGCGAGGAGAAAGAAAAATGGGAGAAAAGGAACCAGCTTTTTACAATAAAAAAATGCAGCTGGAGATTCAGAAGTGGCCCTTCAGGGTGAGGATCTAATTTTCACAGGGAAATTCCCTCTGAAATCCTTCTAGAAAAAAACTCCTGCTATATCATCTCCCACTTATCCACTCATTACCGCTTATCCACTAAACACCCCCCAACTCCCAAACCCCTCCCCCCGGCCAACCCTCCGCCATCTGACCTCTCTTAGTACAGCCCCTGTTTCATGGGGAGGGAGAGCTTTGGAGTTTGGAGGAGAAGGAGGGAAAGGGTGTGTCTGGCCTGAAAGCGATGATTAAAAAGAAGTTTCCACTGAAAAAACACATCTGAGTGGTTCACAGTGTGGCTCCCTTGTATCATCTGCATCACTTGGAAACTTGTTAGTAATGCAGATTAGATTCTCAGACCTCACCCAGGACTTACAAAATCAGCCATGAGGGGCTACGGCTGAGCAGTCTGTCTGAACAAGCCCTCCAGCTGATTCTGGTGAATTCCGGTGCCGGCTACAGTTTGAGAACCACTAGCTATCTCATGTTTTCTCTTGAGCTTCTCTTACCAACCTTGGGTTGCTTGGTTCTTGTTTGTTTTGTAGAGTTTCTCTGTGTAAAGCTTGGCATAAGTAGCTCCACCTTAGAAAAAGACTCCATCTTACGTTTGAAAAGCCATCATGCCAACAGGGACCAGGTGTTCAGCTG
Organism: Macaca fascicularis; assembly: GCF_037993035.2. Classification (NCBI taxonomy): domain Eukaryota; kingdom Metazoa; phylum Chordata; class Mammalia; order Primates; family Cercopithecidae; genus Macaca; species Macaca fascicularis. The sequence continues at coordinate 188,894,092 of NC_088377.1, forward strand.
ACCAATAGAGACTGCACCCAACCAGATAAGGACATAATCATTCACACCCTTTCACTACTAGTCCTCGCCAGAAGACTCTGTGGCCATAAAAAAGAGCAGGAATTCACCGGTCGGAAACCGCTGTCTTAGCAGACGCCATCTTTCTGTCACTTGTGATAAGCACCCAGCATCCTCTGCCGAAGACTCTGCCCACATTAAATTCTCTTCCTTGCAAGACCCTGATGGACCACCCGGATCAGGACGAGGCATTGTTTTGTCCACATTGCTCTTCCTGAACTGGTTTGTTAACCCTTTTTTCCTATCTCCTTTATCTTAATGTTAAATGTTACTTTGTTGTGGAATGTTTAGTCAAAACACATAGATAGATAGATAGATAGATAGATAGATAGATAGATAGATAGATAGATAGATGATAGATAGATAGATAGATATGGTTTGCAATATTGACTGGCCCTTGGAATGACTTGAGCTTGTGTGCCTATGGCTCTGCCAAGTGAATGGGTGGCACTAAAGAGAATTGCCTCCTCTGAAGCTTCAGGTAGCTCATGGCGTTGATGATTGAAGTAGCATTGATGAAAGTCTGACATTATGGAAAGACACAAATATTTGTGGACCTAGTCATGTCTGACCGTGCACTGCTCATGATACTTTCCTATTACTTCGCCTAGAGCCTGAATGGGAAAGGGAGAGACAAGCAACTGACCAACTAGCAAACAAATAAGTAAAATGAACCTACTGTGAATAGAAAAGCTATTTGTGCCCATGGTAATGGCTTATTGCAGACTCTTGTCTTCGGTTTAAAGTTATCTTTGAGTCTCCATGTCTGTAGTTGGAAAGATGCAGATGTTTTAAATCAACAAAGTTGGACCAGTTTGTTCCTAATATTCCTTCCAAGTTTAATTCAATGGATATATGAGTTTGGGGATTAATAAACAGCAAGGAGTAAGAATCTTTGGGAATATAGGAAAAAGTGCTGTATTCAACTGGGAAATATGTACATATTTAAAGACAACTTCTCAGATAAGATGATTATGAGCCCATATTATGTTTTATTTCAAACATGCTGTTGGATGAAAGGTTGCTGAATAAGCTGAATTCAAGATTCTCCCCTAGGTAGAAACATTTGGGTGAGGGGTGGTGGGGAGAGGTCATACAATGAAGAATTGCCTGGTTAAAGATTAGACTACTTGTAAGATGGATTAAAGATGTAGGGGTATAATTAAAAAAAATAAAATAAAATAACTAATATTTACAATTATATTTAACAGTATTTGTAAAAATTTTTATGTTCACATATATTGAAGAACAAATTCAACTTTGTTTGTTAAAAAAACAAACAAAAAAAACAGGTATGTTTCAAAACTGACAGTCAGCTGAGTGGATCTTCCCAGAAAAGTTCTTGAAGTATCATGAGAGTCTATCAGAAAATTACTCAAGTGTTCTATCAGGAATTCTAATTATTTTCAGGAAGGGCTGTGAATTACATCTTGAAAAAAAGTTCTGTCTCCCAGCAGGTTTGGTGACATTTTTTTTCTCAGTTTCTAGTCTCATCTCTTCTCACGTTTTATCTTTTGTTCACTTTTAGTACGTAATTTTAACTTCTTGGATTTCAATTGCTTCCTCTACAAAGCAAGGATAATAATTTCATACCATAATGAAAGAATAAGGCTAGAAAAATAATTTTTCTTTTAGAGTGTTCCAGGTTTTGTAACTGACTAGACTAATCTAAACTATTCATTAAGGGGTAAAGGTGATATGTGTTTTTCAAGCCTTGGATTCAATACTAATTGTAATTCCAAACTCATGGTGGATTGATTTATTCTGTCATGCAGCTGTCACACATTTGCAGTTTCTGCTATCTGTTATATATGCTTTATGCATTTTACAAAAATCAACCCAATTACACGATTACTCTATGATGTAGGTACAAGAATTATCCCCATTTTATAGATGATAAAACTGAGACACTGGGAGTTTAAATAGCTAGCTTACAATCAACAGTGTGCTTTGTGGTTTGTGGCAGAGGCTGGATCTGAACTCAGCTGAAGGCTGCCTCTTGTGTTCAATAAACGATTCACTAGTTGATATCCTGTCATTGCACTTGATTCTCCAAAAATCAGGTTGGACCTTGTCAGGGATCAAATGAAGACTGATAATCCTAAGGAAGTTGAACTTCAGAGAGCCTCAGTGGGAGGGAATAACATGCCTAGTCCAGGTCATTACAATTTAGATTATTTCCTTGCATAGTATTGGCTACTGCCCATTCTGATGCTTGTTTATTTCTGTTACAATCCCCGGTCTCTGGATTGAACCTTCTACACTAGATTGGAGCATAGGCACTGTGATTCACCATTGTTATTCTGGAATCTCATATAGAAAATGACCCAGAAGCACCATTTTTAACAAACCTGGGTTCCCTAGCCACGTAGAAGCATCAGCCAGATCCAGTTGGAGCCAATCCTGCTGATTAGCTTCACAGGTTCTCTGTTTTTATTTTTTTCTTTTTTAGAAAAAGATATGTTACAAGATAGATAAGATAGAACATCGTATTATTGCTTTTTTTTTTTCTCTCTTTTTTAGTGCCCCTGCTATTTTCTTAGAGCATTAAAAGGAAATCACTTTCTCAGATGGTGTGAGGATGAAAGGATCCACATTGGGAACAGGAAACCAAAGTTCTCTGAAGATTTTGAAAGCAGAAAAAGAATAACCAGGTGTACATAATGATAATTAGGAAATAGAAAACCACTGCGAGTAAAACTGTTTCTTCTAGTTTGGGAGGCTCCAAAGTGAATCCCCTGATCTTAGACACAGAGATCGGGTGAAAGGAGCCTTTCCTCTGGGCAGTCTGATGCTGTATGACCTTGATCATTCCACCTCCCAAACAATCCTCAGGCTTTGGGCTGGACGAGTGGTCTCTGGGTACCACTTTGTACCTGAGAGTGCCATTTTCTGAGTGTATCTTCTGTGCCAAGCACTGTGCTGACATAGTATCTATTGGCAACTCTTCATCTTCTATGGCATAAGTCTTACTCTTATTTTAATGACAATGGCCCTCTTTTGTAAGTAACTTGCTCCAGCCCCACAGTAAGTGAGAAAACTGGGATTCATTCCCCTAACCTTGAATCCAAACCAGTGGTTGGGTGTCTTTGTGTGTCTCTGAATTCCTGACCTCTGGGATTCACTGATTTTTTTTTTCATTCATGTGATTTCAGTGGTGTGTTCCCTCCACCCCCAACTCGCCAGGGCCTTTCTGTGAAAATGAAAGATACCAGGCAGGATGCAAGACACAATCTGTTCTCACTGAGTCAGTGAAAACTTCATTTTATTTGAAAGACCCTCTGATCACCAGGTCATTCTTGCTGGCCGTTTACTCAACTCTAAGGTTCTATAAGTTTTTTCTATAATGCCACTTACCATAATACAGTATTTATAATTAGAATGACAAAAACTCGGTTTACAGTAGTTAGCACCTCCAAAGTATCACAAGAAGAGAAAGGAAAAAATGTATCACCAAGTACTAGTATAAAAGTGAAATTCTACTCGAATAATTTTGAATCAGATAGCCATTTCGAACTAAAGGAGTTTTTTTATTCCTTTGTGTTAACTTTAAAAAAACTGTTTTGGTTGATTTTTTTGTGTTCTATTCCTTAAGATAATAGAGAAATGTTTTAAACTTTTAGTTAAATGTGTGCCATGTTTAATATTATAACCATATGATTTTTCCTTTTTTTGATTATATATAGGAAATAACATTTGATTCACTCGAGTAACTTTACAGTTTACAGGGCTTGCTTATATTGGTGAATGTATTTAAGCTCATTCAAAACATACCGCTTGACATCTTAGAATCTGAGATATGACTTCAGGCAACAGTTAAGCCAATTTTTAAATTTCTCATTGCGGGCACTGAATTGAAACGCTGTAATCTTCTCTAGAACTATCTTCTATTTCGTGTTTCAGCAAAGACTTAATTGTTCTTTGAAGAATTTCTAACTCTAAAAATCGTAGCAATTTATATTCCGAAGAAATACTATTATCTTGCTCAGAAAAGAGAAGAGACATAGAATTGCCTTTATTTTTTAAGTTATAATTGCAATCATGTATTGGCAGCACATGTGAACAATTTAGACATTATGGTGGGGACAAAACCTGCAGCAAAGAGCAAAGCGTGCATAATGATCCTCTGCCAAGTAAAATAAGTTCTATTTATGGATTTGTTTATTTAGGTATATTAAGTGTCTAGAGCAGCAGCAATGTGAACGTTACCTTTTGGTTGTTTACCTTTTTCAATACCTATAAATGCTTGTATTGGTAAATATTATTTATATATATATATACACATACACATATATATATATATATATATACACACACACACACACACACACATACACACACACACACACACACAGACACACACAGTCTTGCTCTATCCCCAAGGCTGAAGTACAGTAGTGCAATCTTAACCCATTGCAACCTCCACCTCCAGGGTTCAGGCAATATTCCCACCTCAGCCTCCCAATTAGATGGGACTACAGATGCATGCCACCATGGCTAATTTCTGTAGTTTTGGTAGAAACAAGGATTCACCATGTTGACCAGGCTGGTCTTGAACTCCTTACCTCAAGTAATCTGCCCGTCTTGGCCTCCCAAAGTGCCGGGATTACAGGTGTGAGCCACCATGACTGGTCAAATATTATATATTGCATGCATTGGGCACTGGATATTTTAAAGTCAATTGTGTTTAACTTTGTTCTTATTCTATAATTTTGCACCTCTGGAGGTGAATAAAGTTACCATGCCATATCAAAAAAATGGAGATAAAAGTGATACATTCTAAAATAAAACCACTCTTCCTTTTGCTTGCATATAAATAATAGGTAGAGGTCTCTGTACATACTTTATTTTTATGTTTGTTTGTTTATATATTGAGGTTTCGTCAACCAGGCTGGAGTTCAGTAGTGCAATCTCCAGCTCACTGCAGCCTCTGCTTTCTGGGTGTAAGGGATTCTCATTCCTCAGCGACCAGAATAGCTAAGATTACAGGTGCATACCACCATGCCCAGCTAACTTTTTTTGTATTTTTAGTAGAGACAGGATTTCACCACACTGGCCAGGCTGGACTCAAACTCCTGACCTCAAGGAATCCACCTGCCTCAGCCTCCTGAAGTGCTGGGATTACAGGTGTAAGCCATCACACTTAGCCCATAATTTAATAAGGAAAGTGATGGGTGGCATGGGACTTTGAAAACTAAGACCATATACTTAGTATTTTAAAATAAGATTTTTTTATTGATATAAACCACATTGAAGCGAGGAAGACTGGGTCATCGTCCAGCAAAGATTGCACCTTATTTTCTTACCATACTAAAGTGGCAGGACCTATGGTTGGTGGGGAAGAAAGACCTTGTGACCTAGAAGGAGAAAATGAGATCTTTTGATTCTGAGAGTGAGAGAGAAAGATGGACACTGTCTTCAGATTATAAAATTCAAAAAGCCTACTGAAGGGGCGATGAGAGCTACCCTTGAAGGGGGCTCTGCATTCATTTAGGGACATATAATGTTATGCTCTCCATCATGTTAGCATAGGTCACTAGGCGTAAAAATGGCATGATAAGCGATCTGCAGGTATTAAATGTAGGAGCAGTATACAGTAGTATACAGGACGGAAAAAGGCCCTTGAGTCCAGAAAGCAGGCGGAGTCAAGAGTGATAGCCTGGACTAAGCGGTAGTAAAGAGAATAAAGAGGTAGAATGGTAGAAAATATCTCCCAAAGAAAAACTAGGCATACTACATAAAATTACAGAAGCAGGAGCAGGATGACAAATGGGTTCTACATTTGAAACCTGAGGACTAACATGTGAAGTTGCCTCTGAAGAGATGGTAAGGGTCCCTGCCTGTGTGAGGGGAGTGGTGGGGGACAGGACAGTTAATAGACACATTGAACTTGGTGTCACCTGCGTAATTCAACGAAAACATGCAGTGGTGGTCAGGGGAAGATTTGGATATAATAAGTTGAATCACAAGACTGACTTTGAAGACTCCAAAAAAATACTAGAAAAAAAATACTAGATCTGACATTTTACTGATAATTTACAATTCTTAATGGGATAAAAAGAAAAAAAAATAGGCATGGAAACGAAGGAATAAATTGTAGGTATTATGAGAAAGAAGAAACGTGGACTAAGAATTTTATCAAAGAAGGGATGCTAAAAGGTGTCAAAAACACTTGGGTATCAAGAGAATGAAAAGGCTTTGGTTTGGGGGGAAAAGGCTCATTGGTGGCTTTTGAGGAAACAGTTTTAGTGGAGAGATGGAGTTGCTTTGATTAAGAGGAGGTAAACAGCTAATTGTAGAAGTGAGCTAGGGCAATGCCCATCAGGCAGTCTCTTGAGATCCAGTGAAACATTGAGGCTTAGAAGGCAATTATTGATCACATTCAGAATCAGCTTACACAGAAGTCTATTGAACAGGAAGCAAGCCTGCCAAGCAGGGCAACATCGATAGTTCTTTTCACTGGGAATCTTTGCAGCGGATCACTCAGCAATCTAATCAGATAACCTGGGAGCACATCTTTGGGGCTCCTGGTAACAGCTCAGGTGCAAGGAGATGAAATGCACAGTGGGTGAGTGCAGGGGCCTCCTGCTATAATAGCCTCCTTCTAAACAAGGGATATTCCTCTCATAAACACTCCTTAGGCACAAAACATACCCAGTTACAATACCACATGTATGGAACTCCAAAACTATGGTACTGCCATCAGGCATTCCTAACTTACTGGTATTTCTCCAATACAAGTACAATTTATTTTTTAAAATGACACTAGGAAATTGGGAGACCACAGATCAGGATGAGCATGAAGAAGGAACCCTCCGTGTGAAGGAAGTTAAGGATCTTTTACATGGAGGGTGATAAAGAAAACTAAGTGAAATGACTCACTTATAGAATCCAGGCTTCATGAAAAATATGGAACTTGGGGAAATGTAATAGGTTGAGTGACTAGATCAATAGTGCAGGTTCAGAGGGGGATGGAGAGAGGCAACAGAACAGATTGCATCCATTCAGTATTGAACAAAGTCTAAAATACATAATGAGTGCAAATAAATATTTGTTTGATTAAAATACTGAGTGCAAACGGGAGCACCAAGTTCAACATCTTAGTGTTTAGATGGATGACATACAATGATGATGATAGTTTGCTAAAGAAGTAAATAAGTACAAATAAAAACAATATACAGATAGACTTTCAAAGTAATAGATGGCAAGAAACCACAGGAAATACAACCCTGTTGGTGAAATCACTCAATCATTCAACAGTCTTGAGTAAAAACAAAATTGGTTATTAAGTGAATCTGTTTAATTTTATTTTAAAATTATTTTTATTAATTGATGCAAAGTTGTACATATTCATAGAGTACATGGTGATATTTCAATACATACAACGTTTGGTGATCAGATCAGAGTGACGAACACATCCAGCATCTCAAACATTTATTCTTTGCATTAGGTGCATTCAATATCCTCCTCCTAGCAATTTGAAACTACATAACAATAAATATATATTAACTGGACTATCTCCATTAATGCTCTATGTAGCCATATCAGGAGTCCTTAGACTTTTTCCTTCACATTTTTTCTGCTTGCTTACAACACAAGCATGTATGATTGCAGCGCCCCCTGACTGTTCTCCTGTACTTGAAGAAATGTCCAGTCCCCTGAATGAACTCACCTGTAACCTGTATGATACCCTCTAAATCCAGCTATAAACTATAATAATCAGCTCATAGGTGAAAAAGACAAAGTTGAAGATTAGGGGTGCAAATGAACATGGAGATGATCCAATATAACCTCTGTGTTTTGTTGATGTGGAAACTGAGGCCTGGGGAGTTAAGTGACCTCCGAAACTTGCAGGTCTTGGTAACAGTTGTGAACATGAATTCCACATCTAGTGCTCTAGACTAGCCCATGCTTTTGTTATGCCCAGACCGTTTATTCCCCGAAGAAGACCACCAGAGTCCAGAGTCAAAGCTAAACAGCAAGGATCTTTATTACAGGTTCGAACCTGGAGCTCTCACTTGCTCGTGAAACGAGACGGGCAGGAGAGCTCCCCCACTGAGCTCCGAACAATGTTATATAGTCTAAGAAAAGTGGGCATAGAGTTATTATACAAATCAGATATATGATTGGCTAGTGTTTGAACAAGGCGATTTGGCTAACTATGATTGGTTCCTGCCATTTCTGATATTTTGGTTCAAACTTTGAGGCGGGAGAGCAGGTTTATGGCAGCAAGAGTTTATCTTACTTAAACACGTCTTGTGACCTTGCCTCAGAACTTACAAAATCTCTGGTATGTGCAAAACAAAATCTCTGGTACGTGCAGAAAACCAGGTACTCACAGAACTTACGAAATCTCTGGTATGTGCAAAGATTAGAGAGCAGAACAAAGGTGTAGCGGGTGGGGGGCGGGTACACATCTATCTTTGTGTCCTTTCACTGTCTTCATTAATTCCAGTGAAAAAGCATAGCAGTTTAGTCCTCCCAACACCCATGTGTGTTCCCACATTCCCATTTCTACAATCTGAATTGTTTTTTCCTGGATGAGTCCTACGTTTCTTTATCAAATTCTAAAGCTTCAGAGTGAAAGCAGAGGCACAGCTGGACTATATTTATAAAGCAGATGGAAATATGGGATGGTTTCACATGGAAGTCTACAGGTACAAGTCACATAACTATATTTTAAGTGAGCATCCTGTAATAGCTTCCTTCCTGTGTGTGTTATTGGTTGTAGCTTGTTGTGGTCAGAAGACATATATTTAAATCTGTTCCCTCTAGTTTATCAGGTACCTGGCTGTAGGTGTATCACTTAACTTCCCTGGGTATCAGTTGAAAGATCGTTATATCTAGTGGTCAGAGTAGTTTTGAGAATGACATAAGGTTAAAATGTATAAAATCACAAGACATTTTCCTCAGTACATTTGTTTTCTCTTTTTACTTTTCCTCCAATTCTGCTATCAGAGCTCTGGAGGGTATTACCAATACATCTGTCATCTTTCAATATTAATGGCTCTCCTGTTTCTTTAAAATACCTCAGTGATGTATAAATAGGAAAAATATTACTTTATATGACAATGACATCAAGAAAAAGACAAATAAGATCTGAGTTTGCTAAATAAGTAACAAAAAATATTAAGTAAACAGTATTTGTAAGGTATATGAATTCTTCAAAGAAGACAACGTTTACACAGGGTGAAATTCAAAGATAATTTTCTACTGTAGAACCATATATGGAGGGCATTTATGGCAAATACAAAGCAGTGTTTATATCATTTGCATGTGTGTGTTTATTTTTAAAAAGACTTCAATGAAAGCCAAGAGCATCATCTTAAAAGTGAATCCCAAAGATTGAAGCTGTTTTGTTCAAAGGAGTAGACTTCCTGAGGTTTATGACAAGTCAATGCGAGGGTCAAATTAAAAACACCTAGAGAAGTAGAGAATGCTGTATTCTTTATACTATCAAACCTAAATACTACTTCTCTCAATTAGGTTTTTGCGAAAGATTGATCACATAAATTCTAGATCATATAGGTTATCTCCCTAAATATGAATACAATTTTGAGAGTGTTTAGTGTTTATAGCTGTAGCTGAGTACATTTTCTATTATCCCTCCCTCCCCACAAAAGAATAGATTCATTATTGAGTCAATACTGTTGGAGACGATTGGCAAGTCAAATGGTTTTGGAAAGTAAAGTGGATTTCCGAACAGAAAATGTTTTTCCATGGGAACTCTGGAAAACATCAAGGACAAAGGCAAACTAAAAGTTGAAGATGAAGAAAGGTAATGAGCCACATCTAAGAAAAACTTTAATATTCATGGTTTCCCAGTTTGCAACTTAATGTGAAGTTTGTTCACATAGATCTGAGAAAATATACCTTATTATTGTGAGAGAGGACTTAAGAGGGATTCTCTAGCATGGTTCAGGTGAGGCTTTAATAAGTAAAGGCAAAAATGTTTTTCTGTTTCAAGTCTCTAAGATACATTTCATGTAAAAGCCCGTAATATACAAAATGCAAGCCCATACCTCTGAGTCAAAGATTCAAAAGCACGTTTAACATTATGGGGAAAAAAATCAAAAGAAAAAAGCCTTGTAGATTATCTTCAAGCATTTGAAATTAATTCCAAGCATTCATTAAAAATAGAGGACACGAAAAGTCTGAAAATATTACAGTATGCATGAGATGACAAATGGAAATTAAATGTGTACTATCCACACTATAGTATAATATTTCAGAGAATATGAAAATTAATGGTGATACCATAGAACCTGTATAATTTTTTTCCTCCATGATTTTGTAGGGAATATGGAATTCTGTGAGAAGACCTTGTAGTTCTCATCTTGTACGATGTTCTTTGAAGGCAGGTGCATATTCCTTGAGTTGTGGTCTTGTAATTATTTAGTTGTGAGGTGTAACCAATGGGCTCACCTGCATGAAAGGATATTATTGGCTCTCTGTGGATGGGGAAACTCAATGATAGTGATTCGCAAAATGTGGTTCCCGAACCAGCAGCATCAATATTAGTCTAAAACTTGCAAAAAGGTAAATACTTGGAACTCACTCCAGGACAACTGAATTGGAAACTCTGATGATGGGTCCAACAATCAGCGTTATTGATATGTTTTCCAGAGAATTCCATCGCAGCTAAGTGTTAAAAACTGTAGTCTCTGGTAAAATCCAAGGCACAACCAGACACATCTCTGTCCACATTTTACAGTCTCTGGCAATTCATACTGAACCACTTGTAATAAACATATGTTATGTGGGGCTCACCCTAATGTTATGCTTTTCACTTTTGAATGATTTATTAAAAATATAGTAATGTCCTTCTAATTTCTCAGCAGTGTATCTTTTTGGTCACCCATTAAATCACATGAGAAACGTTTAAATTTCTGTTATCCTGGCAGTGCACTGAGATCCAGACATCACCAGGTTAAAGCTTCTTTGGGTGATTTCAATGTGCAGCTACATCTTGGAACTACTTCATTATTAAGCAAATTTCTCAGCTTGACTATGCATAAAAATTACCAGTTCACCTTCTGAAAACATACTCTCTACCCTCTGAGATTCTGATCAGAAGGTCTAAGATAGTTCCTAGGTTGTTGCATTTCTAAATAGCTCCACATATAATTCTATGTTGTGCAGTCAATGTTGGTACCAATATTTGGAAGCTCTAGAGAGGAAATCTCCCGGTACTAGTTCTTGTCAGGTAGTAAAGGGATATTTAAAAGCAAAACAAAACAAAACCAAACCCTACTATCATGCAGAACAGCTCACCTATTGCAAGTTTTTGATCTTTAGGTCAGAGAGGTGACCTTTTAGCGCAAATATTATTTGAATGGTGTTTTCAGGTTACTTTCATTGGGAAAAAATAAAAAAAATTATCCATGACTATTCAGTGATACAAAACGGTTAGCAGAAGCTAAAGCTAAAAATGAGGGTATTATGAGATCCAACTGTTTTAAAACTTCAGGTTTGGGAATCTTTGTTGCTTAGAATTTTGTAATCGGAACAATTATTCTGAAAGAATTTGAATCATTAGGCAAGCATCTGTTCAAGTAAAACTGATTGGTTATTTGCTGGCAAAGCAGAAGATAATTTAAGAATCATAATGAACTACAAGCTAGACATAAGTCAGGATTATAACACTTATTATAACCATGTATAATGATAAAATTTCTCATTATATTCATCCAAATATTTTTGGGTGCTTACCATGAGCCAGGCACTGTCTTAGGAGGCAAGCAAAAGTTACAAGGAATGGATAATAATCTTTTGTTATAAAACGTAGATTGTTCTTAGGACCACAATTCAAAGAGGATGTGTGAGACACAAGTTCGAGAAGGGCAGCAAAAGTGAATGTGGAACATACTGAAGGATTTTACAACACACTTTGAAATGTTTAAAAAACCTGCAATGATTTTACTTGAAGACTGCGGAAAGACAGATTGCTAAAGCTCAAGCATTGAAAGGGAACTAAATATAACTATAGGGTGTGTTATGGGCTAAACTGTGTTCTCCTACAAGTCATATGTTGAAATCTTAACCCCTGCTACCCTAGAATGTGACTGTATTTGGAGACAGAGGCTTTAAATAACTAAAACAGGGCTGTTAGGGTGAGCTCTAGTTCAATCTCACTGGCATCCTTAAGAGGCGATTAGGACACAGACACACACAGAGGGAGGGGTATGAAAGGACACAGGGAGGCCGGGCGCGGTGGCTCACATCTGTAATCCCAGAACTTTGGGAGGCCAAGGCGGGTGGATCACGAGGTCAGGAGATCGAGACCATCCTGGTTAACATGGTGAAACCCCCGTCTCTACTAAAATTACAAAAAATTAGCTGGGCGCGGTGAGGGGGTGGCGCCTGTAGTCCCAGCTACTTGAGCGGTTGAGGAAGGAGAATGGCGTGAACCCGGGAGGAGGAGCTTGTAGTGAGCAAGATCGTTCCACTGCACTCCAGCCTGAGAGACAGAACCAGACTCTATCTCCAAAACAAAAAAAGACACAGGGAGAAGATGGCCAACTACAAGGCAAGATGCCTCAGAAGAGCCCAAATGTACTGATAACTTAATCTTGGACTTCTAGCCTCCAGTATTATGGGATAATACATGTCTATTGCTTAAGCACCCAGTCTGTGTATTTTGTTATGACAGCCCCAGAAAACTAATACACATAGTAACTTTCTGTAGACACAGCCTACAGTGTAACAAACATGAGGCAATTAACTGAACATTGGAACAAGACTTAGTTGGCCAAAGGTAGTGGCGCATGCCTCCAATCCCAGCATTTTGGGAGACTGAGGCAGGTGGATTGCTTGGGTCCAGGAGTTCAAGACCAGCCTGGGCAATGTGGCAAAACCCCATCTCTACAAAAAATGCAAAAGGTTAGCCAGGCATGGTAGTGTGGTGATGCATGCCTGTGGTCCCAGCTACTCTGCCCTGGAGGCTGAAGTGGGAGGATCGCTTCAGCCCGGGAAGCAGAGGCTGCAGTGAGCCGTGATCATGCTGCTGTCCTCCAGCCTGGGTGACAGAGGGAGACCCTGCCTGGGAGAAAAATAAAAATTAAAAAAAAAAACAAAAAACTTCTGACTATAGGGATTATCTGGGAGTCTGCAAGGTCTTCTAAAAGGTGGTATTTTAAATTTTGAAAGTTACCTATTTTTAACTCCTGGTAGAAGTAAACATTGTTTTTCCTTGAAAACATAAAACAACAGGAACATCTCAGCATTGATCTGTCATCTCTTTTTGGACCAGATCAAAGATCTGCCTGAAATAATTTGACTTATTCATAATAGTAAATGGTATTAGAGTGAGGTTATAGTACATGATTTGTGTCTCTCATCTCTTACATACTGTGTGCTCTCCCTGGAAGGAGTGAAGCAGACTGAGGGGCCACATGGTCCTACAGCATAGAAATCATACATAGAAATTGATTCAGCTCTGATGTATACATACGGATACCTCAATATTTAAATGTGACCTCTGTCTCATTTCTCCATTTCCCTAAATAATTAAAAATCAGTTCACTCTTCGAGGAATCATTTTGAATGAATTGAAGAGTAATTTGCAAAGCAAGACATATGGGGAAAGAACGTGCATGTGTGTTTGAGTCTAAATCACATTTGGCATGAGGTGCTCGGGATTCAGAGAACTGTCTTGCATTATCCTAGCAGTCAGTGGAGGCCTTAGCCTTCCAACCTAGGAAACTCTACAGATGTAAGCAATGAGTTTGCTTTATTTGATTGCTATTTATATGACAGTGACAAACAGATATGAGGTAAACCTACTGTTTTCAAAAGGTCAGACAAAGGCAAGGAAAATAGAAGCAAATGAAGTAAACACATGAAAAATGATGACTCAAAGTAAGATACACTTATGCAGGGCCTGAAATCAGCTCTTGCTTCAATATTGCAATATGAGGTTCTCAAGAGAGGACTGTAATCCAAAACCGTTTCCCCAGAGAAGCATGGGATTTTACAGTCAGATATTTATTTATTGTGGGAAGTATTTTTAAACATCTTTCAAAATGCCAGTACTTAGTGTCAATGTGTTTTTAGACCCTCTCTCCTCTGTGAAAGAGATACGTAGAATGGTGGAACAAGGTAACAGTCTAAGGGGAAGTGGGCTAAAATTTCAGGAAGTGAGGGGTTGTGAATAGAGAGTCTGAAATGGAGTGTCTGAGCTGCAGGACGAGCACGGTCACTTACTGGCCCCTGCAGAGCCTGTGCCCACCAGGGCATGTCAAACCATCTGATGCAGCTGCTCCAGGCTGGCCTCGTCAGGCCATCTCCCAGCCTCAGGCCGAGGAGCTGCCTGATGAGGCCAGCCTGGGGCAGCTGCATCAGAACCCTACAGCTGTTAAGAACCTTTATACCCGCATCCACAATAACACCAAGGTCACACAAGATTTCAAGCACTGGAGGATGCAGCAAGACAGGTGATAGCATCAGTGAGAACTTTAAATGAGCTACAAATGTAACAGTGTTCCCATTCTTAATTTACCGTTTTCCTAAACAGCTATGAAGTATTTGATGTGAAACTCAAAAGACGTATTGAGGTCCAGGAAATTGAGGCCAAGCTCCATTTTTCAGACAGAGGTTTCAAAACCTGCATCAGGAGGGGGGGTTATCTATGTATTAAGCCTTCTGCGAAGTTCAATAGATAGACTCCTGAGAAGGCAAGTCTTGCCCTGTAGAAAGGGCTCCATCTCTTAGGCACCTGAGACCAAGGTCACCATTAGCATTGCTCAGGTTGTACTTCAGAAGTTCTCCCAGGTAAGGGAGGCGTGACAGTTGAATTCTAGCTCCTGACAAGCAGGGCTGTGTGGGTTCCCAGGAGATGGATCACTACTACTTTATATGCATAAAGATTTTTTATTCTATTTTAAGTTCTGGGATACATATGCAGGACATGCAGGTTTGTTACACAGATAAACGTGTGCCATGGGGCAGCAGCCATCACGATAACTCCAGGCCACCATTTTTCCCCTGCTGGTGCTGGGGAGACTGGATGGCTTGATTCCAAGAGGTAGTGGCCCCTACAACTCAGCACACCAGCTGTGGCAGATCGTGGCCAGACTGCCTCTTTAGGGCAGACTCTGACCCATCCCTCCTCACTGAGTGGGCCCTCCCTGCAGGATCTCCAACAACTCCAGTCAGGGGCTTAGGGATCAAACTGGTCTTCCTGGGCCTGAGCCCCTAGTGGGAGGGGTGGCTGTGGTCTCCATGGACCAGCAGATTTAGTCTTTTCTCCTGCTAGCTCTGAGGAATCCGGACAGCTCAGATGAGTGGGTTTCCCCTGAGCACAGCACACTCCCTCCACCAAAGGACAGTCAAAGTGCTTTGTTAAGTGGGTCCTGGATCCCATGCCCCCCCCAACTGGGTGAGACTTCCCAACAGAGGTTTCAGATACCTTATCCAGGAGCAGTCCTGATGGCATCAGATCAGTGCCCCTCAGGGACAGAGATCCCAGAGGAAGGAGAAGGAAGCCATCTTTACCTCCTTGGGTAACATCTCCAAGTGTGGGAGGGACCAGATGAATAGGGTCGGAAGTGAATCCCCCGCAAACCAGGGCACCCCTACAGAAGAGGGACCTGACTATTGAAAGAAAAACAAATAGAAAGCACCAACAACAGCATCAACAAAAGTCCCCACGAAAACCTCATCCAAAGGTCAGCAGCCTCAAAGATCTAAACCAGACAAACTCATGAAGATGAGAGAGAATCAACGAAAAAATGCTGAAAACTCAAAGGCCAGAGTGCCTCTTATTCTCTAAATGATCACGACACTTCTCCAGCAAGGGCACGGAAGTGGGTGGATGATGAGATGGATGAATTGACAAAAGTAGGCTTCAGAAAGTGAGTAATAAATTTAGCTGAGCTAAAGAAGCATGTTCTAACCCAACACAAAAGAGCTAAGGACCTTGATAAAAGTCTATAGAAGCTGCTAACTAGAATAACCAGTTTAGAGAGAAACATAAATGACCGGATGGAGCTGAAAAACACAGCACAAAGACATTTTCAATGTACCAAGTCCTATGGCATTGAGACCACATCTTCTTAACTTTTTAATTTGAAAAAGTTGTAGAGACAGCCCCTATTTCCCTTTGTGGTGTATCAGCCTCAGGGATCTTGGCTGGTGGACCAGCATTGGGATCTTTCACAGCGTGATTTACCTCCATGCTTCTGGTGCTCTGAGTATCTGGATGCTCTGAGACTATTACTATGAAGAACAAAGTCATGTTAAGGTATTTCTGCAGCCTAAGAGAACTGCAGCATGCTGTTCACTGAGAAATTTGTGCTTCCATAAAAAATAATTTTAAAACCCTATCTATTATTGCAGTGAGTAAAATGAGATTTGGAGCCTATTGTTGGATTTAATCATTATTTTTATGGCAGAACTGGGGTTGTGGGAGTAGTTATAACCAGTTGTGTTTTTTTAATCTCTTTTATTAACTCATTTATCATAAGCAAAATTCAGTTTCTGACCTTGGTGCTTTATTTAAGTTTCCAACTTATCTGTTTCTTAGCATGTTGTGTATTCCCATTTTAAGTCTGTAAGGGTTATAGAATACTTATTTCATTTTCTCTGGCAGAAACTGTTTAGCACTCTAGGACAGTGTTATGGTTAAATAGCAAAAAGAAGAGATAATTTTGAAATTAAAGCTACTTAACAGTAAGGGGCACGGAAGGCTACGTATCAAAGCAATCTACACTTAAGCTTCATTTTCAATAGGGGATTTTCTATGGCCTCCTGGCTTTCTTGCTTAGCTGAATCCCAGATTTCTGATAATCAGGACAAGAGAAGAAGAGACAAAGGGCGAACACAAAAAGTCATTTAGAATAAATGTATGTCATATGATAGTACAAATGAAATGCTTTTGGCATTGCTGTATCCATATTCCTATAGGTTACATCCACTGATTCTTTTTACATCTAACTACATTGCATAGCCCTGTAATACTTTAAAAATTTCAAACAGAGTAATGAAAAGCATGGAAATTCAAAAGACAACAGTGAAAGTAATGGGAAACAGTATTAATGTCCAGTGGTTGAATGTCAATGAGTGATACTCAACGATTGAGGAGTAAATAAGATGAATTTAGCTTTGATGGTGATGTCCTCTACCAGAATCTTGTTTCCTTTCATGTTTTTGGTACGCATCCTTCCTCTCTCTGATGTCCTGTTTCAAAATTTACCCTTACTATTAAGGTTTTCCTATTATGCTAACCAAGGTTAACACTTCTTTTCCCTGAATTCCTGTAATAGTGCTGCTATCACTCAACTGTGGACTTGGTGAGGGCAGAAATATGGGAATATGATCAGTTTGCATCCCATCAGACCCCTAGCACTGTTAGCATAGAATTGGGATTCACTTATTTGTTGAATAAATAAATGTCTGGATGAATAATTGTCATAAATTTTGCACTTAATTTTCATAGTACTCTCATAAAATTGATACGTGTTGAGTGTGTTTTCGATTATAAAAATCTTAAAGAGAGAATCAGTGACTTTCACCTCTTCATTTTCCTACCCTCACAATCCTCAGTTCTAACTATTGAGATTAATCTCACGAAGTAGAGTACAAGGTACCCAATGGAAGTCTGGAGTCATCCCTGTGATATTTCCGGTCTTCAGAGAACGGCGTTTGTGGTTGTGGTGAGAAGCAGTGGAATGTGCCTCCCACGCACACCGTCTTTCACTGTTCCCTGAAATCTGGCCCTCTTAAACTGCTTGTAACCTACTTTGTGCTGACCCATGCGCTTTAATAAGAAAGGTGAATACATAAGCATTACAGTCCAACAATTTTTGAATTATTATAAAAGGTATTTAATGCTATCAGATTAGAATGAATCTACCAATTGTAGACATTTATTAAGTGTCTGCTATCTAAAAATTTAATGTATTTGCATCCTCTTTTTTGACACTCTCATTCATTTGACACTTATTCACTTCAGTGTTTTTAAATATAATACATACAGATAATGACCAAATTTATATCTTGCTGCACTGACTTCTAAACTCTATGCAGCCATAAAAAAGGATGAGTTCATGTCCTTTGCAGGGACGTGGATGAAGCTGGAAACCATTCTCAGCAAACTAACACAGGAACAGAAAACCAACACCGCATGTTCTCACTCATAAGTGGGAGTTGAACAATGAGAACACGTGGACACAGGGAGGGGAACATCACACACCGGGGCCTGTTGCAGGGTGTAGGGTAGGGGAGGATCGCTTGAGGAGAAATACCTAATGTAGATGGTGGGTTGATGGTGCAGCAAACCACCATGGCATATGTATACCTATGTAACAAAGCTGCACGTTCTGCACACGTATCCTACAACTTACAGCATTATAATGATAAAAAAAGCAATAATGGAGATAGCATTAGGGATGTCAGAAGGAGAGCAAGTTTGATTTCAGGTACACTGAGTTTTTAATGTCAAAAGAGATTTAAACTATACAGTCCAACATTTTGGAGAAGGATTTAGATTATTTTTTTTTTCTTATTACACAAATGAATCAAAGAATGAAAGATTTTATCTTCTCAGCATGGATGCATCCAAGTTTCATGTAGTTGAAAGCTTTATACAAATTGGAGGTAGGGGACCTCTTAAAATGATACAAAATTACAAATTAAAGTACTAAATGGAGTCTTTATTTAGAATGAAAAAAACCAATAACAAATATTTGGACCTTGGGTGCTCGAGTCTCTAATTTTTTTAAGGTCTCAAGTGCTTTACTAGAAATACTTATAATGTTATAATGAAATGCTTCCTGAGTGTAACCTGGCTTCCCTTCCTTAGAAGAGAACAGCTAGAACTCACACGGTCCTGAATCTAAAGCTTCATCCACCTTGCGGTAAATTCTCCTCTGGTTGATTGGTCCTTGAGGACTCATAAAGACTTATTTTGTGTGTATATATGACCATAAGATATTTCAAAATGCACTTTTATTTCTTCTTTTTACGTATCTAGGGTAACTTTTAGGTTAAAACATGTTTTATTTAGGCTTTTCTAATTGCAAAAAACAAAGATTCTCTCAATCTATTTCAGCAGAGGGAAGGCTTAATTCAGGAGCTGGGAAAGTGTTCACCCACTCAACATAACCATGTTGGATATATGCTGCAATCCAGACCCTATTACATACCAACACAGCACCTTCCATCAAGGAGAAGGAGCGAGTTAGAATCATCATCACATAAATACATGTGCAACCAACTGCAGTAGCATTATGAGAGACACAGTACACTGAGCACATTTGACAAGGAAACAAGAAACCAGGTCACTTGGGTTTTGTTTACATGTTTGCTGTATTCCTCTTGTTTTTGATGATGTTGCGGGAGGAGACAGAAGGGCCAGGACAATCAAGATTTTTCTGAGCAAGGATTATTTGAGCGGAGATTTAAGCATGGATAAGAATTTTCTAGGTTAAAGCAGTAGAAATGAGGGATATGAGGTTTCAGGCCATGGAGTTAAGAGAGAAGAATAGCTGGTTGCAGTGGCTCATACCTGTAATCCTAGCTACTTGGAGGCTGAGGCAGGAGGATTCCCGGAGGCCACGAGTTCCAGACCAGCCTGGGCAATATAGTAATACGATTGTCTCTAAAATATATTTTTAAATTAAAAAATGTATTGGGTGTGGGGGCATGCTCCTGTAGTCCCAGCTACTCATGAGGCTGACATGGGAGTATAGCTTGAGCCTAGGATTCTGAGGCTGCAGTGAGCTATGATTGTACCACTGCACTCTAGCCTGGGCAACAGAGTGATACCCTATCACTAAAAAATTTAAAAGAATACAAACGTAATACATAACACAGTAACTCAAATCTGAGGTTGATTTAGAATTCACAATAGTTTCAGTGAAAGCAAAAAGTCATGTCTCTTTTTTCTATATCTATTCTGTCTAGTTCATGAGTACCAGCCACAGGTACCTATGAGCCCTTGAAACGTGGCATCCCAAATTGAGATGAGCTTCCATTGTGAAATACTCAGTATGTACTAGTATGTAAAAGGCTTTGTATGACAAAAAAAAAAAAAAAAATGCAGGACATCTCATTACAAACTTTCACATTGATTGCATGTTATAATAATAATCCTTTGGATATTGGGTAAAATAGATATGAAAATTAAGTCTCTGGTTACTTTATCCTTTTATTAAACGTGGCTACTAGAAAATTTAAAATCACACATGTAGCTTAACTTTGTGGCTCCCATTATATTTCTGTTGGACATTGCTATTTGAGCAATGGCTCTTAGCCCTGGCTGTAGGTACATCACCACCTACCAGGCCACACAACAGACCTAGGATAGTAGAATCTCTCAGGGCATCTGCATTTTAGACAAATGACCTCATTTGTTACTAATGATTGTCACACAGGTATTCCACAGGCTGTTCCTATAAATGCCATGGCTCAGATGTGTGTGCTATATATTGTGTCTGCTTCCTTCAGCCCTTAAGCCTCTGGTAAGCTGTCTCTTTGAATCTAGTCAGAGTCCAGGAATCTTTTCCTGCTAGCGTAGCCTCATGTGCGAAATAATTTGTGTTAATTCGTTTGCCAGTAGGATGACTGCCATGGCAGCCTCCACTCTGGATCTACTCTGGTAGGGATTGGTAAGTCATTTTTAGTCCATGGCTCTTCTTTTCCCTGTAGGAAGCCCCCACCAGAGATAAAACTAGAACCGCTTTTTGTACCTGATTTTTCAGAAGTCAGCTTCAGAATGGATTTGTAGAAAATCTTGTATCTCTGCCAGCTCATTACACTTTGAGTAACGTTACTGAATGTAGAATTTAAGTTTTTAAAACAGAAATGTAAGTAGTTTCATGAAAGAACAACTTGTATAGATCATGATAACACCTTGTTAAATTGAATAGATCCTTCTCTTAGCTGCTAAGTAAGTTGATGTTCCTTTAAAATACCATTCATTTGAGAAGCAGCAGGAATAAGTGTAGTGTTTTTTCTTCTCTCCATTTAACTCCAGCTTCATGAGATTATTTATTTTATTAAATAAATTCAAGCCACCTCTAACGTGTTTTCAATTTTTGCAGCATGATGTCTAATGTCTTTATATGGAGTGTAAAAACTCTCACAGTCTGGTCCAAGTCCAGTTTGGTTCCCCAGTTCTCCCTCTGCTCCAGACACCCTGAATGCCAGCCAGACTGCAGTTCACATTATCCCTAATGCACGCTCTGTGTATTAGTCTGTTTTCACACTGCCGGTAAACACATACCTGAGACTGAGTAATTTATAAAGAAAAAGAGGCTTAATGGACTCACAGTTTCATGTGGCTGGGGAGGCCTCACAATCCTGATGGAAGGTGAAAAGCACGTCTTACGTGATGGGCAGGGAAAGAGGGAATGAGAGCTAAGTGAACAAAGAAACCCCTTATAAAACCATCAGATCTCATGAGACTTAAATTCACTTCCACAAGAACAGTATGGGGTAACCACCCCCATGATTCAATTATCTCCTACCCGGTGCCTCCCACAACACATGGAATTATGGGAGCTACAATTCAAAATGACATTTGGGTGGGGACATAGCCAAATGATATCACTCTGCTTCTTCAAATCTCTAGTAATTTGAAATTATTATTATTATCATTATTATTACTTTTTGAGATGAAGTTTCACTCTTGTTGCCCAGGCTGGAGTGCTATGGTGCGGTCTTGGCTCACTGCAACCTCCATCTCCCGAGTTCAAGCAGTTCTCATGCCTCAACCTCCCAAGTAGCTGGGATTACAGATGCCCACCACCAGGCCCAGTTAATTTTTATATTTTTAGTAGAGACGGGGTTTCACCATGTTGGCCAGGCTGGTCTTGAACTCCTGACCTCCAGTAATCTGTCTGCCTTGGCCTCCCAAAGTGCTGGAATTACAGGCGTGAGCCACTGCACCTGGCCTTGTAATTTAAAATTAGATTGCTCATCCTAGAATCTTGTAACCCTTCTCCATAACAAACTTTTACTCATCCTCTCTTCTGACACCTTCCTTCCCAACTCCCTCATGTAATGTTAGCTTGCCAAACTCTGCTTCAGTACTAAACTCTAATTGAAGGAATTTATTTGCATGTATTAATATGTATTTTTCACAATTAAGCACTAGAGCACAAGGTTGAAGTTCAATACATACCTGTCTTTGATGAGTAGAAAGAGCAGATTATTTGAAGACGTTACTATATCTCTGCCTTCTACCTATGCTTTTCTCTTGCCATGTATTCCAGTTTCTTTTTTTTTTTTTTTTTTTTTTTTTGAGACAGAGTCTCGCTCTGTTGCCCAGGCTGGAGTGCAGTGGCGCGATCTGGGCTTACTGCAAGCTCTGCCTCCCTGGTTCACCACATTCTCCTGCCTCAGCCTCCTGAGTAGCTGGGACTACAGGTGCCTGGCTAATTTTTTGTATTTTTAGTGGAGACGGGTTTTCGCCGTGTTACCCAGGATGGTCTCGATCTTCTGACCTTGTGATCTGCCTGCCTCGGCCTCCCAAAGTGCTGGGATTACAGGCGTGAGCCATCGCGCCTGGCCATGTTTTCCAGTTTCTTAAAGCTTCCTATATACAGTGTGATTCAAATCTATCATCTGGGTGATTTGTCTTTTAATATACTTCCATTTGCTTATGTTAAGTGAAGTTATCTGAGGTTAGAATAATAGTACATAAAATGATATGTGGGTTGTAGGCCTTGGAGAGAAGTCTTAAGGACACTCCTGTTTTTAGCTATTCTTCTTTTCCATTTGCTGTGGACTGTGGTTTATTGGCATGGTGTGGGGTTTCTGCTGCTGCTTAAATTGGCATTGAAGTCCTATATGCTGCTTCCTGGTCCACTCCCTGCCTGCAGAAGCCCCAGCACTGAGGACAATCTGAACTGGCAGGATTGAAGTCACCTTACCACCACCTCGCGCTGAAATTTACAGTCTACGTGGAGGGGTTCTGGGTTTGGTTTGTGTTGTTTAAATTGTTGTTGTATTGATATTACTGTTTCAAAATTAATAATTATGGTAGCATGTTTTGGTTTTGAAGCTTCAAGTTGTATACATTGAAGAGGAATATCTTTTATTTAATTTTCGTTATTTTTATTTTAGATTCAGAGGGTACATGTGCAGGCTTGTTACCTGGATATATTTAAATAATGGTGAAATTTGGGCTACTAGGGCACCTATAACCCGAATAGTGATCATTGTTTCCAACAATAGTTTTTCAACCTTCACCCTCTCTGACCTACCCCACTTTGGAGTCCGCAGTGTCTATAATTTCCATCTATATGTCCATGCGTGTCCATTGTTTAACTCTCACTTCTAAGTAAGAACATGCAGTATTTGATTTTCTGAGTTATTTCTCTTAGGATAATGACCTCGACTCAATTCATGTTGTTGCAAAATATATTTAATCCTTTTTTATGGCTACATAGTATTTCATCATATATTGCATATATAGTTTATATATGTAATATATAAACATTTGTAATATATGTATATTATATATTTATATTATATGTGTGATTATATATTACATATTTTATATATTTCACATGTATGTAATATCTATTTTATGTAATATATTACATATGTCATACACATATATACATATATAGCATGTAATATACAACATATATAATACATAACATATATCTAATATATTACATATGTATATAATACATTACATATGTATTATGTTACATATATGTCATATGGATACACACACATACACATGTACATATATAAAACATACATATATGTACATATGCCTGTATATACATGTATATATGTGTATACACACGTATATATGTATATATTATATACATACATATGTGTATATGCATGACATGCGTGTAACATATATACATATAACATGTAACATATATTATGTATATAATACATTACATATGTATTATGTTACATATATGTCATATGGATACACACACACGTACATATATAAAACATACATATATGTACATATGCATGTATATACATGTATATATGTGTATACACACGTATATATGTATATATTATATACATACATATGTGTATATGCATGACATGCGTGTAACATATATACATATAACATGTAACATATATTATGTATATAATACATTACATATGTATTATGTTACATATATGTCATATGGATACACACACACGTACATATATAAAACATACATATATGTACATATGCATGTATATACATGTATATATGTGTATACACACGTATATATGTATATATTATATACATACATATGTGTATATGCATGACATGCGTGTAACATATATACATATAACATGTAACATATATTACATATGTATATAATATATGCACACACAGACACACAGAGACACAGAGACACAAACATCTTCTTTTCCTAGTCATCTGTTGATAGACAGTTGACTCCATGACTTTGCTATTTTGAATAGTGCTGTGATCAACATATGAGTGTTGCGTAGATACACAGAAGTGGGATGGCTGGATCGAAAGGTAGTTTTACTTTTAGATTTTTGAGAGGTCTCCGTATTGTTTTCCGTCGAGGTTGCACTAATTTAAGTTCCCACCAATGTTGTACTGGCATTCCCTTTTCTCTGCATCCTTACCAATATCTGATGTTTTTTGACTTTTATTAATAGCCATTCCGACTTGTGTAAGATGATCGTCATTGATTTTGTGATCTCATTGAGGTTTCAATTTGCATTTCTCTGATGAATAGTGACATTGAGCACATTTTTATATGTTTATCGTCCACTTGTATGTCTTTTGATAAATGTCTGTTCATGTCTTTTGCCCACTTTTTAATTTTTTGTTGTTGTTGTTTAATGAAGTTGTTTGTTCGTTGAATTCTTTGTAGATTCTGGATGTTAGTCTTTTGTCAGATGCATAATTTGCAAATATTTTCTTCATTCTGTAGGTTGTCTGTTTATTCTGTTGATTATTTCCTTTGGTGTGCAGAAACTTTTTAGTTTAATTACATGTTATTTGTCTATTTTTGGTTTTGTTGCATTTTCTTTGGTGTTTTCATCATAAATTCTTTCCGTAGACCAATGTCCAGAAGAATTTTTCCTAGGATATTTCATGTTTTTTTTTTTAATAGTTTCAGGTCTTACATTCAAGTTTTTAATCTATCTTGAGATAATTTTTGTATTTGGTGAGAGGTATGAGTCCAGTTTTATTAGGCATATGGCTCTCCAATTTTCTCAACACCATTTATTGAATAGGATGTCCTTTCCCATTCTTTATTTTTGTTGATTTTATCACAAATCTCTTGGTTGTAGGTGTGTGGCTTTATTTCTGAATCCTGTTCTATTGATCTATGTGTCTATTTTTATATCGATACTATGCTGTTTTGGTTATTATAGCCCTATAGTATAATTTGAAGTCAGATAATGTGATGCTCCTGGCTTCATTCCTTTTGTTTAGGATTACTTTGGCTCCTCGAGCTCTTTTTTGGTTCCGTGTGAAATTTAGAATTTTTTTTTTTCTTTTTCTGTGAAAAATGACATTAGTAATTTGATAGGATTGCATTAAATCCGTAGATTGCTTTGGGGTAGTATAGTCATTTTAACAACATTGATTCTTCCAATCCATGAGCATGGGATTTTTTTTTCACTTGTTTATTTCTTCTATGATTTCTTACAGTGCTTTGTAGTTTGTGTAAAGATCTTTCACGTCCTTGGCTAAACATGTCCCTAGATAGTGTGTGTGCTTGTGTGTGTAGCTATTGTAAGTGGAATTGAGTTCTTGATTTGGTTCTCAGCTCGAATGCTATTGGTGTATAGAAATGATACTGATTTTTATATGTTGATTTTGTATCCTGAAACCTTATTGAAGTCATTTGTCAAGACTAGCGATCTTTTAGAGGGATCTTTAAGATCATGTCATCTGTGAACAGAGATAATTTAACAATTCCTTTTCCTGTTTGGATGCCTTTTACTTACTTCTCTTGCCTAATTGCCCTGGCAAGGACTTCTAGTACTATCTTGGACAGTCGTAGTGAGAGTGGGCATCCTTGTCTTGCTCTAGTTTCTTAGGGGAAATGCTTTCAACTTTTCCTCACTCATTGTGATGTCGGCTGTGAGTTTGTCATTTATCACTCTTACTATTTTGAGATGTTGGATTTTGAGTGCTTTTTCTGCATCTATTGAGTTGATCATATGGGTTTTTTTTTTTAATTGTTTATGTGGTGAATCATATTTACTGGTTTGTATATGTTGAATCATCCTTTGATTCCTGGAATAAAACCCAGTTGATTGTGATGGATCATCTTTGTATGTACTGTTGGATTTGGCTTACTAGTCTTTTGTTGAGGATTTTTGCGTGTATGTTTTTGCATGCAATATCCCAGCATCAGGGATATTGGCTTGTAATTTTCTGTTTTTGCTGTGCCCTTGCCTGGTTTTGGTATCAGGGTCATACTAGTTTCACAGAACTAGTTAGGAAAGAATGCCTCCTCCTCAATGTTTTTTTTTTTTTTCTTGATTAATTTCAGTGGGATTGATACCAGCACGTCTTCATACATCTGATGAGGTTGTATGTGAGGTTGGGCGCGGTGGCTCACGCCTGTAATGCCAGCATTTTGGGAGGCCAAGATGGGTGGATCACGAGGTCAGGAAATCGAGACCATCCTGGCTAACATGGTGAAACCCTGTCTCCACTAAAATTACAAAAAAATTAGCCGGGCATGGTGGTAGGCACCTGTAGTCCCAGCTACTCGGGAGGTTGAGGCAGGAGAATGGCATGAACCCGGGAGGCGGAGCTTGCAGTGAGCCGAGATTTCGCCACTGCACTCCAGCCTGGGTGACAGAGCGAGACTCTGTCTCAAAAAAAAAAAAAAAAATTCAGCTGTGAATCTGTCTGGTCTTGGGCTTTTTGTTGTTCTTGGAAGATTTTTTATTACTGATTTAATTTCAAGCAAAATCTTTTAGACAGAATTGTAAAACATACATTTCTAAGCCCAATTAAGACCAATAAAATGTTTGTAAGTTGAATTAAATAGTTTGTCTTTATCCCTGGTACAGTTTAAATTGCCACTTGTCTTGAAGTAACCATTGTCTCAGCTATGTTACAGATACCATAGCTTGTAAAAATAAACAAATGAATTTGGTGCCAAACTTGGAGCTCATATTGGAGTGTAATGGTTTTAATGCAGACACAATTTCTTTCTGTATTCTGATTAGATTGAAGCATTGTTTTCTACTGTGACAGCATAGCATTTCATCAAGATCTACCTGTGTTTGAGAGCGCATAAGGTCTTCTTGTATATTGGGAACAGATATGGCAATATTAATGACTCTGTTAGGTTTTTTATACTAGCACACTTTCACGTATGTATTTGTATTTATAAGAAATTTTTCTTTCAAATACTGACTTCAATTGACAAAGAAAAAACCTGCAAATGAAGCACAGATGCTGTAAATAGGAATACAATGTGCAGTGCAATTTAGCCCTGTAGGCTTTCCAGAAAGAACCCAGTTCCCCTATGATGAGTAGAGTTGTCAGTAGTGACAATAATGCTGTTAGACATGAAAACCAAGAGTGCTCACCTGTGATTGACTGACAAAGCCACGATTCCTCCATGTATGAAATCCAAGTGCTGTGTTACAATTCATCTCATGATTTTTGTGGTTCAGTAATTTATCTTTATAAAACACCAATGACAGCTGGTATTCTGTTGTCCTGTGAGTGAAATATGATACGCTTGCAATATGGTTTGAGGATTCACTAACTATGGCTATGTATACATAATTTGTAATCAAGTTCATGCATGAGTAGCTGAAATATAAATAGGACCACTTAAGACTGTCTCAAAACTAGATTGAATTCTCCATGTACGTAGTCATAGCAGGATAGTTCAGGTACATGTCATAATGAGCCTTTGATGAATGTTTGAGACATTCAGAAAAGGAGTGGAAGCCAAATGAGAACCAAAAAAAAAAAAAAGAAGAAACACAGAAGAACCATAGCATTACAAAGCTAAAGAATAGATAAACTAAATTTTTCAGAAGCAAATCACGTAATGAAATGCCAAAATGAGAATTAAAAAGTCAGAATTTACTATTTGAACTCCTGAGTCTAGCCATTTTTTTCTGATTTTTCAATGCCGAATGGAGAGAATTCAGGTTTCTGAGTATAATATTGAATATACATTTATCTTAGAAATGTGCACATATGCATTATAAGCATATTTATTTGTGGGGATGCTGTACACAAAAAAGTACCATGATTTACTCGTATTGTAGTCTATAGCTGCTATATTCATCCTCCCAAGACATCTCTTATGCCATTTCTTCCATCTATAAACTTCTTACTAGATTAAGTTCAAACTTCTTTTGTTTACTTTTCATAAACTTTCTTGATAGTGGCCACAACGAGTTTTCCTTTTCTTTTCTTTCTTTTAAGTAAACAGCATTTAAAAGATAACAGTAAGGGCCAGGCACGGTGGCTCACGCCTGTAATCCCAGCACTTTGAGAGGCTGAGGTGGGTGGATCACGAGGTCAGGAGATCAAAACCATCCTGGCTAACACGGTGAAACCCTGTCTGTAATAAAAATACAACAAATTAGCCAGGCGTGGTGGCGGGTGCCTGTAGTCCCAGCTACTGGGGAGGCTGAGGCAGGAGAATGGCGTGAACCCGGGAGGCGGAGCTTGCAGTGAGCCGAGATCAGGCCACTGCACTCCAGCCTGGGTGACAGAGCGAGACTGTCTCAAAAAAAAAAAAAAAAAAAGGTAATAGTAAATGACTTCAAACTTCTTAATTTGAAATTTGTAGTCCTTCGTCATCTGGTTTCAACTGGTACCTCCTGTCTTATCACTCATTCCATACCATGAACTGTATGGCAAGTGTTCCTGCTGAATTATACATAATCCACTTGTTCATTCAACAAACATATATTGAGCGTAAACGACTCTGGAGGTTTAAAGATACAGATATGCAGCTAATGGATATTCAGTTATACATTCTAGGAGCTCAGGAAGGGTTGGAAACCATGCAAAAAAATAAAAATAACCTCCTGCACTTCCATCCCTTAATTCTTGACAATCTCTTCATTTCAGGTAGATTTTCCATCAATTTCCATAAACAGAAACTTTTCCATGAAGTCTTCCCTATATCCTCAAAAGAAAGTAATCCATCTATTCCATAGTTCATAGTGATTTTAGCACTAGGCAATGTTCACCTACTTTTACAGTGACTTCTCTACATATGTCCTCCATAAATCAGTAAATACCTCAGAGGTTGAAGACAATGTTTCAAATACTTTCTATCATCCACAGTCTTCAGAATTTGTAACTACAGAACAATCTGTTGAATGAGTAAAATAATTGAAGTATAGTTGGGCAAAATTATTCTTATTTCTTTTTTAATTTAACTTCTTAAAGATGTAAAAGAAAATAATTTCTCTCATCTATGACTGCGGCGGGCATAAAATCAAACCATTTAATGGGTAAAATGAAAAATAACACACTTTTAAAAGCTTCACAGTACATTTTGTAAAGTTTTATACTGAATAAAGTTTTTTATAAGGAAAAATAAAGCATAATTATTGGAAATAAATACAAGCATGATAATTGTTTCCATTATATAGCTATAAAATTTTATGTGTATCATTAATCCCTTATCATTATTTAAAATTATTTCTTTCTTTTCATATAATGTTGAGTAATAAAACTTGTATAATTATTTTTAAAAATCTAAAAATTATAAATAACATGTATAATTTTGCATCTGTGATCGGATTTTATAACTGTACTTGTAACAAAATGGAGCTTACATTTTTAAATGTAAAATTGAATAAATACAAATTAGTTTCTATCCTGAATACAAAGCATTATGCATAGCTTGCTAGACGTATCCAAAAATACGTACTTGAAATCATTATAATGAAGATGATTAAATAACTATAATCATTCTGAACCCTATCTTTATAATATTATGCCAAATATGTTAGTAATACTCATCTACATTTTGACATGTTATAATCTACATACATTTACTAGTGATAGATATACTTGGATTTCAGATAATGCACTAAAAATTTCTATATAAAATAAATATTTTTATAAATGTATTATTTCTTCCAGTTAAAAATAATCATCTCTAAAGAAAAAGAAAAATAGAATGCTATAATTTCTTGAGCAGGCTAATGGTGAGATGATTATTCATTCTTAAAGCTTTGACTCAGAGATGATAAATCTTGCTGAGAAAGATATTTTAATTCACTATTTCTCATAATAAATGCTCAGTAAATATTTGATGGAATTAGGCGGTGGGTCCCTATAGTTTTATTGTCAGTACTCTTCATGTTTATGCCAATAGGACCTAATAATCATATAAAATACATTTTCATCTGATATCTAATTTCCATAAAACAGTAACTTTGTCTTCTTAAATATCTCATTGTCTTGACATAGTAAGAGCTAAATTATGTTATTGATTATTTTAAGTGCTTAGTTAAAGAAGGAAGAAAATCATCCTAGTTAGATTCCTTATGTTGCTTCATAAACCTATCCCTAGATGATCCACCAGCATACCATACACCAGGCATTATTAGAATTCTCGTCAGCTCTCAATGGCTCCCTTTTGTCACAAAGTTAACATTGACTTGAACCAATGTAAATGCTAAATACTTTAGGAATGAAATAACTTATGATTCCTGTCTTGAGGTAACTTCATCGATCAGAGTAGAAAATGGTAAGTTTACAAGATGCTAAGTAGGGATTTATTAGGATGTTTACAAGGTGATAGGCAGAGATCTGTCAGATAGGTGGATAGCCTGAATGAAAGCATGAGATTTGTTCTTAAATTCTGTCTGCATAGCACAGTGAACAATTCAAGTCTACATGTAAAGTGATCTTACAGTGACTTACAGGGGACTCTTTCTGCCTTTTGTATAATACAAATGATGTTTGTTTTCCAAATGTATACAGCTAATTGTAAACTCTTTCTTGTGTAACCATAACTTTTGTTTGAGCCAAGACATTACCAAAGTGGGAAAGCCGCTGTTTAAACAAAGAAGAAAATCAACAGTGAAAAGAGGTGTCTAGTGACCAATTTCTGTTTGCTTGAGTTCCCTTTGAGAACTGGTTGGGAATAAATAAATTAAACAGCTGAGGTTTTTACAGGAAAACAATAACAAAAGCCCTTTTCTGTCTTTGCACAGTTCAGAGACAAAAACAGAGGTCACACATCCTCCAGCAAGTCTGCTTCATATTCAGGCATCTCTTACAGGGACCAAAAAAATCTTTCATAGAAGTCATGCTCAATAAAATGCAAACTCGTTTACAAAAATGCCAACATTTTCATTTTGTTTTGATGACTTTCTCAGAGAATAATGATGTTCAGCTTAGGGTTTTTTATTTGTACTGCCCTTTGGGAAAGAACATTTTCTCTTTTAAAAGCCACACAAAGTTTAACTCAAGCAGTCTTATTGTTCTTTCTCCCACAAAGCTAGCAAGAAAGACTAATGTATTACTTAATGAAGCTATTCATTGCTTAATAAAAATAAGAATTAGTAACAATAACTGTTATATTCACATTAACCTTACTTTTATGCTTTAACATAGAAATTGTTCTGATGTACTATATTTCTACCATAATTTGCTTTAAAAAAATAAAGTGAATGGAAAGTATAAATCCCATGATACGAAAAGTAAGATATCCTTTTCATTGTTATTATAGAAATTTGAGTTAATAACCTGTGCTAAACCCAGCTAACAAAATCTCAAGTTTTGGAAAGTGCAGAGTTGTAAGACTGGTAAGTGGCAACTCTGAAAAGTGAGAAAAAAAAAAAAAATCTTTGACTTAGCATTTCACAAACCTGGGTCTTACTACCAGGTTTCCAACTTACTAGTTTATATGGGCAAGTCTCTTAAATTTTTTCAATCTCGATTTAATCATCTGTTCATGTTCAAAGTGGGAAGTAACTCTGGCCGTTACACAGAATGACCACTTATTAAATTTTTAATGCTCACATATAACTCTAAAGAAAGTTCACATGTAACTTTAAAGAAAGCTATATGTGAACATTACAAATAATGATAAGGACCAGTATAATAAACCTCTGGTGCAAGATTTTCATAACGAATCATCAGCATTCGATACAGGAAGGCTGCAACGTCACTCAGATATATCTTCCTTGAAACAGGTAAATTCACCAGATTTACAAAATGGATTAGCCAAAAGCTTATATTAAATATTTTTAGGCCGGGCGCAGTGGCTCAAGCCTGTAATCCCAGCACTTTGGGAGGCCGAGGCGGGCGGATCACGAGGTCAGGAGATCGAGACCATCCTGGCTAACACAGTGAAACCCCGTCTCTACTAAAAAATACAAAAAACTAGCCGGGCGTGGTGGGGGACGCCTGTAGTCCCAGCTACTCGGGAGGCTGAGGCAGGAGAATGGCGTGAACCCGGGAGGCGGAGCTTGCAGTGAGCTGAGATCCGGCCACTGCACTCCAGCCTGGGTGACAGAGCGAGACTCCGTCTCAAAAAAATATATATATATATATATTTTTAAAAGACAATATATATATTAAGAATTGATGCCCTGTTAGGTCAGTAACTTTATTTTTGATGTAGTCATATTGTCTAGGGTATTGTCTGACATAGTATTGAATAATTGAATGAAAGAATTCCCTGAATATACTCTCTTTTACTATATTCACAGGATGATTTAGTTCATAACTACAATCCTCATGAATATGTTCTTCATGAATATATTTATTAAAAGACTAAACCTATGACCCTTAGCTTTTGATAAATTAAATAATCCCTAAAATACTACTAATATATTCACATTTATTGGATATATTGAGGAGAAATATATTCATGAATATATTCATAAGATGAATACATTCATATTCATATAATATATTCAAGATGAATATTTCTTAACACAATTACCTAATAAATTGGTAAAATTGATGAATTTGGTGAGTTACTCATCAACTGATTCTTAGATAATTGTTTTTGGCCAATCCACTCTTACAGAATTGGTTTTCACTGAATTGATCTAGAGGCCCTTCTCTTGACTATGTCCTGTGTGATCATCAGCAGGTAGCTACTAGCTACTGGAGTTTACCACCCTTTACCCCTGTGAGCTCAGGTCACCTTCTCTGAAATTGCTGTTGGAGGATAGACGGGACCTCCAACTTCCAAAAGGAGGGAGGTTAGAAGCCAGTGTCTTCTTCAGACCAAGAGTGACTTAATTCGCTCATCCGGTTTTGTTTCAAATTCTTCTCCCTAAATTCTGTGCCTTCTTAGTCCTCCTTGTTCTTCAGAGGCTATGGCTTTACCTTGGGGAGATTTGAGTGTGGGCATTAAACCTTAGTATAACTTGTTAAAGGCTGAGCTAGACACAAAGGGGACACTCTAATTGTAGCTATTAGTCTAAGTGTGTAATCTATATAAACAGGTATGTCCAGTCACATGAAAATCCTTTGTCAAATAATGTATATTTAGTTTTTCAAACTTGACTTACATCCCCAGCTACCAAAGAACTTCGCTTTTCCAGGAAAGTCACTGTCATCGTGCGCCATGGTTTGGATGACATCATCATCTCGCGAACATGTGAGAGCAGAGTGAAGATTAAGAACCTTCAAACTAATTTAAGCCATGACAGTGGTGAGGTTTCAAGAGCTAAACATTAGGCTATTTGAACCATCTGGTTATACTTTTTAGTCTAAGACATACAGAGATGGTGAATTTAAGAAGAACGAAGATGAGGAAAGCCTGAGAAAATTTAAATACAGAGATGAACTCTATACAGTTTAAAGGGAAAGCAAAACAAAATGGTGCTTAATTTTATATTCTATGTATCTGTATGTCATAAAAGAGCCTTAATCATGGTTGATAATTTAGTCAAAGGAAAGTCCTTAATTTATTTTTATTTTTAAATGTTACTATTATTTATACAAAGAGAAAGATGGGGTCTCATTATGTTGTCCAAGCTGGTCTTGAACTCCTAGTCTCAATCAACTTTCCTGACTTGGCCTCCCAAAATGCTGGGATTACAGATGTGAGCCACTTCACCCAGCCACCTTAAGTTTGGAAATGAAATTAGACATAATTTGAAAGTGAGATCAACTTGTAAACCCTTGAAAGTGTCCTGAAGTCACCTTCAAAAATTTTATGAACACTTTGTGTGCTGTGCCATAATCCACCAATAATTTCCTCTTATATATTACAGTTCACGTGATACTAATGGCATTGATAACTATCAGTTTTGCTAGATCATAATGTATTAATATCCTACAACTATATGCATACTTCATGAGTTTTTTGACACTTCTATACACCCCTATCTAATGAGTTTTAAAGATAATAGTGACTCCAATATTTTTGACATTTTAAGGTATTTTTATGTTGTACATTAAATATATTCTTGCCCTGATTTATGATTTTATTTTGTTGAAATACAATATACATATGAAAAATGTTCATATTGTATAGTTCGAAGGCTTTAAAAAATAAATGAACATACCTATGCAACTAGTATCTATATCAAGAAATAGAATGTTACCAACACTCCAGGTTGCTTTTAGTTTCAATTATTCATTTTAACTAGAGGGATGCTCATCTAGCAACCAACTGTAAGCAATAGGCAGCAAGTAGCTACCAGAAACAATATAATTGTGCTATATAATAAAAAAAGATTATCTGTGTATCTAGCTACTATTGTCTTTAGATAGGACATGTTCTATAAATAAGAAAATGATAATTGCTCATATCATAGAAGTCTAATGTTATATGTCATCTAACCTACCAGAAATTCTCTCACATAATTGCCTTTGTGGTGTATTGCTGGATGACCTCTTCATCCTAATATTAGTATTCCAGAGAATTTCTGAAATAGAGAGCAAATGCTTTTCCCAAAAATCTTACTTCTATCTTCAATTTCCCAGTACTTTATGGGACTCCACAACTTGCGTTAAATCACAGAAGTGGCCATGAATTCCCTTTCGGATTTTACCTGGTAAAAGATCATAGTTCTTTCTATGGTCTTGGTTTCATCTTCCATGTTGGTATGTCATTTATTTATTCCCAAGAGTCTATGAAGTTACCAGGAGTTCCCATCTTTCCTTTACTAAGATACAAGATTCAAGTGACTATTCCTGCATTTTCCACATGTAATTTTCTTTTCTCATCTCAGGTGCAATCTCTTTCATCTCTGTAGGTGTTCCATGGCCATTGTGTTTAATGTTTACAGTCATCAAGAACAGCAAGTACAAATGTGAAGCCAAAACTATGCAGCTTCAATTATATAAGTATTTATTTTAATGAGCCCTAAATAACGTGTTTTTTCCCCCCGAATCAATACATCACCATTGGTCTTTCTGTTCCCCTCTATGGCACATGAATGCATTCTAGCCTTTTTTAAAAATACATAACATGAAAAGGAATCCTGTAACACAGCTGAAATGAAGCATTCATTTTAGTGACAGAAATTTGGAGGACAGAGAGATAAAGCTACTTGTTCCAATAATATTATAGTCCATGCTGCCCAAATTTGAACCCAGCTCTATTTTAATATATCACACAGCTCTCCTGTCTTACATAGCATGTAATGAATATCACATATGTGTGCGTGCACATATAGAAGCACACACACCTGACTTATGTATGTGATGCCAACCCATGAAACCATATAGCAAATCAATATTTTAAAAATGTATGCTATAATAAAAATATTACATTTTAAAATATTTCTTTTTAACCATTAATCAGATGCCTATCACATTTAGTTTATAATCCACAAAAAGACTTGGTACCTAATATGTGTTACTTCACTACTGTTTTAAGGAGCTCACCTATGGCATTTTTCCACACAAGTTTCGCCATCAGGAGTAAGAAAAGCGACCGAAAGTGCAGTTGACACTCAAAAAGGATTATTGTTGAATTGAAGATTGCTGAAGAGACATAGTTAATAAATACCTTGAGATGTACTTTTCAAGGTTCAGTCCCTATTAGTA
Organism: Macaca fascicularis; assembly: GCF_037993035.2. NCBI lineage: Eukaryota > Metazoa > Chordata > Mammalia > Primates > Cercopithecidae > Macaca > Macaca fascicularis. The sequence goes on from NC_088377.1 coordinate 188,930,084, forward strand.
GTTTAATTGGAGGAAATGACATCGAGCTGAAATATACAGAAGCTGCTAGGAGTCATGTAGAAGAATAAGTAGTAGAGAGGCTGGCAGGAAAAACCTACTGGTAAAAGGTAAGGGCTGAGTTTTTGCCTATATCTGCAGCCTAAGTGCATCCTTTGAATAAAAGATGAAGATTATGTGGTGGCACGTATAAAAACAGAGTTTTATAAAAAAGGTTTAATGCAGAATTATCTGATATAAGAAACTCTATTCTTATTATGCAATTTATAAAGCAATTTAAGAATAATTATTTCTATTCAAATCATAAAGGACTGTACCTGGACATAATATTTTAAGATGCCTTTTCCTTGTCAGGATTCTGACCGTGGTGATTTCCTGAACTTGGGAATTTCTGAGCCCCTGAGTGACTGGATAACCTCTCTAACTTAAAAACAATTATGTCACTGGAGTTATCCAATAAACACAGGTATAAAAAGCCTCTATTTTAATGAAAGCCACTAAAATTCAAGTTCTTTATGATTATTATGGAACCAAGATTTTGAAATATTTCAAAGGATAGAATTAATCATACATACCTATTTTAAAGGAAGTCATTAAATTACATTTCTGACAATTTTTCATTTTAAGCTTTTAATTTGTTATAAACACTTAGAAAAAATGAGAAAATTGATTCAAGAATTAATCTTGTCTAAATGACATTATTTTCATTTATGATATTCCTATTATTGCTTTTTAAAAATACTTTTTGCATTGCATCTATAATACTAATATGACAGAATTGAAAAAGTCATTGACCAATAGCATTACATAATTTCTTCTTTAATGCATAAGACAACAGAGACTATGTGCCTTTGGGACATGGAGAAGAGGCAAGGTACTCTGTAAACATTCTAGTGTTCATTTCTCTGACAGGATAACATCAGCCTTGAAGACGGGACCAATAGAGTTTTAATGGCATATTACAATTAGGATATGGAAAACCAGAGAATGCCTATATTTGGGATGACTTCTTGTCAGATTCCCAGTTGGATACCAAACTAATCTCAGCTACACTCTATCTTTCCCATTTATTTTTATTTATTCTTCCCATGCTATGTAACTCTAATTTGTAAAATACAGAGAAGTGTTTTCTAGAAATTATAAATATGTACATAAAGCTTTTGAAATATCATTAGACCATACAGTTGGGCAAATTCCATAAAGTCAGGAATCATCAGATTTATTTTTAAATTGTCTACAATATGTCAAATAGATATATCCTCAGAAAAAGTCAGAGGAATTGATTTGAATGTCCTTGCCATTTACATAGTATCAATTTTCTATAATCCAAGAATGATTTTGGGCCTTCATAGAAAACTGTAAGATATTACATTTATCTGAAATATATATGAGACAAAAATAAAGGTCTAAGAATAGCTTAGTCAATTTAGATTTAAGACATTGTAATATTAATAATGATGAAAACTTATATTCCCAAAATGATACAATAGCGGTCTTACCACTACAAATCTCTGCTTAGAACGGAACAAAGCAGTGACAGTAAGCAAATACTAATATTTCACTTAAAAATTAACTTGCGTATTTATTTTAAAAAGCTAATTAAGGAACAGAAAATATAACCTATAAACTTTTAACTAGAAAAAAATGAAGTGTAAGAAAAATAATCAGAAAAGCATAAATGAAATGACAGTACATGCATTACCCAATAAAGTCAAATGGCACAATTAAAGAATGATGAATTATATAAACCAGGGTTTTGAACCTGAGAGAAGACCTAAACTCCTGAAATTGCATACAAATTTGGGGTATATATGAATGAGTTTTTCTTGATTCAGGATTCATAGTTTTCATTAGATTCTCAATATACACCACTATTCAAAGTTCTTCTCCTGCATAGCTAAACTACTCAAGGGCCATATCTTCTCTTTCCATTCCTCACCTACCGTATTCTCCCCTTTCCACTCCAATCATCTTTCTCTTTCATATTCTCAAATCTAATGTCCACTTCTTCTCCTTGTTTTACTTGATATCTCAGATACATTTATAAGAGTTGACTAGTCCCTCCTTCTTGAAATAATCTTCTTCTTCACATCACATTCTCTTACCCTTTTACTGGCCTCTCTCTCTCTCTCAGTAATCTTTCCTGTGTTAAAGAGAAAACGATATTTAGTGACACTTGGTAAGCATGGTAAGAAATATTTTATTCAATACCATCTCAATAGGTATGGGGACACAGCAATGGGATTTTGCAGTGGCGGAGAGAGACTGGGCTCAACTTCAAATATAGCACAGGCAAGCGGGAATTTATAGCCAAAGAACAGAGTGGGGTCAGTGAATGGAACATTACTAAGAAGAAACATCAGATGCAAAGGGTATTATGGTTAAACTGTCCTAACAGGATTCTTGCTGAAGACAGGCTGGGGTGATCAGCCATCCCCAGAGATGGCGAAGGATGAGGAACCTGATCAGATACTGGGGTAATTAGATATGGAAAATGGGCAGGGGGAGTAGGAATGGGGGGGGTGTGTCTTGCTAAACTAACTTAGCTGGGATCTTTGCTAAACTGAATTGTGTAAGGAATTGCACAGATGGGCCTAGGAGAAACTTTAGGAACTTAACTAAAGTTTAGTCGAGCCAAGATTCTCTGCCACCTGGCCTCTCATCCATTTTCTCAACTTCTAAAAGTTAGAGCACTTGCAAGGCTCAGCCTAAACTCTCTTCTCTTTTCCATGTCAAGTCTCTCCCCAGGTAACCTCATCTTGCCCCATGACTTATGCTCATGACTAAGATTTATATCTCCGGACTGCATTTTTTTTTCTTGAGCTCCAGACCCAAATATATAATGGCCTACCCGATCTCTCTACTTAGCTATCTCACAGATATGCCCAAATTCGACTCCCTCCCCGGTCTCTCATTACGGTTAAATGGCATCCATTTCCACTCAGTTGCTTAAGCCACAGATCTCTTTCTCAAAATTTTGACAGCCAGTCAATGACCCATCAGCTGTGCTTCCAAAACATGACAAATCTGGCCACGTTTCTCCAGGGCTAACCTCTGTCCAAACTCCGTTCATCTCTTGCCCTGATGACTGTAAGACCTTTCTAATAGATGTCCCTACCTTCACTCTTGCCTTCTACTTATCAGATCTTTGCTTATATATTTTCTCTTATTTCCTCAGTCCCTCCCCTTTGCCTTCTGGACTCTGGTCACTTTGTTCTGGCGCTCCAATGCACCAAGCATATCTTCTCTCAGGGCCTTTGCATCAGATCATCATGTGGCTGACCTCTTGTTGTCCTTCAGGCTTCAGATTTACTGTCACCTCCTCAGAGCATTACCCTTTTGTCAATCATTGTTATCTCTCTATTACAATCTCTGTTTTAGTTATTTCACAGCAGTTATCACCATCTGAAATTTTACCTGTTAACCCATTATCTGTCTTTGCACACAAGAATTTAAGCTCCATGAGGGCAGGGGCCTTATGTGTCTTGTTTACTTTTATGCCCCTGGCACCTCAAACTATGCCAGTCACATGGTAAGAGATGAATTAATGAGTGAATAAATGAGTGAAAGAATGAGCTTGACTCTTTGAAGAAGAACCGTAAAAGGGCTTAAGCTGGTGCAAGCAAATTTACATGTTATTCTCTTCAGAGAATAGCTGAAACTGGAATAGATGAAAAGATGAAAAGCAAAGACTGTCAAATCACCCCAGTCATAAGAAATCAGAGAAAGCAGTAGATGATGATCATCACGTGCTTCTTCCTGTTATACTTTATTTTTTAACCTTTCTTCAGTTATCAAAGGAATGTGAGTAGTTGCAGTTACCCATGGCCAAAGCCAGACGAAATACAACAAATATTAAGTGTGATATCTGTTCATGATATGAATATTTTCTCTGGCATACTTTTTTGAGTTTTCCAAGTTTTCTCCAATAAACGTCGCTTTATGGATGAAGAATTGTATTCTTTAAAAGTCTGTATTTAAAACCTGAAACCCATCTCAAATGCCACCCTCTAATGTCTTTGTGTTGTGACCTCATACACTACACACAAAATGTGATATGTTCCCTTTCTAAAACCTCCAAAGTTCCTTCCCATTTTACATACATGTACTTTGTCTTTATATATACATAACAAAATAATAATGATACAATAAAAGATGCTACTATCTCTTGATGATATCAGGTGCCTCCTATACATTATGACTCATGAATCATAATTTCCTCTATAAGGAAACCAAGTTACCAAGAAATTTAATAAGTTATTCAAATTAAAATAGCTAAATATTTCTAGACCAGAAACCAGTTATGACATACTGTATCTCTAGTGCTAAAATAGTACCTAGGAAATAGTAGGTATTCAATACATATTTATAAATAAACAGGATTGATATTGTCATTTGAAATCCTAGTATGAATGACATCCTGGTATGACACCCAGACTCTAACGGCTTTGCCACACCCCGTCTTTGATCTTATCTCCATGTCTTCATTAATCAATAGTCAGATGAATTGGAGCCCTCCTTGAAGCTGACAATAGCTTCCTATTCATGACAACTTGTATTGTGTTTTATATTCAACAGAGAATCAAATACTGAAAAAAAAAAAAAACAGACAGTTGGGGAGAGTGAGAAGTAAAGAGGAAAGAAAAATAAAGGAAAGGAGGGAAGGGAGGAAGAAAGGAAAGAAGGAAGAAAGAAAGGAAAGAAGGAAGAAGAAGGAGTCTGCCAAAAGTGATAAGATTAATGAAAATGACTCCTTGTATAAACATATTTCTACTGAAGTTACCTGCTCTGTAAGATTATGTCATGAAAAGAGATGAATCATTAGCAGAATAATGAAGTTTCAAATAAGAGTTTTTGAAATATAGTCATGTTTGTCTTTTGGCTGGGAATCAGTAATGGTTGAAACAGCTACTAAAAATTTTTACATGAACATTTAGTCTTGGGGTAGTCATTTAATTTTTAATATGCTAAAATATTGATCTCTGTAAGTTCAACATTTTAAGAGTCTGATTGGTTTCTCTTGTTTAAGAGCAAATAATTTCATGTGTATTGGGTTTCCTATTGTTTGATAATGCAGAAAATACAGCGTAATTGAATGAAACTTAGTTGAACTTTAAAATGAATATCACGACTATTCCATTTGAAAACATTTATATATTATTGAGGTAAAAATTACATACAGTTGATTCTCATTATTGTCAGTCAATATATAGTTATGTTCTATACAGTCACTGTGAAAACTGAATTAGCAACTATTGAACCATTTTTCCTACGGGAAATACAGGGTTAGGTTCCTGCCAGCCTCTGATCACAATATTTGCACCAACTAATCAATACATAACCTTGTTTTTGTGTGTGTTTGTGTTTCAAGTTACTGTATTTAATATTTATCATTGATTCAAACAGACCTCACGTTCAACAGCACTGTAACTTACGCCAGAATCAAATTTAACAAACACATATTTTCTGTGTAAGGCACAAAACAGCTTTAACTTAGGATCACTAAAGAGCACTTCAGCACTATGTTAGGAGACCACTTGTAACAGCAAAGTCAACAAAGCACAAAAATATAAAAAACATAACACTGGCAGGGTGCAGTGGCTCACTCCTGTTGTATTGGTTAAAAATATTCCTAACCAATGGATCACGAGGTCAGGAGTTCGAGACCAGCATGGGCAACACACTGAAACCCTGTCTCTACTAAAATTACAAAAAATTAGCCGAGTGTGGCGGCTTGCGCCTGTAATCCCAGCTACTCGGGAGGCTGAGGCAGGAGAATTGCTTGAACCCAGGAGGCAGAGGTTACAGTGAACTAAGATTGCACCACTGCACTCCAGCCTCGGTGACAGAGCGAGACCATCTCCAAAAAAAAAAAAAAAAAAAAAAAAAAAAAAATGACACTGGATATACAGTGAAAAGAATACTTGTTTGTAGGTTGAGACCTTAAACAGGAGGGCAAAGCATTACCTCAGTTAGAAACTTGTGCCTTAGGACCACTCTGTATGTGCATGAGTCTTTAAATGACCATGGGTATTGATTTTGCGTTTACGACTAAATTTTAGCAAGTAGGCAAATTCACAAATGTTAAATCTGCAAATAATAAGGGCCAACTGTTCGTGAAACATGCAGATTTTAAAAGTACAATTCAATAGATTTGGATAAGTATATACCCTGAGACAACAAACACCCAATCAGCACATAGAACATTTTCTCTACCTGAGAAAGTTCCTCGTGCCAACCTACAGTCCATTCCCACTTGCAGCCACCTTCCCATAGACAGCTGCTGTTCTGATTTCTAGCAGCTTGATTGTTTTATTCTTTTTTAAAATTTTATTTTACTTAAATTCTGGGATACATGTGCCAAACGTACAGGTTTGCTACATAGCTGTGCATGTGCCATGGTGTTACTGTACCTATCAACCCATCATCTAGGTTTTTTAAGCCCCACGTGTATTAAGTATTTGTCCTAATGCTCTCCCTCCCCTTTCCCCTCACCCCACAACAGGCCCTGGTGTGTGATGTTCCCTTCCCTGTCTATTTTATAAACTAGTTCTGCCTGTTTTCGAATTTCATATAAAAGGATTCATAAAACATGTTATTTTTATGTGCAGGTTTTTCTTACAAAACGCCATATTTAAAAAATTCATTCATGCTGTTGCTTGAGTCACTAGTTCATTCTTTTTTCTTTTTTTATGATTTAGCAATATTTCCTTGTTTGAATATACCCTGTATGTACATGTGTTTATTTCCAGTTTGCAACTGTTGTGAATAAGGCTGTCAAGCATTCCTGTATGAGTATTTTTGCAACATACATTTTGATATTGGTAGATACATACTTAGGAAGGGGATCGTTGGGTCATAGGATTAATATATGTTTAACTTTATTAAAAACTGTCCAGAGTTTTCCAAAAAGATTGTACAATTTTATACTCCAGCCAGCAATGCATGAGGGTTCAAATTGCTCTAGATCCTAGATAGTCCTTTTAATGTTTGGCCACAGAAATGGGTATACTATTATATATCATGGTTTTGGTTTCCCTGATGGATAATAATATAAAGTACTTTTTAATGTGCTTATGAGTAATTAATAGATCTTTATTTGGGATGTGACTTTTGCCCATTTTTTTTCCAGTAATTATTGATTTATAGGAGCTCTTAGTATAGTTTAGTATATTCTATTTTAAGATACATGCACTGAAAATATTTTTTCCTAGTCTCTTTCTTGCTGTGGATTTTATTAACCATGTCTATTGATGAGAAAAAGTTTTTAAATTTGATGGATCTCAAATTATCAAGTGATTTTCATGTCCTCTAGGAAACCTCTGTTAGCCCCAAGGTCCTGAAAATATTCTGTTTTCTTAGGTCTAAAATCCATTGAGAACTACTTTTTTTGTTTGAGTGTATAAAGTAGAAGTCAAAAATACATCTTCTCTATATTTATCCAGTTGTTTCAGCATCATTTTTTGAAAAAGACACTTTTCATTCTCCATTAAATTGCCTCGGTGCCTTTGTTGAAAAAACAATTGACTACCTACATGTAAGTCTATTTATGATCTTTCTCTGATAATATAAATTTATAATCTTGAAATCAAATAAGTTCTCTAACTTGGTTTTTCTTTTTGGCTTATTTTGAATATTTAAGGTCTTTGTGCATTTTCTTAAAACATTTGTGAATCATCTCATGTATTTCTACAAAAACTTTATTGTTGGGATTTAGTTAGAATCGCATGGTATATATCTCCATTTATTTAGTGCCTTAATTTCTCTCATTAATGATTTGGAGGAATCAGGGTGGAACTTTAAAAGCTCCTCCAAATGACTCTAATGTGCAGACTACCTAGATCCCTTTTTTCTTAGAGGAATTTGGGTGCCTGTAAGAAAAGAATTCATCCCATCCCTAAGATTCTACATAGTAAATAAATGAAGTGGTCATTCTGTTTTTTGTTTGTTCGTTTGTTTGTTTGTTTTTTGAGACAGAGTTTTGCTCTTATTGCCCAGGCTGGAGTGCAATGGTACAATCTTGGTTCACTGCAACCTCCACCTCCCGGATTCAGGTGATTCTCCTGCCTCAGCCTCTGGAGTAGGTGGGATTACAGGCATGCGCCACCATGCTGGCTAATTTTGTATTTTTAGTAGAGACAGGGTTTCACCATGTTGGTCAGGCTGGTCTCGAACTCTGGACTTTGGGTGATTTGCCCGCTTCTGCCTCCCAAAGTGCTGGGTTTACAGGCATGAGCCACCACACCCGGCTGTGAAGTGGTCATTTCTAATAACATCCAAAAAATGTCATGCCATATGCTCTCCCCAATGTATTTGTTTTATTTAAAAGTTCTATTCAAGTGATTTTTCCAAAAGAAGGACACATTCCAACGTGACTCTGTCTTTATAACTTTACAATAAAGCTTTTGGCAGTTTCTTTATCATAAAAAGCAAAAGTATCTTGTACCTGCCCAAGCACCTTTTTACATGTTTTATCTGACAACAATTGATCATATTTATAATGTGATTTAGATTGGCATGTGAAAATGAGAAAGGTCATAATGGATCCATTTTCTTATGATATGGAATTTATATAGATAATATAAGAAATAGTGCACGGCATATTTATATGAAAATTTATATACCTTTTGAAAGTTTTATTGCATAAAAGGAGAATTGATTATTAATAAGATATATTAGTAACACATCATAGAACCTTGTAACTGCCTAAAGATGAATTCATATTCTAGGAAATTTTGTTTTTAAGATTGAATATTGATCATAAGACTGAAAACTCCAGTCACTGTAATTTTATTTGAAGCATTTTCTAACAGATGTTACATCTTCATTTGCTACTATATTTTAAATACATTCTTTTTTTCCCAACATTCATTAAGCCAGTCTTTTCTTCTTGTCTCTAATAAGAGCAACATCTGTTTCTTCTTGTTCAACCAAAGCAACCGCCTCAAGAGTCTTACTTTAAAAATAATAACATTAGAAAGCACAGATAGAAAACTTTTCATTAGCATTTTACATTTGCATTCAAAACAAGTGTTTCTAACAATTATAAGTTAGGGAGGTGTTAGATAAAATATTATAAAACAATTTATTTTGTAAAGAAATCGAGAAAGTGCTGGAATATGGTTTCAAAGATATTGGTTTTAGGTTAAATCCTCTTTAGAAATACCAGTTTCCTTTTACAATGTACAGTTGAAACGTTTTTATCATTATGAATTATTGAATAACTGAAGATACCTATTATGAAGCAATATCATATTTTTACATTTAATGTTTAAAGTATGAAGTTAAATCTGTTTCAACAGTATATATTTAAAAAAAAATTGGAAAATATGTACTCGAGTTCGTATCAGTCTCCTCAAGTTATTAACCATGAGAAGCCCTCGTTTAGCATTACATTTAATTTTTAGAAATATTTCACAGAGGTTCAGAACCACATGTATTAAATAATTGAAGAAAAAACACATTTTGGAGAGGATAAAGTTTATGGGTAACTATAAAGAAAGCGGGCGGATTGCCTGAGGTCAGGCGTTCGAGACCAGCCTGGCCAACATGGTGAAACAAACCCTGTCTCTACTAAAAATACAAAAATTAGCCAGTCGTGGTGGTGGGAGGTTGAGACAGGAGAATCTCTTGAATCCAAGAGGCAGAGGTTGCAGTGAGCCAAGATGGCACGACTACACTCCAGCCTGGGCAACAAAGCAAGACTCCGTTTAAAAAAAAAAAAAAAAAAAAAAAAAAAAAAAAAAAAAAAAGCTTGATTTTATTGCATAGCTCAGAATTGATGTTGAAAACTGTTGACTCTGATATTCACAAGAGATGTATCAGATACCTGTCCAAATCAACAAATTTCTTATCACTGATATTACATTACTATATATATATGGGAGAGGAAGGTATTTGTATAAAAAAAAAAAAAATTTGTTTTTAAAATTTCTTTATTTTTAAGATGGAGCCTCACTCTGTTGCCCAGGCTGGAGTGCAGTGGTGCAATCTTGGCTCACTGCAGTCTCCACCCGCCAGGTTCAAGCAATTCTCCTGCCTCAGCCTCCTGAGTAACAACCCAAGTTGATATTTAGAGAACTAAGTTCACTCACTGAATATAAACAAATAACTAATATTTACTGAGTGCTAATTAGATGCTAGGCATATTCTACATGGTAATATAGACAATTAATCTTACAAAAACCTTATGAAATAGATTATTTCACTATTACCATTTTATAAAAAAGGGATTTGAAGCATAAAAAGATTAACTTGCTGAAGGCCCAGCTATCAGATGAGCAGAAATGAGAATTATATCCAGACAGGGTGACTTCAGAGTCCAGGGTCTTATTCATTGTGCTATTCCACCTCTTGAGGGTGGAAGTGTGAATCTAACAGCCCCAGGTTCCAATTTGATCTCAGCCTCTCATGGGGCAAGCTACACGTGTGCCTGAATATTGTATGACCCCAAATATAAGGTAATTCTTCATGTTCCCTGGATTATTTTATATTTTTACTAACTTGCACATAAACTGTCAAGGCCTAAGTGAAGATATCAATAACATTTATGTGTTTTTCATATTACATATATAAATCATTTAGAAAGTTCATTTTTTCATTCTCACTTTTTAGAAATAATTTTATTCTAATGTCTTCACAGGCAACTTTAACATCAGTGTCTTTGTCCTAACTTTGTGAATCGTCTAACACATTTCTGTGGAACAAATCATCTTCACCTTTGTCTTAGTTGTTTAAGATACAGGTTATGTTTCCCATGTCACTGTATATGTTTTCCCAAGCCTCAAATTCCCATTAACAAAAGGCTAAGACACATTTTTTGGTTGTCCTGTAGGCGAAAGGTATGATCTCCACATTGTAAAGACTTACTGCATTGCTTTCTTGTTTAGAAAACTTACTTATCACTACATCAATATTTGTAATGATGAGATAGTAAACTCCAAAGACAATTGTTTTTTTCTTTTTGAGATGAAGATTCGCTCTTGTTGCCTAGACTGGAGTGCAGTGGCACTATCTCAGCTTGCTGCAACCTCTGCATCCCGGGTTCAAGCAATTCTCCTGCTTCAACCTCCCAAGTAGCTGGGATTGTAAGTGCCCACCCGCACGCCCGGTTAATTTTCTCTATTTTTAGTGGGGATGGGGTTTCATCATGTTGGCCAAGCTGGTCTCAAACTCCTGACCTCAGGTGATCCGCACGCCTGGGCTCCCATAGTGCTGAGATTACAGGTGTGAGCCGCAGCACCCTGCTGCAAGACAAATTATTAAATGTGTCTCAGCTTACTTCTCTATGAAATAAAATGAATTAAAGTTTCTATGTTTTTTGTCTTAATAATATAGATATACTGTCTCCTACGTGCCAGTCACCATTCTAATACTATACAAATAGTAAGAGTAACTAGTGTACAAATACTTAATCCACATACTCAAAGCCTCATTTCCAGACCTGACGACATATGAGACACAGATATCCCCAGAAACTGAGCACCTCTCCAGATGTGGTAGCAAATGGAAGTGTGCGTATGTGTGTCTGTGTGCATGTGCGTGCACCTGTGTCGTGTGTGTGCGTGTGTTGTGTGTGCATATGTGTGTTTGCATAGTATAAGAAAACTCTGATCATGGATGTACAGGGTCTGTATAACGTATTTTGTTGTGGTTCTCATTTTGTTTGTTGTTTATTTGTTCAAGTCTAGAACCAACTATATCTGAGTTCCCATTCTAAGTTTTACCTGTTACCATCTATAGGATGCTTACGGATTAGTTGACTCAGTCCCTCCCTATATACTGGAGATAATTGTTTCAAAAAATTATGTGAGGTGTTATGAATCAAACACAAGTAAAATATCACCATGGCTAGCACATAGAGCTTAGAACTTTATATCTATATATGCCGACATATAAAAAGACCATGAAATTCTATTCTTCTCTGCAGAGAGCCTTCAGCGTACTATTTTTTACAAGATGTAGACAAAGAAAATGTGAAAGAAGCAGCACATTTTTCTGTAAGAAACTGAGTCTTCCTTGTCACATTTAAGAATAAACTTCACTACATTTGGGGACTCATTTTTATCATAGATGACTGAGATATCACCTCTTGATAATTAACATTAAATTTTCAAAATAATAATTGGAAATGAATAGGAATCACAGCTTAAGCTTTGATACAGCAGTGGCTGCTATCAGCAAGGATCCTTTAATCTGGGTTCTAATTTCTCTAGTAATTAAGTTCCTGGAAGAAAATAAAATAACCTTTTAATTTTAATCTGATTAGAATAATAGACCTTTTGCCATGAAAAATTAAAAAGAGGATGCTCCATTTCCAAATTAATTTTGCGACGGAGATATTTTCATAGGAATTTTCTGAAAGGCTTTCTTGTTCTTCCATTTAGAATAACCGAAGATACTTTATAAGGGTCTTTCTCTGGACGTGTGATTATTTGGGATTGGATTTGGGGACTGAATAAATATCATGTTGATATCTGTGAGTTCCATGTCCTAAAACTGTATTTATAGAAGGGTTTGTCAAATTATAAAAGGCAAAAATCAAAATCAAAACCATGTCGTCCTATGGTTAAGCAACAATAAATCCTACTTTGTACTTTAGAAGTAAATGCCATGGTGAAGAGATGGTCTTCGATGCATCACTTCCATGGAAATACCCAAAGGGACCCGCTTTAGATGGAACTATTTCAGTAAACACTGCTGCTTGGCTGACAGCTAACTTCAGAAATAACCCTTTGCATGCATAGTGTCATTTTATAGTACAAGATATTTTATTTTGTGTTCTTCAGAATATTTGAAAGATAAGAAGTAACATGATTATTGTTTTCTCAATTTTTGTACGGACAGGAAAAATAAAACTCTGGGATTCAATGACTGAAGGTATTCTTGTCAGAAACAGAACTTGGACTTAAATCATGCCTTTTTCTTTTCGCAGTGAGGAACTATCTTATTAAGTAACCTATAAGTACAAAAAGTAGACCCTGATACATGAATATGGGTGCATATGGTTTATTTGACATTGGTCCAATAAATGCAATTGGGGAGTGGGGGGGAGAGGGGAGGTGAGACAAGTCGGGGTGGAAAGCCACAAAAAAGATCTTTAATAAGGAGATTGCTACTATGGGCAACTGAGTTTGAGCCCACTGGAGTCTCTCTGAGAGGCTGTCGTAATAATGCTCCTTGCACACCTAGTGTCTGGCCTATTCCTCTTTCTACATCATTGGAAGCCATTGAAATGTATGGGAGTTTTCTGCAGGTGACAACCAGGGTGGGATGAAGAGATATACTTAATTTAATTACTTCATAACAGAGCAAGGTCAATTACAAATGGGCTTAGGATAATGGAGATTTCCAGGAAGACCTACTGACATTAAATGAAACTTAACAAAAAAAAATTTATCTACTGAACTTAATCCTTACACTTAGAGTTAGTCATATTGCACATTAGCAGTTAGAGCTGAGAACCATAGTCAGCAACTCTAGCTTGATTTTTATTGCTTTTTTATGTTTCATCATTTACTTGGCCATCTATGAAACCCAGAGTGCCAGATTCCTGGTCGTGATCACTCCCTCAGATTCATTCAGTTATTCATTCACACCTACTATGTACCAGACATGGTTTTAGCTGTAGGGTTTTTAGTAGAGAATAAAACAGACAAAAGAGAGCTTATAATCAAGTGATAGAAAACATAAAATTCATAAGTATGCTAATAAATGAACATATAATAAATTTGGTAATGAGAGAAACTATAAAGAAAAATAAAGCTCAGAAAAGAAGAGATGTTGGAAGAGAGGGGGAAATGATATGTGATATAGAATAGCTAGGAAAGACCACCTCTCTGTTAAGATGACATTTACACAGAGACCTGATGTGAAGGAGCAAAACCATGAAGATAATTCACACAAGGCATTCCAGATGGTTCACATGACACCTCCTAGTTCACCAAAAGGACTTCAGTCAGTACTTTTCGTGAGTTCAAAAAGAACAGAAAGGTGTTGTAGGGAATAGTGTGATCCCAATTATACATTTATGAAGATAATACCACTTTGTGGGGAGATTAGACTGTTAGTGCAAAAAGTGAAATCAGAGGAACCATTGGGGCCTATTGAAATTCATCTCTTGTATTCATCTGTTGATGGACACTTAGGTTGCTTCCAAATCTTAGCTGTCGTTAACAGTGCTGCAACAAACAGGAGTGCAGATGTCTGTTCGGTGTATTTATTTCCTTCCTTTTGGGTATATACTCAGTAGTCGGACTGCTGGATCATATGGTAGACCAAAGATGATAGTGGGCTCATGTAGCCGTTTGCCTTATTACGTTATTTATAGTAGGCATACTATTATACTATTTGTGCTGTTGTATTCACTTGTATGCTAAATTTTATAATTTGGAAAGTCTTTTGCATTAATTACTTTAGAGCAGAGATTTTATATTCTTGATTGAAACAAAACATGCTCAGTAGCCAGGCGCGGTGGCTCATGCCTGTAATCCCTGCAGTTTGGGAGGCCGAGGCAGGTGGATCTAAAGGTCAGGAGTTCAGGACGAGCTTGACTAACATGGTGAAACCATGTCTCTACTAAAAATACATAACTAGCCAGGTGTGGTGGTACACGCCTGTAATCCCAGCTCCTTGGGAGGCTGAGGCAAGAGAATCACTTGAACCCAGGAGCCAGGGGTTGCAGTGAGCCGAGATCCCACAATTGCACTCCAGTCTAGGAAACAAGAGTGGAATTCCATCTCAAAACAAAACAAAACAAAAAAAAGTGCTCAGTAAGCATTACTAAATTAAAATTTGAAAATCCTAAAAAAAAAAAAAAAAAAAAAAAACACACACTTGAGTGATTATGTGTGATAATACTTACTATGATATGAGTAACTACTACAAACATGGGACTATCTTCTAAGCTCCAACAGCCCTTATGTTGTTCTTTAAAACAGTTTTTCTATTTCTTAGTATAAATCAACTAGTAATGTATGATTTTCCTATAAAGGAGCGCATGTAGTAAATAGCCTAGGCTTTATGAACTGTATAGTTTCCAGTGCAGCTGACTCTTGCTGTAGGGCACATGGTATGTAAATAAATGTACTTGGCTACATTCCAATAACATTTATATGGACACTAACATTTGAATTGTATATAACTTTCACATGTCACTAAACATTATTCTTCTTTTTATTTCTTTTCAACCATTTAGAAAAGTAAAAACTATTCTTAGCTCACAGGTTATAGAAAAGCAGGTGGCAGCAAGCCAGATTTCAGCCACAAACTGGTTTTTCAGATTCCTGGTATAAATTATCAGGAGCTTGGAACCCTGATCTGTGCGTCATTGATTTGCTCTCATTCTATTTTTGGATACCTTTATTTGCTAGAGTTCTCTTTCTTTTGTGAAACCGAAGCACGCCCTCATGTAACTTCTACCTATGGATTCTACATTGTGCCATCTGAAGAAGAATAGCACAAAATACCCCCCAACCACCACCTTGTCATAGCACAGGCCTTCACAGAGTCCATTCTGGCCCTCTTGGTTTTCTCTGCTACTAAGTGTTAAACTCTCTCCATAAGCTTATGTTTCCTGGACACTCTCCCCTTTTTGCTTTTTAATTGTCTGATTATTCTTCATAAAATGAACACAAACTAAAGATTTAAGCTACTGTCCACCTAATGGATAATTCAATAGAATTTTTGTTTCCAAAGATTGTTGTATCAGGCAACAATGAAGTGCCATTGCTGGGGATATGCATTCTTGGTTTATTTTGCTGTTTTATTTAAATGTCATGTACTCTATTATAAAGATAACTCATTTGTAAATGATCAGATAATCCTATTATTATTTTCCATGACTATTGGTGGTCAGTTAGTACTTATAGCTGCACATACACATTATTATATAGTACTTAATTTCTATAAACTATACTCACCAAATGTGTTTATTGAGAGAGAACAAACTATACAGAAAAATAAATATTTTAAAAACAAAGACAGACATTAGGTAAAAGCCATACATTCATTTTCTTGTCTGAGAATGAGATCTAGCAAAGTTAACCAGAAAATTAATTACTAAGTTAAAATAATTCATAATTCACTAAGTTAAAATAGCACATAATCATAAAATGTGCTCAGCGGCTGGGTGCGGTGGCTCACGCCTGTAATCCCAGCACTTTGGGAGGACAAGGTCGTCCAAATGACTTTTTTTCAACCCATTTCTTTCCCTAAGTACCCAGTGGTATTAATACTGCTTGTCTACTTGGTTGGGTTATATTATGCCTTATTCAGTTAGGTGGAGTATAAAACCACTTACAATGTTAAAGAGACATGAGACATCAGTTTGAATTGTAAGCAACACTGTATTTTCCTAGAGAAAAATACTTTTATTTGTACAATCCTGATTTGTCGATATTAGAAATTGTGTTCAACTAGGTAATTTTAAGAAAAGAAACAACTTTTATCTTGTACTTACCAGGTTCTGGGTTGAATGATGGACAGTGGCATGAGGTTCGCTTCCTAGCCAAGGAGAATTTTGCTATTCTCACCATCGATGGAGATGAAGCATCAGCAGTTCGAACTAATAGTCCTCTTCAGGTTAAAACTGGCGAGAAGTACTTTTTTGGAGGTAAGAATGCCATTGCTTTTTGGTTACTAATCCATTACAAAAAAAATGAGGTTTCAAAATGAAGTTTGATTATGAAGTATTTATATTTGACTCAACTGACTCAGTAGATCTCAGGATAGAACAAACAAACTCTAATTCCATTGAGCAAAAAAAAGAAAAAGAAAAAAATATTTGTTTGTTTCTGATGAAGATATTAAGGTGATGTCACTATATTCTTTTGGCCCAATTTAAATAATTGAAGTATAACAAAGGAGATTTTAAATTCATCCTCATAATCCTCAAAAGTCAGGTCCTTGGATTATTTGCTGGTGACCTATTGCTATGTAACTAATTATCCAAACCTTAGTGTCTTCAAACAAACATTTATTATCTCACAGTTTCTCTGGATCAGGAATTCAGGAGTAATTTAGCTGAGCGAGTCTTTCACGATGTTGACTTCAAACTGTTGGCTGTGGCTGCATCATTTGAAGACTTGTCTGCTTCCAACAGGTCTCACATACGTGGCTGATAGTGCTGGCTAGGATGCCCCAGTTCTCTGTGGCCTTGGATTCTGTAACACCTTCCTTCTTCAAGTAGCCTCTCCTGGGGTGACTGGGCAGAGAAAGAGAGAGGGAAAACAAAAGAAAGAGAGGAGGGGAGGGGAAAGCCAGTAAGTCAGGAAGTTCTCCAGATAAAAACCATAAGTAGTTTTTTTTTTTTTTTATAAATAATCCAATTTAACAGTGATATCCCATAACTACTATTATTTTCAGCTTGTGAGAAGTGAGTTGCTAAATCCCATCCACAGTTAAAGGAAGGGGATTTCACAACGGCATGACTACAAAGAGCCATTGATTCCTGGGTACCATTTTAAAGGTGCCTACCACAGTCTACCTTATAGGAGAAGACATGTGGTCACAAACATCTTGGTTCTTAAGTAATGAAAAGATTAGTAAAAAGAATATTATCTTATGAGAAATTATACTATGTGTTAAAAAGTGTTGTAGCAAAGACCTGTCATATTTTCTAACTGGAAAAATGTGTCCTGTCAGAAAATGATTTTTTTCATAACTAATTATGAGGACATATTTTATTAAAGTGCTAGGCACATTGTTTAGATCAATACATCTTTTATTAGATTATTGTCTTTCCTGTCCTAAATCATGCAATGTGAGATGTAAAAAATAAATCACATTCTTAGAAAAGGCTTTTATTTAAGCTTTAAAATCTATATGTTACATATTTGCCTCTGAGAATGTTTATATTTACATATCATTTGTTTATATTAATAGTTATATATCATTGTTTGTGTGTGTGTGTGTGTGTGTGTGTGTGTGTTCTAGTTCTTAGAGTAAGGTGACATGAGAGCAGCCACTTTGTTTATCTTGTACCCTGCTATATTCCTTAAGGTCCTAGAAAAAATCCCGGAATGTTGTAGATGAACAATAAATATTTGTGAAAGAATTAGTAAATTATATAAAATAGGCAAGACATCACTTTATTATGAATTGCCTAGAGAGGAAACAGAGAAGACCCCAGGAGATTTACTGACTTGCCACTGAATTTGCAGCTAGCACCTGGATTTAAGTTTTTGGAGTCCTATACCACAGCATTTCTCCCCATCTAATTAGTGACAACTTAGAGACAAAAATCATGAACTAGGGCTCTCCTTCTTTAATCTTCCATAATATTTGTTGGAAGTTAAGACAACATGATTTTAAGAAGACTCTCAATAAATATTTGATGAGTAAATGAAAGTCAAACAAGCTTTCTTATGAGTGAATGAACTGGACATATTGACGTGAGAAAAAAAACAACTCAATAGCCAAACCGGTTACCCTCCAAACAAAAAATTCAGTAAGATTGGCTTATGGCCAACAGTTTTCATTGCTCTGATAGTAAATAGATCCCAGTTGTCAGTGGGAAAGCTACTGATAATCTCTACTGATCCCTTGACTGGAATATTTTTGGCCATACATGAGCTCCCTGAATGCCCAAGGCCAGTTTTTATTGATTTCAATCTAGAGGGGCGAGCAAATAGCTGTCACCACACATTCATGGCATAAAGTTTATAGGAGATGAGGTCTTGATGGTGTGCTATTTACTATCAGTTTACAGATTTTCGTTTTCGAGTCCAGCAGTCAGGAGAATATCGACTTTCTCTTGGGTCTGTGGTCTGCCTTTAGGACATATTAGCTAATGATCATGAAGCTTGTTTTGTTATATTGTCATTAGCTGAATCCTGAGTGTGTAAGAATCACGAGAAGAACTTGTTGCCATTCTAACGCTCAGGCCCCACCTCTGGAACTTTGAAATTCAAGAGGATGACAAATTGAAGAATTCGAAACTTCAAGTGATTCTGATAAACAATCTGAGAAACAGAATTATAGATTGACCTTAGCCAATTTGCACACACACATTTTAGATTCATTTTGTAAAACATCGTCAGTCACTGAAAAGTTTGGGATGCATGAGAATTAGCTACTCTCCTATAGCTTTGCCCCCAGGGGGCAAAGGAACGGAAGTCACAGGACAAGTTATGATGCGCATAAACACATTTATTAAATGAACAAGTATTACCAAGGAAGCACAACACTGTTAACAAATGTTCTTCTGCAAGCTCAGTGAGGTCCCAGCTCTCCTTGAATAAAATGTTTTCCTGAAGCAATGACGATGAATGGTGGGATTCAGCTACACCTAGAGCTAGTGCTAGGTGACAGAAAGCCTCCTCAGCGAATAATCGCTGGCACAGGATCACTAAGGGATCCTAACTCCAGAAGCATCATCCATCACAGAATATGGAACTTGCAGCATCCCATTCAGGATCCGCTTGTCGGCCCTGTGAAGTATCCGCTGCCTTGCTTTTGTACCAACAGGAAATCTATTGTTTAGAAGTGTGTTTTCTAGCCCTTTTTCATTGTTCTCCCCCCCCAAAAAAAAATTGGAATGAGACAAGTTTTATTAAATGATATAAGTTAGACAATGTGTCATTTCAGGAGTGTGAAAAGTGAATCCTAAACAGACTTTTTGGAGGTATGTATTGATTTTCTAGGGATGCTGTATCAAAGTATCATAAACACGGTGACTTAAAACAACATAGTTCTATTCTCTCAACGTTCTAGAGGCTAGAAGTCTAAAATAGAGGTTCAGCAGGATTTTAAGGTCTCTGAAGGCCCCAGGGGAGGATCCTTCCACTCCTCTGGCTTCTGGTGGTTACCAGTAATACTCATTATTCCCTGGCTTATAGATACCTCCCTCCAGTCTCTGCCTCCATCTTCACATGGTCTTCTCCCCTTTGTGTTTCTGCATCCACATTTCCTTCTTCTGATAAGGACATCATTCATGGGATTAGGGATCAATCTAATCATTATCACCTCATCTTAACCTGATTGTATCTGCAAGAACCCTATTTCCCAATGAGGCCACTTTCATAGGTTTCACGGTTAGGACTTCAGTGTATCTCTTTGGAGGATACAATTTAGCCCATAGTAAGGTATAAATGATTTATTTTGCAACTACCTCTAATTAAAAATTAGCATACTTCCTCAAGGAGATTCATACTTCTGATTTTGTATTATCCATTCTCAAAGATGGCTCTGATGAAGTTAAAAGTCAAACATACAGTTTGGGAAATGTGAATAACTAAAAGGTAGAGGCATTCAAACAAACAGCACAACAACAACATTTAAAGTATTGTGCATAGTGGATACAAATTTACTGGTCATATGAATTTGATGGTCAAATTTCTGAATGTGATTTTGTAACCTCTGAGTAGGACCATAGAATTAGAAGGAATCAATTTTAAAAATGTCCAAGGGAATTTCTTGTCCATACGCATGAGAGAGAGTGAGAACTTATCTCTGATAAGTATTAGAAAGCTTTGTGTAAAACAAAAAAGTAAATGATAAGAAAATGTATCATTGGTATGAAAGTACATTCTATGTGGAACTAACCAAATGTTGTATCCTTCCATTTGGGTCCTTACACATGTAATGTGGAGAGAAGAGAACACTCAGCTAAGACTTGGGGTCCGCAGTCCTCAGAGCAGGATTGTACTTAGGGACAAGGGGAAAGAATCTGCCTTCATTGCTTTGTTTGACCCAAACATTTTCAGGAACAAAGGAATTTGTAACTTGACCTTGATATGTAGTGCCATGGAAACCTACCACTACCAAACAAATGAAATTATTAAAGACTTTACTTGTAGATTGTAATAATACTGGAAATAAAACAACCACACACACACAGAGTGCAATTAAAAGAAGAAAAAAAATCTTAAAGTTGCTCTCATTTTTCCTTAGAATGTAGTGCCCTTTCCAAAATAACATGCATTTAAGAATAAATTAAGCCATCTTGTTGTCATACTGTACTTATCTTGGAATTTTGTACAATGGGCATCTACTAAACAGTGAAGCGTAAGCTTCAAACCATAGAAATATTATGAAGTGTTCCCAGAGAGTTGTTTATGCTAAAGCAACATGAAAAGTTCAAGAGAACACCAGTGGCACCCCATCAATATACATTAAATCCCTCACTGGCAGTAAGAAATGTCCTCACATTTAACATATAAATGCTGGACAAGTCGGCTATCTTATGTATAAAATCTTCTCATAAGAAATGGCTTCAGGCCAGGCACGGTGGCTCAAGCCTGTAATCTCAGCACTTTGGGAGGCAGAGGCGGGCAGACCACCTGAGGTCAGGTCCCAGCCTCACCAACATGATGAAACCCCATCTCTACTAAAAAAAATACAAAAATTAGCCAGTCATGGTGGCGCGTGCCTGTAATCCCAGTTACTTGGGAGGCTGAGGCATGAGAATTGCTTGAACCCGGGAGGCAGAGGTTGCAGTGAGCCGGGGTCACACCACTGCACTCCAGCCTGGGTGACAGAGCAAAACTCTGCAACGCCGCCCCCTCATCCACCAAAAAAAAAAAAAAAAAAAAGAAAGAAAGAAAGAAAGAAAAGAAAAAAGGAAATGATATGGTTAATTCCTTCAAAATATAAGTCCTTAAATTCAAACTGTAATTAGATTGTTTGATTTTCTCTTCACTGGCTGAAATAATAGTAAATCTTTTTATCCTTTTTCTAGCCTGCTTTTGCAAATCTTTTTGAATATCCTTTGATGTTTTCATTCATACTGTCTGTTATAGAACTGAGACCTACCTTCATTCATTTATATCCAAAGAGATTATGGAGCAACTAACAAGTAGTAGAGCTTGGATTAATTAAATCTTTTCTGAAAACCTGGCATTATTGTTCATCCTGAGGTAATGAACAAATCAGGGGAAAAATGCTTGCTCTTGGAAGACTACATTCTAGGTGGGATAGTAAATGAATAACATTGGTTAAATGAGTGTATTTGGGGAAAAAATAATCAGGGAGGGGATAGGAAGTTCTTGGGAGGGGGAGGTTGAGGATTATCTTTAAATGGCCAGAGAAACCTTTGATTAAGAAGATAGCATTTGAGCAAATGCCTCAGAGGAATGAGAACACACACACCATGAGAAGATGGGAGAGAAGAACACTCTTGGTAGAGGGAGAAGCCGGTGTAACCCGATATCCAGCTGGTGTGTGCAGGGAGTGACTAGGAAAGGGAGTCAGTGTGACTGAAAAAAAGTGAGGTTGGATTATGAAGGGTCTTTAACAATGACTGAGAAGGTTGGACCGAGTAAATCTAGTTTATTTTAAAATAATCTCTCAGGCTGCTGTTTTGATAAAAGGCTGTCGTTCCATGAGGGAGAACAGTAGAAACTCTTGCAATAACCCAGATGAAAGAAGATCGACTAGATTGTAGCAGTGGAGCCAGTGGGTAATGATCAATTCTACATACACATTTGGAGGTCGAGCCAGCAGGACTTGCAGACAGGTGGGCTATGGGGTGTGAAAGCCAAAGGGTCAAGGATGACATCAGTCTTCCTGACGAAAAGGCTCATGCCTCCCCTTTCCACTGTTTTACACTTTCTCCCTTACCCTTCCACAATATGAGGTCCATTTCACTGTGTTTCCCTGAAAATGACTTTTGACCTGTGCATCCTAAAACCAAGGAATTTGTTGTCTATGTGGTCATAGTTCCACCAAAATTAACAGAACCGTGGACAGCTCCCTCCCAAACAAAATTCCCAGCATCCTGTCTTCTAGTTTCTTTTGATGGGTTCTCAGTCAATTCCTAAATTCCTCAGATCAAGTCTTGGCTGAATGCTCTTTCTGCTGCATCTAGGGTCAAGATGATTTAAAACCCGCTATGGTAAATTAAAATTCCAAACAGTCTCTAATTTGGGGACCTTGCCATTTAGAAATAAGCAAGTAAAGAACCCTGACTTAAAGCTAGGAAGCTGTTATAATAAAAACAGCCTTTAAAAATATTGATTCACAAATAACCTCCTCATGCATGTACTTCTAGCTTAAAAATGCCACCTAATTGTAATCTTTTCCTTTTGACCTTTGTTCCATCAGTGGTCCAACAATACTGCTGGGGTTGGAGGGGGGTAGGAAATAAACTATTTATCACCCTTTAAAATATAAACTGAAAATTAGCTATCATCTGTATTTACATAGTTTTGAATATCCTTCATTAATACTAAAGTACTTGGTTACCCTATCTCACTTTTGTGTAATATGCCTCTCTTTGAAATGCTAATTTAGTATTAATGGCAAAAGCCAACTTTTTCTAACCAAATGACTAACAATTTATTAAATTTTAGAATGAGATGGGAAAATCACAACTTAGAAACTCAGCGATTTCTGTAAATTATTAATGATTAATTTGGCTTGGCTAATATTATATAATTTGAAATTATGTTTATTTACTGCTTCCAAACGTTTTAGTTAACCGTTTGTTTTCTATTTTTCTTTGTATTTTTAATATTTTCACTCTAGTCCATTATTATTATATGTGATTTTTTTTCCATTTTTTTTCTAGAGGAGTTTGTCCTCCCCTAATTGTAGTGAGTAATCTAGAAACTCTTTCTCAATTAACTTTTTAAGCAGGACTTGATTGTACAAAAACAACTACTTGTTCTTGAAAATATTCAAATCAATATTTGCTATTTTATGCAATGTTCCTCATTTTAAAATATATTTTAATTTTTATTTTTGGTTCAGGGGTACATGTAAAGGGTTTTTTACATAGGTAAATTATGTGTCATGGGGATCTGATGTACAGATTATTTTATCACCCAGGTTAAAAGCATAGTACCATAGAAGTAGTATTTTTAATAAAAAAAATACATATTTTTAAGCCATCACTTTCTATTAGAATATCAATGAGAAAAAATTTTCAATCTAATTCCCAAAGAACTTTCAGGCTTTTTTTCATTTGTTTACCAATTATATGCATAAAAGAAAAGAGCAAAAAAAAAAAAAAAAGGAATTACAGATTGAAATTGAACATACTAACCTCATACTAATCTCTGCTTGGAGATTGGAAAGTATTTATCATGTAGCCCAAGGTTCCCAAGACTTTTTTTTATAGCTCCCACAAGTAAAATTTGATTAGAGCTATGTTTTAAACTAAGTATCATTACAATTATTGTGATATTCTACATGCCTTTGCCTTTTTCTGGCTCTTACAACTGGCTTACATTGGAAATATTCAGATTTAAGAAATGATTGTAAGAAGTTTTCAAAGAAAAATATCATAAAATTACAAAAACTCTTTGACTTTCAAGAATTGGCTTAACCCTGTGGCCATTTACCATTGACACTCTCTCCTTCCTTTTCTCTTGATACTGATTTTGCTCTTTTAAAATCATTAGCCTAAAAGAACATCATGATCTGACTGTGAAAATAATACCGATAACACTAAAGATACGTAAATTAAATATTATTTTGTATGTGAATTTTTTAGCAAACATCTTCTATATCTAAAATGCTCTTAAGTAGAGAAATTACTGGCCAAATTTTTTTAACGGTAGTGCCTTATGTATCTGGTGCAAATATGTGATAGATGTAAAGTGATTACTTGGGAAGCATAAATATGTCTACAGTTTATCCTATGAAGTTGATTTTACAGTGCTTTAACAAAAGGAAAAAGAAATCCTTAAATGTATCCTTCATTTTTCATGAGTAATCCGTGTTAAAAAAAATTCAAAGATACATGTTAAAAGCATAGTAAGGAAGGCTTTATTCAGGACCATTGCAATAGATACGGGGACCACTGCAATGGAATTTTGCAGCAAGGGAAAGAGAATGGGCTCAACTCCAAGTGTGGGAAGGACAAGCGGGAATTTATAGCCAAAAAGCAGGGTTGGGTCAGTAGATAGAAAATTACTACAGAGAAACAATCCAAGGGTACAGGGATTTCTAGCTAAATCCACCTAATGAGAATTCTTGCTGAAAATAGGCTGGGGTGATCAGACACCATCTGTGGGTTGGTACAGGCGGAACATGGTCAGGTGTCAAGGATGATGAGATACTGAGAACGATCAGCTATCGAGGATGGGGAGTTTTGGCTAAACTGACTTCTCAGGGTTCTTTTGCTAAAACTGGATTTTACAAGAGAGTAAACAGATGGACCTAGGAGGAAGTTCAGAGCCTGATTAAAGTTGGGTAAAGAAAAGAATCTTCACCATGTGTCGGTTCAGGTACTCTAAGAAGCAGAGGTCAAGACAGAATCGGACAATCAAGAGATTTATTGGGGAAGTACTTCTAAAGAAAAAAGGTTAAAGAGGACTCTGCCATTCAGGAATGGTGAAAGGAAAGAAAGAGTGCGTGGGTAGAGCCCCAGATGGTTGCACAGCTGAGGCAGTATTGGCCAGTCTCTAGCAAAAACTGTCTGTTAGAATCCTGTGTCAGAAAGAAATGGCCTGGCTCTCGTACTCCTGCTGTGTTCAGACTGAGGGCAGTCCAGGCAGCGTGGCCTCAGCTGGTAAGCATCTGTGGACCCTATTTAGAGCGGCCAACTCTGACCTCAGGCAGGAAGGGAAGTGTGACCAGGGCCCTTCCTTAGTGGCCACAAGTCATTTGGTAATGACACAAAAAAGCAATACATAAAGGTGGTTACAGAAAGTTATTTTAAGGCACTTCTTGACATACCAGAAAGAAGTTTGTGGGTATTTTGTTTTTCCAACAAAGTGAGTATGTTTATTTGCATATCAAATACTCTATGACTGAACAAGTAGGTAGAGGAGATGAATTTAGCATACTTACTTTTTTTAATTGCTGAAAATTCAAATAATATTCTTATATGTATAGAAACAAACAGAATGGGATCCCGTGCCTATAACTATGCTGGTCTGTTATTGCTTATTTTGTCTGCTTGTCTGTTTTGTTTCTCCTTTAGGCAATCAATTATTTATATGTAAATTTAATTATTAAATTTATTATTATTTACATGCCTCTCTTTTAACTAAAAAGTTCTTTCTGGTTCTGTGGCTTTTTTGTTTTCCATTGTTGAGTTTTTAAAAAGGTCGGATTTTAAAATAAGCTAGTTTTTCTTGTTTGGTTTACTCATGTAGTAATTAAAAAGAACTTTTGCTGAACTCACCCCTCCTTTTATTTTTAATTTCTCTTTCTACTTTGGGTTCCCTTTGTCCATCCCAGCAACCAGCTATTTCTCAAGTAATTAAAAATTATTTTCTATTCCTCATGGGAATTTTATAGTAATAAGAAATTTTGTAAAAGTTTTTGGCCTTCAAGACCCTAAAAATGGTTGAATATCTAATGGGGAAATTTGAAGTCTTTTTAGGTATAATGTGTGAGAGTGAGGGTCTGGGAATTTAGGCCAAAGACATTCCTAGTAACATATAATTCAGTCTACTTCAGAAGTTAGCCTTAAAATTACATTGTCTTCAATACTTTTCCAATCAAAAAAATCCCCAAGCCTCTTGGATACGTAGATCTTTCAATCTCATTCACTGTAGTTAAATACAATTAGTGCCAAAGTTACTATGGCATCATTCCTCTGTAGAACTTAATCTGTAATAACTAGTAAGTTCACTACCCCACAATTGGGAAGAGAGACCTTCTCTGTTTTCAGAGACCCTTATTAGATCAGTGTGCAAATATAAAATTCGAATAAAGATGTTCTCTACCAGCATTTGACTCTATGGTATTACTTCCAGGAGAAGGTACATGCCTCAAAAAATCAGCAATAAAACAAAATCTTTTAATACCTTCAGAACTTTTCCTATTATCTATGGGCTATTGAACAAAGAGATAGACTCAGGGATTCAATATGTATACATGATTTTAGGTTTAATATTTCAAAGAAAAGAATATTTGAAGGGCAGAAAATACATGTAAAGGGGGAATTGCCCCTAGTAAATACATAGTCAATGTTATATGTAGAAAATAATGTTGAAAGATCAAAAGAAGGAAAAAATTCAGTTAGGCTTTAGGGTGGAAATGCAAGCTATCAGGCTGAACGAAGCAGACGGGTAATAACCACTATGTAAAAGCTTAGAAGAAATAGAAGTAGTTCTACTATTTGCTAGCCTAGTGCAAAAGTTGATTTGAAGACCAGCGGGTAGAGATTTTGTGTGTTTGCTAAGATAATGCGTGTTTTATACCAGGCTCTCACACTTTAATGTCCTTAAGAACCTTCTAGGGTACTTTACAAAACACACAAACAAACAAAAGTCTTCGGTTGCCTTCTTAGTAAAATTGCGATTCAGTAGATCTGAGGTTGGGCCCAGAAATATGCATTTTAAACAGACGGGTGATTTTTCTTTTTTTCTTATTTTATTGGCCAAGAAATCATATGCTATAAAATTCACCATTTAAAGTGAATAATTTGGTGATACTCAGTATATTCACGGAGTCTTGTAATTGTCACCACAGTCTAATTTTCGGTCATTTTCATGACCCAAATAGAACCCCAAAACTATTAGAAGTCACTCTGAATTCTTCCACAAAACCCCAAATCATAGGCAACCACAAATCTACTACTTACTGTCTCTATGGATTTGTTTATTCTGGACTTTTTTTTTTTTTTTTTTTTTTAAAGACGGAGTCTCGCTCTGTCGCCCAGGGTGGAGTGCAGTGGCTTGCTCTCGGCTCACCACAAGCTGCACCTCCCAGATTCACGCCATTCTCCTGCCTCAGCCTCTCCAGAAGCTGGGACTACAGGCGCCCCCACCTCGCCCGGCTAATTTTTTGTATGTTTAGTAAAGACGGGGTTTCACCATGTTAGCCAGGATGGTCTCGATCTCCTGACCTTGTGATCTGCCCGCCTCGGCCTTCCAAAGTGTTGGGATTACAGTCTGGAACCACCAGACCCATCCTTATTCTGGACATTTTATATAAATGGAATTACATAAAAAATTATCTTTTATGATGGGCTTCTTTTTTTTAACATAATGTTTTCAACCTTTATTCAACTGTAGTTTATTCAATTCATGTATCAGTACTTTATCCCTATTTATTGTCAAATATTTATATATTATAATATTTATATTATATATTGTAATATTTATATTATATATTGTAATATTTATATTATTTATAAATTATATATTATTTTATATACATAAATTATATATGTATATATTTATATGTATTTATATATACATATGTATGTATATATATATGAGACATTTATTCATTCACGAGCGATGGAGTTTTAGGTCTTTCCACCTTTTGGCTATTATACATAATGCTGAGGTAAACATTAGTTTACCTCTTTTTGATTGCACATACGTTTTTCTTTCTCTTGGGTATACACCTAGGAGTGGAATTGCTGTGTCATGTAAGTCTATGTTTATTATTTTGAGAAATTACTAAATTGTTTCCTGGGTGATCTCAATGCTTGTCATTCTCTCTCCATACTTTGAAAAACACTAATGTAGGCAATGATTTGGGTATAAAAATGTAGGAAAAAAAGGAACATTCGTTGCATTCTGATAATAAAAATGTTAGATTCCATAAAATGGTAGATGAGGATTAGAAGAGAGACAAAGGAAACATTAGAAAAATAAGACATTGAGTAATGATGTGAGGTTAGTGTCATCAAGAGACAAGTTAGAAATCCACATTTAAAAAAATCATTAAAACAAAATTATTACTAAGTGATTAAGTAGTAAAAGGAAGTTTATAATGCATGTTTATTTAAAGGAGTGTTAACAAGATTTTATTTATGTAGAGATGATACAAGAAGGTTAGCCCTCAATCACTTATTAAAATCAATGTATTAAGATTTAAGTACATGCAGTAAAAGTTATATGAATTTTGATTCATATACTTTTGAAACAATATACATAATGGTTACCAATCCCACTGTGTGATTACAGAATATAGTAGTTATATACAAGAGTGTTTATTGCAACAACATAGTCATCAATAACTAGAAAATGCCTAAATGAGCAACAGCAGAAAGATGAAAAAAGATACTGTGTCAAGTCTGTAAAATGGAGTATTATGTAGCCACCCAAAGTCATGATTTTGAATAATATTAAATGATACATGAAAAGGTTAATGACATAGTCTTAGTGCAATGGGGATAAAATATTTTAATACAGTACAAATTTATAACAACATTCTCCTAGACCTGTCTAATATTTTCCATATCAGTGAATGTGCCATTGCCCTCCATTCAGGATAAAGAATGATTTTAGTCTTTCTTTAGTTTTATCTCCATGCAACAAATCCAATCCTTCACCCAATCCTATTTAAATATTTATTTATTATCCATAAACTATTCAACTCATAAATGATTTTATAATCCATCTGCCTCTCAGCTGTTTCACTGCCACTGTGATAAATCAGACTACCATATTCTCTCTACAGGACTTCTTAACAGTTCCCTGATTTATCCACTGACAATTTCAGTCCATTCTAGTTAGTCCTCTTTCAATCTATCTTCCACTGACTTTGTTTTGCCAATTTCCCCTACCCTTTCCACCCTCACTGACTTCCTGTTTCTCTTGTGATTGCAATACTTATTTATTTGTTTAGCAATGCAAATTTATAACCTGAACTACAAGGATTTTGCATCACCTGGTTCCTTTCTGTGTTACACAAATCATTCGTCCTCACCCAGCCTTCTGCTTCTGTGCACCAGCATCATGTTGGCCCTCTTTGAGCTAATAGAGTGTTATGCTGCCCTTGTCACAGGGACCCTACACATTCCATTTCCTCTTTCTGGAATGTTCTTCAACCTAAGATGACTACTTCTTTCTTAAATCTCACTTTAATCAACACTTACTCAGGAAAGCCTTCCCTTTGCCTCAGCCCCTGGCTAAGGTCAGGTTCTTTAGTTTTGAGTTTATATAATAGATTACAGATATATTAATTAGGGAGATTATTTGTTTAATGTCTGCCTACCTCACTGTCCCTTAAACATCAAAAAAAAAAAAAAAAAGGCTATATATGTCTTTTTTTCCCTTTGCTTCTCTTTTCCTGGTTTTCCCTTCTCTTTCTGCTTTCTATGGTTTCTCTCTTTCTACTTACCTAGTTTTGTACCCACCTACCCCTCACTGTAAAAGAAAGTAAAACAGAATTTTAGCAATATCTATCTCTGATTCAAAGAATGAATAATAATTTTAATGTTCTCCTTTTTTGTTAAAATTTTCTGCAGTAGCCATTTGTAGGTATAAAACCAACATGACAAGCACTTTTATAGTACTCAAAATAATAAGTGAAAACTACTTGAATATGTTTCCATATAAAAATGTAAAGTTGGCTGGGTGTCGTGGCTCACACCTGTAATCCCAGCACTTTGGGAAGCTGAGGTATGAGGATCACTTGAGCTCAGGAGTTCCCAACCAGCCTGAGCAACATGGTGAAACCCCATCTTTGCAAAAATTACAAAAGTTAGCTGGGCATGGGTATGTGCACCTGAAGTCCCAGCTACTTGGGAGGCTGAGGCAGGAGGGTCTCCTGAGCCTTGGACTACAGTGATCCAAGACTGCGCCACTGCACTCCAGCCTGGATAACAGTGCAACACTCTGTCTTAAAAAAAAAAAAAAAAAAGTCTCTCACTATTATACTATGCAGCCATAAAAAAGAATGAGTTCATGTCCTTTGCGGGGACATGGATGAAGCTGGAAACCATCGTTCTTAGCAAACTAACATAGAAACAGGAAACCAACACCACAAGTTCTCACTCATAAGTGGGAGTTGAACAGTGATAACACATGGACACAGGGAGGGGAACATCACACACTGGGACCTATCAGGAGGTTGGGGGACAAGGGGAGGGAGAGCATTAGGACAAATACCTAATGCATGCGGGGCTTAAAACCTAGATGGTGGGTTGATTGGTACAGCAAACCACCATGGCACATGTATACCTATGTAACAAACCTTCACGTTCTGCACATATATCCCAGAGCTTAAAGTAAAATTAAATATATATATATATCAAAAATTTTCAAAACAGTAAATGTTTACCTTTAGAAAAGGGTGTTTTTAATTTTTTTCTAATTTTACATAGAGTTTCATATGGTAGGAAACAAACTAGATAAAGGGAGATGAAATTTGTCAGGATTATTTTTAAAAATATAAGTGGATAAAAGTAAACCTCTAACATAGTACTTGTGTTTAAATGTACATTTGTTAGAGTTGCTAATAATGTATTCATATAACAAAAGTTATTGAGGTTTATTCTTTTTTGTCATTGGTGAATGGATTTTACTTTCCAGCATGGAATGTCCATAAACACAATGTGTCCAATAAATTTAATATTAAAAGACTTCTGATTGCATCAATAATGTCAGAATTCTTTACCATACTTCTTAATTCTTTAAAAATATTAATTAGATATACATTTTTGTTGTTAGGGAAGTTAATCTCTTGTGATATGTCAAAGTATATAATGGTAAACATCAACCAAATATATTGTCTCTTTTACTTTTCCTTTGCACTTATATATAAGTAATGTTTTGTTTTATTTTAAAGACAAGGGTCTCACTGTGTTGCCCAGGCTGGAGTGCAGCGGCATGATCTCAGCTCACTGCAACCTCTGCCTCCCAGGTTCAAGTGATCCTCCCACCTCAGCCTCCCTAGTAGCTGGGACTATAGGCGTGCACCACCACACCCAATTAATTTTTGTAATTTTAGTAGAGATGGAGTTTCACCATGTTGGCCAGGCTTGTTTAGAACTCTTGAGCTCAGGTAATTTGTCCTCCTCGGTCTCCCAAATTGCTGGGATTACAGGCATGAGCCATGACACCCAGAAATGAGTAATGTTAAATGTAGGATTTCTATATTGAAAATATTATAGATATAATAACATTAACTTTTAAGATAGAGGGGAAAAATCCAAATTATTAGGATAGTCTTCAGCTATATAATTATAGAAATCCAACTTAGTAACGATTTAAACTTGATGAAGGTGCTGGTATGGCATTTTGTGGTTTCATGAAGTATGAATTCTATTTCAAGCATCAGCAAACTCTTTTATATAGAGTCATATAGTAAATATTTTAAGCTTTGTGGGCCTTGTGATCTTTCTCACAACCATTCAACTTTGCTTTGTAGAGAGAAACAGCCACAGACAATACGAAAATAAATGGGTATGTTTGTATTTCAGTAAAACATTTACAAAAACAAATGGCGGGTTGCATCTAGCATGCAACCTATATTTTAACAAGTTCTAATCTATCTAGATTTTCTACCATCTTTAGTACATTGTTTCTCACTCTTGGTCAAGATGTCTTCCATCCCCATTCCATACAGCAGGAGGAAAGAAGTGAACAGAGTAATGGAGCACCTGTCTTTAAGGGCACTTCCTGAAAGATGCTGAAGATATTTCTACACGTATCCTGTCAGTCAGAGCTTAGTCCTGTGGCTACAACTAGTTGCAAAGCAAGCTGGGAAATAAAATTCTCCCAGACATTCATGAATCCAGCGCCCCCTCCCCTCAAAAAAAGGTGTGGAGAGATTTTACTACTGAAAAGATCATGAAAACAGATTGTAGGGAAAACTGACAGTATGTACCAACATTAGTACACAGAAATATCTATATTAACCCTTTTTCTCATACATAGAACATTTTTATGTTCCTTCAAGTGAGACCTTCCCAAAATCTCATAAGTTATTGCATCCGTCTCAAATCTATCTCGGATGATGTACAGATCTCTTCATCAGGTCAAGGTTTTATTTCTTGTGGTATAGTAGAATATAAATTAAAAACCTGTTAACTGTGAAATGCACTCCTCGTTTGAAAATAAAAGCATGACAGACACATAATCATTGCTGGCCCATAACAATTTTAAAATCTTGCTAGGCAGGAATAGTAAAAAGACTATTTTTCCAGTGCCTTTTGTGATCCAGGGTTTCACTCTCGCAGAGGTCCCTATGAGAAGCCATATCGTGATCATATCTGAGAAGGGTATTCTGATTTTTCCTGTCTGGTGGGCTGCATGCTTTCATAACTGACCTACTGCTGATACAAATTAATGATTAAGGACTGCTGTAGTCATTGAAAGGGCACAAACCTTTGCAGGCCATGCTTATGGTGTCCTTGGCAATGTAAGTTTCTCAAAAATGTTGTACTCTTCTCATCTATTTTGTTTAAGGCAGTTCTATGTGCAAATAACCACACCTAAACATCTGTTCTTGACATAGTTGAAAGCCTGTTGACTATTCTTTTTCGTACTTACCTCTGTGTTCTGCCAATTCCCAGTGGAGGTGAGCCCTCTAATGTGCCTTCAAGAGTCCTTACTCCTCCCTCCTTTTCTTCTCTCTGCCTTTCAGCTAATGTCAAACTACCTTGAGGTCCTGAAAAAGAATAACCCTTCAGTGGACGATATCCTTAATCTGATCAGTGCAACAGTACTGTCCCCCAAAGTCTGGTAGACAACCCCTACCTGAAGGTGATGAAAGACATTCCAGGGTCATAGCCTCACTTCCTTCTAAAGCTGCCTCTTGGCAGCCATGGTTTAAACTTACACCATAATGCAGTTTAGGACACAGGGTTATTTTCTTTTTCTTTTTTTTCTTTCAAGCTTCTGAACTGGGGATTCTCCATCATTTTAGACTGTCAACATAAGAAGAAAGCACCTTCTGCTT
Source organism: Macaca fascicularis (assembly GCF_037993035.2). Taxonomy (NCBI): domain Eukaryota; kingdom Metazoa; phylum Chordata; class Mammalia; order Primates; family Cercopithecidae; genus Macaca; species Macaca fascicularis. Next base: position 188,963,621 of record NC_088377.1, read on the forward strand.
CAAAGTAGCTTTACTCTCATCTCAGCCTTTAGGCTGCTGAGTTCTAGACTAACTTCATTTCTCTCCTGGAGACTTTGCTAAACACAGTAAGAAGGAGCCAGTGCACAAGAGCCCTTGAGTCTTTCCAAGCATTTCTCTTAACATGGAAGTCTCAGTTGGCACCTAATTTGCCTTCTAAAGACAGCAGTTGACAATACAACCAAATATTTAGCTACTGTATGACAAAGATCTCAGCTTTCCACAGTCTTCAAGGCCTGGCGTCCACCACAGGCAATTCCATATGCTTTTTAGGCTTTGTCACACATAGCACCCTCTTTTTATGTAGAGTACACACTCTGGTATGAGTTTGGATTAGGTTCAGCTCTGAGTAATGGAGACTGAAATTGACAAGATAAATATTTCTTCCTTTCTTACATGAGAATATAGAATTAGACTGTTCAAGGCTATCATAGTGTTCCATGGAGTCAGGAAGGAAGGCTTTTTCCATCTTTCTGCTTTATATTTAGTACAAAGCAAATATCCCAAATGGCAATTTGAATGCCAGATATTACATCCAAGTTCCAGATAGGAGAAAAATAGAATCAAAAGATACAGGGTGATTCTCACCCTTTAAGGCCACTCCCCTGAAGTCTCATACAACGTTTACACATGTATCACTTCATTGGCTGAAACATATTAATGTGGCCACATAGAGTTGCAAGGGATATTGGATAACCAAATATCCAGGTAAAGATCTACATCTGTGCAAGGGGGGAAAGTAATTATTGAAAGCTAGTTAGCAGTCTTTGTAATACTCCTATATTTGATATTAAACAGTTCATATTATCTGTGAGTTTGATTATAGTTTGTGTGCTCAGCTGTACTTAATAAAGTGGCATTCAATATTTATTCCTTCCGTGAGCAAATCTTGAAAATTTGTATATGGCTGTTTAACCTAAGGATATTGAGTTTGAAAAATTCATTTAAAGGAGTGCATTTCTTTTTCCAGTTTTCAATTATCCATCATCCTAGCCTGAAGCTTTTTATAACAAATTATTTAGAGTAGTAAAATTAAATAGTTTTTTTAAGCAATAGAATATTTTTAATCACTCATTTATATCTCTGTTATTCCCAATCATATTTCTGTTCTCCACAAAGGCGTTATTCAGTAAATTTCTTGCCTTTAATTTGAGAGAGAAATGGACCATTTCCCAAAACATTAAGATCTATTAAAACTAATGTCAAATGTTACCTAAGAGCTTTTTTTCTTTAGCTTGGAAAGCAAATGATTATACATTTCTTAGTTTCCATATGGCAGAACTATAAGGAAAAAAAAAAAAGAAATAGGATCATGATTGTATAGTCTGTAGAACAGGAAATTAAGTGGCCAGAAAAAGTATCTTTGGAATGAGGAAGCTAAGCCACTGATGGTTTGAAACGAAGTAAGGTGTATTAGGTGAGCAACTCAATCATAAGGTTCAGGCGAGCAGGAGCTACTCTTGATTCTGTTTATCCCAGTACACTAAAACATGACACAGTGTCTGATGCCTGCAAAATACTCATTAAACATCTGTTCAATGAATTTATAAGGATAATTAACCATATTTTTAAAACTATTAGAAATGTTTATATTATTGTATCCTAGAAGACAACAGTGTACATGATTGAAACATTTTTATTTTTTGCAATCATGTTATTAAAGAACTCTAAGATGCACCATGCCACATCAGATATATAATCCATGCAGCCTTATATTTTCATGTCTGGCTGTGGCATTAAAGCTTCATTTATAGAAAGATGTGTTCTTTCCCTAGAATCAACTTAAAGGTTAAAGACATACTTTAGAACACTTTAATCTTTCCTTAATAAACATCTCCAGTTTTTCCTCATAAGAATTGCATCAAATCTTTCTTAAATTTATTTGTATATTTGAAATGTATATTGTCCCTTAAAAAAATCACATGCTAATCATATTTTTATGTTTTTTTCTAGCTTATCATTTGTTTTCCAAAGAAAAATATCTTTTAAACTACTTGTTTAATGTTAAACAATGAGCTGGGGTTTTTTTCGTTTTTAAGTACTCTATTAATTTTCATTGCCAGTGAAGACCTAACTGGCTAAACAAAGATACGCCTCAGCAGCATTCTTGTTTGAAACAACATACGTACAAGTAAGAAAAATGCATTGTTAAAATTCACTACATGCCTGTCGGTAATGGCACAAGTGTGGAAAGGCAGCCTCTGACTTTTTAAAACATCCATGTTTCAAAATAATTTTAGGAAAATAAATGTATAGGCCTGGCATGGCGCCTCACTCCGGTAATCCCAGCACTTTGGAGGCTGAGTCGGTTGAATCACTTGAGGTCAGGCGTTCGAGACTAGTCGGGGCAACATTGTGAAACTCTGTACTTAAAATACAATAAAAATTAGCTGGGCATGGTGGCACATGCCTGCAATCCCAGCTACCCAGGAGGCTGAGGCAGGAGAATCACTTGAACCCAGGAGGCAGAGGTTGCAGTAAGCCAAGATCACGCCACTGCACTCCAGTCTGGGGTGGGAGACGGGGCAAGACTCCATCTCAACAACAACAACAACAACAACAACAAAAAAAAAAAAATTATAGTATTTAAAACTAACTAAACACAACTTATTTATGGTGGTACAATATATTCATTGAATGTTTTGGAATGCCATGTCTGCCTCTGTGAAACTAGACTGTTGGGTTTAATTATGTGGTTCTTGCTTTTCTGAAGAGGTGAAAGAATAAAGTATCTCGGTGAGAGGAAAGTCCTAGACTGAAAGAAGGCATGGAAATAGTTTGCTGCATTTACAAAGAACTTAAAAGGAAGCATAACTCCTATTATTGCTGTATAATTATTGATTTGGCTTTTCTTTTTAGCCAGTCAAATGACAGCTAAGATTCCCTAAATAATATTCGAAAAAAACACGATAGTCACAACTTCCATCTATGATAACTGTTGAAAACACAGAATGTAATGTTTTCTTATTGTGATAAATATATAAAGCATAAAAGTTACCACTTTAACTATATTTAAGTGTACAGTTTGGTGGCATTGAGTACATTCACCTTGTTGTTGTATAACCATCATCACTAGTGGTGTCTTCGGGACTTTTCATCATCACAAATGAAAACTGCTCATTAAAAACTAACTCCCTATTTCTTCCTCCTCCAGCCTCCACTAACCAGCATTCTACTTTCTATCTTTATGAATTTGAATATTCTAGGTACCTTATATGAGTGGAAACATATAATATTTGTTCTTTTGTGGTTTATTTCACGTCACATATTTCTTTAGTATCTATATATGTTGTGGCATATGTCAGAATTTTGATTCTTTTCATGGCAGAATTATATTTCATTGTACGTGTATGTCACATCTTCTTTGTTCATTCATGCATCAATGAACATTTGGGGTGTTTCTGCTCTTTCACTATTGTGAATGTACTAATGATATACAAATATTTGTTTGAGCCTCTGCTTCCACTTCTTTTAGATATATACCCAGAAGTAGAATTGCTGGATTACATGGTAATTCTATTTTAATTTTTAGAGGGACTGCTTCACTGTTTCCATAGCAATGACACGATTTTACATCCCAGTAGCAGTGTACAAAGGTTCTGATTGTTCCACATCCTTGCCAGCACTTGTTATTTTCAGGGTTTTGCTTTATTTTGCTTTTGTGGTAACAGCTCTTCCAGTGGGTGTGAAATGGTTGACTTTCTTTCACAAATGAGGTGAAATGTATTGAAGTGAATGTTTCCTGTCCTCACTTACCCTTGGCTTTTATCCTTAGCCCGTTTCGTGTTTCACAATGAGACCACTAGACTATAAGTTTTTTGAGGGCAGGGAGAATGTCTGTCTTATTTACCACTGCTTTTCAACTTCTAATATAATAAGTACTTAATACATGCTGAATGGGTGCATGCATAAATACAAGAATGTATGACAAAAGTAAATGAATAAACACATGAGTGCTTCTTAGAATCCAGTAGAAAGTATTGCTAATTTTTCTTTTGTTGGTCAGGCAAGCTGAGGAAATTTCTAAGAATCATAAAACCCCAAAGCTGATATGAAAGGGCTTGTTAGGTTTTTCTACTTAAAAATCATACATGCCCACAACAGAAATATTCATTGGCTTTTTACTAGTTCTAGGAACTATTCTGAGCATTTTACTGAACTTATCTCACTAATCCTCATGAGAGCCCTGGCTGCTGGCTCTATGTTATGGTGTTCATTGAACAGCCTCCAGTGATGTGATTTGCCTACGAATCCTCAGCTCTTAAAAGAGCACAAGTTGAGATTGGAATCTAGGTGTGTCTGATTCTAGATGCTAATCTCTTTTAGCCAGCATAATATATTGTTCACTAGAATGCCTGCATTTCGTTGGCATTTTGTTAATGACTGAAAAGTAATTAAGAAAAGGTTAAATTGCAATCACTGCTTTTGATATTCCACAAACATCTTATGTTAAAATTAAATCAAATAGATGGGAATAAAAAAGCAAAATGTCAGATTAGCGACACGTTAGAAACCTCTAAAATGTGAGAAAGCTGTTCTGCCTGCCTTTTGTAGCTGTCTGAAGTCTGCAAAGACGAATGTGCATTATGTTTCCTCATATTGACTTTCCTCATGTTATTTATAAGAACAAGAGACTTACATGTAGTTAAGTACTTTAAAATATCTGTTCTGTGATTAGTGGGACTTAGGAAAAGCTCTCTTCCTTCCACAAGGTTTTCCTTATTGTATCCACAAGAATACTTGAAATTCTTATATAATGTGGTCTTTTGGGGTAAGGATTTAAAAGCAGTGGTGAAAATGCAAATGTCATCCCAAAGAGTTGATCCATTAAGCTGTTATCAGCCATTAATACCTTAACAGGAATTAGTTGATTAGAAACCAGAGAATCTAGAGAGAATTAACTGTTAAAAAAAAAAAAAAAAGATGCTCTAGTAGGCCAGAATAAGCTGGCACTTCTAAAAACAAAATCTAGAGACAAATTTTTGGAAAAAATAAAATAAAAATAGAGGTATGTTGGGACAAAAATAACGAGGATAACCAGGAAATGTCAGGTTGGCCACGAATGACAGGAAAGGAGCAAGGTAGGCTACTTCAGTCTTATTTTTCTTACATGTCTTCCCACAAAGAAAACGAGTTTCCACCTGGAAATGGGAGAACTTGACAAGAATCAGAAAAAAGAAACTGGAAAGAAACTGGAATCCAAAATAGAGAAAGAGAGAGAGAGCCTCTAATTGCCTGTGAAAGGAGCTCTCAGCAAAGGATGCAGATCGGTGATACAAATTTTAACAGTTAAAAACAAAATCATGCATTCTGTGAATTCAACAACTAATAAAGCTGGAGGTCATAACCAGCATCTTTGTTTGAGTGTCCAGGTCGTCCAGGGTCAATGAGAGTACACAGCTTCTCCACGTCCGTTGTCACAATGGACAGTTCCTCAGCCACAAGTGTGCAAGGACTGGGACGACAGAATTGACTATTTATAAAGGGGAAAATGGCTGAGGCTAGAAACTACAGACAAGAATAAACCTGACTTTCATCTCTGGAAAAATTATAAAATTGATTCTTAAACTGGTAGTTTATCAGCAAAGTCATTAATGAAGAAAACGGGTTGCACTAAGAATAATTCCAGAACTAATTTCTTTTAATATAATTGGTAGTTGGCAAGATCAAGAGACTTTCATTGATAAGTAAAAATCACTGGAGAGGAAGCCCTCACCCTTACACATGCATATGCTGTTTGAAATTACTACTATAATAAACCAGCCTGCAGGCAGGTTCCATATTCCTCAGCTCTCTTGGTGCAGAAATGGTTGAGAACTGGATAGACACTGTAACTTTAGCATGATTTTTCAGCAAGGTCTTTGGTAAAATCTGGTATGGCAAAATCTGTTGAACCTTAAAACTCTGCTTAAGTTCACTTACTTTTCCTTCAGTATGCATTTGTAACCTCAAATTAAATAGACACAGACCAAGAGGAAAGGTGAAGGAATGTGCTGCTTTTGCAAAGAGAAGGCACCTGTCTCTACCTTGAAACTGGAATAAAAAATAAGAGAAATTGGATGAGAAAACATGATAGGATTTCTGGTGACTGTTGTCTGGCAAATAAGGAATTGAGCACCTCCCCCCAAACACACACACACACATATACACGCACAGGTATGCATACCACATCCTCTACTACCACCATGGATAATAGAGTGAATCTGAGTTCATTGAGGTGAAAGTGGGTGAACCATCTTTTATAATTCTTATACATTATAAAAATGTATAACATTCTTATAATTTGTACATTCTTATAATTTATATATACAGTATTATAATTTATAAATCCTTATAATTTATATATACATTCTTATAATTTATAAGAATTGTAAAAGATCCAGTTTTTTTATGGAATAATGGTAGAAGTTGTCTCTGAGGCTGCTTTATTTTACGAAGACTTTCTGAATGTGATAAGCAGCTAGTTGGTGTATTTGTAACATAAGATACGATTGCCAGAATCCCAGCCTCATGGTGCAGGTATAAGCTTGTAGGCATCTCTGCTCAGGGAGGAAAGTATGGAGGAGGGCAGAGGGCATGGCTCTCCTTCCCACTCATGAGGCCTTCTGACATATCTTCTCCAAACTCTGGACCCTAGTCTTGATATTGTTCTTACTTAGTATCTCAAATATTTTTTTTCTTTAAACACTAGCTCAGATCGCTATTTATAGTTCTTAATTTATGCTTTACATCTTCCTCTACTCTTTTGTTCGATCCTTTGTCAAGGTGCACTTATAATATAGAAATGGTCAACCGAACAAAGTCTTCAAGAGGCAACCCTAAGTCATTACCATGATTTAGTAATGTTTTCTTATGTAATGTTTTTAATCAATGATTCTTGTGGCATAATAAATATATTTGGCCTTTGGCTCTGACTCCTGGCACAGAGCCCCTAAGACCCTTGGAGCTTCCTGAGTGATAGGAATGTCTTTTGTTGGTCACAAGGAGTTTCTCTTGATCACATCCAACTTGGGGCAAACCCCTAGAAAGCCTCAAAATGAGGCTGGTCACCAGAAAGACCGAATGATGAGAGGGTTAGAATATTTTACTCTACCTACCAACTTCCTCAAAGGGGAGCAGGACTGGATATTAGGCTCTATGAACATTCTTGAATGACAAGAGTTGATAAGCTTCTGAGCTGACGAACACGCAGAAGCGCTAGGTTAGTGGCACCACCAGAGAAGGCATAGAAACTGTGTGCAGCTACTCCCCCGGTGTCTCCCATCATGACTTTTCCTATGCATTTCCTCCTTTTACCTGTTCCTGAATGTATCATTGTAATAAACCACTAGATACAAATAAAGTGCCGTCTTGAGTTCCCTGAGATACTCTAGCAAATTATTGAACCCTAGGAGAGGACTTTGAGAACCCATGATTTAAAGCTGATTGGTCTGAAGCATGGATGGGTTGGACTTATGATTGGCATCTGAATTACGATTTTGGAACTGAGTCCTTTAGATGCAGGGTTTTCACTAACTCTGGGTAGTTAGTATCCAAATTGTATTGAATTGTTGGATAACAGTTGGTGTGTAGAAAGTTGTAGTTGCTCTACTCCCAAACTTATCCTTCTTTTTGCCACCCTAATTGGTACGAACAGTTTTACTAGTTGTGCAAGATAGTGATCCTGTTCATCATCCTTGGCTTCACCATGAACTCCTCATCAGGTAAAAACCTGAACGTTTGGTGTCAGAAGTGCTGTGATTAGAGGGATAGTTATTTTCCCTACTCTAATTATAACATCAAACTAAGCTTATCAGATTTGCAGATGACACAAACTTGGAAGGAATATCTAAGAACACTATGGAAAGGTTAGAAAGGAAGGGAAATGAAACTATCTGTGTTCAAGTTTTATTTCTACCATTAACTAGTAGGACTCAGTTTTCTTATAAATGGTAATGTTTGGCCCTGGGAGTTGAGTAAACTGCTCATACAACGAGGGACTAGTAAGTGACTGAAGCATAATCAGTGCCTAGGTATATTTGCCTTAGCTTTTAACCAGAATATCAGAGTGGTCCAAGCAGAAAATTATGCACCTGAAATTAGATGGTGGCAATGATCATGGAAAGAGATGACATAGAACAGGTTCAGAGGACTTTGAGGTACAGTGTTCTTTGGTAAAAGCTAAAGAGAAGGGCCTGGGGAATTCAGAGTAAAGCTAAGGATAATAACCAGGATCGCTGGCTTGGACGATTAGTAGATCTGTTATATCAATTGGAATGGCAAAAAGAAGGATGTATGCATTTGGAAGTAAAGACAACATTCTATTATAAATGTCAAAAATGATATTTCTTTTCAACATTCCTTCTGTAAACACTTTATATATAATTGGGTAAATCGGTCTAAACTTCAGAAGAGATAATTTGGGAGTCCCCGTATAGCACTAGCAATGGCAACAATAGTCAAAACTGCACATGTGAATGAGGGTGGGCAGAATGAGAAACCAGCAATGCCAACCAAGCAGTGAGGAACAGCAGCATTAAGGAGTGGACAAAAGAGACACAGCCACAAATGAGACTCAGAGAAATCAGGTAGAGGGATCGGCAGAGAAGCACAGGGGACTGAGTCTATAGAAGCCACCAGAGGAGAGACAGAGGGTCAAGCAGTTGCAGAATTTGGCAGAAGAGGATATAAAGACCCTTCGAAATGACTAGAAATGTTCTCCTTTTGACCATTGGCCAGACCTACTTCACTTCTTGCCCCTCGTTCATCTCATTTCCCATGGGACTAACCAGTAATCAGTTCTCAACACTTTGCCACCAGCATCCTCACTCAGGAATGATCTCACCAGCTGCCTCAGTATCTCAGAAAGTTCCCCCATGGTCAGATGGTTTTGCTGTTCATAACATGTTTCAAAATATGAGATTGACATGTTTTAAAAAAGCTGTCTCAGCTGTCTTTTCCTTATTAAGGCATAACATGACATGGCTTTGGAAACAGTTAATGTGGAAATACTAATAAGAAATGAGAGAATATTGTTATTTGCTTCAAGGTAAATAAGAGCTGGCAGAGTAATAAGGCTGCGCCAATACAACGTTCAGATGATCTTACCTCACATTAATGAAGAAGGGTCAAGAACACGGGAAATAATGGCCGTATTTTCTTCTGCACTGTTTCAACTATATGTATTATGTTGTGCTCTATCCTGGGTACCAAACTTCGAGAAAAATAATTCATTTGAACATATCAAAAAGAGGGCAAAATGGAAAACATTCTGTAAGTGTTTTTGTTTATTTGTTTGTTTTTAATGATGAAGGTATCCATTATAGCAATAAGTTGGACACGTTTTCAGAAAGGAAGGCTCTTTTCTGCTTTCTTCGTCTTTTCTAAAAATGCAGATATTTTTACTTACCACTTAGAAAATGCCCGATTGACACCTGTTGAAGTTCAGTACTGGCAATCCAAACTGTTTAGCAGGGCCTCCTGGGGAGAACCGAGAAAAATAGCTGAAAAAAAGAAAAGAATTCTAATACAATAATTATCAGGCTGGACATGGTGGCTCATGCATGTAATCCCAGCAGTTTGGGAGGCCAAGACAGAATAATCACAACCTCTGAAGTTCGAGACTAGCCTGACCAACATAGTGAAACCCCATCTCTACTAAAAATACAAAAATTAGCGGAGCGTGGTTGCGGGCGCCTGTAATCCTAGCTAATCAGGAGGCTGAGGCAGAAGAATTGCTTGAACCCGGGAGGCAGAAGTTGTAGTGAGCCGAAATCATGCCTCTGCACTCCATCCTGTATGACTGAGCGAGACTCCACCTCAAAATAATAATTAATAATAATAATCATCATCATCATCATCAATGTGGGTTGGTTTCTATTTATTTACATAGGTGGATTTTTCACAAACAGATTTTGATTGACATGTAGATTTGAAAAACACTGGCTTCAAAACACGCACGTTTCATGAAGCAGGGCCCCCTGCACAGTCTTTAATGTACAAGGGACACATTAAATGCGAATGTGCAAGGGACACAGTTTCTCAAATTTATTTGACCCTTTTTGCACTATCTTGAGGTCATAGTGCTCCCCAGAACACACATTGGGAAACTGTTCTAGGAAGTGCAAAGAGAAGAAGGAGGTGGCAGCACAAGCCAACACAGATGGAAATTGTTGACTGACTGCCACATAAAGTTCCTGTCGCAGAGAAAACAGAAGGCATAGTGATGACTAGAATACTGATAAAAGACAAAACCTGATGGTGAGAACGCGCAGGGTTCTGATTCTTACCTAATACATTCACATTTTTATATGTATTTCCATTGATCCATGGTAAGGCTAAATGAAAGGCGCTTTAGGCATAACAAGTAAGCATTCAAATCATAAAATAGATTAAAAAAATAAAAATTTAGTATATTGTCATTGAATGCTAACAGCTACAGAATCTGAATTTGCTTGAGAGCTGTATACAGTAAATGAATCCTTTTAAACAACTTTCTATAATAAAAGAACCAAACCACTATTGAAGATAGTAGTAAATTTTACTAAATTTTTGAAATATTGTACTTATTCACTTTGGAGAGATGACTAAGTAAATATAATTGACCTAGAAATAAGTACATTGGGAAGTTTTCTTATTTTTAATGATCCTATATATTTTTCAAAATAATTGGTTAATAGATTTATCCTCCTTCGTCTTTATTACCTAGAGACCTCTGTACAAGTATGTGCTTATTAATCACATAAATAATCCCATATGTAATGGAAAATGCTGGTGATTTTTAGCAAACAGAAAATAGTAAAAGTACAGGCAGCCATGGACTAGAGTATAGGCATAACTGTTAGGCACAGATAACAATATTTAGGACCCAAGTCATTGGTCCAGTGATGTGTGGCTAAGATGGCAGAGGTAAAACAGGGCCCTTCACATCAAAGCAAACTTGGATCTATGATGGGACACAATTGTTTTCTGTACGCCAAAGCCATGAAAATCTTTCAAGGGCTCATGTGCTTGAATTCCTTGAACTCAGTTTCCTACTAGAATCTCTGCATTTTCATTCCTACTCCTATCTTAATTGCCATCCCAAAGGAAGATGTGTCTAACTCTGCTCCTCTCAAAGCTAATGTCTTAATCCAACCCTTTTCTCCTCCCCTTTGGTACATCAATCCATCTTTTGCAGTTATTCTATCTGCCTCCTCCTTCCTCTTCAACTTTTAACGCGCTCTGATTGCCTTAACTTCACAAATATGCAAACACCAAATAAAATCCCAATCATCCCTTGACTTTGTCTTTTCTTCACAGGAATTGCTTGTCTCTTTCTTTACTTAGTGGGTGAAATTATTGGAAAAATAACCAATAACAGTTGACTGTAGTTCTTCCTTTGCCATTTATTTCTTAGGGAAGCATTCTGGCTCTTATTATCATCTCTAATAATAAAAATAATGGAGTAACAAGCACTTATAACCACAAAGGCATTCCATAGAAGATAGAACTTGTTACATATCTGGCCTTCTGAAAAATCTCGGTGGGTTTGGTTATGTTCTTTTGGAGACAAGACTAGAAGTGAACTGATCTGCACAATTTGGAGATCAAGAAGGTAATACTAGAGGAAATGAATAACAGAGCAGGGAAGTTGAGAAGGAAGGAGCCAGTGAGATTGAGAGTAGATAACCCTCTCTGCAGTGTGACTCCCTTACTGTCACCCCCAGCTCTCCAGCAAATCTAATGGAATAAAATGCATGGCATGAATAAGCATGTTTTTGTGTGAAAACCAGGGAAGGGCTAGTTTTCCACCCAGGTTAGTGTTGGTAAACAGAGATTCATATAGGGATATTCTCATCACATATGTCTACCTCCCTTACTGTGGGTCTTATTTAATAAAAGAATGTTTCTTCGGCACTTGTTATCCAAGCACTCATTTTATCTTCCCAGTAATCTCACAAACTACCACGTTAAAATTATCCCTATTCTGCAGATAAGGAAATTGAAGCTTAGAGAATTTAAGTGGCTTGCCAAGGCCTACAGAACCAGTAAGTGTTGAGGCAGGAATTCATATTACCTTGTACTTAGTAGGTATTCAGTTTATATTAAATTTACCTAGCATAAGAAGCAGCATGCACTTTAGTGAATTGGATTGTGAGTATATTCATCAACTCTTGTTCTATGGTAGGATACTGTCTTAAAACTAATATACAAGCAAGGACTCATGCTGAGTTAATGCTTCTAATAGAATAACCTAGAAATTTATTATTTTACTGTGGTGCTATCAGCACTAGAAAAACTTTATTTGATTTCTGTTTTTCTCATTTTTGCTGCAAATAAAGAGAATAGCCTCAGGAAAGTGATTAGCCTGCCATTTGATCTTTATGAAGAAATTACACATAATTAACTTATTTCATTTTTAGTAAGCTACTAATTAGGTGATTCGTTGAGATTCCAAAGGATTAATTTTCTGGCTTCCAGCATGGAAGTAAAAAAGAATCCACTATCATAGAGAAAACAAAATCATCAGGATTCTTGAGCCCCAAAGAAAATAAATGATTGAACAAAAGAATAGCAATGGGAGGCTTTAATCTGAGCATTTAAAGAGAAACAGAGACTGAGGACATCTTGCGATCAAAGCCACCTAATGAACAGAGAAATAAATTATTTATTTAGCAGAGGGTAACATTTTTCTTTGTGATACTTATTTTTCTTAGAAATCAAACCCATCCTCTCTATTGTGTCATAATATTTTAGACTTCACAGCATGGATTACTGTACTCCTTTATTTTTAAATTAAGCCTTATTATTCCCAACAGGCAACTTAACATTTAATATCTGAAGGTCATTGCTGTACAAATGTGATGTGAAAAAAAATAAAATTTAGCAGCTGTATCACATTATACTAATCAGAAAGGATGGAAATAAAGAACAAACAGCAGTGTAAGATGGCTACAGTGTGGATGAGTGAGATGGACTAACCAATTAAGTATTTTGTTGCAGAGAGAATCTGACTGTATGTTGTTTTTCTCAGTTTTTCAGCTTGTATTACGTAGAATCAATGAGAATATAGAAGTGCTGAAAGTCGGACAAAATTCAGTTTATCTTATATGACCTTCATTTGTAGGATAAAAAGAATATATTTCAGAAGACAGATATGCTAGCTCTTGAATACTAGGTCATGTTAATAGAATTATGATAATTTTATTAGAGATTATTTATAAGCAAGAACCTGAGCGGTTTGCTGTTGTTGTTGTTGTTGTTCTTGCCATTGTTGTTTTTAGGAATGTTCACAGAGGTCACGTTTTCAAACTTTAGAGTTTTGCTGCTTGATTTCTTTTGTATTTAGGGCTTACGTGGAAGCAGCACAAGAAAAGCCTTTCAATGGGAGTTTCAGCACAGCTATATGCAAGTGACATTACACAGAAAACAATCCCAGTAGTCCTCTTCTTCATAAGACCTTAAGACACTTAGGGTTTGGTTTAATTTATTGAAGTTTCTCACTCTTTTAGTATATGGGTGATAATGGTGATAATAGTCAAGAGAAATTATTTACCACCATCTACTGATGAAAATGGTAGGTGGAAGAGATTTTGGATTCCTTCTAGGTTTGGTAAGAGAATGAAGGTTTGGGGAGATGAAATCTTGCTGAAATTATAGAGCTTGTTAGTGGCAGAGCTATGATTAGAATCCAGGACATTAAATGTCTAGTTCAGTCTTCTTTCCATTGTTCACTTCTGAGTCTCTGCTCCCTCAATGCTAGGACCCAACTCTTGATGATCTCTTGATTTGTTAAAGCGTAAGACCGTGGTACTGTTGTTAATAGCCACCTGCAATTCTCTAGAACTCTATGGAAAATTTCACCGGCATTTTATGTTACAAACCATGGAAATTCCTTCTCAATTCAAAAGGGACATTGGCAGAATTTTATAATTAAATGCCATGTCTAGCATTATCAGCCAAGTTCTGTCCCCCACCAACTTAATTTTTTTTTTAACCAGAATGTCCTGTATATACTGCAGGAGATAGGGAAGATTATCAATTGGGGAAGTGGTAAGAAAATATTAAAACTTTTATTTTTATAAGTTTTTTTTTTTTTGAGACCAACTCTCGCTCTGTCACCCAGGCTGGAGTGCAGTGGCGCGATCTCTGCTCACTGCAAGCTCTGCCTCCCGGGCTCACGTCATTCTCTTGCCTCAGCCTCTCAAGTAGCTGGGACCACAGGCGCCCACCACAATGCCCGGCTAATTTTTTGTATTTTTTTAGTAGAGATGGGCTTTCACTGTGTTAACCAGCATGGTCTCGATATAAAATTTTATTATATATGTGTAAAAATATAATTATAGCTATAGTATTAGTATTATTTAATGTAATTTGCAAATGAAAGTATTAGTGGTTGTGGAGCAGGTTCATCATAGACTGGTATCCATCCCAGGGGAAGCCTCTAAATATCTTACCAATATCACGCACCCATATCAGTCCACTTGCATGAGTCAAGAGAGATACAATATTTACACAACAATTTCAGTGAAGCAATTTTATTACTCACAGGCAGCAAAGGACAAGGAAAGGTTAGGATGCATGGTGAGCCAGCCCTCCCAAGGCACAGGAAAACTGCCAAGGACAGATGAAGTCACATCTGTGCATATTCTGTGTTGCACTGCAATTGAGGGCCCCCTAAAGCACATACTGCGCTGGGTTTTATACCTAGGGGCAATGGAATTGCCAAGGTAAAGCATTTCAGGACACCCTGTTCTGGGAACTATGGGAACAGAGTTCTAGCCTGTTCCTTCATGTCTTCAATGTTGCATTTCCAATGTATTCTACAGTTACTCTGAGAACTACAAGTGAGAAAAGGGCCATATGGGGACCTGTCCTGCAGTGCTGTGTATCTTTTAAGTTAGAGTATGCAATATAAAGAAGTTTGAAAAACAATATCTTAAAACCTCCTTTGGAAAGTAAGCCACAGTCACGAAAAGGAATGATTCTAAGGTCTCTACAAATTGTTATCACAAAATGCCACATAGTCTTTATCACAACTACTTAGGTCTCTACAAGCTGTCATCACAAAATACCACACAGTCTCCATTACAACTCCTTAGGTCTCTACAAATTGTCATCACAAAATAACAAAAACAAATCGTATTTGAACCCTCTGTCATTTCTAGGATGAGCTTGCTCATTATGTCTGAAGATTTACATGCAGTATTCAAAGTCTGCAAGGTGGCTCCAATTATCCACTTTGAGCACTGGAATAAAAGAATAACTCTAGTCATCAGTAAATGTCCCTAAATAGTTGACCCCTGACCTTATTGATAGAATTTTTAAATCTACATGTCAAGAGAACAGACCTTGGCTGATAACATTTGATGGGGCACTGCATCTGAGTGGTTCGAATTTGGTTTGTGGTTTTATATTTAGTCTGGAAAAGATGAATAGCCTACTGTATTAGTTCATTCTCACATTTTTATAAGGAAATACCTGAGACTGGGTAATTTATAAAGAAAAGAGGTTTGATTGACTCACAGTTCTGCATGGCTGAGGAGGCCTCAGGAAACTTACAATCATGGTGGAAGGCAACTCTTCACAGAGTGGCAGGAAAGAGAGAACAAGTGCCAGCAGGGGAAATGCCAGGCGCTTATAACCATCGGATCTCATGAGGACGCATTCACTGTCATGAGAACAGCATGGGAGAAACCACCTCCATGATTCAGTTGCCTCCCACTGGGTCCCTCCCATGACATGTGGGGATTATAGGGATTACAATTCAAGATGAGATTTGGTTAGGGACTCAGCCAAACCATATCAGCTCCAAAGTCTAAATATCAGGTTCTTTACGAGTAAACATACCCCCTGTAATTCCATTTATCATTCTCTGATTGGACATGTTTTCTGTGTATTACTAGACAGATGGCCATAATTTTCATGTAATTTTCAAATCACATTGCTTGCTTCACAAGATGCTTACTGGTTAGAAGTATTGTGATCCCATCTCTAAAACAAGATGTCAAACTAGTTTGGAATTTCGCAATATGTTATAGGGACCAGTCATAAAACTGACTCTAGTGTGATTTCTGTGCAAAGGATGATATAAACTTGAAATTTTTAGCCTAAGTATTTCTTTTCCTCACGTAAAAATTCACAGAATCAAATCAAATTACACTGATTGTCTTAGTCACCTTTGAAGAGCAAGGGCAGTCTATACTGATTTTTTTAAAACCAGATATAGAACATAAGAGAAAGAGTGCTCTTTATTTTGTTGTTAAGTAAATGCCCTGGTGATTGTTAATAAGTCACAGAGAAGTGGTTTTGTCACAGAACTGTTAGAATTTAAGTAGTATATTATTAAAGCCTATTAGATCACCATGCTCCTTTTCAAATTTTTAATAGTAAGGTTTCAAGTCTAATTTAAACTGAAAATGTACAGAGAATAAGTAACACATTTTAGGAGACTTTTTTCCATACTAATTAGCATTTTAAATCAGCCTTTCAGACTACAGGAAAAAAAAACTCCATAAAATTTTACTTTTATTAAATGAGAACTAAATATTCTGCCAACACTAATATTTGCTAATGTGTATACATATGTGTATGCAGATATATAGAAAGTATGGAAGGACAGGGACCAAACAGCAAATGGGGGGTCTCTGAAGTAGGCCTAGGGGAAGGGGGAGCTCATGTTTGTCTATCATGCTTCTGTATTATTTGAATACTTTTTCATGTACCATTTAATTAAAAATTAATAAACAAAATCATCTTAATAAGATAAGGTACTTGTATCTGTATCTTAAATATATTTGTTCAAATGTATTTTAAATGCTCCCTTACAAGAAATACAAAGTGCTTCATATAAACAATTCTATTATCATTGAGATGTTTACTTTGACAAATTTTGAATTCACGTTCATTGTTTTTAAATAAGTTATATTATTTGTTATTTAGAAACAATAACTATTGCTATTGCTGTGGTTTGGATGTGATTTGCTTCCAAAAAAAGTGATGTTACAATTTAATCCCCTATACATCAGTGTTGTGAGGTGGGGCATAGTGGAAGATTTCTGGGGCACAAAGATGTTTGCATCCGAGGCAGTTTACTCACGACTAGGTCACCCTCCTGTGGTGGTGAGTGGATTCCCTCTTGCAGGAATGGGTTAGTTCCCATGACAGTAGGTCATTATAAAGAATATGACTTCCTCTCTCATTATGTGGACTCTCTGTATGTCAGCTCCTCTTCTGCTTTCCACCATGAGTGGAAGCAGCACAAGGCCCTCACTAGACACAGCTGCCCAGTCTTGAACTTTGCAGCCACCAGAGTCCATGAGCCAAATAAACTTTTCCCTCATAAATTACTCAGCCTCAGGTATTCTGTTATTGCAACACTAAACAAACTAGGATGGGTATTAAAAATAAAATATTCATATGTGAATATTGTAAAAATTATAAAAGAAAAAAATATTCTGTGTATACAGAAATCTGAGTTAAAGCAAGAGGAATTTTTTTTCCCTTCAGAATGTAATAGTAATCATTTAATGGGCTTATTTCCAAGTTTTACTTCTCTAAAATCAAACAGTAGGTCCAATGAATGTAATGTGCTTGGCATATCCTCAAAATAAATTTGCCCATTTGAGAACATTGTAGAGATAATCCAGTAAATTGGCCAAAGAGATCATAGTAAGTGAAAAGCCCTAAATTTGAACTGAGTCAGCTTAGCTTTGAAGCTCTTGCTGTCTCTTTCAATTAAAACCTCCTGTAATGCAGTAAGCAGCTGCATCCAAGTAAGTGCTGGACTTTTCATGTCCAGCTAATCTACCACATTCACCCTGTCACCAATGGCACTGGACATATTGTGATTCCACCCTTTCTGTTTTGCTTTGGCTAACAGATCCTTTTCTAGCCTGCATTTACATAAGAGATAAAGATACTATCCAGTAGTAACTTTAACCTGAAGGTACAGAAAGCAATTCTGTGTGTCCATTATGTTTGAATCTCATGTATACCCTGTCAAAAGGCTGCTTCCCTTACTCCTAAGTTTAAGGGAATCTGCTCACTGGTCCCCTCACATACAATAAGGCTGTTCTCTTAATGTATGCTAGAAAGGAACAATATTTTAGCACAAATATGAGTCTTTTATGTAAAATGTCACACTTTTAAATCAGAAAATATGTACCCCAAGCAATTCCAATAATAGGAAGCTCTTCTATAGATGATTTTCTGTGCTGTTTATTTTTATATTCTCTAGGAATATTCTTTAACCACATAATCCCATTGGTTCAGCCAGTACCCAGGCTTCTAGATGCTACATTTGCACCGACTAAGCAATTTATCTTGGTTGTGGGCATATTTGACTCATATCCTCATAGTATCTTTTGCACTTGGAGAAGTAGGAGCTCCTTGTCAACCTCTCACTGTTAAAGAGTCTTCTGAAGTTTATCTTATATGTCCTCAAAACACTTATATGTCCTAAAAACAATGACATATTCTGTCATCGTAACAAATAATAGTAATTATTCATTTTCTCTCATATATTTAAATTTGGATAAAGTTTAAACTACCATTTCACACTACTTTTTCAACACTCTCTCCACATTACTGACAGTCCAGCTATGATGTAGGATATAATCACTATCTTTTTGACTATTGTCTAAATACTGCTTGCTCTGTCAGAAATGACCTCCTATTTATCTCCTGAGGTTCAGTTTCAATGCCTCACTTCCTATGATATTTCTCTCCTCAGCTCTCATCAGCTGCCGCTGCTAGATGCTCCTCCCTCTAGGATTCCATAAGAATTTGTTCATATTTCTATTAACACATTTGTTATACTACTTGAGACTATAGACCTGCCTGTCTCTTCCAGCATTGTGTGTTTCTCTTCCAGCAGTGTGTGTGTGTGTGTGTGTGTGTGTGTGTATGTATATAAAATAGTATAAATATAGCTGGACTTTCCGGGGAGAATATCTGCTCCACTCTAGCCATGTAAAAACTGTATGTAGACAAGAACAGAAAACCAAACACTGCATGTTCTCACTCATAAGTTAGAGTTGAACAATGAGAACATATGGACACAGGGAGGAGAACATCGCATACCAGGGCATGTTGGTGGGTAGAGGGCTGGGGGAGGGATAGCATTAGGAGAAATACCTAATGCAGATGACAGGTTGATGGATGCAGTAAACCACCATGGCATATGCACACCTATGTAACAAACATGCACGTTCTGCACATGTATCCCAGAACTTAAAGTATAATAAAAATAATAAAAGAATAATAAAAAGGGAAAAAACTGCATGTAGAATGAATAAATAGATTAAAAATGGAATTGTCTGAGAAGTTGGTTGAATTTCTCATGAACATTTTTCATAACTTCACTTATTTAAGTTGATACAACATAGACTTCAAGAGCCTGAGGTTTTAAAATCAAAATATCTGATATGAGTTGAGACTTTTATTAGCAGTGAGAACTTGTCTAAGACTTGTTAAGATGATCTTGATCAGTATCATCTGGTGATTTTTTTTTTAATATGCAACCCCTACCCCAAACCCAACAAGTTTCTAATCTAGGCTCTCACACAGACACACACACACACACACACACACACACACACACATATACATGCTACAACACATCTAAATAGAATAAACCATTTATTCATCTTAAAAGTTGACTTACATTAATAGTAATGCATTAAGTATATGCATTAAGAGCTGTCTTAATCAGTTTAGGTTGATATACATTGCCATAGACTGTGAGGCTTAAACATCAAACATTTATTGCTCACAGTTCTGGAGGCTACAACTCCAAGATCAGAGCACTAGCATGGTAGAGTTCTTGATGAGGGTCCTCTTCCTGGTTTGCAGATGGCCAGCTTCTCACTGTGTTTTCACGTGACTGACAGAGACTGGAAGCTTGCTGGCATCTCTTCTACTAAGGACACTAAACCTGCCATGAAGACTACACTTTTATAACCGAATTACCTCCCAAGGGTCCCATCTCCAAATCCCATCACATTTGGGATTTGGGTTTCAGCAGATGAATTCAGTTCATATGTAAACAATGATAATTGAACATGCAATACTTGCTAATTTACAAGGCTTCTAATGTATTTAATTTAAAGACATATTTGAGTTTTCTTTGATCAAAGAAAAAATATAAATGAATGTCAGCTATAAAAACATTTGCTTATGATCTGTCATTTCCACTTAATGATAATAATGTTACATTACATCCATGGTGCTTATTACTTTCAAGGCAATTTCACAGACATCATCTGATTTTTCAACCAGCGGCCAGTTTAATGTCAGAAATGTTTCCAAGCTTCTATTTATATTTGGTTGTTTAAAGAAGATTCTAGACTTATATGTGGTTACCCATGAAAGATACGTTTACTTCAGCACAGCAAATCCGTGAAACCCGTAGCAATTTCAATTGTGCTCATCCAAGGACAAAATTAGGTTTTAGGATTTAACCCAGGTGGCATAATAAATTATAAATAACTTGTTTACCTGAGAGCAGCAGCAACAAAAAGAGACAATCAGAAATACAAGCCACTACAGAACAGTAATAGAATGTGACCCTAAAAATATTAATAAATGTTGACCCTCTGAAATAAAATAACTAAGGAAAGGAAAAACAAAACTAAGGGTGCTCCCAAAGTTGATAAACAATTCATGAATAAATGAGCCCCTCCATTGTATTCCTTCCTTTATATATAAAATACATATATGTAAAAGTGATATATATGTATGTCACTTTTTTCACTGGTCATAAAATTTTTATGTAATAATTTGCTTGTTTACTATTCTAATGTGTTAAAACCTTATACACCTTTGATTTTCCCATTGATTAGCATTGCCAAACTCTTAAGCAGATTAGGCAATCAATATATGTTTGTTGAATTGCATTGAACTTTTAAGCAAGGGTAAAATGATGCCAACTAGAAGCCTATATATTGTTTCCTGAATGGTAAGCAACTCCACCAAAGAAAAAAAGGTGAAGCAGATCACTTTCTTTGCTGCCGTTATTCATAACAGTCAAATACAGCTTACTGTGTTTTTTTCCAATGTGAAATATGGTTGTCCTAGCCATAATCTTGGTCTTGTGCTAAATATATTATTAATGACATGTAATTATAATGAGTAGCTTACTTTGTAAAGAAGATGTAGTGATGTTAGCAGTAAGAGTGAAATTGGCCATTTCCCTCTCGTAAAGCTGTGTCTTCCCCAAGCAATAAAATATGGCTTTGTAAGTGGAACATGTGGATAAAAAGATGAATTGCCCACTATCTTGGAGCCTCATTTTAATATTTAATTTTACTTTGGGCACATCCTGATACACTAGAGAAAGCCTTTATTTACTTTTATTTTCCAGCATTAATTTTGTTGCTCTGAAATATACCAAGTACTTTACTAAGTGTTAAATTCGTTTTAATATTGTGAATACAAAGTTTTAATTTTATGAATAAGTTTATAGTACTGAAGTCACTCAGTGCTGCAATGATAATACTGATTTTGGATCTGATTCTCGATTCCTCCCTTTTCAGCAAAATATGGTGCGTGGGTGACATGACATTTCGTTTCCATTCACTCAGTTAATTCTCTTTTACTTATCCTCATGTGAGTATGTGTCTCTGAGTTACTAGGACCACATAAATGGGGGCGTCAAAACTACAGACCACAGTTTCAAACTGTCCTTCTAAAGTGACTAGATCTAAAGACCAGGACTGGTCGTTTGGAGATGAAATGAAGAGTGCTGATAATTATTTATTACCTATTACCTGCCAGGCATCCTATGAAATATATCACATGTTATATCATTTCCTCTTTAAATCAACACTGGTGTTCATATTTTGTAGATGATTTGCTGAGGCTAAGGGAGGTTAAGCGACTTTGAAAAGATATCATAGCTAAAAAATGTCAGAGATGAGACTGAGTCCCAAGACTTCGGGATTTTAAAGCCCATGCCTTTTCCACTGACTCCAAAGAATGAGCAGTTGCGGGTAGCATTGATTTAGAATCATCAAGCAGTCATTTTGTGTCACCATTTTCTCCGATCACCCAAAATTCTATCCACACAGATCTGTTATTTCAGCAAAAGACTCTAAATGCTATTAAAATGCAGACGAGATACAGTGAATGATAACATTTAAAGATATTTAGGGTCAGTCCTTTTCTTCTTAGGCTGACCAAAAGCTGAAAGAATAAAATGAACTGACTGATTAGGCAGAGGTAACACTAGGGAAAAAAATGTTTAGAAAACTCAAAAGGCAGATTTTAGCTGCTTCATAATTTTGCTCTAGGCTATTGTTACTGCTAGTCTTCAGAGAAGCTTGTGTGGCACAGGAATACTAAGTGAGCTGAATGATCTGAAAGGTATATATCAAATGTGCTGTTACGAGGTCTTTATACATAGATGGTAGAACCCTATGATAAAAGTTCTGTAGATACTTCAGCATTATGCAAATGACTGATCACTTCATGAGACAATTTTTAATAATACGTGTGAAATTAGTTTTCTCCTTAGTTCTTTAAAGTATTAACAGTATCCATTCTTTTATGTTATTACTGTTCATATTTTTGAAAATTGGAGAATTTCAAAAAATAAACCTACATTAGGATCAAAATATTTT
Source organism: Macaca fascicularis (assembly GCF_037993035.2). Classification (NCBI taxonomy): domain Eukaryota; kingdom Metazoa; phylum Chordata; class Mammalia; order Primates; family Cercopithecidae; genus Macaca; species Macaca fascicularis. The sequence goes on from NC_088377.1 coordinate 188,986,222, forward strand.
ACATATCATCTGATTCTTCTGTTGGCCTCTAAGTGATGATCATGTAGTTGACGGATAGTAACCCTGCATATCCAAGTCAACATCTCTTTGCTTTATATGTGTTGTGTAGCTTGTTATTTTGTGACTATAATTAAAGTAGCAAAATTATCTAAAGACCTAGGTTATTATCGTATAAAATTTTCAGGAAAACTATATGTCTTTTTCTAGTTTGATATGTTTGTGTTTTTATCCGTTTCTTGGTGTATATGTAAAATTTAAGTATGTGCCATGGGTTTATGAGCCAGTACTCGTAATGCATCCTGAAATTTTCCAGTGGCAGATATAAATATGGAGCTGTCATATTTGCACTGAATTATAAAATGACTGAAAACAATGAAAACTGGTATATTCTTAGTGGGTGGCATGTTAAACCCACACAATTTTGTCATGTTTACTTTTATTTGTACTCGTTTGACAGCAGGGAAAAAGCACTCTGCTTAAATCTATTTCAATAAGATAGTTTTAAAACTTTATAACTTTATGTAAAAGCTTTCATAGATTCCCTTTCCTGTTAGTTGATTGAAAACGGAATTCTTTAGTCACACATAGGTAATTATAAAATGAATGTCCTTCCATCAACATGTGCTTCCTTGTTTGGATCAAATATATGTCTTTGCATTTGTAAACACTTTCCCTTCCTTTTTTGTTGAACTTGTGAAGTGAATGTTATGTTTATGTATTCGATTATATGGCATGTTAAACGTAGAAGTTTTCTCCCAACTGCAAGACTTTATTTTGCTGGGTTAAAACACTTGGCTAACATATGTTTGCCAAAGATAAGGTGCCTGTTTGAAAACTGATGTTCGTAAAAGCTGGTCACTGATAGTTTTTTCTGTTTCATTAAAGACAATATATGCTTTCTACTGTTTTCTTTTTTTCTTTCAGCAAAGTTACTATAGAGGAACTATATTCAGATTATTTGTAATACTTTGGAGTTACATTTACATTTATCACTGTATTTCCATGTTTGAATGTCAGGGAGAGTGTAGGAGCATCACATAGTTATTTTGTAGCGAGGAGCTAGAATCTAACCTGCAAAGCATCCTGTGTATTCCTATATGCTACAGCTCCAGCTTAATTAATTAATAAGCCACGAACAATTAATGGGTTAATTTTCTACTCATTAATTTTAAGAAATTTGAAAGAAATGATTTTGATAGCTACAAAACTATTACATTTCTACAAAGGAAAACTAAATATAACATTGTAAATAGTGTTCCAGACTTATTTTTGCCTGTGTCCCATAATTGAAGATTTTAAAGCATTAAAGTTGATTCATCCCTATTGTCAATCCTATTCTTTCTGGCTGTGTTCATCAGTCGTTGCCTTTTCAGTAAAATATATTAAATGCATAATTGTTCTGACAACTTATATACAAATGAGGTGTGTGAATGTGGTGTAGAGAGAATTGCAGGATGTTCAGATAAAATTTTTTTCATGTTAATTTTATCTCAGAAACTTCAGGGACTACTACAATTTACACAATAAATTTTAAAATGTAGAGACTGACATTTTGTTTCTTTTATTTATTTATTTAATTTTCAACCTTCAACGAGTGGATCTAGACTGACCTTTCAAACTTTACATAGTCTTTTTCAAATTTATCTTTCGAACTTTGTTTTCCATTCGCTCCACTGCTCCATTGCTATACTATTGCTTTTATCACTTTTTCTCAAGCGTGTTACTCTTAGTCTTGTTTTCACTTGGTTATAGTCACTATTATTCTCCTAAAACTCATGCAGTCATTCATTATCCTATTATGAACAACAAATACACACTAGTCATTGTGGATACAAAAATGAAGAAAACACGATTTCCTACATGGAGGGGAGTGTATTGTTTAGTGGAAGAGATGTAATTACAGAGGCAAGGCACTAGGGTAAAATTATCTTACCTGTTTTCTGATTGTGATGATCAACAAATCATTGGTCCTTCCCTGTAAGAATAAAGGTAGCTATCCCACCTTAAAAAATCAGTATGAGCCATTCATGAAAGTCATCTTCCCTTGATGGTAAGTGAATGAGGAGGGTACTTGTAGGTCAGTCTTGGTCAGTGGACTTGTTTGCAACCCTGAAAGAGAGCTTCTGTTAGGATAAAACACACTGAAGATAATGAGCGAAGAATTGTGAAGAATTTGAACTCTATGTGATGCTGATGGGTACCAGAGACTACCCTACCTCTGTATTTCCTCTTATGTGAGAAGTTTTATATATATATATGTATACATATACATATATATACATACATGCATATCTGTGTGTGTATGTGTGTGTAATGTTTGTTCCAATTTGTCAAAGTATTCTTTTACTTGGATCCAAAAGTTTCCTAACTTATATAAGTACCATTAATATAATCAGATACTACCAAAAGCAACCTACAGATTCAATGCAATCTCTATCATAATAGGAATTACATTCTTCACAGAAATTGAAAAAAATTCTCAAATGTGTGGGATCGCAAAAATCCCAGAGTAGCCAAAGCAATCCTGAGCAAAAAGAAAAATGCCACAGGCTTTGCATTACCTGACCTCAAAATATACTACAAAGCTGTAGTAACCAAACCAGCATAGTACTGGCCTTAAAACAGATACATGGACTAATGAAACAGAATAGAAAACTCAGAAATTTATCTATCTATACAATCAACTGATTTATGACAAAGATGCCAAGAACACTCATGGGGAAAGGGTAGTCCCTTCAATAAATGGTGCTTGGAAAACTGGATATCCATATGCAAAAGAATGAAACTAGACCCCCACCTCTCACAAAATCAAATCCAAATGGATCAAGATTCTAAATGTATGACCTGAAATAATAAAACTGCTAGAAGAACACTTACAGGATATGCTTCAGGTCATTAGTCTGGGAAAATATTTTATGAATAAGGACTCAAACACACAGGTAACAAATGCAAAATGAGATTATATCACACTACAAATCTTCTGCACAACAAAGGACATAGTCAAGAGTAAAAGCTACAGAATGGAAGAAATATTTTCCATCTACTCATTAGAGGATTCATATCCAGAATATAGAAGGAACTAAAGCATCTCAACAAAAATATATTTTAAAATAGACAAATGATCTGAACAGACATTTCTCAAAAGAAGACATACAAATGGAAAAAAAAATGAAAAAATTCTTGACATCACTAATTATCAGGAAAATACAAATCAAAAATCACAGTAAGTTATCTCGCCATCAATAGGAGGCTATTATCAAAGAGATGAAAAATAACAAATGCTCACAAGTCTTGAAGAGAAAAGAGAAAACTCTTATATGCTGTTGGTTGGATTGTAAGCTAGTACAGCCACTCCGGAAAAAGGTATGGAGATCCTCAAAAAACTACAAATAGTGCTACTATATGATCCAACAATCCCACTAATGGGCATTTATTCAAAGGAAAGGAAATCATTATAGCAAAGAGATGTCTACACCCCCATGTTTATTGCAGCACTATTCACAGTAACCAAGACATGGAATCAACCCAGGTATCCAACAACAGATGAATGAGTTAAAAAATGTGGTATACATACACAATGGAATACTATTCACCTGTTAAAAAGAATGAAATCCTATCATTTGTGGCAAGATTTATGGAACTGGAAGACACTATATAAGGTTAAATAAGTCAGGACCAGAAAGTTAAGCACCACACGTTCTCACTCATATGAGCAAGCTTAAAAATGTTGATCTCATAGAAGTGAAAAGTAAAGCAGAGGATACTAGAGGCCGAAAAGGGTAGAGGGAAGGGAAGAGAGAAAAAAGTTTGCTAAAGGATACAAAATTACAGCTAGGTAGGAAGAGTAAATTCTAGTGTTTTATACCACTGTGGGATAACAATAGATAATAATATGTAGTTTCAAATAGCTAAAAAGAGGATATTCAACATTCCTAACACAAAAGGTGAGTTTGAGAGGATGAATATGCTAATTATCCTAATCCAACCATTACACATTATATGTATTGAAATCTGACCATTACACATTATATATATTGGCCAATACACATTATATATATCACTGTGCTTTTCATGAATAGGTACAACTATTTGTCAATTAAAAGGAAAATTTTAAAAAAATCAGAAATATTAAAACAAAAGATACTATCAGCAGCTTAAATATGAAGGGAACTGAATTCTTGAAAAGCAAAAGTAGATAAAACTGTGAGACTTTCAACTCTAAAAATATACTTTTCATAAGTTAAACAATATTTTTTCCTTGTGAATTTTTAAGTTCAAATAATAATGACATTAGTGCCTGCTATTTTGTAGGGTGAATTTCATTAATTTTATGACACTTGGATTCCATAATAACCTTGAAAGATAGATAGAAAAAAAATACATATCATTCCAAATTAAATGAGAAAATTGATAATCCTGTAAAAATCAAATAACATTATAGTGCAGATATCTTGCATTTGATTATGATGTAAGAGCTCTTCTCATTTCTTTATCTGCCATTCTTCTTTTTTTTTTTTTTTTTTTTGAGACAGAGTCTCACTCTGTCGCCCAGGCTGGAGTGCAGTGGCTGGATCTCAGCTCACTGCAAGCTCCGCCTCCCGGATTTACGCCATTCTCCTGCCTCAGCCTCCCGAGGAACTGGGACTACAGGTGCCTGCCACCTCGCCCAGCTAGTTTTTTTTGTTTGTTTTGTTTTGTTTTTTTTTTTTTTTTTTTGTACTTTTTAGTAGAGACGGAGTTTCACCGTGTTAGCCAGGGTGGTCTCGATCTCCTGACCTCGTGATCTGCCCATCTCGGCCTCCCAAAGTGCTGGTATTACAGGCTTGAGCCACTGTGGCCGGCCTATCTGCCATACTTCTTATTGGAACTCAGAGCTGATATAATTCTGATGGTTTTAGAACTATCTGTGAACACATGTACTACCCTACCATTTGGTGAATTTAAAGTTTGGAAATCATGAATAAATGATATTCCCATTAACAAAATAAACATCATTAAAGATATATGTTGAGAGATGGGAAGGAGCTGGTGGGTCAAGAGAGGCACTCTTTTGTCCTTCATCCCTGTCTACAACACTATTTTGTGGTATGGCTATTCACAGTTACCACTGTCATCTGGAAAGAAAGATTATCTCACATGCCTGGGCTCTTACAATTATTGCAATATTTTTTGCATGAATAATGAACAAATTTATAAATTATAACATCATCATTCCTGTTACGTTTCTAATATGAACGATATTTATTTACACGTGTAGGGCCTTTGCCTTGATTATAGACATTAGAAAAGAATATTTGAGAGGTGTTATAGAAATAACTGAAGTATAAATTTGCATATTTTTCATTTAGTTATAGTCAATATATTTCTAAAGACTTGAATAAAACAAATACAATTTGGTACAGAATTCTTCAATGCATTTTCTAATTTCTCCTCTCTGATGTGAAAATAACACAAGATTTAGAAATCGCCTGCAATAAAACATGTTTATTTACAAAGTGAAATAGTTTATGTTGTATTAACTTAAATTTTCCTATTTCCGGTGCCCATGTAATACCCCTCTAAGCAAATTATGATTATTGACAAGTTTACTTTTATACACTTTATAGTACTCATTTCCCATACATAATGCATGATTCTTTAATAAGATTGATAAATATTCAACTCTCAATAAGGCAAAATCCTATGTATTCAAAATAAAATTTAATTGAACATTAAAATTCTTGTCTAGTTCTCATTTTGTGTGTGTGTGCATGTGTGACTTAGGCTCTTTTTCCTGACATTTGTGAAGTCAATGAGTTTTTCTTCTGTACATTAGTTTCTCCCCTTCAATGTTGCTTTACAATACCCTATTATTGGTATAAAATATGCATTCAGTAGAGAAAACAATACATTTCAGACATCAGACTTAAAACACTTTTTGTTGTTGCTTTAAAAACCAGACTTGTACATCCCTGCACTGAAAATAGGAAATATTTGTTCCTATCCCATGTGCCTGAACCAAAGCATTTTAAAGTACTTAAAAATTTTTAATTTTATAAATTAAGGTTTATAAATTGACCTTATTGACCAATACCACTAAGTCCTTTTAACTTTAGAAAACCCTCCACAAATAACAAATATCATTTTCATTTGACTTTTTTTAATACAAATTAATTTTTTCTTGCAAAAAGGAATGGTAAGTTTTATTAATTAGAGCACTTAGTTAAACCAATGCTTTCAAGCAGTCTATCTTTTCAGTCAATGATTATCTTTGGCTCTATACCAAACACTTCAGTTTTTTTCTTCTTTGCAGTGTTTTAAAATGTATTTGGTTGGGTAAAAGTCACTGTTTTCAGGTTTCCAAATGTTTCTACAATATATTAAGTCATATATAGTAATTTATCTCTTTATGATTTGAGTGCTAGATTCGTTTTACGCCTAATAATGTAGAAAAATTTAACCTTATACATTTTTATATATTATACTAATTTCTAAATATAATAAGCACAGGTGATAACTTATTATATTTGTTTGTTTGTTTGTTTGTTTGTTTTTGAGACGGAGTCTTGCTCTGTCACCCAGGCTGGAGTGCAGTGGCGCGATCTCAGCTCACTACAAGCTCCGCCTCCCGGGTTCCCGCCATTCTCCTGCCTCAGCCTCCCGAGTAGCTGGGGCTACAGGCGCCCGCTACCATGCCCGGCTAATTTTTTTGTATTTTTAGTAGAGACGGGGTTTCACCGTGTTAGCCAGGATGGTCTTGATCTCCTTACCTTGTGATCCGCCCGTCTCGGCCTCCCAAAGTGCTGGGATTACAGGCTTGAGCCATCGCGCCCGGCCTATTATATTTGTTTATAGGCAGCTGCTGGAATAATCCTAGAACAATGCATAGTTTATAAAAAGAAATAAAAGCGGAGTAGGAAGGAATGAAAGGAGAGAAAAATAGCATCTGAGCAGTCTGAGAATTTCACAATAATAATTGTTAAAAAGTTTAAATGACTATAAATTATTCTTAAACAGTATGTTTTGCCTATATTTATTATATATAACAGTATTAGTCTGTATTTCTGTAATTAATATTTCTCTAGAAAACAGTGTTAAATATATATTTATTGTAGTCTAAATTCTAGTTCATAACATGTAAATTGCAAGCTTACCTTAATTCAGCAGTTTGTAAACTGACAATTTTTCCCCCTTTATAAATTTTTCCTCCTTTATAAATCAGTTAATCAATAATTTGCATTGATGCGCTAGAACTCCAAGCAAGCATTTCAGAGTGTTCTATCACAAAGAATTATTAAAAGGAAAGCTTCAAAGCTAAATCTTCAGTGGTAGCTAAAAAGCAGATAAAGACTACATAAATCTGATGGCCTGAGACGAGAAGTTCTTATAAATTAAAGGCAAATAAGCAAGTGATGAGGCAACATGTGATTTAAGGTGCAAATCTTCTTTCAATGGCCGTGAATAAATCTCCTTTAAAGACATTCTATTGTGTTCACTAAATTAAAATGTGCCAATTCTTCAATGATCAATGACAATTTGTTTTGCTGTAATTTAATTAGCTGATGAAACAAATGAATAAATAGCATCAGCTAAGGTCATCTGTTCTACCTGTTGCCTTAGGTTAATGTGTATTTCATCCTCAGATTCCTTAGCTCTCAGAAATTTGACTGACATGACTCAAGGGAATAACAATATTTGAAATATGTATATAATTTGTAACATAAAGATAATGTTGGTTTTATGTAAAAGCAATTCAGCAAGTCTGAAATTACTTTTCTGCAATGACTATAATGTAACAAATAGAAATAATTTATAATACTGTGTTCTATGTCAATTGTATTTAAACAGTTTTGAGATATGGCAGAGGATCTTGCTTCCCTCAGGACTAATAATGTACACTTCATCTAAGTCCTAATTTTAATTAACTGCTCTTGTTAAGATAGTTTTGTTTTTGTTTTTGTTTTTTACCTCTAAACCTAATCATACTTGGTATTTAAATGGCATATTCAATAAAAGTTGTTCCCATTTCACCTATTTTGAAGTCAAAGGTTTTTGCTTTAAAAACATTTTTGAACTAGCTCTACAGTTTTTGGAAGCTGTTTAGGGACTTCACATACTATATGCAGGAGTAAATAACTAATTGGTGCTATACTTTATGATATTGACACATTCAAAGAGCTTCATCGATTCAGTGCACTTTCTCTCTCTTAAAAACATGAGACCGTTAACCATGATAGCAATTCCCATTGTTAATTTATTTTGCCTGCTCTATTGCCTGTTATTGAGTTACTCTGTTTCAAAGGCAAAAGTATATTTTTTCCACATGGAAAAAAAATTCAAAACCAGGCAGTAGATAGATATTATTCTTAGCCATTAGCATGCTTAATAATAGTATTGCAAACAGCAGTTCACTATGCACAGCTTGATACAATAAATGAAAATACTAGTTTATGAATCTGATACTTAAACTTTACTGGTAAGACTGGGTTCTTTAAAGCCCAACCTTTGGTCTTTTGAATCGTTCTCTACAGCACTTAGGCACTCATATAAAGTGAGATACTATACTTGCAGTGAGCTGAGATCCAGCCACTGCACTCCAGCCTGGGCGACAGAGCAAGACTCCGTCTCAAAAAAAAAAAAGTGAGATACTATAAACCACAACTCTGTTTTAGCATGTAGAATTCTTTTTTTATATACATATACATACGTTCTGGGATACATGTTCAGAACGTGCAGGTTTGTTACATAGGTATACACGTGCCATGGTTGTTTGCTGTACCCATCAACCTGTCACCTACAGTAGGTATTTCTCCTAATGCTATCCCTCCCCTTACCCCCACTCCCTGACAGGCCCTGGTATGTGATGTTCCCCTCCCTGTATCCATGTGTTCTCATTGTTCACCTCCCACTTATGAATGAGAACATGTGGTGTTGGTTTTCTGCTCCTGTGTTGGTTTGCTGAGAACGATGGTTTCCAGTTTCATCCATGTCCCTGCAAAGGACATGAACTCATCCTTTTCTATGGTTGCATAGTATTCCATGGTATATATGTGCCATATTTTCTTTATCCAGTCTGTCATTGATGGATATTTGGGTTGGTTCCAAGTCTTTGCTATTGTGAACAGTGCTGCAGTAAACATACGTGTGTATGTGTCTTTATAGTAGAATGATTTATAATCCTTTGGGTATATACCCAGTCATGGGATTGCTGGGCCAAATGGTATTTCTGGGTCTAGATCCTTGAGGAATCACCACACTGTCTTTCACAATGGTTGAACTAATTTACACTCCCACCAACAGTGTAAAAGCGTTCCTGTTTCTCCACATCCTCTCCAGCATCTGTTGTTTCTTGACGCTTTAATGATCGCTGTTCTAACTGGCATGAGATGGTATCTCATTGTGGTTTTAATTTGCATTTCTCTAATGACCAGTGATGATAAGCTTCTTTTCATATGTTTGTTGGTTGCATAAATGTCTTCCTTTAAGAAGTGTCTCTTGGCCGGGCACGGTGGCTCAAGCCTGTAATCCCACCACTTTGGGAGGCCGAGACGGGCAGATCACGAGGTCAGGAGATCGAGACCATCCTGGCGAACACGGTGAAACCCCGTCTCTACTTAAAAAATACAAAAAACTAGCTGGGCGAGATGGCGAGCGCCTGTAGTCCCAGCTACTCGGGAGGCTGAGGCAGGAGAAAGGCGTAAACCTGGGAGGCGGAGCTTGCAGTGAGCTGAGATCCGGCCACTGCACTCCAGCCTGGGTGACAGAGCGAGACTCTGTCTCAAAAAAAAAAAAAAGAGTCTCTTCATATCCTTTGCCCACTTTTCAATTTTTTTTCTTGTAAATTTGTGTAAGTTCCTTGTAGATTCTGGATATTAGCCCTATATCATATGGATAGATTGCAAAAAAACTTTCTCCCATTCTGTAGGTTGCCTGTTCACTCTGATGATAGTTTCTTTTGCTGTGCAGAAGCTCTTTAGTTTGATCAGATCCCATTTGTCAATGTTGGCTTTGTTGCCATTGCTTGTGGTATTTTAGTCATGAAGTCTTTGCCCATGCTTGTATCCTGAATGGTATTTCCCAGGTCATCGTCTCAGGTTTTTATAGTTTTTATATCTTATGTTTAAGTCTCATCCTTCTTGAGTTAATTTTTGTATAAGGTGTAATGAAGCGGTCCAGTTTCAGTTTTTTGCATGTGGCTAGCCAGTTTTCCCAATACCATTTATTAAATAGGGAATCCTTTCCCCATTGCTTGTTTTTGTCAGGTTTGTCAAAGATCAGATTGTTGTAGATGTGTGACGTCATTTCTGAGGTCTCTGTTCTGTTCCATTGGTCTATATATCTGTTTTGATACCAGTACCATGCTGTTTTGATTACTGTAGCCTTATAGTATTGTTTGAAGCCAGGTAGTGTTATGCTTACAGCTTTGTTCTTTTTGCTTCGAATTGTCTTGGCTATATGGACTCTTCTTTGGTTCCATATGAAAAAATTTAAAGTAGTTTTTCTAATTTTGTGAAGAAAATCAATGGTAGCTTGATGGGGATAGCAGTGAATCTATAAATTACTTTGGGCAGTATGGCCATTTTCACAATATTGATTCTTCCTATGCACGAGCATGGAATGTTTTTCCATTTGTGTCCTCTCTTATTTCCTTGAGCAGTGGTTTGCAGTTCTCCTTGAAGAGGTCCTTCACATCCCATGTAGGTTGTATTCCTAAGAATTTTATTCTTTGTAGCAATTGTGAACGGGAGTTTACTCGTGATTTGGCTCTCTGATTGTCTAGTATTGGTGTATAGAAATGCTTGTGATTTTGCACATTGATTTTGTACCCTGAGACTGCTGAAGTTGCTTATCATTTCAAGAAGTTTTTGGATTGAGAGAGTGGGGTTTTCTAAATATAAAATCATGTTGTCTGAAGATAGAGACAACTTGACTTCTGGCCTAAGGAGCTTTAAGTGACCAGGTCACAGCCATTGTTTCAAGTAATGTGGAACCCATATACTTGAGGGATATGGTAAGACCAATGACTACTGGGTAAATAACGAAACTAAGGCAGAAATAAATAAGTTCTTTGAAACCAATGGGAACAAAAACACAATGTACAAGAATCTCTGGGACACAGCTAAAGCAGTGTTCAAAGGGAAATTTATAGCACTAAATGCCCACAGGAGAAAGCAGGAAAGATGTAAAATCGATACCCTAACATTACAATTTAAAGAACTAGAGAAGTAAGAGCAAACAAATTCAAAAGCTAGCAGAAGACAAGAAATAACTAAGATCATAGCAGAACTGAAGGAGATAGAGACAAGAAAAACCCTTCAAAAAATCAAGGAATCTAGGAGCTGTTTTTTGGAAAAGATTAATAAAATATATAGACTGCTAGACAGATTAATAAAGAAGAAAAGAGAGAAGAATCAAATAGACACAATAAAAAATGATAAAGGGGATCTCACCTCTGATCCCACAGAAATACAAACTACCATCAGAGAATACTGTAAACACCTCTACGCAAATAAACTAGAAAAGCTAGAAGAAATGGATAAATTCCTGGACACATACACCCTCCCTGGACTAAACCAGGAAGAAGTCAAATCCCTGAATAGACCAATAACAAGTTCTGAAATTGAGGCAGTAATTAATAGCCTACCAACCAAAAAAATCCTAGGACTACACAGATTCACAACCAAATTCTACCAGAGATACAAAGAGGAGCTGGTACCATTCCTTCTGAAACTATTCTAAACAATGGAAAAAGAGGGACTCCTCCCCAACTCATTTTATGAGGCCAACATCATACTGATACCAAAACCTGGCAGAGACACAACAACAACAAAAAAGAAAATTTCAGGCCTATATCCCTGATGAACATCGATGCAAAAATCCTCAGTAAAATACTGGCAAACCAAATCCAGCAGCACATCAAAAAGCTTATCCACCACGATCAAATCGGCTTCATCCCTGGGATGCAAACCTGGTTCAACATAACGCAAATCAATAAGCGTAATCCATGGCATAAACAGAACCAATGACAAAAACCACATGATTATCTCAATAGATTCAGAAAAGGCCTTTGATAAACTTCAACACCCCTTCATGCTAAAAACTCTCAATAAACTAGGTGTTGATGGAATGTGTCTCAAAATAATAAGAGCTATTTATGACAAACCCACAGCCAAAATCATACTGAATGGGCAAAAACTGGAAGCTTTTTTCCCTTTGAAAACGGGTACAAGACAAGAATGAGCTATCTCACCACTCCTATTCAAAATAGTATTGGAAGTTCTGGCCAAGGCAATCAGGCAAGAGAAAGAAATAAAGGGTATTTTTAATAAGAGAGGATAAGAGAGGAAGTCAAATTGTCTCTGTCTGCAGATGACATGATCGTATATTTAGAAAACCCCATCGTCTCAGCCCAAAATCTCTTTAAGCTGATAAGAATTCTTTATTTTGGGTTTAGTCTAGTTTTAAGAAAGTCTTCTCTCACCTACTACTATTGAAATTTTATGGGAACACAAATGACATTATCGTCTAAGTGAAAGACATGTTCACAGTAGGCTTACAAGAACTATTTCATGAAGAAATACTTTGTACTGTAAAATTTGTACATAAGCCATTGATGATCACTTTTTCCTGAGGGGAAATATAATGTCACAATTCGGATTGGTATTTTAGTGAAATGGAAAGTCCCCTTATTGCCTCTTCCTCATTCAAAGTTTGTGAAACTCTCTTCTGTTTTCTTTGAGGCTGTGTCTTGAGCAAAGTTTTACTGCAAGTTGGAACCAAACTGAGATCGAATGGCCACCAGTTAGTTAGTAGTGACATCTGTTAAGTCATTTTCTGTATTGGGAGCTCACCTAATATCACTTGAAATTATATCCTTATCTTTTATTCAGACTCTGACCTCCATCTTGCTTGTTGTAACATAGTCACCAAAACCTGCTATCTTTACTGCTTATAATTGCTCATCTTCTCCTAAGTTGTTTCTTTGGATGACCTCAGCGAATCTTCTCAAACATTCTGTGAGGCAGGTACTATTATTGTTCTTTCTGTATCTACCCCTTTGTCCCCTAGCTATTTTTTGGAGAGCTGATAAGTGAACTTGTAGTCTGACTACAGGGACCTTTCTAATAACCAGATAACTTTATTTCTCTCTTCTTGATACATTTGTTATCTGTGTTCCTGCATCTAGACTGGGTCGTGATAAAGCTGAGTCCAGCTATAGGGGCCAGACAGAGCCTTCTTCTCCACACAGCAATCTTAGCATTTTAGAGCTCAGCTTCAGGAAGCACTTTCCTCACTGAATAGAAGCTGTTGCTCCTCTTCGTGGGAAGTCTTAGCAATGCCAGTGATCTAAGGTGATGGAATCTGTTGATCCTAGACGCAGCAGCAGTCCGTACTGAAATAAGTAATATTTTAATAATTTTTTGCCCTTTCTTCTTCCAGTTTTGCTATTCAAGATGATGTTTCTTAATCTTGTGCTCTTTAATTAGCACCTGTTGACTAAATGGATCAACAAACCTCTACTCTGTCCCCCTTGTGACTTACTCTCCTGGGCACGAGTCTTGTTTTATAGTCTAGCTTAGCAGACTTCGCGTCGGTTTTCGTCTTGATACTGTCCATCTAGTGAACACTTTTTTTGTTATAATTTCCTCCTTCTAAACTTCATACTGTTAAGTCGTTTCTGGATTGCAGGATTTTTTTTCTAAAGTCAGAACAGTGGGAAATTAGTTAATAAAGCGTCTACGTTCATTTTAAAGACCCCTGAGAGATACTTAACCAGTTGCCTGCTGTGTAAATGTTATTGAGAATGAAAAACATAAAGCAAATTTACAACTTCTGTTGTGTCCACATCCATTCCAAACTAGATGCACAGTAACAAAAATAGCACTTAGAACTCTAATTGTAGTATCTGTGAAAAGACTCCAGTGTGATTTATGTAATAAATTGGATACTAAAAACTTTCTTAGGATATCATGCATTTAACAATTAGGAAATGACAGCCCTGAGGGTAAATGTAACTTGAATGAAAGCATTTTCCCAAAAGAAACTATTGGTTTTCAAGTAAGTGCATTTTTACCAATTAACTAGTAAACAGGTCTTATTGTCACAGAAATATATACTTATCAAAACTTTGGACATATTTGAAAAATAAGCAGATTTTCTTAAACCTCAGTTTTTGGGTGGTCCTATTTTCCTCTTGTCTATAAGTAAACCTTTGCCCATCAAACAGATATGTACCTTTTAATCAAAATATCATATGGTATTTTTATTACCCATAAATTTATCCTATGGAATTTTCTAGCAAGTAGGCATTATTGTCACAGAAATTTACTTGTTTGTAAAAACATAAAATAAATTAATCATATGCTCATTGAGTAAACAGAGCTGAGTAATGGGTTGCAGTCATTTTTAACACACTTTAACAAATGTTTGAACGATCTGTAATTTTATTCATGTGTGACTTATGGCATCCATTTTAACGAATGTTAAGGTTAGATGATGAATGTTAGTATCAGTCATTTCCAGACTTCAACGTTAATACACGTAAAAGTGACTACCAAGCATTTTCCCCTAATAAAAGAAGAAATTTTATTTATCTCAATGAAATTTTAGCTTCTAATAGTCTTCAAAAGCTATATAGTTACTATAATAATGTTGCCATTCCTCAGAAAACATTCTCAAGCTGCTTTGGAATCACCTTAAGTGTTTATTTCTGAAAACGTATTCATGTACTCCCTAAGCATAAATGAACAGAATGGCCTCATTTGTTAAAGCTATTTACTCTTTGTTTGGTAAAGCTGAGCTCAGAAGTCAAAACCAGCCTGCAGACATTCGGTGTTTGGGCACCACAGTGTTTTCTAAAGGGATTTTAAGACCATTAGGCACATCTTGCTCAAAGGTAATTGTCTTATACCTGGCACACTTCATTTATAAACTTGCTTAATCTCTAGAAACGGATACTTTAGTTATCCCTAAACAAGCTGAATATTTAGTTTACTTTTCTGCATCTCACAGTGATGTCTAATAGGCATCAAAAGCACTCAAAACTGAGCTCTTAATCTTTCTTCATGAACCTGCTTCTGTTTCAGTTTTCTCCATCTCTGTAAATGGCCGCTGTATTCCAATTACTGAGAATCTAAAACTTGGGAGTTCTCTTTGACTCAATCATCAGCAAATCCTGTTGGCTCTATCTTAAAAGTATGAGCAAAATCTGCTACCTGCTGTCCCGAGCCCCCTACTGTCACCTCGCTTATTGGCTTATCGGAGTGATCTTTGAATTCATCTCCCTTTTCCACCCTTGTTTGCCTGTAGCCTACTCTCAATACAATGGACAGAATCGTTCTTTTATAAAACACAGGCCAGATCATTTTACCCTCTCCTTATGACCTTTCAATGCTCCCCATTTTACTACTGAAGAAGTCACGTTCTTGAATCATCCTTTAAAGTCCTATACAATAGGTCCTTGGAACATTTCTGAACACCCCCTGCTATTTCTCCCTCATTGCCTCTGCTTTAGCTGTGCTCTTTGTCTAGCATTCTGGGAACAGTGCTGCCTCAGGATCTTTGCACTTGCTGTTCCTTCTGCCTGGAATGCTCTTCTCTTACTTGTCCACATGGTCACTTGTCTCCTCTTTTTCAAAATGTTTCCCAAATGTCACCTTCTTGATGAAGCCTTCCCTGACTACTCTAAATTAGAAACGGCCTGCCACCCACCTCTCTACTCCCTAACCCTCTTTTTTACCAATTTAATTATTTTTTCATCCAAAACTCTTACCTCTCCTAATGATATGTTCTTTATTTATTTGCTTATTTTTTATAAACAATATAAAATTGAATATAAATTTTATTATAAACCTGAAAGTTCAAAGACTTTTGTCTGTTCTATTACTGCCACATCTTTGGACATTAAATGAGTGTCTGGCATGCAGAAACAACTGTATATTAAAGATACGTGTTTCTTTCCCAAACTCATAACAATCCTAGAAAACTAAAATATACACCATTACTAGTATTCAAAGCATCTTGTTTAGGCATGGCTTCAAGCTTTGACCTAATTTGTTATATATGTCCCTATATTCAGTTAGTGTTTTCATAAATTTTATTTATAACTCCTTAGCTTTTATCTTGTGTCTTCATCCTTGTGGTTCAGCAATTACATCTAGTCTATATCTTGGTATATAAATAAACACTGAATTTTTATTAGATTGCAATATGTTAAGGTCTCCTAAAGTCCAACATTGTAATCTTAATCTTTAATTTATCCCATGTCTCCTGTGATTCATATATTTTAAAGTAAATTTTAAATCTTTCTCCAAAAGTATGTTGACCATACCAGTCCCTATTTTTAAAGACATGAGATAATTTTTCAATGTTTATTATGCATCTATAGTTGAAACCATTGGCTTATTTTCTTGATTAACTCTTACTACTATTGGCTAAGATTTCTCTATCTAAGGCATTCATGGTGCCTTTTTCACCCTTTATATATCCTCAGTTTACCAGATTCCCTTCTACCATGAATCGTTCTTTTGAAAAACAACAACAACAACAACAACAACAAAAAACCTCTGTACCCTCTGTAGATGTCACACTGTGTTCTTTCTATTGTCTCCATGACCCCTATGTGTTCATGGATATTTATTAATTTTATGTAGTGACTGGACACTCCAGTCAATTCTCACCAGCCATTTTGACCCCCCACCAGCCATTCCAACCCCCATCCCTAAATGAAATCAGCAGAGAAAAGATTAAGGCCAAGGCAACAGAAGTCTATGAAAAGGTATTTAGGTGATCGCGGAAGGGGTCAAAGAAGGTAAGTGGTTTCCTTGAACATTACCAATGGGTTGGATTCCATCCATCAGAAGGATTTTCAACTGAGGGTCATGGAGCCCAAAACAACAACCAAAGGTTATATTATACTAATGAAGGGTGTGAGAGTTCACAGAGATAAAGGATTGTAGAAAGCCAAGAAAAGTCAAAGTGCTGGAACTTATCATTTAAAGGAAAAAAATCTAAAATATAGAAAACCAAGAAAGATTAACTAAAGAATCTGGAAGTCCAAGGACAACAGCTATACAGCGCAAATGAATTTGGAAAGCAATTATGAAAAAGTTTCCTTTAGGATGTATGATCTTCTTGAGATCTGTATACTCTTTTATCTATTCTGAAAAGTACCTTAAGCTAGCAGAGTCCATGAGTTTCTGACAACAATGAATTTTATAGATTCTTGCTATGTGAACACTAATAATTTAATGTTAGGTTATTCAGTTTTGTGTGCATGCTTCGCAGTTTTCAACAAGACATTCCATTATTCGATCTGTCTATCTTGTTCTTGCTTACTTAGAGGTTTCTAGGAATGCAATCTATACCCTGTATAATTTAACTCTTAAGTCACATTGTGTTAGACAAGAGTTTTGCCTTATATTCTCATTAATAATAAAGTGTCCTAGGATTTTTATTATTTAGTGCATAGTTCCCTAGTTGTATATATTTCTTCGTAATAAACAAGCTCAAAATTAATGGGTAAGACAGTCACCTTTTTTATTTTTAATAATGACAGATTGATGAGTCAGGAATTTAGACCCAGAATATTGAGGATGGCTCTTCTCTGCTGCCTGATATCAAATGGCTAAGGGGGTAACTCAAAATTCTTAGAGCTGCAGCTGGAATCACCTGACAGCTTCTTCACTTCTGTGCTTGACACTGTGATTGGGAAAGGTGAAGGATGCATTCAGCTGGGACAGTGGGCCTGAGCACCCTCACCTGTGGCCCTGCCAACTAGACAGTCTCAGGCTGGTTAGGTATTTTATATAACAGTGCAGGTCTCCAAGAGTGAGCGTTTTAAGTAAAGGAGTAAGCTTTGTTATGGTTTGTTTTGAGACTAGGTTTCGCTCTGTCACCCAGGCTGGAGTGCAGTGGTGCGATCATAGCTCACTACAGCCTCGAATTCCTGAACTCAATCTTTCCACCTCAGCCTTTCAAGTAGCAGGGATTACAGTTGCATGCCACCACTCCAGCTAATTTTTCTCTTACTCTTAGTGGAGACAAGGTCTCAACTCTATTGCCCAGGCTGGTCTCAGACTCCTGAGCCCAAGAGATTCTCCTGCCTTGACCACACAAAGTGCTCAGATTACAGGCGTGAGCCACCACTTCCGGCTAAGCTGTATTATCTTTTATGTCCTAGCATTAGATGTCACATAATGTCACTTCCACCATGATCTGTTAGTCACAGTAATCATAAATATTCTCAGATTCCAGGGGAAAAGATGTAGACTGGGATGGGTGTTGAGGCATTTGAAGCTGTAATTTAGGACTGCCACCTCACCTATGGGTATACTGACTGAATGTTCTTTACTCCTGTTCTTTATGTTATGTTTAACTATTACAGTAGTTGTTCAGTGTTATGGAGTGTGTATCTTTGTCCCTTCAAAAATGTCATAAAAGGCATATCCAAGGTAAAGCCAACTCTAAACTGCATGTCTTAGATGCAGTTTTTGAAAACATGGCATTGGAGAATTGAGCTTAAATGAGTAAAGAATTACTGGCATAATTTTTTTGTATATTTCCCTAAGGCCCTATAAATACTATAAAATAACATGCAGAAGTTAATAAAAAAACATTAAAAAATCAAGAGGCAATTGAGTTGGAAATGACTTCAAGACAGACTTGATAGCAATATATGCTTTATCAAAGAGTCTATTCAGTGATGACTGAATCAAAGAGATTTATACCGATCTATGAATTTGAGGTACAATCAAAATGAAACCTTCACCTCCAACAGGTCAGTAGGTCTGAGCCCTCACCTGTGGCTCAGGTGATAGCATCCAATGGGGTGCTAATACGTGATAGGACCTTTGGAAGGAAATTAGTTTCAGATGATGTCATGAGAGTGCAGTCCTCACGACAGGATTAGCGCTCCTATAAAAAGAGCAAGAGACCAGAGCTTACTCTCTGCCGTGTGAGGATATGGTGAGAAGATACTGTCAACAAGCCGGAATGCAGACCCTCTCCTGACACAGGATCTCCCACTGCCTTGATCTTGGATTCCCCAAATCTGAACTGTGAAAAAGGAATATTATTGTTTAATCTATTAACTCTATGGCATTTCTTCGTAGCAGCTCAAACTAAGACACCTATTTGTAAAGAGAATATGACCATTATTTGCCACTCTGTATAAAGACAGTTTAATGATTATTTCTATATTTTTCTAACTGCACATTAGCTGGGGCATAATTTTTCTTGTATCACATTCTTTTTTTTGAAATGTTTTCTTTATTCTGATTGTACCTCAAATTCATGGATCTGTATAAATCTGTATGATTCAGTCATCACCAAATAGACTCTTCGATAAAGCATAAATTGCTATCAACGAATAGTCTTGGAGTCATTTCCAATTCAGTTGCCTCTTGATTTTTTCTATGTTTTCTATTAACTTCTCATTTTATTTTATAGTATTTATGGGGCCTTAGGGAAATATACAAAAAAGTAATTATGCCAGTAATTCTTTATCTGTTTAGGCTCAATTCTCCAATAGATGTAGTTTTGTTTCCAAAAACTGCATCTAGCACATGCAGTTTTAGAGTTGGTTTCACCTTGGATATACCTTTCATGACATTGAAATTATCTAAATCTTTAAATAAGCTTTTCTGTTATATAGACCTTGCTCGTTTCTGTCAACAGCTAAGGTATGCTAGTTTGATCCCTACATTGTTCAAGTTCTTAAATAACTTGTAGAAGACCACTGAATAGAAGACATGCTTGTAGAAAAGAAATGCACGTCAAATAAGATTCTAGTAGTGTTTCTTTCCCTTATGGTTAACAGATTTTAAGATATTATCTCTCATCAAATAATCAGGTTAAGAGCTTACATTATCTTTGTACATTATCTCTTTCTATTTGCTTACATAAGCTAGTCTATAAGATGCTAAGAAGAATGTGGATAAAAGTCCCAAAATACTTGGTAGTAAGTATTCATTGGAAATAAGTGTCACTGTGTAACATTGCCAACTTTTTCTAGTTTTGTTATTTCCATGTACACATTGAACGCTTAGAAAATTTTATGTGTAACTTTATTTGTTCACATATCATTGCATCCATATACAATTGTCTCTCAACTGTCAACATGCTATGATGTTTTCTGGTGTTAAAAAGGACTCAGTTCCTTCCTATGTTATATGAAAAAACATGCTGTCTTCCATCAGATTGTTTTACATTTACATGATACATCATGACATTCAAGACAGTGTTCACCCATTTATGGTTGGTCGTTCCTTGATGTTAATGGAAGACAAGGCTTATGAGAATATTTCACTTCTTTAAGTTCTATTGGTTAAAACATTCCTCACCAGAGGATCGTGAGGTCCGGAGATCGAGATCATCCTGGCTAACAAGATGAAACCCTGTCTCTACTAAAAATACAAAAAAAATTAGCCGGGCCTGGTGGCGGCGCCTGTAGTCCCAGGACTCGGGAGGCTGAGGCAGGAGAATGGCGGGAACCCGGGAGGCGGAGCTTGCAGTGAGCCGAGATGGCGCCACTGCGCTCCAGCCTGGGCGACAGAGCAAGACTCCGTCTGAAAAATAAATAAATAAATAAAATTTAAAAAAATCCTAACCATGTTAAAAATTATGCTGGCGTTTTAAAAATGTTTAATTTTGATATACTATATCACAGGAACAAAGAGTTTATAAAGGAACTTGTATTTTTTTAAATAAAAAAACCCCTTATAACCAAGAGCCAATTAGAAATGTTCTTCTTCCTTCTCCCTTATTGCATCTTACCCTCGAGATCAAAAGCTAGTGTGAATTTGGGATATTTTTGGTCATTCTTTAATTTCTATTCTTTACTTAGTTTTTCCTGTTTTTGAAACTTATATGAATAGGCTGGGTGCAGTGGCTCATGCCTGTAATCCCAGCGCTTCAGGAGGCCGAGGCAGGCGGATCACTTGAGGTCAGGAGTTTGAGACAAGCCTGGCCAACATGGTGAAACCCCGTCTCTACTACAAGTACAGAAATTGGCCAGGTATGGCGGCAGGTACCTGTAATCCCAGCTCGAAACCAGGAGGCGGAGGTTGCAGTGAGCCGAGACCGCGCCATTGGGCTCCAGCCTGGGCAGCAGAGTAGGGAGACTCTATCTCCAAAAAAAAAAAAAAAAGAAAGAGAGAGAGAAAGAAATTTACATGAATAGAAATATAAAATCTTTCCTATTGTTTCTGGTTATTGTCACACATTATCTTTGTCAGATGAATGTTTGATTTATAACTTCACTTTCTATTATTTTAGTGGTTACCCTAAAAATTAAAACATGGATATTTAATATGTCAAAACATTATCAGTCTCTTTACTCACCTCTTAGATATTTCAAGAACTTTAAAGCACTTTCTAGATTTACATTATAATGTAAAATATACATTAATTGTATATTTTTACTCTTACAAAGTTATAGTTTCTATTTTATAATTGTTTGTTTATTTTTATCAACATACTCACCCATTGTTTCCCATTGCTTCTAGAATCTCGGAAGCAAAATTCCTTAGAATTTCCTCTTCTTAATGTTTCTTGATTTTTGTTTTTCTGGAAATACATTACAATCTGTTGCTGATTTTCCTAGTGCTTGAATTATTTGCCAGTCTATTCTGCTGGCTTTCATTCTCTTTCCTTAAATAGTTGGCTATTTTTTATTCAGCACTTGTTATTATGCTCAAATAATTATTTGTGTGAATTCTTTGAAGTCTCTGGTGAAGGTCCTTTCTTTCATCAAGAATTTTCATTAGATTCTTCTAGGTACCTGGACTCACAGTCATTATTTTAGATGCAAATCACATAATAGTCTTAAGGCTATTCAGACGCTTTGTAGATATTATATCACAATCTGTACTTTTATCCCTTTCATTAGATTTCCAAAATTTTACATAAAGTTCATGGGATTCTCATTATATTTTTAATCTGGAATGAATCTAAAGTTTTGCCTCTGTTTGAGACTTCTCCATTTTTTTCTTTATCTGTCTCAATGGAGATTTGTGTTATCTTTCCAGAGAATGTGTTCTTAGACTCACTCGTTCCTCTCATCAGTTTTCTATTTTAGCAGAATATAAATTTTTTCATAATTTTCATAAAGTCTAATTTTCTCATAATTTCCTTTTCTCTGCCTTCTTTGTATTAACTTTCCCTTATTTCAGTAGAGTATAAATTTTTTCATAAAATCTAATTCTTTCATAGTTTCCTTCTCTCTGCCTTCTTTGTATTGACTTTTCATTTTTCTTACTTCTTGAGATGAATTCTCAACTGATATGATATTCCTCATTTTTAGTATAAGTAAAACAATAAATTTCACTTAAATCTTCTCTTCAGTTGCATCTCACAAGTTTCGTTATGCAGTACTTTCATTATTGTTTAGTTATGTTCAGTATCTTTTGATATCCACAATCATGTTGTATTGGTCCAGGTACGTTTTTAAGTGATCTTTAAAAAATTTGTTGCACACAAATACACACACACACCAATGTTTATCAGTGATTTGTAATATAATTGCATTATAATCAGAGATATTCTTAGACATTTTAGAGACTTGTACTGTAATTTATTATATATCCACTTTTGTAAATGTTCCATATTTTCTGGAGAGAACTGTATATTTCCTAATTGTTGGCCAAAGAATTATTTATATATCTTTGGATCTCAAAATTTTGGGTGTCAAGTTTTTTTTTTTTTTTTTTTTTTTTTTTTTTTTTTAATTGTAGGATCAAACAAGTTAATTTAGTTCACGACCAGTCTGGATGACATAGTGAGACCCGGTGTATACAAAAAGCACCAAAACAAGCACACAAAAGATAATTTATTAAAATTTATGTCATGTGTAATAGATACATGGTGACCATTCTCTAATGCATTGTTTTAATTAGTTTTTCTTAAAACCAACTTTCTCCTGTTGCTTCTTTTTTGTAAATGTCTTTATTGAAGAGAGGCACATCAGCAAGGAAATATGGCCACATCTTATCGTAGGGAATTCCGAGTTCTAAAATGTACCTCTACATTGGCAGAGAAATGACATCCAGTTAAATGAAAACGAGTGTTTGGCGGCTGATGTCTCCTTTGCCTGCGGCCGTTCTATAGTGTCACAGCAGGGTAAAGATGTGTGAAAAGTTGTATGACCAGATGGCCATGAGATCTGGAATGCCCAGAAATAAAAGTTCTAATTGATGCTGCAAAAACAACTTTTAAAATTGCTGTAAGGCTAGTCCCAGCATGATCCAGTACATAATTAAACAACATAATAATATTAAATAACTGCAAAACTCAAAAGCATGAAGAAAGAGTCTCCCATGCTAACATATGACTCATCCACACAATAGAAAAGGGAAAATGCACTTAGCAAATGGAATAATTTACCACCCTCATTCTGGCCACTCATCACCTAAATGAACCTAAGCCATTCCATCTCACAAGGACTGTGTCAGTTATCACACTTTTGGGTCCAGGTAACAGAATGCTGGGCAAACACTGGTTTCAACAATAAAGGGTTTTTGTAAATTATCATTTTTTAAAATTTTTATGAGAAGCCTGAAAAGAGGGAATCCTAGATTTGGCTAATGCCATGGACCATTGGTGTTAAACGCTTTACTTTTCCCTGTACCATCTCTAATGGGCTAACCTTTGTGGTCAGGTCCTGGATAGTTGATCTCATATAGCCACATACAAGGATGAGAAAAAGGCTTTCTCTCTCTCTCTCTCTCACCCCACCTCTGTCTCTCCCTCTCTCTCTCTCTCTCTCTCTCTCTCTCTCTCTCTCTCTCACACACACACACACACACACACACACACACACACGCGCACACACACACACACACACAAATACACCGTTAGTGAGAAGTATCATGCCAGAATCCCTAACAGATTTTATTTTGGATCTTATTAGTCAGGATTAGTCACCATGTACTAACTACATGGAAGCCTGGACAGGGAAATCTGTGACAGGTTCATGCTCATTCTGGACAGTTGGTCAACACTCTCAGCATAGAAGGAGACAGAGGACAATTGAGTGGGGCATCCCTGAGGATATTCTGAAGAATGTCAGGTTGGGTTGTGTTGGGTTTGGTTTTCTGTCTTTCCATGCAAACAGTGGCAAGCCTGGAAACTTACTCTAGCTCTCAAATAGTACTTTTGTACTGAAATATAGAGTGTCTAATATTTTGAGACATTTCAATGAGGGCAACCTCATTCTGTAGATGTTATGGAGAGATAATGAAACACTCCCATTGCTTTGTTCCTGTCCTTTTCCTCTACCCATGGCCTGGTCAGAGCAGGAAGGGTCAGTCTGAGAGCAGGAGCAGCTCTGGCTACCGGTGACCCCTGGGCAAATCACTTAACCTTTTTAACATTGAAGTCTTCATTAAAATAAGGGCATGTATGTATCGACGGCATTGTTTGTCTTATGGGATTATCTCACAGTTGCTTTTGCCAATCATGTCTTTCTAACTACAAGAGAGTTTTTCTTATTGCTGAAGCACCCTACTAAAACAGAGCTGGCGTTTCTCTCAACTCCTTCGATGTAATTAAAAACAATTAATAGATACCTACTATATATAGATGCCAACATGAATAGATCATAGTTCCTTTCCTTGGGTACCCACAGTAGAGATACAGTTATTGAAATGTAAATCAATACATTAAAATGCATAACTGTGGAAGGCAGAGAAGTAGCAGGAAGGAGGGATCCTTTGTTGAAATTAGGTCACTAATAGTCACTTGTTGAGTTTAGGGACCTTTGGACTACAGTCTGTACAACAGAAACAAATTATGGGAGGCTTTGAAGCCTTTCTAACCATGTTAAATACTTTATAGCCATGGTTATTTTATAAATACAAAGTAAAAACTATTTTATAACCATGGTATAACTTGAAAAAACACATACTACTGTGGATTTAGTGTATTCCCTGTTCTTTCGTGACTTTATTTCCAGCATTAGATTGGATATCCTCTCATGAAGATAGCATAGGCCTTTCAAACCGACCATGCCCACAACCAAACTCATCCTCTGTCTCCCCCAAGCTAAATTTTTCTCATTTGTTTTTGGTGCAAGTTACTGACGTGACCATAAACATAGTCACCAAAATAGAAACTAAGGATCGTTCATGAAACTTCCCTCTTCCTCTCCTACTGCACACATCCACCAGCACGTACAATGAATTCTACAGAAAATCATTTCTCAAAATTATTTCTGCCTTTTCTTTCTCACTCCCTTACTCTAAGTCAAGAATCAGCAATCTGTTTTTCCAGAAAGGACCTAGTAAATATTCTGAGTTTTGCAGGCCATATGGTCTCTGTCAAAACTACTCACCTCTGCCATTGTAGCACAGGAGCAGTCGTAGACAGTATGTAAATGAGGGAACACACTTGTGTTCCTCAAAGTTACTATTTCTAACAACAGATAGCACTTGGCCTAAGGGTCATCGTTTGCCCATCCCTAGTTAAGGCCCTCCTCAACTTTCACCTGGATTAATATTGCAGCATATCTCTAATTGGTATTCCAGACTTTAATTCTGCTCTACAATCTCGCCTTTGTATTTACCTGCATAAATAGCAAATCGAATCCATACTGCCTGTATGAAAAGAAATTGTTGCCCATAAGAAAGTGATATCTCCTAGCTTGGCACACATGGTCGGTCCTTGCGAACTTAGATTCATGTGGACCATTGTGACTTCCTGTTCCAGCCCTTGTTGCTTCCTGTAGTCCTCAGAAATTCTGTTCCTTGCCTCTCCCCAAACACAGCATCATCTTCTGTATTTCCTACATGGTTGTAGTTGTCACCTCAGCATATGGGTTACTCACTTATATGTGCATACTCCGTGGGCATGAGAGTGTGTGCAGTTTGCTACATATTTTAATTAAAAATACTATAGTCGTAGGTATGATTATATTCGTGTGTACTTAAATATATTTGGAAGAAATGGACAATGATGTGTCCATGACAACAGAGATACTGTTTTCATGCATCTCTATTTGATAAATTCTTAGTCATCTTTTAGGACAGAGCTATTTTGTGAAGCCACACCACATGTCCTTGGGGCAGTCATTGTCTCTCTGAGCACCCTCTGCACATCACAGTCGTTCCTTGTCTATCGCTTGCAGTGGTGTGCTGGAGCTTGCTTAGACTGGCTCAAGAAAACTGATGGTTAAATTTTCAGAAATTCTGTGAGTCACCTGTTAAATTGTTGTAACTTGAAATTAATCATGATGGGAGTATCTACATTAGCAGATGCTACAAACCAGGATGTGTTTTTAGGGTTTATTTTATGTTGGAGAACGGGTGGACCAGCACACCACTGGATCTTTTCTTTTCTGATTGACAACTATGTAAGACAATATGCCTAATAGACACCCAGTATATAGATACATAATAGCCCTTAATCATTAGTAAGTTTTAGATGACTCATTAGACTTCCTGACTACTGTCTTTACCAATGTTCAATTAGACGAGATCAAAAGATGCACCTTTACATTGAATCTGATTTTAGTAGAGAGAATCACTTATTTTTTAATAAGTCAGGCTGCATTTAGAAAGTTAAAAAATAATAATTACTGATTTTACATTAAGTTAACTTTCAATATGCTTAGTATTACCAACTGTTACTTGAATAAGGTCTTTTACTGGGGACGTTACTTATAAAATACAATTTATATTTTTTTCTTTGTTTAGCTCCAATATCAAAGAGAAATAGCTATATTCCATGTGCTATAATTGACTATCAATGAATGGGTAATTTAAAATAGCCTCAGATGCCTTAAACCTTAACGCTAAATTCATATCACAAAGGGAATTTATTCAATCCAAACGCCCTCCTCTTGCTTAAATGAAGGCATTGATATGAAGACTCGTATCTGAAGTTAAGATATTAGTAAATCAAATAATGTAAACTTCATAGTCATATATGTCATATGGATTTGGAATTAGCTGAGTGATCTACTTTTGTATATTTTTGTGGTTAAGTTTAAGCAGTATACATTTATGAGGATGATTTTCTAAGTTGAAGCCCCATATATTTTCTAAGAAATTGCAGCCTACCTTTCTATGCTGGTTTGTTTTATGTACTACTATTGACTTTTCTTCAGTTTTATATATGATACATAGCCTAGTGAATAATAAAAAGGTATTATTACATTTACTTTAACTCTTAGCCTTTGCTTTGACTGCACAGAAGCAGACCTTTAATTTTTATATGCTTTGAAATTCATGAAAATTGACATTTTTGCCTGACAACTTATTTTTCTACTTTCATATTCCTTTCCTCTTGACTGAACTTAGTCTTTTGTAGTGTTGCAGAGGCTGTAGATTACCAAGTTCTCCTAGATTCACAGGGCAATAACTATGGGCTTGAAGAACATTCACCACTAAACCTGAGTGTGGCTCATTTGATGTGGTAAGAAATAGAGGGCTCATTTGTTCCCTCTGACGGCCTCTCCAGGGTTGCGTACGTATGTGTAGGTGCCCTATATATGTGTACGAGTGGGTGCATTTTGTTATATATTTTAATAAAATAAATTATAGTCATATATATTACTGTATATGTGTATATACATAAATACATATGGAGGAAATGGACAATGGTGTGTTGTAATGTTCGGAAATGATCAAGGTGATGTAAACACTGTCCCTAAATCCTTGTTTCACAATAGAGTTTGCGGTAGATGACAAGTACAGTAGCCACTACAAACGGCTGTGAGAGAGAGGGTGCATGTCTCCAAAACAAGTATTCCCCACAACACAGTCACAGTAGGCTAAAACATTTGAAATATTTTCCCTGCCTGCTTAGAGAAAGCATAGGGCTCAGGCTGTCACTCCATGTTACAGTAACAGTTCTCGTTTAAATTCATTAATGAACAAGCACTCTTCTAAACGTAGCTAATGTGCTCTTACTCCTGAAAGATAAATCCAGTTTTGGGATGCTGACAAAATGCATATTCTGAGCCTGTTAGAGTAAAAACAGCTTACCCTAGTGTAAGGTAGCTATAACTGTAAGATCACGAATGTTCTCGAGAGACCACTTAAGGATAGACATAGGCTATTCTGGGCATATTTTAATGTCCTTTTTGGCCTTTCTCTTTTAAAACATTTCGTCTTTCTTGTGTGTGGCTCCTATCACTGCTTTCCTAAGTTGAAGTTGTTATATTCAACTGTTCATTCCTGAACTCTAGCCCAGGAACTCTTTTCTCCCCCTCTTAACAGAGGTCAAGAGACACAGGTCAGTTTTCTGTAATTTAGTAATTCAGTAGCACTCAATACTCAATATCATCACTTATACATTATAACCATTATGCCATTTATTCTGCACATCTAAGTTTGCTTTGAATGACAGAATTAATACTAAGAGACTTTGTTTTCCTTGAAAATTGATGGGAAGGAAGCTTTAGCCAGATATATACTTAAAAAGAAAAAAAAAAGTCATCAAGTGAGAGAGCCTGAACCACAATCCCAATGGGATCAGAACACTTGAGTGAATTAGCCAAGACTCCATCCACCTGTGCACCAGTGATGGCCCAGCCAGTGGAAACCCCCTACTTAACATCCTGGCAGAGTTCCCTGTCTATGGGCACTGCTTGACTGGGCCATACCCTCACTTCCCATCTCTCTGCCCTTTCTTTTTATGCTTTCTTTGCTGACCAAGCCCCTGTTCACATTCTTTCCTATATTTGTTAATATATTCCATCACGTTATTAAAATCTAACTGATCTTACCGTCCAGGGACACATCGTGTCCCTCGAAGACATGACTCTATTCTACTCCGTTATTGTTTATGTTAAAATTAACATTCAAAGGGCAATTAGCATTTGTAATTTCATGAGAAATAGTCAAATAGCCTGAAAGTAGTATCAACGGGCTCTCTATTTAGAGGAGCCTCACTGAGGAAAGGTAAATAATTTCCTGTTTTAACCCGTGATGGTGTTTGTAACCTAGAATTCCGTTTTTACAGCATTCTAAATGGCCAGTTTCAAGGTGGCTGATGTGTTTCTGGTGATTCATATTATCAAAAAATGTCTGTCTTACTAGATTTTTTAAACCAGAAGTTGATGGAATTTTAATTTTTTAAACTGCCATTTACTATGAATTTTAGGTAGGTGCACAAATAACCCACAGCTTTGAACTTTCTGAAGTAATATTTTCATACTTTTTACCTCAAATGTAGGATGATTTTTTACCAGTTAAATTATTTTGACAGGTTAAACCTAATGAAAGAGTGTATGTGTTATTATTCTAATATTTATGAGAGCATTGAAATACTGTTTGAGAGTAATTATTTCTTTATAACAGAAGCTTCTGGAGCTGACAAATGTTATCATTCCCTTGAGAACTGTTTCTAGTCGTAAACAGTAAATAGATGATACTGTGGACAGAAACTTTCTTTGAATTTAGTAGTCTTTATATGAACTGTATACCACTGAGAACCAGAGCAGGGAGAACTTTACTTTATTATACCTGAGCTCTGTTTTTTCTGTTTGTTTTTTGCTTATTGGTTTGGTTTGGTTTTCATCTTGTAAATAGTAAACAATTATGTTTCATCTGGCACATTTTTATGTATAGAAGTTATACACTAGAGATGGAATAAAAATTTAAACTGCCAATATTTTATGCTTTTGCAAAGATGACTTGTTACAGATAAATTTATCAGGGAAAAAAAAGCAAGCATAGACTGCAGCTATCCCTTTGTTTTATGCGTCTTTCTAACAGATGATGAGAGTTTAGTCTAAAGAATAGAAAGCCATACGGAGAATAAAACTCATTCACAGAGATGAATCTCAAATATTCCAATAAGATTGCATTTGGATTGGAAACTGTAAACAAACCTTCAGACTGCAATTCAAATTTTATTTTTATTTTTTTCTTACTGAAACATATGTACATTATATTCCTATTTCCCAAAAATATGACTAGGGAGATAAAAAACAACTAATGTTATAGCCTTCTTATAAAGGAATTTGGCCCTTTATGAGTTCAGCTAAATAGCTAAATGTCTACTTTTCTATTTGTAACATGTTGTTTTCACTGTTACCAATGAAAAGTCATTTATTTATAGGTCTGTTTAGATATTTGCATTTTTCTTCAACCACAATTTAAACATTCATCTTCAAATCTTGCCTACCATTGCATTTATTTGAAATCGGCACTTGTGTTTTAGTTTGTGTTTAATAATCTGAAGCAAGGCTTCTGAATCATTTATCCATATGTGGGTTCCTAGTCTAGGTTATCAATGTCTGTGCATATCATACTGTAAAGTGCTTTGAAGATGCGTTCTTCTCTAGGTGAAGCTTGTTGGCTGATAGATTTATTAAATGATTTGTGACATAGCATATCCCTTGTTCCACCCCCAAAGTCTTCCATTGGGACTGTATGCTTCCTCCAGAGGAGGAGCTGGTGGTCTCTGGCTATATTCTGGAAACATGGGAGAAGTAGCAGGGAATTCCCCTTTTCCTTTTGAGGGGCCCTTTTCCTGGTGTTGCCTTAAAATATTTTTGTCACTTCATTTTCCTCAGTAGCACTGAGTGTTACTGGGTCAGAGTGTTACTGTACACTCACTAATTTCACACATATTTACTCAGTTCATCCTTGATATGGTTTGGCTCTGTGTCCCCACCCAAATCTCATTCCAAATTATAATCCCCGCAGGTTGAGGGAGGGACCTGGTGGGAGGTGATTGGATCATGGGGGCGGTGTCCTCCATGCTGTTCTCCTGATAGTGAGTTCTCATGAGATCTGATGGTTTTATAAGTGGTGGTTTTCCTTCTTGCTCTCTCTCGCCTGCCACCACATAAGACGTGTCTGCTTCCCCTTCCACCATGATTATAAGTTTCCTGGGACCTTCTCAGCCACGTGGAACTGTGAGTCAATTAAACCTCTTTCCTTTATAAATTACTCCGTCTCTGGCAGTTCTTCATGGCTGTATGAGAACGAACTAATGGAGTCCTCATGATGATATTCTGAAATAGATACTATTATTTTATCTATGTAATAGATGATGACAAACTGTGAGTCACAATTTTTAAGTAACTCAGTAACACAATTGGTGTGATTTGTGTTACCGCAAATTACTGTCTAATTTACAGTAACATTGGTAATTATGACATTTTCACCCCTACGTGATTTCAAACACACCCTTCCCCACCAAAGACTGAATCCAATTGAGATTCCCAGTTTCGGCTACTCTGATAATTACTTGCAGTCTTTTAGGGGAGGAATAGGACGTTATATGGCTGCCTTGAGTACTGCAGGGGGCCCCAGTCAATCTCGAAGTTTTATGTTCTATACCTTACATTCTGCAGCTTTTCGTGATACATTCTGCCTCTTGATTTTGAGCCTTTCTAGCACTGACTGGTGTAGCTCACCTCACAGAGATACCTCTCCCTACAAGGACTAACATAGTTTTTCACCATTTCCATTTTCACTTCTCATCTTCATTATCTTTAAAAACTTTGTTGAAATCTCTCACCCAACTGTTATACTCAAATTTCTTTGATGTTTCAGCCTTTATACTTTAAAAAATCACTTCACTATTACTTTGGTGAGTTTTCAGAGACAGAGGAAGTGGAACTATAATCAACTAATCAAGCCCCTTTGATCCAGGAGTTCTTCCAGGTTTGTGATTCACAGATACTCCGGAGGAATTGATGAAGGCTTCTATCATCTCCCCTAGAAATGTGAAGACATAAGACATTCTGTATAACGTTAGGGCTGAGGATAGCTTTTGTGGTTGGGAAGAAGTATGATAATGTGTGGAGTTTTCCCACATACACTTAGGAACTTTACTCTTTTATATAAAAAAAAAAAAAATTAAGGTTGTATCTGTTGAATTTCCTCCTACAAGGACATTTATGGATTCATTAAACATACATGTTTTGGAAGCTTACTATTTCTCACGTTTGTATAATAACTCAGTAGTGAGAGGACAGAGGGCAGTCCCAGTGTTCTGGAAGTTTATGGCAGATAGTCAAAGGAGAGAAATGAGAAACAAGGAAGTATAACTTGGTGTGACAGGAGACTATCATACGACGTATGCCCTGGGTGCTACTGAAGCACTTAAGGGAGAGACCTAACATTTGGTGTAAGAAACAGTAATCAGGCAAAGTTTCATTGAGGAAGTAGGGTTCAAATGTTTAGAAAATGTTATCTGTTTGAACACCATGTTATCAGATACAGACATATTTCGATTTTTTCTAACTTGTAGTGAATTTTACCTTTTGTCGTATACTAACCTTCCTTATCTCTCAGAGGGCCTTTTTCCTTGTGTTGCCTTAAAATACTTTTTGTCACTTCATTTTTCTCAGTATCAGTGAGTTCTCTGTGCATCCGAGTGTTACTCTATGCTCAGTAATTTCACATATATTTACTCAGTTCATCCTCATAATAATACTATGAGATACAAACCATTATTTCCTCTATTTTAGAGATGAGGAAAAACATGATGCACAATAACTTAATAACACAACTGGGGCAATAAATAGGATCAAATTTAGATACCAGCGCCTTGAAGCCTGAGGCTCTCCACACAGTAACACTATATATTACACATTATCTCAATACATTTATACTATAGCACTAAGTTTGGTATATGATTGTGACCATACTAGTTTTCTTTTTCTTAAAAAAATTGTATCTGCCTTGGTTACCTTTTTCAATTCTTTTACTTTCAACTTTTCTTAGCTCCTGTGTTTTAGATACGCTTCTTAGAAATAGTATTGTGGTAGATTAAAAAAATGTCAATAGTACTATCTGTCTTTTCAGTATAATATTTCTTAATACATTTCTACTATCTTATTTTGCTTTTTCTTTTTGATTTTCCTTTATTCCTTCTTCCCCCCTGCCCCTGCCTCCTTTTGGTTGATCAAATATTTTTAAAATATTCATTTCCCCTACAATTGCTTTGAAATGTATGTACTTCATATCTACTATTTTAGTGATTATCCTTATTTTTTTTCAAAAATGCTTATTAAATTCCAACATAGCTTAAAATCTTGACCTTTCTCCTGAACATAATCCTAAATCATAGTATTTGAAACTTATTTCTAATCACACCCTACCATGCTATAGCCCACTTTTGTCCTGTGTTTTAGTTCTTTTTTGACTTTAATATTAGTCATTATCACTTTTATAATTTTAGTTTATGTAGTCAATATAGGTTTAGATTTTTATCACATGTTACATATTTCTTTTCTTACTCTGTCATCTTGTATTTCTCTCTTTTCTGGACATAGTTCCGTTCTTTGACACATATCCTTTAGTTTAGATGACTTTTAATGAGAATGTGTTGGTGCTAAGGTGCTTCTATTTTTACATTTTTAATTTAAAAATTTCATTTTTTGTTTTTCTGAAAGTATCTCAATTTTACCATCTTTCCCGTTTATTTAGCTTGGTATACAAGTCCATGTTGAAAGTTTACTTTCTTTCAGTACTTTGAGTATATTATTCTACTAAATTCTACCTTTTGTTTTCACTTCTCTTAAGAAGCTTCCTGACTGTTTTAAAATTGTTCCTTAGGGATACTCTTTCTTTTGTCCCTGATACTTTTATGTTCCTTCGTAATGTGCTGTTATAGCATGCTGTGTTTAGTGCTAGATTACCTTTATAAAAAATTTTAATTGGGAATTATTGTCCTTTCTGAATCTGAATTTTTTTAATGTTCTGGAAAATTCTTAGATATTATGTATTTTAATAGATTCTCCATCATTCTCTCTTTTCTCTCCTTCTGAAATTCTCTTAATATTGTTCCAAAAGTAATTATGGTTTTTGTCATTACTTTTAATGGCAAAAACCACTATTACTTTTGCACCAACCTAATACATTAGAACTCATTTTTATACTCTATATTGTAGAATTTATATTTAATGTTTCTAAGTTTTTTTAAATTTCTGAATGACATTGCAGATATTCAGTCTACCTTTCAGTTTACAAATTCACTCTGTAACTTTGTCTCATCTGCTTAATGCAACGAACGAGAGATTTTTTCTTCAAAAAAAAATTAACTTATATTGGTATATAATAGGTCTATATATTTATGGGGTACATGAGAATGTCTAATAATTATATCAGGGTAAATGGGGTATCCATCACCTAAAGAATTCATCATATACACAACAGAATACTATTCAGCCATATAAAAGAATGAGATCTTGTCATTTGCAGCTACATAGATAGAACTGAAGGATATTATATTAAGTGAAATAAACCAGGCATAGAAAGACAAACCATGTGTGTTCTCACTCATTTGTGGGAGCTAAAACTTAAAATAATTGAACTCCTGGAGATAGTTGAATGATGGTTATCAAAGGCTGGGAAGGATAGTGGGTAAGGTGGGAAATGGTGACAGTTAATGGATACAAAAATACAGTTGCATAGAATGTGTAGGATTTAATGTTTGATAGTACAACAAGGTAACTAAAGCCAGCAATACTTTATTTTACATTTCAAAATAACTAAAAGAGTCCAATTAGAATGTTCATAACTAATGAGTTTTTAACTGCAATAATACATTTTTAGTTCCTGGAGCCTGGAGTATCCATTTATTTCCTTATCAACAATGACTGGTAATTTTAAGTATTATCTGATATGGTTTGGCTGTGTTCCCACCCAAATCTCATCTTGAATTGTACTTCCCATAATCCCTACATGTCATGGGAGGGACCCAGTGAGAGATAATTGAGTCATGGCAGCGGTTTCCCCCATGCTATTCTCACGATAGTGAGTTCTCACGAGATCTGATGGTTATAAGGGACTTTCCCCCACCTTTGCTCTGTACTTCTTGCTGCCTCCATGTGAAGAAGGGTGTGTTTGCCTCCCCTTATGCCATGACTGAGGCCTCCCCAGTGCTGGAGAATCGTGAGTCAATGAAACCTCTTTTCTTTATAAATTACCAGTCTTGCATATGTCTTTATTAGCAGTATGAGAACAGTCTATTACAGTATATCTTATTCTTTTCTTGTATATTTAATTCTCATTTTACTTTGAATAATTTATGCATGTTTTATTTCTTAAACCCAAAATTTATCTGAAATTCAGTTCATGGGGGCCAAATTTTCTGTGTGGTGTTTCTGTTGAATCCTGTTCATTATACTTGTTTTCTTGAGTTTTGTATTTTTGGATTGTGAGTTTAAATTTTTCAGGGCTTTGTCCTTAGTAATCCTATAATCCCAGAGTCAATCTAGAGAGGGGTTACACTTTATTTCAAAAGATACCAGCTTGGAACCATTTTTTCTATTTTAATTTCTTGATTTGGGTGTTATATCCAATAGTCAGTGGAAATTCAAAAGCCATAATCTAATTCAGAAAGGTTGTGGCTTATGCATTCTCAAGAATTATCATTGTTTTTTGGAAAAAGAGGAAATACAAATTTCCTTGTCATCCCTCTTTGCTGACTAGTGAGTTTTTCTCCAGGATCTGCTTCACTGAGATTCTCAGGTTTTATGTGGTGGGGCTAAGGGCATGAAGGAGTTCCTATTTTTGCGCAGGTCTGTTACTTGATTTCTAATTCTGTTTGGCCTTTCAATACAAACTTCTGCATTATAAAGATTAGTAAGTACTCTCTGAATACTATAGCTCACCATCGGCTAACACCCCGAATTTCAGTTCTCTCTTTTTTTCTTGATACCTAAAAGCTCCTATTTTATTGGATGTTCAGATACATAACTTAAAAGATGTGTATTATGTTTTATTTAGCATTTTTAGATGTTTGAAACTGGAAATTTTTCAGGCTCCCATGTTGCTTCATCCTAGAAAATATAATTCTTAGAGATTATTGTTTCTCTTTCCTATTATGTAATGTGATATTACTGAGTGTTAAGTATCTTAAATAAATTATATCAGAAAACTTATGTTATTATAAACATTTGGGATACAGTTAATATTTTAGAAATGTTTTCAGATACAAAAAGTCATGTTTTAAAACATCTCAGAATAGACATTATAATGTTGAAAAAAAAAACCCTTGATTTTTATTGAAGGGTTTTGTGATGAATGAAATTTCTAGGTGCTCTTGTAGCATTTTGCATTTACATTTTAGCATTGTGCTTCATCAATGAACATGAAGACATTTTTATACCATGTAAAAGCATATTATTTATACCAAGTACAGAAAATTGAAAAGCTTCAAAAGATTATATCAAGATTAATAATAATAACGCAAACAATAACAAACATCGTAACAACAAAGAAAAGAAGAAGCAGGAGGAAGAAGGGCAGTCACAGGTTCCTATTTTAGGCCAAGCACACTCCTAAGCATCAGAGCTAAAAAAAAAAAAAAGGCAGAAAAATGTTAAGGTGACAAAAAGGGAAGAGCCCATGTTACCCGAAGCATTTCTTGCCTCACCAATTTCAAAGCAACTCCTAAGACAGCGCCTCACAATCTGACTTTGTTATTGATTTAAAGTTAATATCAAATTAAAAGAATACTAAAATATATCGTCATATATAGAAGTATCCTGAAGCCAGAGAAAATTGTGCTTGATTTCGTACTATTTGGATTTTCCCTACCATCTTAATGCAGATAATTGTGAGTCTAGTTTGTGTTCATATTTTACTTGTCCACATGCAATCATACTAACTTTTTAAAAAGCAGAGTCTTCCCCCGTATGAAAGTATTTGGAAAATATGTAGACTTTCAAAATGACAATATAGATGAGGCTGAGAAATTATTTTCTCATTTTTTTTTGTTTTTTAAATACAGTAAAAAACGAATCTTTCAAATACAAAATATTTTTAAACATGAGAAACTTTCATGCTATTCCATCAAAGCTGTCTAATTCAAACAAATGCTCAATGACAATAGCAGAACTGACTGAGCAGCTGCTGGGTGTCAGTCACTGTACTAGGGGCTTTTAATATAGTGTTTTATTTAACAGTTTACAAAAACCATAAGAACTGGGTATTATTAATTCCTTCCTTACAAATGAAAAAAGCTGGAATTAAGACAGGATGAGTGAATTAGTCAAGGTCACACAAATACATCTTAAACCAGTTCTGGCTATTCTGCAGCCCAAGCTTCCAACCACCAACATTGTATTTTTCAAAATATTGTATAATTTCATAGTAATTAAAAAATGTTTACACTTATAAGAAAAAAATCAGTAAGACAATATTATTTTACATTATGACTGCATCTGCCTATGTTTTAGATATGCTAGCAGTTTGTGGATATAAGGAATTAAAGTTATCTGATATAAAAATTATTTATTTTATGTTTTGCATTTTCTGTATTTAAATACACAACTGGGTCATGAAAAAAGACTATGTAAAAAAAATACATGAAAGTGTCAAATTATTCAGTTTGATTCTTCTATACTTCCTTTTGTTGTGGCCCCTAGGCAATGATGACTTTTTAAATCATTTTGTATAATTTGATTTGCAAACTGCTCAGTATCCCAGTTTGTCAAAATACTAGTCTGCTTGTCTAAGTTCTTTTCATTTTTATGTTCTTGTAAATATCTTTATTCTTATTAAAAGATACTCAAACATATCACTGTCTTTTAATGTTAAGCCAACTTTAGTATAAACATATTTTATATATAATGAGTATTATGTAAGATGGGAAACCCACAAATAATATTAAAAAACAGTTGATATAACTAACACAATATAGTTATGATAAATATCCATGTATAAAAGTAACATTCTAAACCTTAAATATTTTGAAATATTCTGGCTAAAGTATAGATAATTTAAAATAATATAGCTACTCTAAATGGCCCAATAAATTATACCAAATTAATTTTCATTAAATAAAGTCAATTAATCTAATAAACATCATTTTTTAAAATAAATATTTTCTTATTTATATATGGCATAATAATTTGTAAATCACTACAAACATATTTTGAATTTGGAAAACCAGATCATTTAGAGGCAAAAAATGATCCTGGGCATTTTCAAAATACCTGAGTTTATTTTATTAAATAAATAAAAGGCTCTTGAACAGGAGCATAACAGAATCAGATTAATATCTTTGATAGAGACACCTCAAACTTCAAGCCAGAAACAAATTAGAAGTGGATAGTAGAAAAGCTGTGGTAGTCTGGGCTCAGGTGGGCATGAAGAGAAAGAGGGCTATTCAACAGGTAGAATTAATATGACATGATGGTGCATTTTGCAGAGTGAGGATGGAAGGGCCAGGATCAACTCTTGATTGATTAATGTGCACAAATTTATTGATAAAGAAATTGAAGCGAAGACTTTTTGAGTGACCAGTGATATAAAGACAATGGCAGAATACCAGCAGTATCTTGAGTTTTGAACATGAGTGAAACATTAAAATGAAAGAATCAAAATAAGCTTTGGATCCATTAGTGTTGAGTTCAGAGGACAGAGCTGAGATGGAGATATGATTAGAGATAGTTGGTAGTTGAAGCAATGGCTTTGGATGAGGTTTTTATTAAGGAGACTCTACCAAGAAAACAGAAGTAGCCTAGAAAAAACTTTAGGAACTCGCTCACTTACAGACGAGGTAAGAGACAAGAAGTCAGTACAGGAGGTTGAAATGTGATTGTCAGAAAAGTCAAAGGAAAGCCCCAGATGATGTAGTACGTTGTTAGCCAAAGAAAGATAAATTATCAAGAAGAGAGTGGTGCCTTCTCAAACTTTTTAATACTGCTATTTTATCTACTCATATGAATGAGCAGTAACATTGTTTTTAATCCTATTATATTGCTATTTCTGTGGTTTAACTTCCTAATGAGATTATAGCATTCCTGAGGACAAAAGCAATATGTTTTAGGTGCTTAATAAATATAAAAAGGATTGAAATTACCAACACTATTTTTATCCTAGAAAAAAAGTGATACTTAATATTACAGCTTTACTTCCTTGAGGTCTTGGTGTCAGTTCTCTTATCAGAAAGGTATCTGACCAGCAGTTTAATACCATTCCTCTCTCCTGGCTCTGTATCTGCCTTACTCAATACATTTTTTTTTTCAAAAAAATTAACGCATTCATTCAACTGATCATTCACCTAACAAATATAGAGAGGTCCATAAGTCTGGAAAACAATGTATATTATGTTTTAACGAAGATATTTTTGTCACTATTTTCAGACGTAATAAATACCTTGCATCTTGATCTTCTCTCCTTTATCATATGGATTGTTTTAAATAAGTAAGGTGGTGATTTTTAAGGTGTGTGAATTTTGTGTCAACAAATATTTCTAAAAAGATACATAGTGCTGTAATAAACATACATGGGCATGTGTCTTTATAGTAGAAGCAGAAACCCAAACACCACACAGTCTCACTCATAAGTGGGAGCTGAACAATGAGAACACATGGACACAGGGAGGGGAACACCACACACCGTGGCCTGGAAGGGGAGGGAGGAGCATTAGGACAAATACCTAATTCATGTGGGGCTTAAAACCTAGATGACGGATTGATAGGTGCAGCAAACCACCATGGCACATGTATACCTATGTAACAAACCTGCATGTTCTGCACATGTATCCCAGGACTTAAAGTAAAAAAATAAAAATCGTTTATGAATCCCTGATTCATAAAATGAATATACTAGAAAAGGAAAATAACATATTCAGAAGTGTATACACCACACACACACCCCACACACATATGTAACTAAATAAACCAATGCAGATAATTATAAATTGTGACAAATTCTGTAAGAAGAAATTAGTAGTTGAAGATCTAAAATGAAAAAACTTTATAGAATAATTTGAAATTGACTGGACTGGGAGGGCCTCTTGGCAGGTGACATTTGAACTGATCTGAATCATAAGGATAACTCAACCATGAAAAATGCAAGGGAGAAAAATAGGCAGAAAGGGTTTGGTTTTCCTGAGAGGCATAGAGAAGATTATGGCTGAAACATGGTGACCAAGGATAGACAGCTTAAGTATTCACTCTGAAAACTAGCAAAGTAGCCACACAATAACATGGCAGAACTATTGCTAAATATGATAAATTTCCTTGAAGAGTAAAGTATATATTACAGAAAAAGTAAAACTCATGTATAATTTTCTTACACATATTTAATGGTTTAATTAATATTGTTTTAATTTGTAAATTTCAGAAGAGTGACAAAATAAGTGGGTGAATGTATCCTACGATTTTTAGGGTTAGGGATCTCTCTATGCCTAAATCTGCCTAAAAGAGATATGAATTTACCTTGCAGTAAGAGTCAGGAGTCAGAATATTCAGTCTTTGAAAGCCACAAAAGTAATCCGGGTTTGATCATATAGCATATATATATGAGAATCAAGTGTCAAATGCTACTGACAGATCTAGTAAGAGAAAGACTGAAAAATGTTCTTTAGTGGCCTGAAAATTATCACTGACATTAGGAAGAGCAATTTCATCGATAATCCATAGACATTGAATGCATAATAATGTCGAATAAATGTAATCTAAATTAGAGCTCTTGGATGACAGAATTTTTAGCGTTAAGTGTCATTTCAGTTGGAACATAACATTTTATGCAATAGTTTTTATTTTGAAACAATTTAAAACTTACTAAAAAATTGCAAGAAGGATAAAAAGGCCACCAGTGTACCCTTCACCCAGAGACCTCCTACAACTTTTGTTACTGGTTTGATAATGTCCTTGTATTAGTCTGTTTTCACACTGCTGATAAATACATATTCATGATTGAGCAATTTACAAAAGAAAGAGGTTTAATGGACTTACAGTTCCATGTGGCTGGGGAAGCCTCACAATCATGGTACAAGGCAAGGAGGAGCAAGTTCCATCTTACATGGATGGTGGCAGGCAAAGAGAGAGAACTTGTGCAGGGAAACTCCCATTTTTAAAACCATCAGATCTCATGAGACTTATTCACTATCATGAGAACAGCACGAGAAAGACTCACGCTCAAGATTCAATTACCTCCAACCAGATTCCTCCCATGACACGTGTGAATTGTGGGAGTTACAGTTCAAAATGAGAGTTGGATGGGGACAGAGCGAAACCATATCATTCCTCCTCTGGCCCCTTCCAAATCTCAAGACATCACATTTCAAAACCAATCATGCCTTCCCAACCATCCCCCAAAGTCTTACCTTTCAGCATTAACTCAAAAGTCCATAGTCCGACGTCTCATCTGAGACAAGGCAAGTCCTTTCTGCTTATGAGCCTGTAAAATCAAAAACAAGTTTGTTACTTCCTAGAAACAATGGGCGTACAGGCATTGGGTTAGTAGAGCTGTTCCAAATGAGAGAAACTGGTCAAAACAAAGGGGCTAAAGTCCCCATGCAAGTCCAAAATCCAG
This sequence comes from Macaca fascicularis, assembly GCF_037993035.2. NCBI lineage: Eukaryota > Metazoa > Chordata > Mammalia > Primates > Cercopithecidae > Macaca > Macaca fascicularis. The sequence continues at coordinate 189,027,438 of NC_088377.1, forward strand.
CAAGGCCGTCAAATCTTAAAGCTCCAAAATGTTTCCTTTGGCTTCATGTCTCATATCCAGGTATGCAGATGTAAGAGGTGGGCTCCCGTGGCCTTGGGCAGCTCTGCCCCCGTGACTTTGCAAGGTATAGCCCCCTTCCTGGCCGCTTTCAAGAGCTGGTGTTGAGTCTGTGGCCTTTCCAGGCACACAGTATAAGCTGTAGTTGGATCTACCATTCTGGGGTCTGGAGGACGGTGTCCCTCCTCTCACAGCTCCACTAGGCAGTGCCCCAGTAGAGACTCCTTGTGGGGCCTCTGACCCCACATTTCCCTTCTGAACTGCCGTAGCAGAGGTTCTTCATGAGGGTCCCACCTCTGCAGCAAACTTCTGCCTGCGCATCCATGCATTTCCACACATCCTCTGAAATCCAGGTGGAGATTCCCAAACCTCAGTTACTGACTCATGTACACCCACAGGCTCAATACTACATGGAAGCTGCCAAGACTTGGGGCTTCTGTTCTCTAAAGCAACAGTCCAAGCTGTATCTTGTCCCCTTTTAGTCACAGCTGAAGAGGCTGGGACACAGGGCACCAAGTCCCCTAGACTGCACATAGCAGAGGGACCCCGAGCCTGAACCATTAAATGATTGTTTCCTCCCTAAACCTCCAGACCTGTGATGGGAGGGGCTGCCGCGAAGTTCTCCGACATGCCCTGGAGACATTTTCCCCATTGTCTTGATGATTAACATTTGGATCCTCGTTACTTATACAGATTTCTGTAGCAGGCTTGAGTGTCTCCTAAGAAAATTGGATTTTCTTTTCTATCACATTGTCAGGTTGTAAATTTTCCAAACTTTTATGCTCTGTTTCCATTTAAAAACTGAATGCCTTTAACAGCACGCAATCACCCCTCGAATGCTTTTCTGCTTAGAAATTGCTTCTGCCAGATACCCTAAATCATCTATCTGAAGTTCAAAGTTTCACAAATCTCTAGGGCAGGGGCAAAATGCCACCAGTCTCTTTGCTAAAACATAGCAACAGTCACCTTTGCTCCAGTTCCCAACGAGTTCCTCATCTCCATCTGAGACCACCTCAGCCTGGATTTCATTGTCCACATCATTATCAGCATTTTGGTCACAGCCATTCAACAAGTCTCTAGGGAGTTCCAAACTTTCCCACATTTTCCTGTCTTCTTCTGAGCCCTCCAAACTGTTCCCACCTCTGCCTGTCACCAGTTCCAAAGCTGCTTCCACATTTTCAGGACTCTTTTCAGCAGCACCGCACTCCACTTGTACCGATGTTCTGTATTAGTCTGTTTTCATGCTGCTTATAAAAACATACCTGAGACTGGGCAATTTACAAAAGAAAGAGGCGTAATGTACTTACAGTTCCTTGTGGCTGGGGAAGTCTCACAATCATGGTGGAAGGCAAGAAGGAGCAAGTCACATCTTACATGGGTGGTGGCAGGCAAGAGAGAGAACTTGTGCAGGGAAACTCCCATTTTTAAAACCATCAGATCTTGTGAGACTTGTTCACCATCATGAGAGTAGCACAGGAAAGACCCACCCCCATGACTCAATTACCTCCCACTGGGTTTGTCCCATGACACATGGAAATTGTGAGAGTTACAGTTCAAGGTGAGAGCTGGGTGAGGACACAGCCAAACCATATCAGTCCTTTACAACAAAAGGACCCACTCTGGGATCACATGTCACACCCTGTTTTTCTGGCTCTCCATCTCTGACAATCATAAACATCTCTCACTTTAGTCATTTCTTCACTTTCACAACTTTCTCATCTTTCTCATTCTTGAATATTCTATCCCAGTCATTTGTCAGTTGTCCTGAAATTGGATTGGTTTGATGTTTCTTTGATATTATTCCCAGCCTTGTATTTTTGACAGATGTCTTACACACCATGCTTTATTCTTCTCATTGAATCTCATCAGGTGGCCCCCAGTGTCAACTGGTCCTGTTACTCATGGTAATAACATTGATCACTTGATTATAAAGGGATCTGCCTGGTTTTTCCAATGTAAAGTGACTACTCTCCCCTTTGAAATTAGTAAACACATATTTGTAATGTTGGGGTACATAGTAGGTGTATATATTTATGAGGTACATAAGAGGTTTTGATAAAAGCATTCAATCATGGGGACTGGGGTATCCATCTCAAGCATTTATCCTTTGAGTTACAAACAATCCAATTACATTATTTAAGTTATTTTAAAATATACAATTATTATTGACTATATTTACCCTATTGTGCTATCATATAGTAGGCCTCATTCATTAGATGGGGGTGGTTTATGAGTATTTTTTAAAAAAAATACATATTTTTAAGGAGATAGTTTGAGGCTATGTTCTGCTTCCAACTTTCACCCACTTATTTGAGCACCTATTGATATGCCTTGCCTGAATGAATTATTAATATGATGGTTTCCAAATGGTGACTTTCTTCTTTCTACATTCCTGTTACATGTATTACTTAGCATAGTGCTATTGGAGGAGCTTTCTAGTTACCCTATGTATTGATTCATTTTTAGACAGGCAGACTCTTGGATTCCTATTTTATTCAGTAGGATATGATCTATAGCTTCCTTTTTTTTCCTCCTCCCTTTTTTATTTTGATATTCAAAGTCTCTTTTTGATACTCAAATTATTTATTTTGTACACAAATTGTCCTTAATTTGGGGAGCAGAAGCCATTTCAGGCTGGCTCCTGTGTCATTCTGACATGGCCCCATCATTCTTTGGGCACTTCTTTACTTACTGGTGCAGGAAAATGTTCCAGACTCTTATTGTACTTTCCGTAACACAGTTTAGAATCAGTCATTTCTCCAAGGAGTCTTGGTTTTGCCCAGCGTAGAAACCAGGATCTGGGAAACAGGACTATTCATTGCTTTGAGAGGGACCCTGTTCATAGACTGTTCGCAATGGATGATAGGAACCATCTGTATATTGACCAAATATACAATTTCATTCATATTTATTTCTGTATCTATCTACATATAGCGAAAACCACAAATTTATACTAATTGATTAAATTCTAATGCAAACCCACCGGGTTCATTCGGTCTTTCTTTCTTTCTTTTTTGAGACAGTCTCATCTGTCACCCAGGCTGGAGTGCAATGGCACAATCTTGGCTCGCTGCAACCTCCACCTCCCAAGTTCGAGCATTTCTCCTGCCTCAGTCTCCCGAGTAGCTGGGATTACAGGTGCATGCAACCACACCCAGCTAATTTTTTGTGTCTTTAGTAGAGATGGAGTTTCACCATGTTGGCCAGACTGGTCTCAAACTCCTAGCCTTGTGACCTGCCTGCCTCAGCCTCCCAAAGTGCTGGGATTACAGGCATGAACATTCTGTCTTTCTTATGCTTCATATTTGTACCTTCTTTCTTTGACATTGAGAATTTGGCTCTCACTGTCTTCCATGTATTTATTTATTTGCTCCATCATGCTGTACTATAACCCATCTCCCAGCCACGTGGGGTGGAGACCGTGTGTGGATGTCCTCTGTGCACAGGTCCTGGACACCACGAGACTCTCTTCCACTGAACCACTCTATCTTCCTGCCTGCTTGGACCCTAGTTTTTTTTGAGGCTGTTTTCCTGCCCCTGCTCAATGGGTTTTTGACTAAGTTATTCCGGAAGGTTGAGTAAACAGTAGAGATTAGGAGACATTTTGTGCAGTCTGCCAAGATCAAATTGAAAGGAAGACAGTAGGTGGTTTTAAACATCCTTAAAGCATTCCACCAGCCTCCCTTGGACCTCCCAACCTTCCCAACTTTAAAATAAGCAGAGAGAAGCTTTATATGCACTTGGTTTTAAACATGTAATATTTTCAACCTTGTTGTCTACTGTTTGCTTTTTCCATCCCATCAGATGAACATTATAACTTACAACAATTTAGGTTGCCGTTTTAATGTCAAAACAAATATCAGCAAGTTTTTCACTGATGTATTTCTGAATTAAAATTTTAAAACCTTGAAAATGCATGTGTTTTCTTTGTCAGCAAGAATAGCAATGTACTGAGTGGACTTCAAATCAAGTATGAAGTTTTTATATGCAAGTCTTGAAACAGAAATTTCAGACATGCCAGTAAAGTGATATAATTACAATGTTCCTGTAAAGAAGGAAGGTTTCTAGTACAGGGAAAGTAAGATGCAATTGAGATTGACAAGATTATAATTCACTGTGGGTGTTGTAACACATTGTCAGATTGTAGAAACCAGTTACAATAACCCATGTGTAGACATTGTATTTTTTATTCCAAATTCATAGAAATTTAAAGATATAACAAAAACATGCCAAAAATTTGCCTTTATTCTATATTATCTTTTTACTAACTTGACAATTTTTTGTTACGTTCACTTTAGTTCAATGAATAGTTTACAGCTATTCATTTCTGACCCTCGAAATGTCAGCTGCAAATTTATATTACCAAAAACTCCCACTATTAATCTTCTAAGTATGTTAAATCCTGAGCTTTGCAGTAGTCACTGAAGGTATCACAGACACGAACACACTAGTATTTTTACTGAAATTTTATTTGTTCATAAAGGGAACAAACACAGAAAATAAATAATAGGTTCTCTTCTGTTTCCAAGGGAGTTAAAGCAGCAGGAGGTTCAGTATCAGAGATCCAACATCTCTAACTCATTGTTGACTAAGGGAACTGTCAATATTCCACCAGTTACATAATGTTTTGCAGGTGTGAGTAATCTTCAAGTTCTAAATATTCAAGCCTATTTGAGAAAATAATAGCGGGATGTGTTTGTTACACTTTGTATTAGTTATATATTGCTGCGTAGTGCATTGCCTCAAAACTCAGTGGCTCGATATAGTAATAATTTATTATCTCTTCTTTTCCATAAGAGGCCAGTAATTTAGGAGCAGCTTGGCTGGGCAGTTCTGACTTGATATTTCTTGTGAGGCTGCAAATACATGTTTCCTAGAGCCACAATCAGCTGATGACTTGACTAGGGTTAGAGGCTCCTCTTCAAGATGGCAGACTCACATGACTAGCAAGCTGCTGTTGGCACTTGGTAAGAGACTTTAGTTCTCCTCCTAGGTGCTCTCCATCTCACTACTTGAGGGTTTCCATGGCTTTTAGGCTGGCTTCCCTGGAGTAAGGGATCAAAAGACCAAGGTGCAGCCCCTAATGCCTTCATACTTAACCTCTGAAATCATATCACCTTGTTACTACCACCACATTCCATGTGTCACATGGAGCAGCACTGATTGTGTGGAGGAAACTATACAGGCCATAAATATTAGGAGGTATTTAAAATAACATAATGTGAAGACTTATGGACATCTTGGAGACTGATTGCCAGTGTTCACCCTATCGCCGACAGAGATTCATATCTTCTTCCACAAATGAAGTACACCCAACCTCCTCTAAAAGCCATCCAAAGTCTTATTCCACTGGGCCATCTGCTCAAACTCCAGGACCTCATCGTCTAAGTCAAGTCAATCTAAAATGAATCTCAGAGAGTTCCAAGAGAAAATGAAGCTGTTTAGGTATAGTCACTCGAGTATCACTTCCCAAGTACAGTTGTCAATCTTAAGACCTATGAGCAAGTTTTGTGCCACCCTCACACTACATATACAATGGTAGATGATGCACAGAGAAACCAAACTAGACTCTCTGGTTCAAAAATGGAGAAAATGAGAGAGACAAAGAAGTCAGTGTTCCACAGCAGTTTTGCAATCCAGTCAGGCACATGTTGGTCATTCTTGATTAGGACCCTGTCATGCTATTTTCTGGAAATGATTCTCCATGGCTCTTGGCTCTGTCCTCTGTGTTAGTTCTGCCACTCTACATCATCCTTTTTTATATATATAGAAGGTTGTCTATGTTTACAGCTGCATAGCCTCTTCACCATAAAGTTTGGAGGTTGAAGGCCTTTTTCTATTTTGTCCCACCTCTGTTCCTTTCAGTACAAGCTGGTGGTGTTACCTCCAATAGAGTTATCTTAAAAATGAATGCACTTTGGGAGGCCGAGGTGGGCGGATCACGAGGTCAGGAGATCCAGACCATCCTGGCTAACACAGTGAAACCCCATCTCTACTAAAAGTACAAAAAATTAGCCGGGCGTGGTGGGGGACGCCTGCAGTTCCAGCTACTCGGGAGGCTGAGGCAGGAGAATGGTGTGAACCCGGGAGGGGGAGCTTGCTGTGAGCCGAGATTGCGCCACTGCACTCCAGCCTGGGCGACAGAGCAAGACTCTGTCTCAAAAAAAAAATGAATGGACTTTATATGAATTTTATTCAGGTTTACTCCACTTCATAAAAGGCACATCCACAATTATATAAAGATAAGCTCCCCCTGACCCCTTGAGCTTCTGTAGATCTACAGAAGGAAAATGCTCTTAGATAATTAGAATCCCTATTGTTTAATTGAAAAGACCTGTAAGGCATAAAAATAAGCTGTTTAGAGGGCCTTCTGTCTCATGGAGTGTCCCTCTGAGGAATACCTAATAATTTTCTCAGGTCTTTATGTAGACTTTGTAATCACACTTCCTTGTCATCTCTAGATCACGTTTCCTGGAATTTGATCTTTGCTTAGAAATGTGATTTCTTCATGTTTGCATTGTTCACCATCTGGAGAGACTGGAATTGAAAGAGCATTTTACTTTAAAATTCAGTAATGCCTGGCTTCTTCATTCGTAATAGTTCTTCTTTAGCTTCTTCTCTCCCATTTTTTTTTTTTCTTTTACTACAAACATAAGATGCCAGGCGGTTCCTTCAATACTTTACCTGGAAATATCCTTAGCTAGATTATACAATTTCATTTAAGTATATCTTTTTATTTTCCATATTATCACAAGCAACAAAGTTGCTAAACTTTCCACCGGAACACAGCAAAGATCTAATTTTCTCTCATTTCCGCTAACACTTTCCTCACCTTCCTTTAAGTCATTACAGCTCCTCAAGAGCCATCAAGCTTCTTTTAAGGCCTGTCCCACTAACTTGCATATTCCGTTCCCTAAATCACAGCCACATTTTTAGGTTTCTGTTATAATTCTCTGCCAATATCAAATTCTTTTTTTTTTTTTTTTTTTGGCTCTAAAGTATTCTATTTTATTTTATTTTCAATTTTTATTTCCATAAGTTTTAGGGGAAACAGGTGGTATTTGGCTACATGAGTAAGTTCTTTAGTGGTGATTCATGAGATTTTGGTATACCTTAGCGGTATACAATGAACCCAATTCGTAGTCTTTTATCCTTCACCCCCTCCCACTCTTCCACCCTGCGTCCACAAAGTCCACTGTATCATTTTTATGCCTTTGCATTCTCATAGCTTAGCTCCCACTTATGAGTGAGAACGTACGATGTTTGGTTTTCTATTCCTGAGTTACCTCACTTAGAATAATAGTCTCCAGTCCCATCTGGGTTGCTGTGAATGCCATTAATTCATTTAATTTTATGGCTGAGTAGTATTCCATTGCGTGTATATATATTAAAAAACACATGTTTATAGCAGCACAATTCACAATTGCAAAAATATGGAACCAGCTCAAATGCTCATCAATCAACGAGCGGATAAACTATGGTATATATACAGTGGAATACTACTCAGCCATAAAAAGGAGTGAATTAATGGCATTCACAGCAACCTGGATGGCATATCCAAACATCAAATTCTTCATTTGATATCTATTGTTGCATAACATATCACCTTAGAATTAATTTCCAACCCTGATGAATATTCATTACCTCTCCTGGGCCCTCCAGAAGACTGTGTATGATGACATGGTGATTGACTTTCCACAAATTAAGCAATCTCAGAGACCAAGTTGCATAGTTTTCTATTGTTCACAGAAGTCAGGCCTAACTGGTTATAGACGGGGACAAAAAAAGGGTGTGAAATCAGGAGCCAAAGATTAATGATGTCCATCTTGGAATATTTAAAGATAATGTATGGAAAGAAAAAACTTAATGAATATGCAGTATTTTGTCCTATAATTATCTTCTCCTAGAATACATCTCCTATTGGAAAATAAAAGGACCTAACAACTTCAAACTTCAAAATTACCACGATCAAACAGAATATTGTTATAAGTGACTGATGACGTCTTGTTTTACAATTTTAATTCTACCCAATTTGTAGTAATCGGTATTTATGCAACCGCTGTGCTTCAGAGTGGCTTTTATTTTCACAGATACATCCTTTCATTTTGAAACCTTTCAAAGAGAGTATGGATATGGTGAGACTCCCAGTTATTAAGAAAAAAAAAAAAATAGAAATGAGAGTCTTCTTAAGAGTGGTCAGTAAGTTACAACTGGATGTTTTCTCTCTGCTAAGTTTAGACATTACAGTCTATTCAATTTTATCTTGATTAAACAATTGAAAATCATGTGTGTGCATGCAACTGGTCTAAACAGATCATTTATCTAATATTAGCGTTTTTCCGAAGGGACTAAGTCAATGCAAATGAAAAAAATGTGGTTGACTAGAAAATACACACACACACACACACACACACACACACACGAGCCATATATTAACATTAAAATAGAGTCCCATATGGATTTTTTTAGGTCAAGAAGTTCATTCAAATACAGTCTTATTTTTATACAATACTGTGTTAATAGAAAATAAAATATACCTTTGTGATTAATCCTTAAAGGAGATTCAAATGACAGTTATTGGACTTTAAATATTGTAATCCATTAACGAAGAGAGAAAGAAGTTTTCTGCTATCCTAAAATACTATCCTTAGTATCCTTAGTCAAAAAGAATAGGATTTATTTATTTATTTATTTATTTTTTGGAAACTGAGTCTCCCTCTATCGCCCAGGCTGGAGTGCAGTGGCGGGATCTCGGCTCACTGCAAGCTCCGCCTCCCGGGTTCCCGCCATTCTCCTGCTTCAGCCTCCCGAGTAGCTGGGACCACAGGCGCCACCACCACGCCCGGCTAATTTTTTGTATTTTTAAGAGACGGGATTTCACCATGTTAGCCAGGATTGTCTTCATCTCCTGACCTCGTGATCCGCCCACCTCCGCCTCCCAAAGTGCTGGGATTAGAGGCGTGAGCCACCCCGCCCGGCCAGATATTTTTAAAATATCACTTAACAGTTGATACGGTTTGGTAGTGTCCTCACCCCAATCTCATCTTGAATTGTAGTTCCCGTAATCCCCGTATGTCATGGGAGAGACCCTCTGGGAGGTAATTCTATCATTTCATAATAGTGAGTGGGTTCTCACGAGATCCGATGGTTTTATAGAGTCTTTTCCCCACTTTGCCTGACACTTCTCCTTGCTGCTGCCCTGTGAAGAAGGACGTACTTGCTTTCCCTTCTATCATGATTATAAATTTCCTGAGCCCTCCCGAGATATTCTCAACTGTGAGTCAATTAAACCTCTTTTCTTTATAAATTAGCCAGTCTTGGCGTGTCTTTGTTAACAACATGAGAACAGACTAATATAATGGCCAATTTTTGTTTTCATTGAAAATTCACTTTTATCCATTTAATGGAACATTTGGTTCCAACCCATTTTATATAAATTGTTTATTGTTATAGATATAATATTAGATGAAGTGAATGTGTCAATAACTTCAGATTTGCAAGCAGACAAATTAATACAGTTTAAATTTGCCCAGTAGGCAGATTTGGTATGGTGAACCATATGAAAAGTAGAAACTCTGGGGACTTTCTTTAGATACTTAAAGGGATTGAAAAAATATCATTCTCTTATGGCCTACAAATTTTCCATCCATAATGCATGTTTCTACCCAATTATGCGTGTTTCTCTTAAAAAGATACAATAGTAATTGATTGGTGGTGATCTCTTAAAGTTATTTAGCAATAAACTCTTAATGTCTGATTTCAAGGTTGGTGTATGCATTCTAGTTCTTCATAGAATCAACAGTATTTACTGTGTGCGTGTGTGTGTGTGTGTTTGTGTGTGTGTGTGTTTGTGTGCGTGTGTGTGTGTGTTTACTCTTGTTACTTGCTCTTTTAATTTTAGTTCCATCTGTTATTATTTACTAGTATTTATACTATATTATGATCTAGTATTTATACCATATTAGATAGCTTGTAGATGTATGTTCAAAGCCGGGTGGCCGACCCTTATGCCTAAATTTATTTCCTTCTCATGTTCCCTTAGATTTTATAAATTTAAAAAACAGCATCTGTAATGCAAATATGTCTTTGTAATGAGTAACACACTGATCTGCTTTATTTCGTAATAGTACGTTTGGCTTATTTGACATCTGAATAACAGGTAATAGGGAATTAAGAAAATAGAAATAAGTGTCAAAGAAACAAGAAGACAGTTAGATAGCTGCGAAAGTTCTAAAGTTTTGTATCCTGATCTCTGAGGCCTGTCTCAGCAGAGAAAGAATAACAGTGAGTCTTTGACAGCAGAGGGACAGAAAGATGTGACAGTGAGAAAGATGATGTCGAAAGAGAAAATTTGAGTGACAGTAGACCCCAGAGGCAAACACTGACCTGGTAACCCATTACAATTCAACCCTGACTTCTTCCTCTGTAATAATCTCACTTTCTCAAAAAACTTCCTTTTTCTACACTGAATATAACATCAGCAAGGATCAAAGAAACAGTAGTTGGATGTGATGGCTGTGGCCAGGTAAAATACCCACAAGAATTTTAGTGAAGCATACTGTACACCAGATTTACATTCCCATTTCTTCTGTTTCACAGGTTTTCTGAACCAGATGAATAACTCAAGTCACTCTGTTCTTCAGCCCTCATTCCAAGGATGCATGCAGCTCATTCAAGTGGATGATCAACTTGTAAATTTATACGAAGTGGCACAAAGGAAGCCGGGAAGTTTTGCAAATGTCAGCATTGACATGTGTGCGATCATAGACAGGTAAATGATGTTTCCATCCTACCTCATATTGTCCGTACTTTCCAAATCTATGTTTCTGTTGTGAGACCAGGGAAACATCCAAAAGGAAAAATAAATATTAAAGAAAAGCAGGTAAAATGGAAATTACCATTCAAAGTATGTATTGTATGTTTGTGATATTAGCAGTGTTTATGTTTATGTTTTTATTTTATATATATATACACACACACACACACACACACACACACTGTGGTGTTGCATATATAACACACTGTGGTGTTGCATATATAACACACTGTGGTGTTGCATTTGTTCAACAGGCTCCAATCAGGGAATCTTAGCCTTCAACGAGTAGTTTTGCAAGCAACAGCAGTGTGGTAGAGAAACTCTGACAGTTTATTTTTAGTTTTGCTTTCTGTGTCTACAAGCAGAAATGTGCCTTCTCTTTCTGTCTCAATCATGACTTGGCCTCAGCATGTCCTTCCAAAACCCGCTTCTGAAAGAAAAGGAATATTACAAAAGTGTCAGTGGGCAACATGGGTATTTTGAAGCAGAATATTTAGAGTAACTGGTCCAGCTTTCAAAATACACATATTAAAATATGACAAAATCAAATCTTTATTGGTTTTGCAAATCTGGGGAGAAATTTTTAATAAAAAACTTTAATTGTATTCTCACACAGTGGAAAGATGCAACTTTTATGTGAAATATTATGATTATACAGCATACACGACCTTAACATACTTAGAGATAGTGCCTCTCATTCTACTATGAACAAGTTTCATTTTGAGATGCTTTGTCTGTAAACGAACTATGTATGATTTGAAGTTAACCTAGTGAATTTATATGATTTTCTAAGATATATTTCAATCTTTTGAGGAAGAACTGTCTTATTCTAAAAGATCATTTTATTAATTTTGTGTTTACGGAAGATAAAAGTTCTTTAAATTTTTTTAAAATTTTGAAATAAGGTATTAATCCTATCTCAGTCTACCCACAACACAATGTAGACCATAAGTCTTTAACAAATTTATTTTATTCAAGAAGAAATATTTTAAGAAGTCACTCAATAATGAATTTTACAAACATAAAAAATAATCTATTTTGAAGTAAGTTTGCTTTCATATAATCTGAATAAGATGGCATTCATGTAAGTTACAGTTTGTGGTGGCTTTAAGATACAACTTTTATAAAGCCTTCTCATGTTTGTAATAATACTTTCTGACATAGTATACTGCTTATTTCTATTCATGTATGCAAGTACTGATCTTAGTAGCCTAAACAGTTTATATTTAAATAGAAAAGTGAACAGTTTTAATGGAAATATACTCCTAATTATTGAGCCATTAATAATGTATCAGCTATTATTTCTGCCTAGAGCAAGTGGCAGCAATAATCAGAAAAGCTGAGATGAATGTTTTAAAGAACATTTGTTCTGATTTTAGATAATTATCTACATATTATAATTGTTTTATACAGAAAAATATATTTTCTTCATAATAGTTATGGATTTTTTTTAGAATCTGCTCTTTTTTTCAGGTCAGTAACTGTAATGATACAATAATTTTATTACCTCTTTCAGCTTAGTAAATGGGCTAGGTAACACGTTGCTGTTTCTCTCTAAACATCGTGTTTCTAGGCATTGTATAGAAATTGTTGGCTACTAAAGAAGGAAGGTTGATATGTTGAGATATTAATGTTTGACTCTAATAGAGACAGGAGTTAAATTGGTCCCAAAAGAATGAATGGGATTTTGGTAAATGAAGAAAACGGAAGGTGATACTCTTGGTTGGGAGACCAACACAAGGGAAGGTACAGAAAAGAGAATACAAATTGCAATTTTTCACAGATACAAAGATACACAAAATATTTTTTTTTTTTGCCAAAATGGGTCAGGCCCAATATTCATCTTGCCAAGTTTCCTGCAGCTAAAAGAACAAAGTTCACACCTTTCTTATTGTTTATTCTTTAGGATGACAAATGAAAAGATTAGCTGCAGAAAAGTAGTCACCGGTGACACATCTCCAGGAATTTTCTAAACCCATTATGGAACCTATTTTTAGCTTATACTGTTTTTTTTAAGGCAACAACATCTGTACATTAAATACCAACGTGTGAAACAGCAGATTCCTTTAGTCACCTAAAATGTTCCCAGTTCAAAATCTTAAGCGTGAAGTGTTGTACATTCATAGGTATGAGACAGGACTATTTTACTTAAACCACTGAAGAGTGTGTTGATGATATCACCCTTAATCTGTGTCTTTCCAGGTGAAAGTGCCAGTGGTTTTAGTCTGTCCTCATTGAGCAGTGATGTATCCAGATAACCCTTTGACGATACACCCCTAGCACATCTCTGCTTCTTTCTCCTCACTAAGATTTTGCAACTGCCCCGTATCTACAACTTTCTTTTCAGATTACCCAAATTCTCCCAAAGGAAGCCTACACTGGCTCTTTCTTTTCTCCTTCCCAGTTCCAGCTTGATCGATTTGAGAGTTATTTTTGAGGTGGGGGGGAAAGGGTATAAATGAGAACGTAAGGTAAAATAAAAAAAAGAGCTACACAAGCCTGACTTTTATAAAACATTTGGAGATAATAGCCACAGCTGCAATGATTTGATGAGTAGAACTTAGGGAAACAGTTGGGGGAATATTTGTCTGAAGGAGCTTTTCTGTGTGTTGTATTGGAATACCCTATGATTTGAAGTTTATTTTTTCTGATTTGTATGTAGATTTGCATGTGGCTTATTTTGTTCACGTGCTTATTTTCTGAACACAGCTTTGATTCAAGGAAAGAGCAAGCATGCCAAGCTACAGAATTATGCATTCAGTATTTATTTTCTGAGTGCATGCTAGATGTCAAGCTATTCTAGGCACTTGGAATACATCCTTGAACAGGACAGATAAAGATTATTGAAAATTCTAAGCTCACATGGTGGGGGAAGGGGAGGAAGGAGAGATGACACACTATAATTAAAAAGTAAATAATCTAGCAAGTGAGAAGGAATAAATTTTATGGGTAAAAATACTAGAACAAAACAAGGAAGGCTGGCATGTCAGTAGATCAAGGTGTTGAGTTGTAGTTTAAATAGGTTGATCAGGATAAGCCTCCATTGAAAAGATAATATTAGTGCAAGACTTGAAAGAGGTAACTGAATGTACTAACACAGGGAAAGAATGTTTGACCCAGAGAGCACAGGCAACCAAAGAGGCATTTGCATGATCCAAGATCAGTATGGAAGCCAGGGTGGCAAGTTCAGGAGGTCAAGAATAGTTGAAGGAATAGAGGCCGGAACAAGCCCTCCTGACTTGTAGGTTATTGTAAGTTTTTATTTTGTAGGAATACAGGAGTCATTTGCAGCATTCTAAATAGAGCAACATGATGTACTCACGTCTTAAAAGGATGAATCTGGGCTGTAGGAGCAAGAAAGCTCCTACAGGAGGCTAACTAAAATTATGCCATTATAATCCAGGTGAGAGACGCTTGTAGCCTAGACCAGGGTGCTAGCACAAGAAGTAGTGAGATGTGGCCAATTCTGAATGCATTTTGGAGGCAGAGTCAGTAGGGTTTCCTTACAAATTAGATGTGGGGTGTGAAAAATAGAGAAAATAGGAATAAATCCAAATGATTTGCTAAGAACAGCAGGAAGAAAGGAGATGCTATCTCTTCAGATTGGGAAGGCTAGTTGGAGAGAAAATTAGTCAAGGGGGCTAAAGAAAATAGAAGTCAGAAATTCAAGCTTGAACATGAGTTGAAATGTCTACTGGACTTCTAAGTAGAAATGTCAAGAAGATAGTTGGATATATGCATGTAACAAGCCTGTGTCTGCAGGTTACAGAATTAACCTTTGTGCTTGACAGAATCCCTTTTGTTTAACTATTGAGGGTCTTTGGTATCTTTAGTTACATTTTATAAGCAGTCATAGAACTGGAAGGGGAGGTGGTAGATAATGGGCAGGAAGTGGTCTGTAACAATGGAAGCTGCTAGCTTGGGCCCCTCAGTGATATCCTGCTCTTAGAGAGGAGGGTTGTCAGCAAACATTCAGTTACTAAAACATTCTTTGAGAAAGGTAAAATACCCAGAGATAACATTTTTTTTTTCTCCTTGCGTTGTTACTCTCTTTTACTCATTCCTAGGACCCTTGCATGATTGACTGCTTGTGGCAAACATCTTAAGATGCCTGACTCAACTCTTATTCTCAATCTTTTTCTCTCCAGCCTCTTTCCAGGTGTGAAAACCTGAGAGCTCAAACCTTCAGAAACACTCCTTTAGCCAGAGTTAGGTCCATTCACTTCTTCCCTCAAGAGAGAATCACGAGGAGAACCATAGGGTCTTTCAAAGTTGGGGAGGGGGGTGATTGGGGAGGGATGGACATTGCGGGAGAGTCAGGGAGGGTATTAGGAGATTGAGTGAGTCAGTCTTTGCAGGTAGTGGTCAGAATTCCTAAACTCGGAGACTTGCTACAACAGACATCGGCCTCAGAACTTGTGAATTGGTGTAGAATTACTGTTTGATTTGTTTTTCTTGGTTGTAGCCAGGACACATGGTTAGGAAGAAGCTGATGTTAACATATTTTGAGCTTAATTAGGTGGTGATCATGCTTGATTTGACAATTTTTTTGTGTGTTTTGTGAGTAATAGTGAAGTCCATTTTGCAATTGTGGTTTCTATTTCAGTCCTAAGAGCACTCTTCACAGCCCAGCTGCCAGAGGAAAGTTTTTTGCTTTATGCTAGGCGGAAGCAGAGATGAGACACAGTCCTGGCTGCTAAGAGCTAAGCAGAAGTCAGCTGTGGTGTTCTTGGGAAAGCTTTTGTTCTCCTGATACAGTTGCCCCTCTTGCTCTCCACCATTCTTGGTTAAATGTAGACCTGATGTCTAGAGCTGAAGAGTCAAGAAAACCATAGATCAAGCAGCCCCTGATACCAATTTGTATGTGAAAAATATCAACTATCATTTATCTAAGTAATTATGAGTTAAGTTTTATTTTTCTTGGAGCCAAAAACACCTGCCCTTTCCCTAGTCCGCACTGCTAAAATTAACCAGTACCATCATTTTACCAGAATACAGAAGAACAAATTCTCAAATACGGAAATGACTTTGAAAAAAAAGATAATACTTTTTGGAGTGTATTAAGTTGCATTTTAGTGATGTCCCCTAGAGACTGAAATTTGGGGACTAAATAGCTGTTTAGAGGCCAAAGCAAATTCATATTGTTAAAGTCAGCACTAGTAAAAAGTGACTCATTAGAATTAGAATCTTCCCTGTTCTTTCCTGTCTACCTCCATTGAAAATATATTAACAAATACATTTAGAAACAAAATCAGTAAACATCCCAGATAACACAGAGAGCAGAAAAGGAAATGCAAATGGCCCAACTTAAACATAGCCTACAAAATTACCACTTGAGAAATTATGAATAGACTAGATCCTATTGCAGAGTTAGCAATTAAGTCTTCATTATATTTTTGGATGAAGTACATAATCACAGACCCAGTTTTTTTTTTTTTAATTCAATGTTTTCTTTTCAAGAATATCCAGTTTGATTTTTTTTTCTTTCAAAGAAAAGAATAAGTAAATAAATTTTCATAAGAACGTTGAATGAGGATTAGGTAGATACATGAAAAATATCTCAAAACTAAATTGACTCTGTTGGAAAGGTGAATGAAAGCAGGGTCAAGAAGGATGATACGGTTTGGCTGTGTATCCCCACCCAAATCTCAAGTTGATTTGCAATTGCCGTGTATCAGTGAAGGGGACTGGTGGGAGGTGATTGGATCATGGGGGTGGATTTCACCCTTACTGTTCTCATGATGGTCAGTGAGTTCTCATGAGATCTGATAGTTTAAAAGTATGGCACTTTCCTCCTTCACTCACTCTCCTGCTGGCATGTAAGACATGCCTTGCTTCCCCTTTGCCTTCTGCCATGATTATAAGTTTCCTAAAGCCTCTCCAGCTGTGTGGGGCTGTGAGTCAATTAAACCTCTTTTCTTTATGAATTACCCAGTCTCAAGCAGTTCTTTACAGCTATGTGAAAATGGACCAAAACATAAGAGGTCATGAGTTTCTATAAAAGCAGGCTTAAAATCTGGATTCATAACTTAGATGAAGAAAACATGTAACATTTATCATTTTCTAAAATTTGTCTTCATTCGCTAATTTCCTATTTCTAGGCAGTAGCAGAAAAGATAAATACTTGAACACATACATTTTGGTACTGTAATCACTCCTCCTTTCTGCGTATATTCAGTCAACATGGAAGTTGATCTCAGTCAAAGGTAAACTTCCTTTTGTGGTTGTACTACCATTTCAAGAGTTCTCCTAGATGCCCTAGCGTGGCTTGGGTCAGAGTTAGCTTATGCAATACCTCATCACCACAGGCGTGGGATCTGTCCCACCTGCTCCACCGAGGTTCCCTCTGAGCTCTCTGTGAGTCCCCAGCCTGGTCGGTCTTCAGGGTCCCACCTCAGTCCCTGCCACCCACTGTCATGACACCTGTTCCTGCTGACCTTCAGATATGACATGGGTATCACCAGACTTCGATTCTGGGATCTGTGTTTAAGGTGACAGCTATTCCTAGCATGTATGAGTCCCATTTGGTTTTAGCATTGAGAGTCCCACACCTGGAGAAACCCCTCAGTTCTGGGTAAACTAGCATGGCTGGTGACTATACACACTAGGTGTTCTTTCTCCTAATACCTTCATCTGATCTACCAGCCATCTAAGCATTTTATAGGCCCTGTAGGGACACACAGTGATTTCTGTATCTTTTGGAGACTACATACAAGCTGAAATGAATCATGGCATATGTGTTGTCGGGGAGAGGTTAGGCATTGGGGACAGCTTCCTTAGGCTACACTCCCTTTGCTTCAGCATGCCATCCCTCCATATCTGCTCTACACAGCCACTCAGGCTGACATGAGGCCCTCTACACATTAGACCCTCAAAGGCCATCATAGGATTCCTAAGTCTCTGCTGTGTAAACCAAATATAAAATTCTAAGCCCTCAAACTGACTGATGAACCTTCCCCTCAGCCAAGGGCATTCCAAATAATCCTGAAAAAAAAAATTAGTTTAGGTCAGACATGCCTAACAGACATCAACACAGAGACCTTAAGACTGATTGAATAGTCTCTTTAAGTCTGATAAGAATCATTTACAATCCATTCTCTCTGAAGCTTGCTACCTGGAGGCTTTATGTGCATGATCAAAGTTTGGTTGCCATGGCCCCTTATCCTAACTCAGACATTCCTTCCTATTAATTCCATGTCTTTAAATAATAACTTTTTCAACCAGATGCCAATCGGAAAACATTTAAATCTACCTATCACCTGGAAGCCCCTGCTTTGAGTTGTCCCACCTTTCCAGATGGAACCAACGTACATCTTACATGTATTGACTGTTGCCTCACGTCTCCCTAAAATGTATAAAACCAAGTTGTACCTCAACCACCTTGGCCACACGTCCTCAGATCTTCCTGAGGATGTGTCATGGGAACGTCCTTAACCTCAGCCAAATAAACTATATTGATTGAGACTTCTCTCAGATTCTTTTTTGGTTTAGGGTTGAGATTTATTCAGTCAACAAATACTTTTTGAAGATCACACCAACCAGTGGACTGTACCTCCTGGGACTGAATGCTGAGGTGATGAAGGGAGGGTGATTGATCAGACTCTCCACTGTTTTAACACTTCTTTGGCTTTTATGTCTTAGCACCTAGGATGCCTCTGTTTTGCTCTCAAAAGCATAGCTTTTTCCAATCGAAAGCTTCTTGGCTTTAGACTACTTTTCCAAAATTAAATCCACATGTTTCTTAACTTTTTATTTCAGTCCAGAGTCTAAAGTTGATTTCTCCCAGAATCCACTTTATATGATAATTGTATAACCGTTGATCCACTGGTAGGACAGCCACAGTGTAAGAAAAAAAAAAAATT
Organism: Macaca fascicularis; assembly: GCF_037993035.2. Taxonomy (NCBI): domain Eukaryota; kingdom Metazoa; phylum Chordata; class Mammalia; order Primates; family Cercopithecidae; genus Macaca; species Macaca fascicularis. The sequence goes on from NC_088377.1 coordinate 189,046,173, forward strand.
GATGAAAAATAAACAAACCAAAACCTTGATTTAAAATACTTCAGAACTGTATCTACTATAGTAAAGAGAAGGCCTGTCTCAAAAATATTAATGTTTCTGTAGTGATGGTTTTTATGACAGATTTCCTTTCTTTTTCACCTGAATCTTGCTGACTCCAAACTGCTACCCTCTAGGTCGGACACCTCCTTTTATCATACATTTCTAGGTTGACCATCTCCTTCTCTCTTTTCTTTAGAAATGTTAATGTCATCAGTTAGGCTGGTGTCAAACTGTGCTAGCGCTTCTCTTACATTGGGAAATATTTTGTCTTTTACCATTAGGTGCTTATTTCATTACGTATACTGTAGGCTTCTGGAAATACCTTACTTTCATTCATGATAATTATTGATAAGAGGTAAAGGGGACAGAAAGTCTCCGAGATAAATTCACATTATTCAAAACTCTATACTTGCTCAATCCTGACATTGTTGTGACTGTGATCCCATCAAACTACAAATAATCAAAGAACAGGTTGGCTGAAGCTAATTCTGAAGGAAGTTGAGCCAACAAGCAATTTTCCAGTAGTGAAACTGGATTTCCTTTTGGGGACTGTGCTTCAGACAAAAGCTCTTGTGTCCAAAAACCTAATCCCCACATTAAATGTATGGAAAAACTTCAGTTTTCTCATGGGGTCGTCCTATTGTGATTCTTTCAGGTAGATGTGTTCATCTTGTCCGTTCACCTTAACTCGGTTTATTTCCCATCTTGGATTCCACTGATTTTTATATTGCAAATCACTATGATCTTTCTTGGTTTCTGATAAATAAAACTACTGGCAATTTCTGAAAAGTCCCATTTCCTCATGCTAAATCTGACTTATTTGTAATATTAGATGTGTGACTCTTTCTTTAAACTTTCTTGGCCTTCCATGCTAACCCCAGTGTTTCATTTGATCTTTAGCTTCCTTTGGTTTCTTTGAGAAGGGAGGAGCTTCCTGTTTATACATAAACATTTAAGCCATGGGCATCTTTCTAGCACAAAAACATCAGCTCAATGACCTAAAAGTATCACATACCCAGGCGAACCTATGTTCAAGTCAGTTGCCTCTCTGAAGTGATTTCAAAGTGATTTTATTTTAAGTACAAATAGAATACTAGAGTGACAAAAACATACTTTTTTTTAAAAAAAAAAAGTAGTGAAATGCCAGAGGAGATAACTCTCCTAAGAAATAAAGGAAAGGAAAAAAGTTGAATTAGCCATTTTAAGATTCAACAGCAGCTGTATTCTTCTTTGATGCATTGCATGTATTAGGACAAAAGAAAACTATATTTGCTTTTGGCATGGCATATAGCTGTGCTTTGACATTTAAATCCCAAGGAAGGCTTAGTGCATAAAAGTAATGTCAGAAAAACAGTCATATGTTTGAAGATAAGCAGAAAGGAAATAGATAAATAATTTTAACATGTAGCTAAATCAACTATGGAGAGATTTAAATAAGCCAATTGATTTTATTTCTTGCTTTTGATATCATATTACCTGCAAAATAAAAATAATAGCAATCGATTTAAAAACATTTAAAATATATTTCTTAACAAGTGCTTTCTTCTTAAAATAATTGTTTTTGTCAATTACTTGGATACATTGCGGCTGTGATTTCATACTAAGAATTCATTTAATTGCTCTCCCTTAAACCAACATTACAGACTCATGGACATGTTCCATCCCTTTTGTAAGCTATTGGGACTGATACAACTTGATGAAGGAGAAGTTGGAGCTGGTAGGATGCTATCCTTCATTTCCTATATGCTCCCTAACATGCTGTGTGGGAGTCAGTGGTTCATTCCCGAAAATGTGTATGCAAGTAATACTTGTTACTATAATAACATGGTTTTATTAAGTACTAAGTACATTTTCAAATGAGTAGAGACAGAAAAAAAATAGTTTCTGGTGAAATCAAATGTAAAAGTTTTAGAAAGACAAGTGGCTCCAAACAAACAAAACCATAAGTTTATGTGTGGCCAGGCAACTGTAAACTTTTGCAGAGATTCATAAAGCCCGAGGTAAACTCACTCAAATTCATTGGCAACTTTAGTTTTTACTGCACTTGAAGAAATCAAAACTGAAAAATGAAGGTGATACTATATGGAAATGGTTTGATAGGAAGGCCGGTAGATTGAACTACAGACTTCAAATAGGTGAACCCACACCCAAAGACCCCAGAGTAATTCCCTCTAACAGTGAGTCATTGACTTGACATAATGTAAGTTTTCAGTTAAATTAAAATGGTTAAGGTGTGTATCTTTTGAATGACATTTCTTCACTGGATTTCATTAAACTCAGCATATTAAAGACTTGTATCATTTCCCAATCTGAATAAAAGAAGAGTTCATTTTTTCTTTTTGCTTTCTCTTTTTGAAGAGTCTTTGCATTCCAAATAATACAGAGAAAAAAGAAAAGGAAAGAAGAGGAGACAAGAGGAGGGGAGGAAGGACTATTTGTTACATCACATTGTTATCTGGTTTATTAGTACTCTTGTACCTTCATTAAAAGTCAGGAGTAAAAATTTACGATGGTGTTTATTATAGCGTTTCAAAATAACATTTTGTTTGAATTTTTTTCTTTGATATTTAAATGATCTATAAGCTGAAAAGGAGAGAGGAGTCATAGATTTTTCTATGCCAAGAACAAAAGTTTTACAAAGATGAAATTGTCATTTTCATTTTGTTTGATTAAAAACACATATTTCCTCTCTGTATAGTTGCATCTCTACTGCCCAAAAACTAGTTGTAAGAGGGCAACGAGCTTATATTTTCAGGTAGCATTGTCTAAAATTCTCATGGCACCCATTGCCATATTAGAGATAAGTACTTTTTTGTCTTTGCCTATGAATTCATTGACGAATATTAGAGTCTGAATCTTATTTTGTTTACCAAATCCTGCTTACATCAAAAAGAATGTTACATGAGTAAGAAAGGAATGCAGATAGAAGGGGTGAGGAATATGTGTGTGTTTATTTGAAATGGTTTTGAAAAATGAGTCTGTAATAAATTTTAACAAACAAATTACGGTATCTGAAAAGGGTGTCTTAATCAGTAAACAGGTTGATTTAAATAGAAAATTATCTACAATTGTGATCATTGTAAAACCAGTAAGTACCATACAACATTTGTGTATAGGATTAACTTTGTTTGCCTTCAACAAGTTGCAGCTGTTATACTTTTACTGTGATAGTTTCATGATTTTTGCTTCTTTGGCATAGTCCCAGACAGGCTTCATCAACAAGAAACTTATTTTCATGAACACACTTCATTGAAGACCCCCCTCTGGGAAATTAGACGTGACATAAAAGTGCATTGCTTTTTTAAAACACTTCAGGCATTTGAAAATTACAGAAGAAATTTTCAAGTGGCATGTTCTAAGTTAGAAATACCATACACATGAAGGCAAGTTTCTCTCACATAGTTATTGTAGGACACTTGTTAATCTCCTATGAAGGTCAAGGCACTGGTACTAATCTACACAAGGAGAAAACCAAGAGTTACAGAGTAGGATCTCTTCTCCCAGAACATGTACTGATGTAGCCATAGAGACAGTAAACATTCACAAGAAGTGTTAAAACTATGTTAAGAAGCATGTAAGCATGTGCTTCTTGTTACAGATAATGATTTCTATAGAAAATTAATGAGAGGAAAATAATCACCATCAGCTGGTGGTTGATGAAAACTGCATAAAATAAGTAGGTTGAACCTCAGAGGAGTTTTAGCCTCAGTAATGAGAAAGAAAGGCAGGAACATACCAGGCAAAATAGAGGCATGAGCAGAAGTATGGAGGCATGGATAACCATATCACATTTCTGAAACAGTCAAGAGATCATTTAAACTACATGATCTATTTTGTTGATAGATCTATTTTTCTATCTATCTAAAATAGTTGACAAGATCTATTTTTCATTTATTCATTTCTCCATTTATTCTACAATGTTTCATTAATTGCATACCATGTGTCCAAGGACAGTTTTAGCCTTGATGAATAAGATGTAAACTTATAGATTCTACTTTCTTACTGATTTATGAAAGAGTTAAGAGATCAAAAAAAGCACACACACACACATACCCCACATAATTGTTGAAAAAACACACAAATGCCCAAATCAAAGTATGCACAAGGGATCTTGTGCCTCATTCTCCCTGGGATCTAGGTTGGGATGGAGATCTCAGAGGAACAGTTCAAGGCACATGCTATAGGCATTCCAGGCAGCTGGAGAGTACATGGGTGTGAATGACTTGAATAGGCGCAGTAAACTCAAGGAGTTACAGTAGATTCTTTCACAGATTAGCAGCTACTAGTGAGGGAAGATGTGAAGCTAGGAATTTAGGGGGAACCTAATGAAAGAGGACCTTGTGGCCAAGCGCGGTGGTTCGCGCCTGTAATGCCAGCACTTTGGGAGGCCGAAGCAGGCGGATCACAAGGTCAGGAGGTTGAGACCATCCTGGCTAACATGGTGAAACCCTGTTTCTACTAAAAATACAAAAAATTAGCCGGACATGGTGGCGGGCGCCTGTAGTCCCACCTACTGGGGAGGCTGAGGCAGCAGAATGGCGTGAACCCGGGAGGCGGAGCTTTCTGTGAGCAGAGACCCTACCACTGCACTCCAGCCTGGGCAACAGAGTGAGACTCCATCTCAATAAAAAAAAAAAAAAAAAAGAAAAAAGAAAAAAGAGAACCTTGCATATTTTATCCTTGCATATTTATTGCATATTTTATCCTTTGGGCAATATGCAGCCATTGAGGGATTTTCAGGAAAATCAAGTTTTGCATTACTAACACTTGTTCTGATTACCTGGGCGGAGGTGAAGAGAGCTGAACTATTGCAGAGGTAGTAGAAACAGGTGAAAAAGGAAATATCTAAGGTATTTAGGAGTTGGACTAAGGAGAGAGGGCTCATTAGGTTTGGAAATAGGAGAAAGTATTGGCCGGAAAGAGAAACTGGTTTCAGAGTGAGAAAAGGCTTTAATGAAAGATCGTTATCTTCACTAGTCTCCCCAAACAATGTCTTAACTGAATATTTGTTTAGTAATGGGTCTACCCGTTAGGGTAAGATTTTACTGGGATCTGGAAGATGGTGAAAACTAGTAGCAGCAATTGAGCAATAGAGAGTGGTAAAAGAGAGAAAATTAAAATGGAGGCAGAACTGAGATGGAAGTGCAGGTACACTTCCAACGATCTGATCTGTGACAAACCTGACAAAAATAAGCAATGGAGAAAGGAATCCCTATTCAATAAATTGTGCTGGGATAACTGGCTAGCCATATGTAGGAAATTAAAACTGGACCCCTTCCTTACACAATATACAAAAATTAACTCAAGATGGATTAAAGAATTAAACGTAAAACCCAAAACTATAAACACTCTGGAGTACAACCTATGCAATACCATTCAGGACATAGGCACAGGCAAAGATTTCATGATGAAGATGCAAAAGCAATTGCAACAAAAGCAAAATTCGACAAACGTGATGAAATTAAACTAAGGAGCCTCTTCACATCAAAAGAAACTATCATCAGAGTGAACAGACAAGCTACAGAATGGGAGAAAATTTTTGCAAACCATGCATCTGACAAAGGTCAAATATCCAGCATCTAATAGGAACTTAAACAAATTTACAAGGAAAAACACAATCCCACTAAAAAGTGGGCAGACGACATGAACAGACACTTTTTACAAGAAGACATACTTAAGATGAACCATCATGGGGAAAAAAAAAAAGCTCAACATCACTGATCATTAGAGAAATGCAAATCAAAACCACAATAAGATACCATCTCAGATCAGTCAAAATGGCTATTATGAAAAAGTCAAATAATAACAAATACTAGCAATGCTGTGGGGGGGAAAGGGAATGCTATACACTATTAGTGGAAATGTAAATTAGTTCAACCATTGTGGGGAATACAATGTGGTGATTCCTTAAAGACCTAAGGACAGAAATACCATTTGATTCAGCCATCCCATTACTGAATATATAACCAAAGAATATAAATCATTCCATTAGAAAGACAATGCATACAGACATTCATTGCAGCGCTATTCACAATAGCGAAGACATGGAATCAACCTAAATGCCCATCGGTGATAAAGTGTGGCACATATACACCATAGAATACTATGTAGCCATAACAAATAATAAGAGTATATCTCTTGTTGAGAACATGAATGGAGCTGGAGGCTGTTATCCTTAGCAAACTAACACAGGAACAGAAAACCAACTGCCATATATTCTCACTTATAAGTGGGAGCTAAGTAATGAGAACACATGGACACATCGAGGGGGAAAACCACACACTGGGGTCTATCAGAGGGTGAAGGGTGGGAGGAGGGAGAAGATCAGGAAAAATAACTAATGGGTACTAGGCTCAAAACCTAGGTGATGAAATAATCTATACAGCTAACACCCATGACACAAGTTTACCTGTGTAACTAACCTGCACATGTGCACCTGAACTTAAAACAAAACACAAAGAAATGCAGGTAGTGAGATACTGGAGTAGAAAGGAAAGCAGAAGATGTGCAGAGCTATACTGTCTAATACTGCAGCCACTAGCCATTTGTGGCTATTTCACACTTAAAAAGCAGCCGTTCTAACTGAGATGTGATGTTAGTGTAAAATGCACAACAGATTGTGAATACTTCATACACATACAGGAATATAAGATAGCTCATTGATCATTTTTGTATTCATTTTATTTTGTGTTAAATAAAATATTAATATTATTGTCACCTCCATAAGATTTTAAGTTACATATGGCATGTGGCTCACAAGCTATTAATATTAGTGCTGTTGTGGAATATTTCTCTAGGTAGTTCCAGCTGGATGGTGTGCCCTAGCTTCTTTGTTGGTCTTGCCCACAGATGAGTAAAGAGATCCTTGCAACTTCTTTTTTTTTTTTTTTTTTTTTTGAGATGGAGTCTCGCTCTGTCGCCCAGGCTGGAGTGCAGTGGCCAGATCTCAGCTCACGGCAAGCTCCGCCTCCCGGGTTTACGCCATTCTCCTGCCTCAGCCTCCCGAGTAGCTGGGACTACAGGCGCCCGCCATCTCGCCCGGCTAGTTTTTTTTGTATTTTTTTAGTAGAGACGGGGTTTCACCGGGTTAGCCAGGATGGTCTCGATCTTGTGACCTTGTGATCCGCCTGTCTCGGCCTCCCAAAGTGCTGGGATTACAGGCTTGAGCCACCGCGCCCGGTCCCTTGCAACTTCTGATACAACTCAACAAGTTGTCCTTTATAACTGTTTTATCTGAGAGGCAATGCAGATTCCCAGAATGTCTGTGAAACTGGCATTGTTCGAAATCGCAGTCCCTTTTCATTAGTCAGAAGGTTTCTTAAGCCTGAATGTATTTGCAATACCATCTCCAGAGAATATCTTTACAGACTTAGAAGCCAGATGTGTTGGTTTTCTCCTGGAATATTAATTCCCTATTCATTAAAAATAAAATAAGAAGTATTCAACGGGAAAAAAAAAAAAAAACGTGGCCTAAATTAAGATGGTATTTTAGTTGAGCACAAGTTAGAACTTTCCTGGCTCAAAGATTAATTTCTTTCTACTAAGGTATCTGTCAGTTATACAACTGTGTATAATTCAGCATCCCTGAAGTAAAACTTTGGGTCTCAGTAAGGAAGTGCTTTCAGCTGCTAGGAACAGAGACCCAATTCATTTTCCAGACAAATCTGAAGTTCATTTCTGCACATGTAAGATGTCTGAAATAGACTATTCAGGCTTTGTATAATAACTCTAGAAAGCTATCCGAGATCCAGACTGAAACATTCTGCTCCAGTTTCCTTAGCTCATGGTTTCTGTTCTCTCAGTGATTAAGATTGCTGATAGAACTCCAGAAATTTCATGTGATTTTTGTAAAGAAAGTAGGAGGGTTCACCTTCCCTTTTAAAAAGCCATTCCAGAAGTTCTGTGCAACATTTTCAATCATATCTCATTAACCAGATTTAATCACAACCACAGAGAGATGCAAGATAGACTGAGAATTGCAGTTTCATTCTAGGTGGTAATATTCCTGCTAAAACTTTTGAGGATTATCGCTAGGGTGGAAGAGGAAAATCTGTAATGAGATAGACAGATAGCACTCTCTGCCTAGTTGGTGTTTTGAAAGATTATAAAATATAAATAGTAAAAAAGTGCATGCTTCCAGAAAAACACATTTGATGTACCATTTATATTATTTTTCAAGCCATATATTTCATATTTTTCCTCCAAAAATTTAAAATATAGTTATCAAACTTCAGGCTTAGACAATCGACATTTTAGGGTATTCAAGAATGAAGGTGATCCAGCCTCCCTTCAAGGACTTCAAAAGAGAGTGGCAGAGTATACTGGTTCTTTTTCTGACCTCCTACTTGAAATTCATCGGTAACTTCTTCTTGCCCTTAAGAAAAAGACCCAGATCCTTAAAAGCAGTGTATTAGCCTCTTGTGGTGACCTCTGTTTTCCTTTGCAGCTTCATCTCACATCACTCCCCTCCATCCCCTCTAGCCACGCTGGCCTGTGCTCAGTGCCTCAGATGTTCTTTCAGTGGGGCCCCTGCCTGTACTGTTCTCTGGGTCTAGAATTGCTCCACCCCACCACCCATCTCTTTCTCTCTTGCTTTCTTATCCTTCGTATCTCAATTCATAGATAAACTCCATTAAGGAAGCCATCTCTGGATCTGTAAGACTGGGTTAGGCTCTTTTTCACCTGTGTATAATCACACATTCAAGACTGTAATTACTGTAATTACATCTCTCCTTCTTCTAAACTTTGAGCTTCCCGAGAATGGGAAACAGGCCTGAGCTCATGCCCCATTGTGTCTCTGCGCCTAACACAGTGCTTGATATGCAATATGCTCTAAATACATATTTTTGTAGAATGAATGGATGAATATAATAGTAGCACAAAAAGGGACTATGAACTTTTAAAGAAGGAAAAGAACAATTCTAAATGGAGGAATTTAGCAGTGCTTTATGAGTGAAACAGAATTAAAGCTAGTCCTTCCAGGACAGAAAAGCTCCTATCAGATGATAGAGGGCAAGGCTGTCTTGGAAAAATGGACCATATAAACTAAGGCATGTGACACAGCTGAAATAAGAAGTTTCCCGAAATCCTCAAATGCCTGAGAAAACATTCTAAGAATTTACACTTTAGTCTGTAGTCCAAGGAATTCATAAACTTTTGGAACGTGCATACGTGTTTGTGGTTAAGCATACACATACTGTCATCACATTTTGCCCGTTAGAATGGAAACCCATGTCAACTCATTCATTCTCAAAACTCTCCTACCAGTGTCTTCCCGCCCATCCTCTTCGAGTCAATGGTCAGAAAATTCTAGAAGTGCATACATCAGAAAAGAGTTTACTGGAAATAGTTTTAAAATAATGGCTTAGAGTCGAGGAATGCTCTACACCCTTCTACTTTGCCAGTGAATTGAGTAGAGTAAGAAAACGGCTGGTTTTTATCGAAAATTGTACTGTAGAATGTTTTCTTCATGGAGAAACTAGATTTCGGATGTCACGAGGGAATAGCAGTGTTGGAGAAAAGTATTCAAGGTAAAAATGTAGCTTGTTCCAACACAACAACAGTTCCCCTAAGACAGCACTCTCTAAAGAACTGCTGGAAAGGAAAATGAGAATGTGGTAGGGCGGTTGATACAGATCAGTAAGGAAATGAAAGTCCAAAAGTTATTTACATGGTAAATATCTGTGCCAAGAAGAATACTCTCAATAACAGGGATTAGTGAGAGAGCAGTTGGCTGGAGATGGAAGCTCAGGCAGTTAAGTGTCGGGCGAAGAGGAAAAAAAAATGTATGAAGAATAAATCAATATTTTTTTGAGAATAAGTATTTTATTTCAGTACTTCTCAATATCTTAGGTGCATACAAATCTTTGGGATCTTGTCAAAACACAGGTTTGGCTCAGTGTGATTGAAGAGAACACTGGGATTCTGCTTTCCTAACAAGCTTCAAAATGCTGCTGCCGCAGCTGCTTGTAGGCCACACCTTGAACACAGCAGAGCTCCAGCCTCTGCATCTGGGCCCCCAGATATGTGAAAAATGCAGCTCAGGTAGGGACAAAAAAGATCAGTGATGTGGGCCTTTGGTGTGTTATGGTTTATAAAATAGAAAAGCCTATTTTCTTTTCCCTTACCATTTCCAGGAAAAATAAACTAATGCAGATGATGTAGAAATCACCTGAAATAGTCTGGCACAGTGCTTGCAAGACTGTAGGAACCAATCGAAGTTTGCTCAAAGCTTTATGTACTTCAGGCCGGGCGCGGTGGCTCAAGCCTGTAATCCCAGCACTTTGGGAGGCCGAGACGGGCGGATCACGACGTCAGGAGATCGAGACCATCCTGGCTAACACGGTGAAACCCCGTCTCTACTAAAAAATACAAAAAACTAGCCGGGCGAAGTGGCGGGCGCCTGTAGTCCCAGCTACTTGGGAGGCTGAGGCAGGAGAATGGCGTGAACCCGGGAGGCGGAGCTTGCAGTGAGCTGAGATCCGGCCACTGCACTCCAGCCTGGGCGACAGAGCATGACTCCGTCTCAAAAAAAAAAAAAAAAAAAAAAAGCTTTATGTACTTCTGTTTCTCACTTGCATCACCTGTTATCTTTGGAGTGTCATGTCTTACATTACATATTAGAAAGGAAACAGAAAATGGTTTTTCAATCACTCACTGTGTCTATGCGTAGAGAGGCCGAATGTGGTGTCTCATGCCTGTAATGCCAGCACTTTGGGAGGCCAAGGTCAGGAGTTTGAGATCAGCCTGGCCAACATGGTGACACCAGTCTCTGCTAAAAATACAGAAAATAGCTGGGCTCAGTGGCAGGTGACTGTGATCCCAGCTACTCGGGAGTCCGAGGCAGGAGAATCCCTTGCACCTGGGAGGAAGAGGCTGCAATGAGCAGAGATTGTGCTACTGCACTCCAGCCTGGGCAACAGAGCAAGAGTCTGTCTCAAAAACATTAAAAAAAAGAATATCTAAACGTGTGGTTGTTTGATACTGACTGACTGACTTATTTTTTGATTCACTATCAGCAACTTTTTCTTGATGTGGCACTTTCATTGCAAGGAACTGTAAGTCAGGGTTCTTAGTTATGAATAAACAAACTAAAAAGACAGATACAATAAAATTCAAATGAATTTAAGAAATGGATTCTCTATCTGAGAACTGATAGAAAACAAACCCAAAGAGGGCAAGACAAAGTAAAGACTCTATCACCTGTCACCAGAACACAATGTTCTAGACTCCCCTCAGCCACACAGAATAATCCCTGTAGCCCTACACCTTTGTGTGCCTCCCACAAAATGTGGTTTCAGGTGGGAGAATACAGTTGCCTATACCTACACCTCTTTCCAAGCTCTCACCCTTATTCTCCCACCTTGGTCTTAGTGAAGTGTGCTGCTCTGCCTTCCACTTAATTTGAAATTTCTTTCTAATAGACATGTCTTCTAGAGAGATCAGCTCAAGCTAGTCCAAGTGATATGATGAGGCTTTGTCCCCACCCAAATCTCATCTTGAATTGTATTCCCCATAATCCCGTATGTCAAGGGAGAGACCAGGTGAAGGTAATCGAATCATGGGCGTGGTTTCCCCCATGCTGTTCTTGTGATAGGGGAGTGATTTCTCATGAGATTGATGACTTTTTAAGGGGCTCTTCTTCCTTCGCTCATCACTTCTCCTTCCTGCCGCCTTGAGAAGAAAGTGCCTTGCTTCCCCTTCACCTTTGGCCATGATTATGTTTCCTGAGGCCTCCCCAGTCACGCTGGACTGTGAGGCAATTACACCTCTTCCCTTTAGAAATTACCCAGTCTCAGGTAGTTTTTTAATAGCAGTATAAAAATGGACCAATACACCAAGTAAGAACAACTTATAAAGCTACACATGAAATGATTAGGAAAAAAAGTATGTGAAAATTCGTAAGTAGGGAGTGTAACCGTTGAATGACCATATCATTGGCCACTAAACCAGGCCTTTTTTTAATCGTGGAAGGAGTGTAACAAGTGTGAACTGATTCTGCACTAGACAGGCCAAGGTGCGTGGTCACCTTACCTAGTAAGTGTGAACCCTCCTGTGGCTTATACTAGAGAAACTTATTGATCCAATAGAGCTTTAAAGGTATGCATTCATGGATATTCACCCAAATGCTCTGGATTAAAATATCTGAGCTATATTGCACTTATCTGTTTCCTTTAATCCTAAACCAACTGAATTTCTCTGTTTATAGTTCTTGCTGTCTTATAAATTCTGTGATGGGCGTATGTTGCTTACTTTCTCAGCAATGACTTCCTGTGGGTGATGCACACCCTATTCCTTTCCAACAGCCTCTGTTTTCTATTTGGGTTCAGAGAAGCTGATTTGTCTTCAGTTACAATCAATGTCTCAACCTGTGGCCACAGGGAGTATTTCAAGAACATTCCTACACAGCCTGAAACTCATGTGTGATCATGAGCAGGTTGGCCTTGGGCTGAAGACAAAGTGGAGAACACAATCAGAAAGAGAAATAAACCAGAATCTTGGTGACTGTCAAGCCACTGGATCAAGCCTATGCCCAACTCCACATTGAGCCAATAAAATTCCTCTTTTTTTGAATGCAGACTCTGGGTTTCTGGTTTACAGCCGAAACCGTCAGAACCAATACAACTCCACAGTGCCCCGTATTTTGTCCTGAGATCCCTCCACAATCTCCTTTGTTTCAGACTGACCAACTGCTTTCATATCTTATTTCAAATTTAAGACAGGAAATTTGTTGGCTCAGTTTATCTTTTCTCTCCAGGATCTAGTAATACGTTGCTCATCAACATATGGTTCGGTTGCTAGGTCAAGTGCTCAGCCATAAACCAGCCTCTGGGGCTGGATGGGAGGGCTGCTGTTTTTCTCTGAAGACTTATATCCATTTTCCTGCCTGCAGATACCAGTAGGACCGGTATTAGGACATCTGCATAAGATTCAATTTTAGAGGCCGTGTGTGGTGGCTCAGGCCTGTAATCCCAGCACTTTAGGAGGCCAAGGCAGGTGGATCGCCTGAGGTCAGGAGTTTGAGACCAGCCTGGCCAACATGGTGAAATCCCGTCGCTACTAAAAATACAAATATTAGCCTGGTGTGGTGGTGCGTACCTATAATCCCAGCTACTCAGGAGGCTGAGGCAGGAGAATCACTTGAACCTGAGAGGCGGAGATTGCAGTGAGCCGAGATCACGTCACTGCACTCCAGCCTGGGTGACAGAGCAAGACTCAGGTCTCTAAATAAATAATAAATAAATAAGATTCAATTTCATACTGCATATTCATTATCATCCTTGCCTTTTGACTGTATCATCTCAACCACGATTATGTATCACAGAGGCTTAGAATATTATAACTCATTGTTTTAGTTTATCCAGGATGCTATAACAGAATACCATCGACTAGCTCATAAATAACAGAAATTTATTTCTCACAGTTGTGGAGGCTGGGAAGCCTGAGTTAAAGCACTGGCAGATTTGGTGTCTGGTGAAGGCTTGCTTTCCAGGTCATGGATGGCCATCTTCTTGCAGTGTTCTCACATGCTAGGCAGGCAAAGGAGCTTGCCAGAATTTTTTTTTAAATAGCAGCATTAATCCTATTCATGAAAGTGGGGCCCTCCTAAAAGCCCCATCTCCTAATACCATCACATTGGAGATTGGGTTTCAATGTATGAATTTGGGGGGGGACATAAACATTCAGTGTCTAACATTCATCTTTTGCACTTTAGAGAACATCTACAAAGAACAAGTTACATTTTAGTTTTGGAAAACTTCCTTTCCTTTTCTCATTTTTATTCTTTCCTTTTGCAATGTCATTATTATTGTATGGAACCCATATCTGATGACAGTGAGTTTAAATGGATCAAAATTATTGTTCCTTAAAAGCAACACCAAAATTTTATAAGATACGATGCATACTAATTAAAGCTCAAGGAGCCCCAGGCAAGAAAGAAGATAAGCCATTGCTTAAGTTATGCAAAAGTGTATTAAATATTCGAGATTAATTAAAATCTAGAGGAAGTTTTTTAAGAGTTCCATTTAAAGTTTGCATAAAAGTTAATGCAATTATTATAAAACGTTTGCTATCAAACTGGTTTGATGAATAAGGGAAGTCAATTAGTAACATAATGAAATAAGAGTTAATTCATGTTTCTCTAGGTAATTTCTTTCCTTTGTTCTGTAAAAGTCATTTATAACTACATAACAGTACCATCATACAATAACAATTATATGCCAAGACCCACCGTTTTACAAAGCGATGGAAAGCATAGTTCTGTGGTACTTATTTATTTTTTAGATGAATAATATTCTTCTTAAACACATCCTGAAAATGTCTACAATAAAAGATTCATTGATGGAAAATCAGAAAATTTGATTTCTGGTGGTTTTTGTTGTTGTTCATAAAGGAAAGGAAAGCACAGCTTTTACTGAGCAGGTGGTTCCTGGTGTGTGAGCACTTGATTGAAGAACAATCTATGTCTACGGTACTGGGAAAGTTCTGATTCCGACTTCTGAAATGGACCTTTATTCTCCATTTCAGAACACATAAGCCATGGTATCCCTTTTATTATATAGACATGGCTATGCGGGGAACTAATAAAGTCACACCGAGAATGTCTGGGCTTGTTCATCTTACACAATTTATTATTTTCGAGGTTATCACTTAGTAGGGAAAAATTTTCCTGCACCCTAATGTAAAATTGCAAATGTGTTTCCCCAGAGTAATGATAGTCTAAAAATTAGGGACAGTGACTCATAATTAGGATTAAGCTTTGTTGACTGGCTTGGGAAACAAGTTCACTTATATCATAGCATGTTGTTATAGCAAAAGGAAAAATATGGTCTGGTTTTTCAAAGAATTGGCTAGCAAATGGGCTTATCCCATGCCATCCATTAATAATCAATACAGCTTATTCAAAGGACAACAGTCACTTTCTCTATAAAAGAAAGTGGGACAAATTTAACAACGGTCTACTTTACTGCAAGTTAGGATAGAGTTTAGGGGTGAGTAAAAAGCTTTAGGTAATGTTTTCAGTCCTCAAAGCACCAGCTTTATTCTCACTGGGGAACAAAGTCTAAAGAAACTTTCCTGTCCACTGTGCCTGACAAAGAATGAAAATTCTGCTGAACTCAGTGGTCAAAGTACTCATTATGAAATGGACTCAGAAATACTGTGGTTCAAAGCATGCTTCCTAAAAATAAAACCTACATAGTCTATGAAGAAAGATTTCCAATGCCAAAAAAATGTCAATGAGTATTCAAAGGTTGAATCCACAGCCACCACATGAAAGATGATACAAGCAAGTCAGTAAGAGCCACTGAAGTGTACAGTTTCAGAGTGAATGTTTGTTTCCCCAGGGAGGAGAATCCAGGCCTTCCTCTCTTCTCTCTAGCCCCTGCCTGCCCTGCTGTCTTCCAGCCTGCAGGCAAGTTCCCTGTTGCTTTCAAGCTGGAGCTTGGCACCACAGGAGTCCCTGCTTGCCCTCTCATTCCCACCACCAAAGCCTCCTGGCAGCATTTTTAGCTGTGTGGGCCTTCTATTCAACAACAAAGATGCAGATATATGGCCGGGGTATAGAAGAATTTTTTTTCTTGATATTTATTTGGAATATTAAAAAGAGCAAAAAAAAAATGAGCTCTATGTTCTACATCATATACTGTCCAGCAAGATGCCTTATTTTTATTTAATAATTTCATTTAAAAATTGCCTCTTTACAATCATGATTGAAGACTGAGACCAAGGGAGAAAGAAGGCAGAAGTTATGATATTTCCTGTGCCTGAGTTTAAATTTTGGCTTCAAGTTTCTTGGAAGCTTTTTTACAGGATTAGCATACATCTCAGCTGGAGCTTCCCATTTGGATTATCTACCAGTGTTTTTGTAGGTATTGGCTTAGTATATTAGCAACATTACTGCATCAAATTTGAAAATAATTTTTCTTGATCTGGTCTCAGATGTGATCCAAGAAGCACATGAGCCTGCAGGAGGTATTCAGAGTTGAAGCTCTAGAAGAGTTGTAGATTGTGATCTCTCCAAAATTCTCTAATCTGGGTGTCATTAGGTATTATCTTGAGTCTTTGCAATGCCACTTGCTGCACTGGGTGGATCACTGATAGGAGTCACATTTTCCTTCCCGACCCAGACATCTTATCAAATAAAGCTTAGAAGCAGAGATTCTACTAGACACACAAAGGCACGAGTTAATCTTTGTGAATAATTTCAATGTTAACTATTGGGACGAGGTACAAAAAACAAAAACTTGCTGATGGAATACACTTTCTAAGATTATCAATTGCACCATTCGCCAAATGTATACTGTGAGAAATGAGAGTAATAATTTGCACTTACTATTTAAGTCCAGTATACGGAGAAGGTCATATGTTGAAATGCCATCTCTATTGAGGTGTTGTAGAAAATACTTCCTCCAGCAGCACCTACCATTCTAAGGTATTAGGTATAATTTTTATAGGATTATTTGGTGTTCTGAATACAAAATAAACAGGTACATCTTGAGTACCACAATTGGTGACATTAAAATGAATTATTTTCATTAAATATTGCAGTGCTGTCATGAGTAATGAAACAAGTGGAGAATGAGGTTAGAAATGGGATGTGTTCAACATTGCTCCCCAAATATTTCCAAATAACTAATGTATTCATTGAATGATACTTATTGAGGGTCAAGAAAAGTGTCATGGTATTTCATACAGCAAAAAATCACATTTATGATTTCATTCTGTCACTTTCTGCAACAGGTAACATCCCTTTGGTAGCACCAACGCAGGGATGCATATTTGAAAGTTACTCCCTCAAAAAAACTCATTTAAATAAATGGATGATTAAAGAAATTATGAAATACTAATGTTGTATTCATTTTCTGATTTTATATGGCATATGATTGACATTAAAAATACTTGTCATTAATGTTACTCTGTATTAATGTTGTATTAATAATTTCTGAAAGTAACCAACAATTCTAATTGCAGAACCCAGTTGTGGACATGAGTTCCTAGGGGAGGACTCTGAAATTTTGTCAATGTTTGTAATCTAGTCCTCTGAGAATACAAAATTTACGACAAGGAAGGAAGTTAAGGAGTGTTTCCTTTTTGATGTTCACCTCCAAAGGAGGATCATAAAAAAGTAATTCTTGGAAAGTATTGCAATGCAATCTTCACAAAGAAAGCTCATCCCTGAAGCACAGAAACACACTTAAGAAGAACATAGATGGAATCTCTATTCAAAGACTTTGGGTTTGACCTTTATGAATTATATATTATCACTGTTTTGAATTAAGCTATTACTGCCTCATTGTTATTTTAGCAGCTAACAAATGAGTAGGTGTTCTGAAAAGCAGTCTCGAGCATCATGTAAAATGTTATTTTAAAAGCTCGTTTCCACTGAGAGGATTTTCTAATAACCATGTTTCTGCTAGTAACTCAGCCATGTATATATAAAAATATTGAAATTAGAGAAATAGCAACTATAATATGATAGAAAAATATTAATACCTGGTAGACATTGTAGAGTTTCTTTCCATATAGAAATGTTACATTGGAGGATTATCAGCATTTCTATTCATTCAAAATACTCACAGCATCCATTCGATTTTAAAATGTTAAAATACGAATACAAATAACTAGTTTATTTATCCATATTATCTAAATTACAAAAATAAAATATCTATTTAATATTATTAAAATATCTAGTGATCTGACATGTCCTGATATGTCTGTGTGTGTGTGTGTGTGTGTGTGTGTGTGTGTGTGTGTGTGTTGAGATATATATGCATAAAGATATATACATCTATAGATATTGATAGAGTTTGGATATTTTTCCCCACCCAAATATCATGTTAAAATGTTATAGATGGGGCCTAATGGGAGGTGTTTGGGTCACGGGGGTGCATTCCTCATGAATGGTTTGGGCCATTCCCTTGGTGATGAATGAGCTCTCGCTCTGAGTTCACACGAGACCCGGTCATTTAGAGGTGTGTGGCACTGCCCCCTCATCTCTGTCTCCTGCTCCCATTCTTGCCCTCTGAAATGCTTCCTCCCTCTTTGCCTTTATCCATAACTTAAGCTCCCTGAAACCTCCCTAGAAGTTGAGCAGATGCCATCAACATGCCTCTTGCACAGCCTACAGAACCATGAGCCAATTAAACCTCTTTTCTGAATCAATTACCAAGTCATAGGCATGTCTTCATAGCAATTCAAGAATGGCCTAATAGTGTGTGTGTGTGTGTGTGTAAATACAGTATATATAGCATATATATACACACACTATATATTGTATATACACACACACACTGAGTATATATACATCCATACATCCAGTCCTCTTAGCCATGGCTCTACCCTCAATTTATACACTGTATGTGTGTATATGTACAGTATATACATTGTATGTGTATATATACATACTGTATATGTAATCTGATATATAATATGTGTTACTACTGATTATATAATTCATAGTATTTAAATTGCCTTATGCAATTTTTTACTCTGCTATTATCCTAAATTTATAATAATTCCATAATGAAGCAAATAAGCCTATGCCTCATTCCTGGGGTGTTTAGACCCTGTTTAGATCCTGACAGATGCAATCTCTTTAATTAACTTCTTTTACACACTTGAAGGGATAGTTCAGGAGGATCATTAATACTGATACCATCTAAGCAGAACATGGTCACAGATAATTAACTAAACTTATACTTGAGTATGGATACCTTCTTTACATCGAGGATCAATTTTAAGTTCACTGAAATGGATGTGGTAAACATATCAGAGTTACCTCCTGTGGCATTATATTTGTAGTAAATGTAGTTTTTCAAAACCCTTTAAATACTTGAACATATTTTTAAGCTCACAAAATACTTTGTTATTATTGCTTTGGAACCGAGTTTTCCAATTGCAAATATCTAATGATAATTTTAATATATAACTTTACGGCACACGAGTTTGGCAAAAGGAAAAAAAAAATTAACTTCTTTGTAAGAAGTCAACTGTAGATAATGAATGATTGAGCTACTTTTCTGACCAGTCAAGAAGTGCGAACAGATGCTGGAACTGAATAGCAGTTGCTAAGACTTTGCAGGCCGACCACCACCAGGCTCTAAGTGTCCTATACAATAGGTGGAGATATAAGGACTTCTTTTAATTGCAAGACACATGATGAAAAATAAAAGGCACATTCTGTCCACCTAATTCCCTAATAAAAATTAAAAAAAAAAATGCAAGACACATTCTGTCCACCTAATTCCCTAATTCCCTAAATTATGTTCTTGTGAAATACCTGTAGTTGTTATCAAAGTCATAGAATTTAATTTATAGGAGTCTCTTAATTAAGTTCGGTTAGCTAGCTGATGTTTGTTTCAAGGATCATGGAATCAGCCAAGCAGTAATTTAAATGCCCAAAGAAAAACCTGATTAAAATGCTTAATATGATGAACAGA
Source organism: Macaca fascicularis (assembly GCF_037993035.2). NCBI lineage: Eukaryota > Metazoa > Chordata > Mammalia > Primates > Cercopithecidae > Macaca > Macaca fascicularis. Next base: position 189,065,651 of record NC_088377.1, read on the forward strand.
CCTTAAATAATCTTAATAATTATAGAGTACACACTATTTATATTTTTGAAGTGGTTCCAAAGCCATTTTTCCACTGTGTCTGTCTTTAAGGAATAAACAATTCACTAAACCTCCTCTCTAAGGAATTGTATAGACCCTTGGCCCAGTACCTCGTCATCCTTGCAGATTTTAATGCCTGGTTCACTGCTCCATGATTCAATAACCCTTTTGTAGTATTCTTTGGAGTTTTCAATATCCATGTAGACCCTTCTTTCAATGAACCTATCTCTTAAATATTGGACCTCCTCCACTGATATCTTCCTCCAGCATGTCTTAGTCACTCACTTCCAAGATCATCTCCTGGAACTCAACATAATCATTAGCTACAACTGCTCCAAAGTTGCGCTTCTCATTTCCTGAAGCTCTCTAAATTAACTGTAACAGAAGTACCTTTTTTCTATATCTTGTTGACTCATGTGCTCCCTTCCCTTCCACTTAGCTTTAGTCCCACATTCTATCATTATGACTCCCTTGCAATCACCTTTGATTTCTTTGCTTCTCTCCCTTTCCTAACATTTGCTCAGAAAAACAGCAGTGCTGATTAAGTGAAATTTCTGTGCTTCGCATCTCCCTGGGAGGAAGAATGGAAGAATGTGGCTGGGGAAAACCACAGGCCTATGCTGATTGGTCTCACTTTAAATTCATGGCTCCTCACCTTCAGTGGGACCCTGGTGTTGCAGTCCTAGTTCATTCCCCTCCTCCATTTCCTCCCCTCCCCCAATACCTTCAATCTATCCATTTCCTCTTCAGCTGATTACATTTCCCAGTTATTTAAAATACCTACTTATTTTCTTGTTCTTTTTTAAAGTAACAATCATCATTGCTTTCACTTTCTTTTGCCTCATTCTTTTTGAACCTATTTCAAAAAGACTTTACTCACCACCAAATCAGTCCCTGTCAAGTCACCAGCAATCTCCATGCTGCTAAATCTAGTGGAAAATTCTCAATCATTACCTTAAGCAGCATTTGATACAAATCATTCCCTCTTTCTTGAAACATTTTCTTGTAGTTTCCTTAGTGTTTCTCTCTCTCTCTTGCTTCTCCTCCTACTAAACCTACTGTTCCTTCTCATTTAAGTGTCTCCTCAATTTTCTTATCTGCAAACAGTGGAGAGCCCCAGGTTTCAGTCCTTGGACCTTTACTGCTTTCTGTCTACACCTACTCTGTAAGAGAGCTCATCCAGGTTCCACGTTCCATCTGTCTGTTGACTTATATCTCTAGCTATGTCCTCTATTGAGTTTCAGACGTTACACACAACTGCCTGCTCCCAGTCAGCACAGTCTAACAAACATCTCAGACTCTTTGTTTCTAATACCAAACTACCATTAAAAATGAATGTTCCTCTCTCAGTTTTCTCCATACAAGTAAATGTCAACTCCATTCATCTATTCACTCAAACCAGAAACCTTAGCTTCGTCTTTAACTCTTCCTTCTGACCTTCACATCAAGTCCAACCTATCAGGAATGACTCTACCCTCAATTTATACCCAGAATCCAGTCATTTCTCTTCATCTCCATTGTATCCACTTCTAGGCCATCTGTTGGATGGATTGTTGCAATAACCTTCCAGTTGATCTTCCTGCTTTCCCCCATGCCCTGTCCCCATGGTCTAATTTTGGCACAACAGCCAGAGTGATACATTTGAATGAGATGTTTTCATCCCCATCCCATTCAGCGTAAAAGCCAAAGGTTTCACAAGTGGATTTTTTTTATTTAGAAATTGTTTTTGTTTTCAGATGATGAGGATAATGCCTGTTTGACAGAAATGTTTCTAAACCGTGAAAAAAAATTGTAATCCTCCTTCTTGCTCCACACAGTGACCATTGCCTTAAAAAAAAAAAATCTCTGTTCAGGATTGAAATTATCCAGGTAGTTACAAAGAATAGAGAGGATTTAAGTTGTATTTGCAATATTATCATAGTGCTGTATTTTACAGCCTCTTTCATTGTGGTGAAGAAAGACTGCTCCTTCGTGTTACAGCTGCTTTATACGTATTTTTTTAATCTTGTAAGAAAACTTACTCAGCTTTCCTGAAAAAGCCCACAGTGCAGAGACAAAATATTCTATAAATATCTTTAGAAACTCCCTGATCTGAGCATCCAGCCCAGCCTCACAGTCATCTATTTGCTCTCCACCCCGTTGTCAAACCAAGTCATGTGGAATTTAACATGGCTACCTAACTTCGGGATCTTTTTCTGATAACAATTCTCATTTTTGTATCCGTTGGTAAAGAATGCTTCTATTAAATCCTTGGTCCGTATACCCAAGGAAGGGTAACTGGCAAATACCGAAGAGATGAATTTTTTTGAACGTCTTGTCTGCATTTTTTATTGAAGAGGTATTTTCCTATTGATTTGATCATGTGTTACTTGATTTTGTTCTGATTCTCAGTTTGACACGGTATTTCCACCTGAAGCTTCTGATGCATATTTCATTTATTTTAATGTTAAAATTTTAAAGCTCAAAAACTTCAATATTAATTGACTGATAATGCCAATGTATAAATTGATTTTATTCTAGAAATCTTATAAGGTTATGTTGTATAGTTCTATGTCATTTACCATCAATTTAAGATTTAGGGATTAAAAAATCAGTAATTTGTAAATGGTAATTTTATCTTGAGCAGAATTCTGTGCCTGTAAGCCAAAATTCTATATCAGTCAGTAATAGGGCTGAATATGTGGTGATGTGTATACAGGGAGTGTGTACTTCACCTTTAAGCTGGCCAAATGTGCTTTTTTAAATAAAGAGCATAAATAGAAATCTTATCTATAAATATTCATTAGTCCTAATTATCTGTTATAGAGTTGCTTTCACCTTACTCAGTTATGATTTCACTATTAAAACTTCAAGTCACAGACCAACTAAGTGCTTCTTTGGTGTGTGTGTTTGTTTTTGTATCATGGATATCCAAAACATTTGTGATTGGATATGATCATTATAAAACTCTTGAACATGACTTCTCTGACTGTGGATCTCAGGAGCTGTACTTGAAGTTTCAAATCAGCTTGCAGTCAAAATGTTTAATAATTCCTTTCCACTGAGCAAAGATTTCTTTCAACTTCTATTCTAGGAGTTTGTACTTTTTCTAATGTATCCAGCACAACTAGGTCCATCAAGATAAATTTCTGTGCTTTACTTAATGTCATGAATAGAACAGAAAATATGTTAAAAGATGATGGCTCCAAATGCATAGCATTTTAACCTAAAACATCTGTGATTTTTGCTGTTCACCGAATGTCTGCCTCCCTTATTAATCTGTCAGGTTTTAAAAGATCTGGGAATGAGTCTGCTTTGTTTACCACTGTGTCTTTAGTGTCTCACCTGGGGAAAAGTTTGTCATAGATTTTTAGGGAATAAATTAGTTTTTGTTGGATGGATGGATGAATGGATGGATGGATGGATGGATGGATGGATGCTCTTATACTCATCCTCTAAATATAAGTGACATAAAAATCACAAATAGATGTATTGCCAGGTGGTTTTTGATAATTGACCATCTCAGTCCATTTGTGTTGTTATAAGACATACCACAGACTGGGTAATTTATAAACAATAGAAATTTATTTATCATGGTTCTGGAGGATGGGAAGTCCAAAATCGAGGCACCAGCAGGATTGCTGTCTGATGGGGATTGCTCTTCTTCCAAGATGGTGCCTTGTTGCTACATCCTTCAGAGGAGAATAATGCAGTCTCCTCACGTGGTGAAAAGGATGGCCTGGAGCAAGAGAGTGCTCCATGTATTCTTGAACCCTTTTTTAAGGATGTTAGTCCCATTCAGGGTCCTCATGATGTAATCACCTCCCAAAAGTCACACTTCTTAATACAACTGCATTGGGCATTAAGTTTCAACTTGAATTTTGGAAAAGCCACCATCATTCAAACAATAGCAAAACAGAAATCAGTCTTAACTGGAAGCATCTGAAATTGCTTTATTGAATACGGGTTCTTTCAACAGAGATAAGATAAGGTCATAGGAACAATATGATTATTATTGGAGCAAACAGAGGCAAAGGTGACTGAGCATGGAGACATGTTTGAGAAAGTTTAACAATAGTTTGGATAAAATGTAGAAATTAAATCAGAAGGCCCACGTCATGGAGAGTTTTTGAATGTTAAGTCAGAGATTGGGTGTTTAGGTGGGTAGATAATCAGTAGTGAAAACAACAAGGAGTACATGAACTACATCATATTCACATTGAAAACTGAGAGAATTGAATGGCAGCCACAGTGAAGTACATGAAGAGAAGTACTAACTAAAAATAGATATTTTTCAGAGATGCTTTTACCACTTACAAATGCAGGCACATGCACTCTCTGCCTGTTACTCATTTTCCAAGAGGACTCCAGGCAATCAGCCTTTATCTTTTATGGGACTTCAGGAAGAGGACAAGGCTAAAGCTGCATTAGACATACACCAACTGTTGGTTTATGATGGCTTTCACTTTTTATATGCAAATCTAAATATGTAAATCTTAGAAAAGTGCTAAAGAAAAGGGTATAAGGCAAGGAAAATCTGACAAATTTTTAAATTTTAAGTTTCAGTTAAATTAAAAAATAGTAATGTTATCTTTCAAACATGAAAATTCCCATTGCAAAGAATAGTACAAATAAAAGTAAATGTAGATGTAATTGGTTCATATTAAAAGAAATATTAATCAGTAACAGTACAGCTTGATTTGTCATTGGATGAATGATGAACTGGGGAAATTGAGGTGATCACAAATAGTCTAGCTCCAGTTTACCTCCTCATGAAGATTTCCCAGAATACTGAAACCTACAATGAATCCTCAGCACTTTGCCTAAAGATTGAGCCTTATAACCTACTCAATAAATATTTGCTAAATGATTTTGCCCTTACTAACTTTACAGCTTTTTTTTGCAGTTAATAATAAAACTACTTTGTATTGCTATTTGATTCTGTCATTTTTCATCTAGACAATGTAAGGTGAAGGCCCTCTCTCACACTTTTCTTTCCTCATACTTCTCATTTAATGATTAAAATTGGCAATACAATTAGCATTGCATAAATTGCATTGAATTAGATTGCTCTCGTCTTCTACCCCAGAATGGAGGATTCAATTTATAGTTGACCTTTCTTTTCAACCTTAATAGTTGTTTTTTATTATTCAGTTTGTTCTATGGAAGCTAACACTCTTTTTTTACATAGGATTTAGAGTTTATTTATACGTTGGATTCTCTGCTCTTGGAACTTCTATTATTCACTTAAAACAGATTTATGCTTTAGAAAGATAAGGAGACAAGAGGAAGAATCTCCCTGTGTTTTATTTCCTACTTTTGTAATACCTGCTCTTCTAAGGTTATGGTTTTGTTGTTGTTGTTTTATTTTGATAGTTTTTTGGGAACATGTGGTGTTTGGTTACATGAAAAAGATATTTAGTGGTGATTTCTGACATTTATGTGCACCTATCACCTTAGCAGAGTACAGTATACACAATGTGTAGTCTTTTCTCTCTCATCCCCCTCCCACTCTTTCCCCTGATTCCTCAAAGTCCATTATATTATTCTTATGCTTTTGCATCCTCATAGCTTAACTCCTGTTTATGAGTGAGAATATATGATGTTTGATTTTTCCATTCCTGAATTACTTCACTTAGAATGATGGTCTCCAACTCTACCCAGATTTCTGTGAATGCCATTATTTCATTCATTTGTATGTCTGAGTAGTATTCCATGGTGTGTGTGTGTGTGTGTGTGTGTGTGTGTGTATACACACACACACACACACACACACACACTTATATACACACACACACACACACACATATATATACCACATTTTACTTATCCACTTATTGGTCAATGGATATTTAGTCTTTTTCCATATTTTTGTAATTGCAGATTATCATTTTTTGATTTTTAAAATTATGGCCATTCTTGCAGGAGTAAAGTGGTATATCATTGTGGTTTTGGTATGCATTTCCCTGATAATTAGTGATATTGAGCATGTTTTCATATATTTGTTGGCCATTTGTATATCTTCTTTTGAGAATTGTCTATTCATGTCCTTAGTCCACTTTTTGATGGGATTATTTGTTTTTTTCTTGTTGATTTGAGTTCCTTGTAGATTCTGTCAGATGTGTAGTTTGTGAAGCTTTTCTCACACTCTGTGGGTTGCCTGTTTACTCTGCTGATTATTTCTTTTGCTGTGCAGAAACTTTTTAGTTTAATTAGGTCCCGTTTGTTTATCTTTGTTTTTGTTGCATTTGCTTTTGGCTCTTGGTCATGATATTTTTGCCTAAGCTAACGTCTAGAAGAGATTTTTCTGATGTTATCTTCTAGAATTTTTATCGTTTCACATCTTAGATTTAAGTCCTTGATCCATCTTGAGTTGATTTTTGTATGAAGTGAGACATGAGGGTCCAGTTTCATTTTTCTATATATGGCTTATCAATTTTTCCAGCACCATTTGTTGAATAAGGTATCCTCTCCCCACTTTATGTTTTTGTTGGCTTTGTCAAAGATCAATTGGCTATAAATATTTGGCTTTTTTTCTGGTTTCTCTATTCTGTTCCATTGATGTACATCCTTGTTTTTATACCAGTACCTTGCTGTTTTGGTAACTATAGCCTTGTAGTATAGTTTGAAGTTGGGTAATGTGATGCTTCCAGAATTGTTCTTTTTGCTTAGTCTTGCTTTTGCTATGTGGGGTGTTTTTTGGTTTCATATTAATTTTAGGATTGTTTGACTTAGTCATATATGTTAGATGTCAAAGCAGAAAATAGATATTTGGTGTCAGAAACCTGAATCTATTTATTTTTTTGTTCTTATCCCATTTTCCTCCTCAACTCACTATGAGCCAAGTACAATTATTTTTAAGTAAACATTTTGACAAGTGCATTGTATATTTAGCTAGAAAAAGGTTCTACCTTCTATGAGGTCACAGTCTAGGAAAAAAGAGATTTGATAATGACCCAGTTAATTGGCTTGATTACAGAATTTTGGCTTTTAGTTAGCAGAATTTCTATTTAACTGGTTTTTCTAATCATCTCAGGATTAACCCATCTGTTCAGTGAAGATACTTAGAACAGAGAAACCTGCATTCTAAGAGGTTATTCAGAAGTATTCTCAGAGATACATGTACATATATATGAATTGATAGTTCAATGTGTAATTTTTTTAGATGCATAATTTTGCCAATACAAGCCAGCAATCCAATGGGGAGATGTTTACCTTAGAAATAAAGAGGAAAACTAATCCCCTCAGCAAGTACTTATCAACTGTCTCTGTCAGGCACCACCCACCAGTGTTCTACACGTGATGTGGCCATACCCTGAAGGAGTTCCTAGTCTAGTGGAGCAATTAAACAGTAAAGAAATAATTACAGTACATTATGATGAGTCCAACTAGGGCATAAAGGAGGGAGCATTACAGCATGCAGAGAAACATTCCCAGAGAACTCAGAGTAGGTAAGATACATGGGATGAAGGGGCCAGGTGCGGTGGCTCACGCCTGCAATCCCAGCACTTTGGGAGGCTGAGGCGGGCAGATCATGAGGTCAGGAGATTGAGACCATCCTGGCTAACACGGTGAAATCCCATCTCTACTAAAAATACAAAAAATTAGCCGGGTATGGTGGCAGGCGCCTGTAGTCCCAGCTACTTGGTAGGCTGAGGCAGGAGAATGGCGTGAACCCAGAAGGCGGAGCTTGCAGTGAGCCAAAATCACGCCACTGCACTCCAGTCTGGGTGACAGAGTGAAACTCTGTCTCAAAAAAAAAAAAAAGGTACACGGGATGAAGGGAACAGAATGGGCAGCAGCAGGTTAGGAGAAGTGCAGGCCATATCATATAACTGGCTTGTCGAATTCCTGATTAGGTTGGTTTGAGCAACTGAAAAGTGATTAATGTCAACTACTTCTCATTTTTCTTTTATTTGATAAATAAATATTTCTTCTTACATATCTGGTCACAAACCTTGTGTGAATTCCATGTAAAACAATCAATAAACTTTCTTATTGATTCTATCCCTTCTGTGACAATAGAGATGGTATCTCTCTATCTCTTTTGGAACCTGTCCCTTCATACCTTCTGAGAAACTTTAAACTATAAACTTTTCCCTGTATATTGCACTGCTAGCTTCGAACCAAATCACTGCCATCAGCCTTTAAACATACTTGAGTGTGTCCCATATTAATCTTGATTTCACACATGTGCCCCTACAACCTCTGCTTCTCTTTACAATAAAGACTTGTACAGGAGTTGTCTCTAGCTCCATACTGCCACTTAATCCTGGACCGCTCAAATCTGGCTTTCACCTCCATCACTCAACCAAGACAGCCCTCTACAAAGGTCACTAATGACCGCCATGTCTCTTAATAAAATAGACTTTTCAGTCCTCTCCTTGTTTTTTCCTCTTGGGTATGTTTGGCACTGTAAATCAGTTTATCTTTCTTGAAACAATTTCTTACATTGGTTTCCATGACATCCCACTCTTGTTTTTCTCTTATCTCTTTGAGTTCTGCCTGCCCCCTGCTAATTTCCTTTTGTAGGCTTATTCTCCTTTACCTAGTTGGCAATTAGAAGTTCCTGAAGGCTCTGCACTAAGCATTTTATCTTTGTTCTTTTACTTCTTCCATGGATTTGATTTTTGGGTACTCTAAAAACTCCCAAATTTAATTCCCAGTGAAGACTTGCCTTTCAATGTATCTGGATTTGTTTAATACGCATCTCAAATGCATTTCCCATTTCTTATATCCTGAAATCTGACCTGCTCCCCTTGTTTTCTGTGTAGGAAAACACACAAATATCTATCTTGTGCATTAGGTCAAGAGACCATGGAAAACTCTTTAAATTTTTAAAACACTTTAGAGCCGAGTTTCTTAACCTCAGCCCTATTGACATTTTGAGCTACATAATTTCCTGCTATGGGGGTCTCTGTGCATTGTGAGATGTTTGGTCAGCATTCCTGGCCTCTACCCACTAGATGGCATAGCACCCCCTCCAGTTGTGACAAGCAAATTGTGTCCAGACATTGCCAAATAGCTCTTGGGAGGGATAAGGAAGCCAAATCATCCCTCACGGAGAATCACAGCTTTAGAAGGAAGATAAGAGACAGAGCTGTGTTTTTTGAAAAACAGAAATCATGCTGAAGTTTCCTACCAAGTAAATTGTTAGTTCAGTTGTATGCCCAAAGTGTTATGACATTCACTACTATTTATCAACATCACTGTTTCCCACATTGGCTACATGTTGTGAGTCTCATTGGTTATTTAAAATACGCTTCACAAAATTTGCCCAGCAATGATTTGTCCAGTGTGCACCAAGAAAAACCCCATTTGGACCTTGCTGATAGTTCCAGCATATTTCCACACAATTTCTCTCCACTCACCCTCCTAATCTCCCAACCACAGTCACATTGTTTTTTGAAATCATATGCTCCTCCTGTCACCCAGTGTCACCCAGTGCTCTTTCTGGAACGTCCTGCCCATTTCACTCAACCCCTCTTCATCCTGCAAACACAGCCCAGACATCACCTGCCTACGGAGGCCTTTCCTAAACCCCAAAGTCCTTTTAGTTTTCATGCACTCTTAGAGCTGTGTTGCTTTCCTTCACTGGCACTTGCCTAAGTTTACTATTAAATATGCATTTGCATGGTTATTTGAATATTTATCACACCCAGCAGCCTTTAACAAGTATGTAACGTTTAAGCTCTAAAACACTGGTGCCTGGCAGTGACAGGTATGATTCAGTTCAAAACAGAAAGGTAGATAATCAGGCACAAGGACTGCTACCTTGCTCACTGGCAGCACCGGACATTTGAAATCAGCATTGCACTAAAAAATGTCCTTGATCATCCACAGAGTGCTGAATCTTCCCCCTGTGTCATGACGCTTCTTTTATATCATAATTTTTAATTCTTCAACCATCATCCTCTAAAATACTATTTTTCCAGAGTTGTTAAGTTCCGTGGGTGAATATTTTGCATTCATTTTAAGACGAATTTGTTCAGGTGATAAATGCATTATTAGTTATTTTTCTCTTCCTCACAATATGACACGGATTTTAAATTGAAAATTCTGCCTGGAGCTGATTGGAGTTGGGATAAAGTTGTAGACAATCTATCGTAGTTGATTTGGTCACAGCGTGTTTGCTTTACTTTTGGATCTTGAGAAGAAAGGGCTGTGATCTGCAGGGCTCTCTGGGACAACTTCTTGGCGATAAGAGTGAAGACTCATATTTGCTTTGTGAATCAATAAAAAAGAGGCATTTCAGGCAAAAGTGTTGATGACCGATTTTGACATTTGTTCTGGGAGGACAAGTTGTGAATTTTATATTGGAATGTAATGTTGCCTATGAAATTTCCCACCTATTTTAGGATTTTCATATTTTCAGATCAATCGAAATTTGTTGTGAACCAGCTTTCTCCTCCATGTCCTACTAACTACAAAAAAAAATGAGTGCCTCTGGGTGTTTTCAAACTGCCTGTGGGTAGACAGAGCTATGTTACTACCTGGAACTCTGTGAATGTCGAAAAGAAAGTCGAAATATCAAAATTGAAAAGCAACTTATTTTCTTTGATATGTCTTGTTGTATGACCTTGGTAGGAACAATGACACAATGTTGACATGTTCAAATATCTCAGAACAATGAAATTAGTATATATTAAAATAGCAGTGCTTTGTTGTCCTTTTAAATAATACATGCATTTTAAAGTATTCAGAAGCTTTTTCTACTCTGTATAAATACCTTATCAGTCCTCTAAAATAATCCAAGCTTAATAGGAAAAAAAATGAAGGAGCTATATTGAGACTTACTGAATGTCACAGAGCCTGCAAGGTTAGAACTGAGCATACAAAGTGAAGAAATATGTTCTTGATGCCTATTTAACTGGGTTTCCTTTTCAAGGTTATGCACTCTATTTGCTAATAGTTGTAGTATCCTATGCCACAATTGCTGAGATTAATATCTTGGGAAAATATTGTACCATTCCAGTTAATAAGTATGCTGATTTCTATTCGTCAGTTTAAAGTAGATATATGAAAATAAGATCTAGTGTGTGACCACTCAAAAACCCTATTTTCCTTACATTTGTAGTGTATTTCTAAAGGCCTCTCCAGGATTATTTCAAAATCAAAATTGAAATACTGTTCACCAAGATATTGAATTAATTATGTATCTATTTCATTTTACTGTTTGAACACTCCCTTCTAATTTGTATGTACAGAGACAGAATTGTCTAGCAGTTTTCTGAAAGAAAAATAAATCAAGAATAATATTATTTAAAGGCTCATAGTATCTTCCATCTACATATATTAATTGCATATGGACTTTAAACAAATACAATTAAGGATAGTCTTGTTCTGCATATAATGGATTTGTCTATGTTGATGAGATGCTGACAACCAGGTGGGAAAGCTGGTTTTGCTTATCCAAAAGAGTGGACCGTAAAGGAAGTTACATGGTTTCTTTAGTGTTTTGTGGTTTTAGTTGTACATGGGGCACCTGCCCCTCTTGGACGTCACAGTACTTCAAGTCAATACGCCACGGTCTGCTATGCTGCTCAGACTAAGCTGTGCAGACTATGCTACCCAGACTCCTCTTCTCCCTCTTTAGACTGTGGCAGTAACCTAAAAGACTTGGCCTCTGTTTTAACTCTCATGCCGCACATTATCTTGTGTCTTTCCTGTGGTTCAGGTATTTGTGTGTGAGGGCTGAGGTGGGGGTATGCTGAATTCGTACAGATTTCCTCAGTAGCTTTATTTTCTGAATTTGAGGCAACAGGAGAGTGAAAAATGGCGATCATTATATTGATTCATCTGACAACAGAGATCTGAAGAAAGCATTTTGTACAAACCCTACTCTGGGTAACACAGGAAATGCCAAGATTTTGAAATGAAGTTTCTTGGTCTTTAAGATCAAATTGTGCTCAGAAAAGGCATAGTCCCTATAAGTTTTGTCACAATAAATGAGTAGAGCCCACTGCAGGTTGGAAATCTACAAATCATTGCAGGGTATTATTCAGATAATAACTCTGCACAAGAGCCACCACAGTAGCAGAGGTAAGGATCTCTGCCAAGATTCGCCTTAGACCCGTGATTCTGGAACTTGAGCAAGCCTAGACTCACCAGGAGGGCTTGATTGCTGGTCCCCACGCTCAGACTTTCTGATTGAGTAGGAGAATTTTCCCATCTTATATATTACCAGGTGATACTGACTGCACTTGGAGAATCACTTCCTTAGGTATTAGGATCTGAGACTGACTATATCTTCATGAATTGCAGCAAGAAGCAGATAAAAACATTTCTTCATACACAAGAATGTTTGTGACTTAGCAAGGCTGTTATTGGAGACCTGGCCATTTTAGCTAGTTTTGTATAATTTGCCTTATTCCATCCAATGTTCTCATTTCTAATGTTTATAGGCTGCAGGCCTAGAGCTACTGTAGTGTAACAGTTAAATATGTTGAGTGTGGTGCTGAGCTCCTTCTTAGATTATCAAATCCAAGTTCTGCCATTTATTAATTGTGTTATTTTGAGGCAGATATTTATATTCTTAGAGCCATGGTGTCTTCATCTGTAGACTAGGAATAATAGCACCTATTGCTAGTATTGCTATTAGGATTTTCAAAATAACACACATAATGCATTGGGGAAAATGGCAAATTGTAAGTATGTAATAGATCTTATCTCTCTTTCTGCTCTTTATTTTTTATTATTACACTGGTTTTGTTTTCCATTTCTTTTATTTTTTGATATTTAAATCTTATAAGGATTTAAGAGTTTCATGTTACCATTCAAATATACCAATTTATTAATTTATCATTTAAACATAAGCAATAATGGTTCCTGAGTAGTCACGGTACCCTCTCTAGGTTCATCCTACAGAGGAGCCCCACCTGGGCAACTGAAATAAGATTAGAAGCTACTAGAAGAATGAAGAGGTCTTATTTCATTATTTAATTAAGCCGTTGAATAATTTATTCTTCCTAAAGCAACATCACATATATGAAATAGGTTAGATACCCTTATTAACTAGCCAGGGAACCTTCTCTCTTGAGAAACATCAACAAGAAGTTTTTGTTTGTTGTTATTTTTGTCGTTGTTTGGTTTAAGAAGTATGATTAAATAAATTTATTCCAGAAATTTTAAATTTTAATTTAAAATTTTTGATTTGATGTTGTATCAGAGTCATGAAAAACAGGACTAACTGTCATATGGCCTGAGAAAATCCACTTATTTCCAAAGGGGATAAACTAAAAAACAATAAGAAAACAGAAAGCAGATAAGTGTGAAAATTACAAGATAAAATCAGAATATACCTGGTCAAAGCAAACATTCCACTGGGCAAAGTTACATAGGCAAGAGAGACTTTATTCAAAACTATTGTAACAGAGGAGAGAGGCTGTAACTCAGCCTGAGCCCAACTCCATTGAAAAAAGGAATGAGGAGTTTTTAAGAGCTGGAATGGGAGAATCTGTGTAGGCCATTTGTGCTTGCTAATTGTCTTTACCCACAGATGAAGTAAATTTTCTCCTATCTTCATGACAGGAGGTAGTTTTACAACTTGGAGCAAGGCTCCTTGAAGTTAGGCTCCCACCTACACTCCCGTGTAAGCTGTATCCCTTTAATGATTTTATTTCAACGTGATGGCTCCTGAGTGCTTAAGGAAAATATTCCAGGGTTTTAAAACTGGCAAGAAGCTTTAAAACAAGGTTTACATCTCTACTGGGCAAAGAAAGAGCTTACAATTACTTGTTTTCTAAAGTAAATTATTTAAGAAAGGGAAGTTAGGGACCTAGAGTCAGGAGGAAGCCTGTGTGAAGTTTAGTCCAGCTGAGGGAAACGCTAAGGCCACTTTGGTCTTGGTGAACACTTTGTTTTCACATAGTTTTAATCATAGAAATAGTATGTGGCCTGGACACACTTGGAAAGAAGCCAACACCAGAGGAATTGCTGATAGACCATGAACATCTAATTCCTACATTTATGATAATGAGATGGAATTAAGTAAAGAGGAGATATTAGCATGAAATTGGAACGTATATAGTTTGATGTTACTTGCAAATACACTGTGAGGCCCAATTTATACACTGGGCTGCATAGAGCTTTTCCTGAAAGTCCATCTAGCTAAACCCTGGTCTTTTAACCATATGGGCCAAATGACTTTTGCTTTAATTTATTTTAGGGAATATTCTTTATTTGTAACATTCCTTTCAGCTCTTTTTAGATTCTAATATTCCAGAATGTCTTTTTTCCAGTGTAGGTTCTTGGCATCTTTGTCAAGCATTTCACGGTAGGTGTGTAAATTTGTTTCTGGTTTCTGAATTCTATTCCATTGATCTATGCCAGTACCATGCCATTTTGGTTACTATAGCTCTGTAGTATAATTTAAAGTCAAGTGATTCCTCCAATTTTGTTCTTTTGCTCAGGATAGCTCTGACTCTTCTGGGTATTTTTGTGGTTCCATATGAATTTTAGGATTTTTTTTTTTTCTATTTCGGTAAAGAATGCCATTGATATTTTGTTAAGAATTTCACTGAATCTGTAGATTGCTTTGGATAGTATGGACATTTTATCAATATTGATTCTTTAAATCCATACAAATTGAATACTTTCCATTTTATGGTGTCCTATTCAGTTTCTTTCATGTTTTATAGTTTTCATTATAGAGATCTTTCATTTTCTTAAGATCATTGTTGGCATATAGAAATGGTACAAATTTTTAATGTTGATTTTGTTTCCTGCAACTTTACATAATTTATCAGTTCTAATAGTTTTTTTGTGCCATCTTTAGGTTTTTCCAAATATAAAATCATATTATCTGAAAACAAGGATAATTTGACTCTTTCCATTCCAGTTTGAATGCCGTTTATTTCTTTCTTTTGTCTGATTGTTCTATCTAGGACTTCCATTACTATGTTAAATAATAGTGGTGAAAATGAGCATCTTTGTCATGCTACAGATCTTAGAGGAAAGGTTTTCAGTTTTTCCCCATTCAATATGATGATGGCTGTGGGTTTGTCATATACGGCTTTCATGCTGAGATATGTTCCTTCTATCCCCAGTTTTTGAGAGTTTTTATCATAAAAGGAATGTTGAATTATATCAGATAATTTTCCAGCATCAATTGAAATGATTATATGGTTTTGGCCTTCATTCTGTTGATATGATGTATCATATTGATTTGCATATATTGAATCATCCCTGCATCTCAGGGATAAATCCCACTTAGTCATGGTGAATGATTTTTTTTTTTTTAATTTCCTATTCAGGATTTTTGCATCAATTTTTATGAGTGATATTGGCCTGTAGTTTTCTTTTTTTGATGTGTCTTTGTCTGGTTTTGGAATCAAGGTAATACTGGCATGATACAATGAGTTTGGAACTATTTCTCTCTTCCTCTATTTTTTAGAATAGCTTGAGTAGGATTGTTACTAGTTCTTCATTACATGTTTGGTAGAGTTCAGCAATGAAGCCATCAAGTCCTGGGCTGTTTTTACTGGGAGATTTTTTAATTATGGCTTCAATCTCATTACTTGTTACTGGTCTGTTCAGGTTTTGAATTTATTTATGGTTCAATCTTGGTAGGTTGTATGTGTCTGGGAATTTGTCCATTGTTTTCCCTAGATTTTTCCAATTTGTTGACATACAGTTGCTCAACGTAGCCACTGATAATCCTTTGAATTTCTGTGATATTAGTTGTAATGTCTCCTTTTTCATCTCTGATTTTATTTATTTGGATCTTCTCTCCTTTACTGTAGTCTGGCTAGAAGTTTGCCAATTTTGTTTAACTTTTCAAAAAACCAACTTTTTGTGTCATTGGTCTTTTATATTGCTTTCTTCATTTCAATCTAATTTATTCCTGCTTTGATTTTTACTACTTATTTTCTTCTACTAATTTTGGGCTTCATTTGCTCCTGCTTTTCCAGTTCTTTAAGATGCATTGTTCAGTTGTTTATTTGAAGTTTTTCTTCTTTCTTGATGTAGGCACTTATAGGTATGAACTTTCCTCTTTGTACTGCTTTTGTCATATCCCTTCGTTTTTGGTATATTGTGTTTCCATCATCATTTGTTTCAGAAAAATTCCAATATTCTTAATATTTTATTGACCCACTGGTTACTCAGGAGCATATTCTTTAACCATGCATGTGTATAGTTTCCAAAATTGCTCGTCATTAATTTCTAGTTTTATTCCATTGTGGTTAGAAAAGATGCTTGATATTATTTCAATTTTTTTAATGTTGTAAGTCTTGTTTTGTGACCTAATATATGGTCAATCATTGAGAATTATTCATGGTCTGAAAAAAAGAATGTACATTCTGTAGCCATTGGATGAAATGTTCTGTAAATATTTATTGGATCCATTTGGTCTATAGTATATATTAAGTCTGATGTTCCTTTGTTGATTTTCTCTCTGAAAGATCAGTCCAATGCTGAAAATAGGGTGTTGAAATCTCCAGCTGTTATTGTGCTGGAGACTACCTCTCTCTTTAGCTCTAATAATATTTGCTTTATATATCTGGGTGTTCCAATGTTGGGTGCATATATATTTAAAAAATTGTTATATCTTCTTGCTGAATTGACCCCTTTATCATTATAGAGTGACCTTTGTTTCTTATAGTTTTAGTCTTGAAATCTATGTTGTCTGATATAAGAATTGTAACTCCTACTCTTCTTTTGGTTTCAAACGGCATGGAATATCTTTTTCCCTCCCTTCATATTCAGTCTACATGTGTCTTTATAGGTGAAATGTGGTAACAGATCATTGGATCCTCTTTTTTTATCCATTCAGCCACTTCTTTTCGTTGGAGAATTTAGTACATTTATATTCAATGTTATTATTGATAAGTAAAGACTTAATCCTGCCATTTTGTTCTTTCCTTTTTGTTGTTATTTTGTGGTCTTCTCTTCCTTATTTCCTTCCTGTCTTCCTTTTCGTGAGGATGATTTTCTCTGGTTATATAATTTAGTTTCTTGCCTTTTATTTTCGGTGTATCTGTTGTGTGTTTTTTGATTTCTGGTTATAATGAGACTTGCAAATACTATCTTATAGCACATTATTTTAAGCTGATAACAACTTAAAATCATTGGCATAAACAAGCAAGCAAAAAGAAAACCAATAAAAGCTCTACACCCTAACTTTGTCCCCGGTTTTTAACTATTTGTTGTTTCTGTTTATATCATATTGTACTGTATGTCTTCAAAAGTAGTTGTAGTTATTATTTTTGATTGGTTTATCATTTAGTCTTTCTAGTTAAGATAAAAGTAGTTTATACATCATGGTTACCACGTAATATTCTGTTTTTCTGTGTACTTACTATTACTAGTGAGTTTTGTACCTTTTGGTGATTTCTGATTGCTTGTTAACATTCTTTTCTTTCTGATTGAAGACTCCCTGTAAGCATTTCTTGCAGGACAGGTCTGGTGTTGATGAAATCCCTCAGCTTGTGTTTACCTGGGAAAAATCTTTATTTCCTCTTCATGTTTGAAGGTTGTTTTCACCAGATATACTATTCTAAAGGTTTTTTCCTTTAACACTTCAAATATGTCACACTACTCTCTCCTGGCCTGTAAGATTTCCAATAAAAAGTCTGCTCTCAAATGTATTGGAGCTCCGTTGCATGTGATTTTTTTCATTTCTCTTGCTGCTTTTAGGATGCTTTCTTTATCTTTGACCTTTTGGAGTTTGATTATTAAAAGCCTTGAAGTAGTCTTCTTTGGGTTAAATCGCTTGCTGTTCCGTAATCTTCTTGTGCTTGGATATTGATATCTTTCTTTAGGCTTGGAAAGTTTTCTTTTATTGTATCTTTGAATAAACTCTCTACTCCTGTCTATTTCTCTGCCTTGTATTTAAGGCCAGTAAGTCTTAGATTTGCCCTTTTGAGGCTACTTTCTAGATTCTGTAGGCATGCTTTGTTATTTTTTTTTTCTTTTGTCTCCTCCGTGTATTTTGAAATAGCCTGTTTTTACGCTCAGTAATTCTTTCTTTTGCTTGATCAATTCAGCTATTAAAGGACTCTGATGCATTCTTCAGTATGTCAGTTGCATTTTTCAGCTCCAGAGTTTCTGCTTGATTCTTTTTAATTATCTCAATCTTGTTGTTAAATTTATCTGATAGAATTCTGAATTCCTTCTCTGAGTTATCTTGAATTTCTTTGAGTTTCCTCAAAACAGCTATTTGTGAATTCTCTGTCTGAAAGGTCACATATCTCTGTTTCTCCAGGGTTGGTTCCTGATTCCTTATTTAGTTCATTTGCTGAGGTCATCTTTTTCTGGATTGTCTTGATACCTGTAGATGTTCATTTGTGTCTAGACATTGAGGAATTAGGTATTTATTGTAGTTTTTGCAGTATTGGCTTGTTTGTACCTGTCCTTCTTGGGAAAGCTTTCCAGGTATTTGAAATTACCTGGGTGTTGTTATCTAAGCTGTTCCTTATTTAGGGAGCACCTTAGTAATGCTATGGTTCTTGCAGACTCATACAGATTCATCTTGATGGTCTTAGAGAAGACCTAGGTGAATTCTCTGGATTATCAGATGGACACTATTGTTCTCTTCCCTTGCTTTCTTCCAACCAAATGTAGTGTCTCTTTCTCTCCCTCTGTTCTGAGCCACATGGAGCTGGGGGTGGAGTGACATAAGCACCCCCATGGCAACCACCACTAGGTGGACCTGAAGCCAGCATAGCAGTGGGTCTTATGCAGCATCTATTGTAACCACTCTCTGGCTATGCCTATGTTTCCTCAAGGCTCTGGGACTCTACAGTCAGCAGGGGGCAAAACCGTCTAGGATTGTGTCCTTCGCTTCAGGGTTGCGAGTTCCCCTAGGCCCTGGGTGGGTTCAGATGTGCTGTCTGGGAGTCAGGGACTAGAGTCAACAAACTTAAACATCTACTTTGTCTTCTTTTGTCCTGCAGCTGAGCTGGCACTCATACCAAAAGATACAGTCCTTCCCGCTCTTCCTTCCCCTTTCCAAAGGCAAAAGAGCCTCACCTCATGGCAACTGCCACTGCAGGTCCTCAGGGAATACTGCCAGACTACCAAAAATGTTCCATTGAGGCCCAAGGGCTCTTAAGTCAGCTTGTGGTGAATGCTGCCTGGTTTGGGACTCATCCTTCAGGGAAGTGGGCTCCCCTCTGACCCAGGGAATGTTTATACATTTCATCCAGCAGCCAAGTGCTGGAATTAGGGATTCCAAGAGCCCATTTTGTGCCCTACTCCCCTGTGGCTGAACTGGTACCTAAGGTGCAAGATGGAATCCCCTTTGCTTTTCCTTCTGTCTTTCTTAAGCAGAAGTCTCACCCCACAGCCATCATAGCTGGAAAAGTGCTGAGTCTCACCTGAAACCAGCAAGTCTGAGTCTCACCCAAGACCCTCAGTGTAGTACCAGGTACTGCTGCTGGTTATTTGAGCTGGTTATTTATTCACCCTGGTGAATAAATCCTGTCAGGGCTGCATCACTTCCTTTGAGTGAGAAGGTTGCTCTCTGGCCCAGGGTATGTCTAGAAATGTTATCTTGGAGGTAAGGCCTGGAAAGGGGGCCTGATGACTCTGACTGCTGCCCTATCCTGCTGTAGTAGAGCTGCTATCCAAGAGGCAAGACAAAATCTTCTCCAGTCTTCTGTCTCCTGTCCTCAAGTAGAGAAAAGGAGTCTCTTTTGGAGCAGTTAGTTGTACAGCCTGGAATTAGGGAAGAGGTGGTGCAAGCACTCCCTTAGCCACCCTGGATAGCATCTCAGCAGGTTGTGTGCCCCACCCTCACCCCCAGTCAGCTGGGTCTGGGCCCAGTTCAGCACTAGGACTGACTTAGGAGTTGCAGTCTTCATGGTCTATACTGCCTTTCAAGATTATTTAGGGCCAGGCCCCAGGGCACTTTAGCCAGCAGTAGTGAGACTTGCGGGAACTCAAGCTCTGACCATTGGGATCAGTGATTCCCCTCTGGCTAACGCTGGTTTAAATGGTCCCTCCATGGGTGGGCGTCAGCCGAGTTCGGTCTGGTTTTCCTTTCTGCTATAACAGGACACCACTGAGTTCAGTGACTGAAATTGCTGCAGGCTGTCTCTCCTCAGCACGTGGAAATGCTCTCCTCACCCAAGCTGCCACTGCCCGCAGGTGGTGGAGGGGTGGCGGCGTGGCAATTAGTGGCAATAGTCCTGAGTAGGCAAGTAAGGACTATTTTATTCTCCTTCCGAGTCACTCATTCAATAATATGAAGTTAAAAGCCAGCACTGTGAGTGCCCACTTGGTTTTCGGTCTATAGGAGAGTGCTTCTCTCTGTAGACAGTGGTTAAATCAGTGTCCTAGGCGGGGGATGATCGGTAGAGGCTTCTTTCTCTGCCCTCTCATTTGTAACATTCCTTTTAGCTCTTTTTAGATTCTGGTATTCCAGCATACGGCAACATTTTAAGCATTAAACTTCTGTATAGACCTTCCAGACACGGGTAAGTGTGTGTAGAGATATGTTTGTGACTTTATGTTTCCTTTAATATGCAATTTCAGATTTACCAATCCTAAAACATTAAAAAGAGCATAATCCAAATACAGTGTTCAAATAAACCTTGCAGTGATTTGTTAGCAAAGCAACTGGCTGTGATTCTATTTCAGGAAGATTATCTCCTCCAAGAAGTAGAAATTCACCAGCTACGTTTGTTTGCCACTGATTCCTGAGTTTGGTTTGCTTTCATTCTTCTTTGGATCTCAGTCTCCTATGCACCATTCGCATTTTCTATTCACAGCAAAAAGGTTTTTGTATGGTTTTGCTTTTGTTCCTATCAGTCACTTAAAAGAACAGACACCCAAAGGCAAGGGCATTAATCATCTTTTTTAAGTTCCCCAGGATATTATTATTTATATGTTAGTGGTGAATCTATTCTACCCTTAAAGGGGCAAAATTGCTAGATTAGGAACATGGTTAGGAAAACATAGCAGTCATTAACCTTATCGCTTTTCCAACAAAGAAAAACTGTGCAACAACTGGCCGAAGCCCGTGGCAATTTGAGAGCACAAAAGATCAACAAAATGAAACCCAAGACAAGATAAAACAAGTTGCCAGCCTTTTGTCTTAGGTTTAAAATAATTTTCTGTAAACACCTATCCTCAAAAATGGAAATCAGTGAAAATATTTCATAAAATGCCTAGATAATTCTAAAGCTTACATTATATTCTTTAATGTTTTGTATAAGAAAAAATTTGTTTGCTTTAGAAATCTCATAATGTATTTCTTTTAGTAATTAAATTTTCTTTCTTTCTTTTTTTTTTTTTTTACTGGCATCATTCCCCTTAACTCACTAAGAGTGAAATTAAAACCACTAAATTTTATTTTTTAGGTTGTTGAAATTATAGGTTATCTGAAGGAGTGGCTCTGCATAGATTATTTGACAATAAATATTTTCCAAAAAACTCCATGCCAATGAGATAAGGGGAATTATTGGGCAGGAGCCAAAGAGGAGCCAGGGAGAGAGCAAGTGCAGGAGGAATGCACAGGTGTGGAAAGTGAGTGAAAGTAAAGGATGATGTATGAGTCCATTCTCACACTGCTTTAAAGAACTACTTGAGACTGGGTAATTTATGAAGGGGTTTAATTGACTCACAGTTCCACAGGCTTACAGGAAGCATAGCTGGGAGGTCTCAGGAAACTTACAATCATGGTGGAAGGGCAAAAGGGAAGCAAGCACGTCTTCACATGGTGGCAGGAGAGCGAAAGAGTGAAGGGGGATGTGCTACATGCTTCAAACAACCAGATCTCTTCAGAACTCTCTCAGGGGAACAGCAAGCAGAGAATCTGCCCCCATGATCCAATCACCTCCCACCACATCCCTCCCCCAACTATGGGATTAAAATTCAACAAGAGATTTGGGTGAGGGCACAAAGTCAAACCATATCAGATGACTAGCAGAATGTTAACCTGATCTGTCCTCTCAGCAGGGACAGGTGCCCTCCTGCTTTATGGATGATTTAAAGTTATTATAACAGATGGTGGTGCTTCCTTCCATATTTTATCCTTGGAATTAATTTTAAAGATATTTTTTACGAAACAGTGAGACAATGGTGCTAGAACATTTTAGTGGTTCAAAAAGAGCCTTTACAGGTAGGATTCACTTGGTTAGGGGGCACCACATTATAGATTTGGTCCCAAAATTGTGGATCCAGAAATTTTATTTTCACATGGTATTTTATGTGGGTTAGACATATTATAATAGCCCCTGTCTCAGTTTCCTTGTTGGTTGTTGTGAATAAAAATAAATGTACTTAGCACTGTTTTTAGGATAAAGGTGTTAGAACACTGCTTGACATAAAGTACTCAACAAATGTTAGTTGTCATTCTTAGTTTTATTAACATTCTCAACAGGCATATGTTGATTTATTAGCTTATGAAAAATACATTTGAGTGGGTCCAGAATTATTTTATTCTCCTTTCAGATTACTCTGTTCATGATACCAAAATAACTGAGAAGCTGCATTAATCATTTCTTTCTTTCTTTCTCTCTCTTTCTTTCTTTCTTTCTTGCTTTCTTGCTTTCTTGCTTTCTTGCTTCCTTGCTTTCTTGCTTCCTTTTTCTTCTTTATTCTTGGAGACAGGATCTTGCTCTGTCATTCAAGCTAGGGTACAGTGGCCTGAACATGACTCACGGTAGCCTTGACTTCCTGGGCTCAAGTGATCCTCCTTGCTCAGCCTCATTAATTTTAAGATGATTCTATTACGGAGAAAATTTAAAGAGTGGATCTGAGTGGTTGTAGCAGATGTTTTATTTGGGATCTGAAGACTCTGATAAATCGCCTGCCACCATATACCTGCATACCATCATGGAACAGTCCACAAGACGTCAGCTGCACAAGGATCAGGGCAACACACACTTGCTCTGTTTCTTTTTTTTTTTAACCTGTGAGTCTCTGTATGTCTCTCTCTTGCTGTGGCTCTCGCTGTCTGCCTCCTCTCTCCTTCCCCCACCCCTCACTAACTTTTGAGCTACCATGTTTTGTTTCCTAGATTCCAAGGTGGCATTCTTCCTTCTTAACATCCTTTTTAATTCCACTTATGCCATTGCTTATGTTAAGGTTTCCTTCAAATGAAATGAAGTGAAATGACATAGGATCAATTTCTTCTTGCTTTTAGCTGGGAGAGTCCTTAAGTGTATCACTAAAAGTGGTTGCTAGTTTGAAACAATATTTTTGGGTTATCTGGGGCCATAAGTAATGACATTTAATTTGTCCACATCATCAATAATGGAGTTAGTGGTAGACTGAGGTTCAAGAAGTTGAAGACCTGAGACCCATATCCAAGTCTGCCACTGTTTACAAGCATGACTGTGAGAGAACCTAACTGTTGTATCTTCCTTACAATTGGGAGAGACACAACTTTTTCCAAGAATACCACCTCAAGAGACTGTTTACATTATTGAATTAGACTAAGCTTTAACATACAGTGAGTATTCAGTTAAATTATTTCTATTCACATCAGCTGGTAGGGACTCATGGTGAGGACAAAATCAGCTATGGGCAAAGTTTAAAATGTTATATTTTCTCTGGACATTAATTATAATAGAAGATACATCTTATGCCTTCCACATAAAGAAGTAGCATGTTAGGTTAAAAGAATTTTAGGGTGTCTGATAAGAAAATCAAGGTCAGTGTGACTAAAGAAGATTTAAAGAGAGGAATAGGATGGCTTATGGATGAAGAGATGGCAGAGGCTGCATTTCACAAAGCCTTGCAGACTAGGGCAATATTTTTCCACTTTATCCTGAGTGCACTAGAATGTCAAGAAAAGGCATTAAAGAAGGAAAGTAGTACAATCAGGTTTTTATTTTTTTAATTACTATGACTCCTATATGAAGAAGAGATTCAGAAGAGACAGATTTAGCTGTGGACTAGATAAGGGACGCTTACTTTAACCATGATGGAGCTAGAAGATGCAGATGAGTGGACAGATTTCAGATAGTTTTAGGGAATGCACGTGTAAATAGCTTTCACCTGCGTGTTCTTGTGCACATGTTCTACCTGTGAATATGTATCTATTTAGATACACATATGTATGTTTGTGTATAGATATGTATTTAGGGACATACTTAGAAAAAAAGATATACAAATATACCAAAATATTTACAGTGACTTCAATATTTAAGGTTTTAGTATTTGAGATTTTGTTTGTTGGTTGGTTGGTGTTGAGATGGAGTCTCCCTCTGTCGCCCAGGTTGGAGTGAGGTGGCACAATCTTGGCTCACTGCAACCTCCACCTCCTTGGTTTAAGCAATTCTCCTGTCTCAGCCTCCCCAGGTAGCTAGGACTACAGGCACACGCCAAGCCCAGCTAATTTTCTTTGTAATTTTAGTACAGACGAGGTTTCACCATGTTGGCCAGGCTGGCCTCAAACTCTTGACCTCAGATGATTCACCTGCCTCAGGCTCCCAAAGTGCTGGAATTACAGGCATGAGCCAGTGCACCCAGCCTATTTGGGGTAATTTTTATTACCTTCTTTTCAATTTTTATTTTCTTAATATTCTACAATGAGTATATGTAAATAAATATATATAACATATATAGTATATGTACACACTTGTGTTAATGAGGCATTATGGAAATTAAATCATAAATATGGCTAGTATCAAGAAAGTCCTAATTCAAGTTTCATTACAAAAATTCTTTCCCACTAGTCAAATATGATAAAGAGATTTTAACATAAACAATTTTTACAGGCAAATTATTGTGTTGGAGCCCTCTCAGTTGGTTTATGAATCATGCACAGCTCCTAAAATATAAGAAGGTAACAATTTATAATATGATGGATTTCAGTCGATGCCCTTTGCCATTAAATGACAATAGAATTCAATGATGCAACTGTTTAACAATTAAATTAATGGTGGTGACGTGCAAATGAAAAGTGATATATAGTATTTATATTTTCCTCATCTTCCCTCTGTTTCTGAAAATGTGAACAATCTTCTTTTAATTTCTGTGATTTTTAATCTTAAAAGCATAATGTTGAAGAGGAATTATCTGGAGAATACTAGATTAGCGTCAATTAAGATTTCCAAATTAAATTTTAAAATTTATAACTAGAGAGTTTTTAAAAATGTTAGCAATATTTTTCCCTTAGATTATCTATCTGCATAAGATTCTAGACAATTCCAAGACATTCTTCTTGCTTTAGAGTTGGGTGCTGCATGAACATTAACTAGTGCTAAGTAAAAACAAACCAAATATATATATACCTGCATACATACATATATATATATGCACCCCCATTGCTTAGTATCAGAAAATTTTATTAGAAATACTGAAAAAGTATATGGCAAGAAATTGACAAAAATATTAGTTCCTGATCTTCTTTTAAATAGTATCTATGATGCCAAATAAAAGGTGTTCTAATAATAGAAGAAATATTTTTGTATTTTAAGTCATATACATATACATAAATACACAACATAATAGGGACGGGGAGAAGCATCATGAAATAACTCAAGGTAGTATACTATCTGAAAATTTATACTTATGAAAATTTATATGATAAAAATAAAGTTAAATTGCTTTTTTAAAATTGCTTTAGGGTTTAGCTCTCTGTCTACATAGTTGGCATTATTTCTGCTACCTTGGGTGACTTCTTTTATTGTAATCTATTGTTATGTTAATTTCCTCTATTGCTACTGTATAATTTTTATATATATAAGGCCTCAATAAATAAACTCTTCGAATAAAAAAGAACCCTAAGCATCTTTTTGCAAATAGTTCTAAATCATGAAAACACTAATATTTTATAATGCTCTAAGAAGCTAATGAACCAGAAATCTCTTTAACCAAAGGCACTTTTCCTTTGGTTTTAGCAGAGCAGAGAATCCTAATGGACAGGCAAGATAAATAATTTACTGTATAAAACACTCATATACCTATTGAAAGGGTAACATATCAAATGTTCTCTGGCTATTTAAATTATCTACAAGAAGAAATCTTAGGAAAGTGCAAACTGCAATAGACATTTGCAGTCTATCCGTAACTAGCCTACTTCCTTCAAAGAGAAATGTGAACATAAAATGCAAAAGCATGACTGAGGAGTCATTTCATGCATTCCTGGACTCCTCAGAATGGCTACAAGCAACGTTCTCATCTCGTGTGCAGCCTCACTATGCAAATCTGCCAAGGTTATCACCGTGGGCAACCTACAACCAATGTGTCTTTGCCTTGGGCTTAGTGAGTTGACTATAATGGTTATCCTGGCAAGACGGAGCTGATCCTCTCTCAAAAGTAGACGATAAAATATTATCTAGCTAAAAGTTAAAAGTGGAGGACAGCTTACACTTCAAGGACTGGAGAAATCAAATTCAATAATGCCATTTCTCAGAGGAAGTCTCAGATTAAAGACATAGACAATAAAACTTTATATAAGAAAAATATCTGTTTAAGGTTGAAACATCCGGATAGTTTGATTTAAGGTGGAAAAATAATAGTCTACTTCTTAGAATGGAGCTAGGGATATTAGTGGAAACTCTTCTTCCCGACACAAGTGATTTGACATGTTTCTTGTTTTAGATTCTAAAATTGTTTTAGGAATTCAGATGTGAAAACACAAACATTCTTTGCTTTTTTCTCCCTTGTAGCTTTGATTCCTCAATATTCAATTTGTCAGCCAATCACATTAACTCTGCATCCAATTGATTTCCTATATGCCTACTTCTTTTTCTGTGGTTACCACTTTGCGACATCCTTCTCACTTCAATCCCCATCCTGTGGTAGGCAGAAATTTGTAAATCCCCCACCCAAGGGTGTCCTGTCCTGATCCCCAAAACCTGTGTTTATGATAAGATATCACTCCCATGATCATGTAATAGTATATAGCACAACTGACTTTCAGATCATCCAAATCAGCCTAATGTAATCACATCACTCTATAAAAGCAAAGAACGTTTTTATCCCACTGGTGGAAGAAGAGAAAGTCACAGAGATTAGAAATATGAGAAGCATTCAAATGCCATTCCTGGCTTGAAGTTGGAGATATCCACGTGAGATGTAATATGAGGAGCCTCTCAGAGAGAAAGTGGCCCTGTCTGGCTCACATCCAGTCAGGAAACATTATCCTCATGCTACAGCAATAAAGAACTGAATTTTTCCAGCAACCTGAATTACCTTGCAACAGAGTTTTTCCCCAGTGCCTTCAGACAAGAACCTACCCTAACCAACCTTGATTTCAGCCTTATGAGACCCTAAGCTGAGAACCCAGCCAAGCTCACCTGGACTCCTGACCCACAGAAAATGTGACATAATAAATCTGTGTGGTTTTAAGCTGATGAGTTTGTGGCAATTTATTATACAGTATTAGCAAAATAAGATACCTTCCCACCTAGCCATATTCATCAGATCAGCCTGTATAAATGACTCCATTCATCTTAACATTTGACTGTGTAAAAATCTACAAGTCTTCTCAATGTTTCAGACCAAATTCAAAACCTTTATTTTGACTTTAAGACCCAGTAAATTAATAAGCCAAAGTTCCTTATCCTACCCCAATTTTTACTATTCTTATATAAAGATACTCCTATAATACTTTGTCCCATTTGTCATGTTATAATTTTCTATGTATTTGTCTGTCACCTCCATTAAACTGGACATGAATTCCTTATATTCTCAGTACCTAGGACATCACTCGGCGTCAGTAGATCTAGAATCCCACTCATGGATGAAACAACTCCACATTAAATACAGGCCAGACCCTTACTGTTCTTTGACCAGACCATGCATGCTCCTGCCTCTTTGCCTTGGCTAATATGCTTCCTCAGCTGGAATATCTCATTTCTTCCACCATCTACCAATGTGCTGAGGGAAGAGTCAATATAGGACAGTCAATATATGGGTCCTTTGTTGAGGCAAAAAACTACTCTGCATTAGTATCTCCTTACATGACTGTAGAACACAACTAAAAAATCTGCATAGAAACAAGAACGCTAGTCTGG
Source organism: Macaca fascicularis (assembly GCF_037993035.2). Lineage (NCBI taxonomy): Eukaryota > Metazoa > Chordata > Mammalia > Primates > Cercopithecidae > Macaca > Macaca fascicularis. The sequence goes on from NC_088377.1 coordinate 189,093,586, forward strand.
AGCCAAGGAGTCTCCTTGACACTGAAAGGATACAGCCCTTCGGGGATGTTTGTCAATTTCTTAACAAGTCTATGAATTTCTTGAGTAAAAGAACCACATGTTCTACTTTTTGGATACCACTAATAATGTCTCATTGGCATAGAATATATGCTTAAGGAACCAAATTTGTACTTAAGCTTCACAAATTTCAGACAATATAGCAACTGGTGTAGTTATCTCACTACTCACTTTGTCACTATTTCTTTAATTCAAACTCCCTCCCTGTCGTGACTTACCAAACTGAAGCTGAATGGGAGAAAGAGTGGGAGCAATAATACAATTAAGGCCCAGAGAAAACTTTCTCAAGATCACAGGTCTAGAAATGCAGTGGACCCAGGATTGAAACTTGTGGTTTCTGACCCCACAGCTCTGCCCATCATGACTCCCGCACCCTCTTGCCTACCCCTACCCAACTCCCAGTCCCTAACAGTCTAGGATAAGAATCCTTCATATTCTTACAAAGAGGCTGCTATGATTTGAATGTTTGTTTCTTCCCCAACCCCCGCCCCCCCAAAAAAACTCACATTGAAATTTAAATGCCATTGTAAGAATATTAAAAGGTGGAACCTTTATGAAGTGACTGGGTCATTAGTGCTCCACCCCCCTGGTAAGATATGTGCTATGACACAGGGCAAGTTTGGTGACCTCTTGCCCTCTCTTGCTCTTCCACCATCTGCAAGGGGAAGAGGCAACAAGAAGGCCCTAGCCAGATGCTCACCCCTTGATCCTGGACTTCTCAGATTCCAGAACTGAGAGCCAATATATTTCCATCTATTACAAATTACCCAGAATCAGGTGATTCTGTTATAGGAGCAAAAATGGACTAAGACAGTGTATAATTCATGGGTAGAAAAATGATAAAATGACATGAGTGTTTTGAGATAGGCTTTTGATTACAAATACTAGAGACAAACCCTAAAAAGGATCACATAGAACTAAATTTATATGAATACATATATAGATAGATAGATATTCAAACTTCCTCTGTCCAAGTCCTATACATACCACTCCTTAGTAGTTTCAGATTGCATCTTAGAAAAATCATTTTTTATATCAAAAAGTTGCTGGCCTTGACAGAGTACAATCAGGTTCATAGCTTATGGTTCTACTGTGATTATAATTAGAACTTTGATGCTTGTTTTATAGATGAGAAATGACCTTCATACAATATACATTGTTAGTAAATTATTTCTAAAACCACCTAGGGCATTTCTTTAAATCTAATTAAAAGCACAATTTCAAAACAAGCAGATCAAAATGTTTCCTATAAATCAGCCTGGTGTAGTACAAATAAAAAGTAATAAGCAGAAAATATTTTAATATTTACATATGAAAAGAAGTTCATGCTAAATTTTACAAAAGGTAATTGTACCTGCTAATTGGATGTGTTATTAAATATAATTTATGCAAAGAATTCACCTTTTGGTGTAACCTAATATATATGCCAGTCATTACATTACATTGATATTGCTAGATTATGGTGGGGATCAGGTCTCCTTAGCTTAATGCCTGATATATAAGTATGCAAGAAATGTTATAGAATGCAGATAGAAGGTAAAAGAAAGAGAAAAGCAGAGTAATGTGGAAAGGAAGGGGATAGAGTAAAGGGAGAAAATAAAGAAGAAAGCCAAAGAATATAAAGGAATGAGAAACTAGAAAAAATAAAATAGAACGGGAGGGAGGGAGAGGGAGGGGAAGGAGGAGGAAGGGAAGAAGTAGAAACAGAGACATGGAGAAAGGGAGAAAAAAAGAGAAAGAGAAAAAGAGAGAAAGAGAAAGAAAGAAGATGAGAGAAAATAGAAAAGGGAGAGAAATGGAAGGCAGGCATACTCCTTGTCCTCTTTTTCCCTTCTCTTGCAGGCAGAGCCTGCTCCTCAGCCAGATGAAAGATTTGTTGTCTTAAGCATGCCGTGTTCTGCAAGTCTCATAGTTGCCTATTTATACCAACCCTTTTCCTCCTGGTAAACTTCTCCTCATTAAAAATTCAACAGTAATGCCTCCCCTAGTCCAGGTGCTTCAGGAAGAATCAGAGACACCAGTCTTCCTGCTTCCCTATGACTTCTGCTGTCTCAGAGAGTCAAGTGAAGTTACCATTAGATACTTTTCTCATTATTGTGTAGCTGTTGCTTTACTGATACCTGGTCTCCCCATTACAGTGTGGTCCTCTTGAGTCAGGAAATGGTCTCAGCACGTTGTATTCCTAGATTCTTGCACAGTGCTTGGTTCACAGGAATCATTCAATGATTCTATAAATTATCACATTCAGTTCTCACAACTAACCAGGTGAATTAGGCATTATATTCTACATTTCAAAAAAGAGTAAACCTCGATTCAGATTATTTAAGTGACTTGTACAGTAACATTCATTTAAGTGAGCCTGAAAATAATTCTTTTGCTTTCACTGATGAGATCTAGAATTGAAATAATAAATTCTAAGAATTAAAGTGCAACAAACTCCCATGACACAAGTTTATCTAAGTAACAAACCTGCACTTGTACCCCAAACTTAAAAACTAAAAAAAAGAAAATGCCACGAAAAGTCCTTTAATGTATTTTTAAATGATAAGTGGAAATAAGGCCAAATTGTGCCTGTTTCATTGTGATTTTTTGAGAATTGTATTCTTACCACGTATCTATGTTAGAAAGGGAAAATTTGTATTAATTTGTGAAACAGAAACCTGAGATGCACCATACTCTCTTATTTGTTATTTATAGGAACTCGCTTGTAAAACTGAGGCAAAAATAAAATAAAAATTCTACAACTCAAAGCATTTGCATTTGTTTTAGACATAGAGTTTTACATCAACTAAAGATTTGTGAATTTTTGGTGTGTTCTTTCATATATTAATTCAATAAACGTTTCCTGCCCATATGTGCTAAGTAAGCACTGACTCTCTGTTTAATCTTACTTTAGTTTACACTTGTTAAAATATTTTCCCATGCCATACATTTCTAGTTCAAACATGGAATTAATTTTCTTTGGTGGCTTTTTGTTGGTTTTCCAATCTTATATTTTGTTTATTTTGCAATAGGATGTCGAGTTTAAGTAAACTATGTGTTCAGCCAAGGTTATGCATTTCTCTTGTTTTATAAATTGTCACTACTCATACAAGACTTTTCTCTTTTCTATTGTATTATACAGTATTTTGTGATTTTCTTTATATTGTCTTATAATTACAGTATATGATATATATTCAGTATATCATTTTATATTTGAGCAAAATCACAAATATATTAATATTGCTGACAGTTTTCCAGCAGAGCTATGACTTCCAAGTATTTGCCCTATAACTTCAAGGATACAATAAAATTTAAGTTAAAGGCTTAAAATCTAAGCAGAACTGGTGCTGTTTCATCAGGGAATGCATTGAATGGTTTATAAACTGAAATCAAGAATGTCTAAAGGAAGGCTTCTTCCAGAGCCCATTAACCTTCAAGATGCCTTAGCCTTTTCTTTTTTTTTGACATGAGTAAAGTGAACAGGATTTTAATAAAAGTCCTGCAGTAGATATTCCTGAAAGGTCAGGGCTCATGATAAAGCTGCCAACACTGCAACTTTAAGAAAACAGATCCCAACGACCTTTAATAACACCAGGTCTGCCGGTGCTCATTGCAGAGGATCTGTATTTTAAAATTCCATTTGAGAAACTGACTCCCCCATTTGACAGGATCATGGTCTTTCGTCTTACTTTTGGTGTGTAGGAGCTGCCTGTATGACCCGTGGAAACTTGCATTTTGTATGTTCCAGAGGACCTTGGGAAATAATTTTCTCTAGTGATAGAAATGTTTCCCCATCTTCAACTCTGACTTTCTGATCACCTATTTCATTAATACTAAGTATACCACATCTGAAAGTAGAAGGAATTTAATATTGAAGGAGTAGACTTGATTCACCAAAGCTTCTGTTCAATTTATTTTCATTTTTGTTCCTTAATCTCTCTTCAACATTTTATAGACTGAATAACGCTGAAATCAGGAATTAGTGATATACAACTGTAATTTCCACATCTATGTATTCACTGGTAGAACAAAGGTACGATTATTACTAAAAACATATTTGTTATTATAACTCCCATTTAATAAGGGGTAAACAAAGACTTTAAAAACTTCGGTAAGTTGCTCGAGTTAATGCAGGTAATAAATAATAATGCCAGAATTTACTGTTTTCAGATTATTCAGTTTCAAAACCTCATACAATTTCCATTCTCTAAGACATATGTCTACATTTCTATACTCATCATCTCAGTTTAACTTAACAAATAACTCTTTGGAAGCTAGAATAACATTGTGAGTAAAAAGAAAAATTTTGATTTAAACTATTCCAGAGAATAGAAATAGACGGAAACTTTCCCAGTTCTTTTTGTGAAGTAATTTTATCAATGAAAAATCTGGCAAAGAATTTACCAAAAGAAAGCAAAAACAAATCAAAACAACAACAACAACAACAACAACAACAACAACAACTCAAACCACTCTCACCAGAGTGTCAATGCAAACGTCTTCAATAAAATAACACAACAAAATTGAATCCCACATTATAAATAATATCACACTATCAAGTGGAGATTCTTCTAGCAAGCCAGGGCAAGTCAACATTAGGAAGTCTAATAGTATGATTCACATCATATAAATAGATCCAATAATTAAAGAAACATGATAATCTCCAGAGATATTGAAAAGGCATTTCACAAAATTCAATACTGGTTCTTTAACAAAAATGAAAACTATCTGTTATATAAGAATTGGTGTCTCCTTTGCAAACATGAGAGTGTACTTGTGTGTATGTATAGGACTATATCTGTATACTTAGTTTTGTTTATATCTTCATCAAAAGCCAGCATTCAGCCAGCATCTTCCTTAAAGGACAAACACTAGAGACCTTTCCACTGGAACGGTGCTACCCACTGTTTTTTACTGTGATTTAATATTATTTTGGAGATCTATGACAAAGAAAGCAATTAGAGGCCTACAACTTGGGAAGACAGAGCTAGAACTACCTCTGCTTGCGATGATATGATTAGTTACTTGAAAACTGAAAAGAATCAACGTAACAACTACTATATAGAAAGAGAGAATTTAATAAGATGGTAAGCATAACTTTAACATACAGAAATCACTAGCCTACATATAATTACAAACAGTTTCGAAGATATTATGAAGGTGAGCAGAAAACTTTTAACCTCAATTCCAAATAATTGTTTTTCAATTTTTTGTTGTTGTTGTTTCATTGGAGAGGTGGGGCAAGTGTGATGTGTGCCTAGAACAATGAGATTTTGTGACTCAGAAGAAAGAAAGAAAAGAGGAAAAATCTCAATAGAGAACCTTGCATGGAAAAGAGGGAAACTGGTTGCTGTGAAACAGTACTTGAGAAAAATTAATTGCAGAAAAAAATACAACTAGGTACTGCAGAAAAATTAATCACAGGAAAAAAATACCAGGATGCGATGAGAACCTGAAAAGGTGAAGCAGCAATGTTAATGGAATGGACGGGATAATAGGAGACATTTAAAAGGATCAACCATATTAATGGCTGGAATCAAACATTTGTAGAAAGCAGTCAGTCAGTTAAGGCAGGGAGAGAATGTTAACCAGGAGGTCTATCTAATCATTTGGGGATAAGGGTAGAAACACCAGTAAAAGCTGTGCTATAGAAATATTTGGGGATAAGGGTAGAAACACCAGTAAAAGCCGTGCTATAGAAATATTTGGGGATACGGGTAGAAACACCAGTAAAAGCCGTGCTATAGAAATTGTGGTCAATAATTATTCCACTAAGAGTTTCTACTACTTCTCATCTCTTGATGAAAATCATTTAAAAGTTCCAAAGTAGTCAGGCCTTCGATATGAATTCAAAACTAACTGGACCAGTACTTTTCCTTTTTTTCTGAAATTTCCCTTTGTTCTCATATTTCTATTCCAAAAAGCCAAATATAAATGCCTTTCATTTCACTGTGTCATGCTGAGAAAGGCAAGATGAAAAGGGGGGAGAACAAAGAAAAAGAACAGATAAAAAAAATAATGTTGGAAGTTGTAAAGGAGTTCTCTGGGCTTTTTTCCACCACTTACAAGTTGGACGATGAAAATTAAAGCTCACCAGACATCAAGAATGTCATTTTCCTTTGACTCAATGTGCTTCCATTTTGGGTTCTTTGCAGTTGTAACTCTCAGCCAGAAATTCTTCTTCTGCCATATCCTACATCGCTGATGACTTGGTCAAGTGCCAATCACCAGAAAAGCCCATCTCCCACTGTTCTGAACCCCTGAACCCTACTGTATATCTCACTGTAGCACTTACCATATATCTGGTTGTTCATAATTTGTCTCCTCCCATGAAACTACAAAGTTCACGATATGAGAGATATTTTTTTCCTGTTTTTCTTATATTCCCTTCGCTGTTTGCATTCTGAGAACCTAAAACTGTTATCTGTCATATAATAGGCATCCACAAGATATTGGTTAAATAAATGAATGAACAAATTAATGAATGAGCAAGCCCTAGAAATAGTATTCTACAAAGTTCTTACAATTATATTTTATTTTGTGATCAAGACAATTTCAAGAAAGAAAAAATAATTAGAGCATTTTCCCTTTAAAAAATAATAAGCAATACCTATGCTACAAAGTTTATTTTCAATGAACCATCAAAAATAAAAAAATCTGACCTTTCTTTAATTCTTGAAGTTCACTGGTTTTTTCAAAGGGAGACCGTGATTAGTTTTGGGTGGCCACATCTTCTCCAGCATGTTTCCAGCTCTTTCTCCTTGTATTAGGATATTTCTCCTTTTAAGAAACATTCAGACTCGCATTTGTTGAGCCTCAAAGCACTCCATGGTTTATTATGGATTTTTCACTCTGGGAAAGAAATCATCACTTTAATAAACATTAAATAATGGTGATAATCAATAATAATTGATATATTGTCTCTATTGATACTACCAGAAAAAAACAAACATAAGCATTTTAGGTTACTATGTGCATCAAGAATTCTAATGTTTTGAAAATTTGCATAATATCTCAAACGTGCTATGATTTATTTATCTACCTGTTTAGTGTTGAACAGTAGATTTTATTCCATTTTTGGTGTTATAAGTAATATCATGAATCTCTCTTGGCACTTGTCCTCATTTCCAATTTCATCGGAAATTCACACAAAATTCATCAAATTGCAAGCTCTGGATGCCTAGACTCACAAACAGAAGCCTATTTATTGAGATACTGTGTTGATGACATAACTTTCATGTTGCTTATCTCTAAGTTATGAGCTTCTTGTCATTTCATCAGTGAAAATGAAAATGAAAAACTATCACTTAAGAAAGTTCTACTACAGATATGCCAGGGCTTTGATATCAGACTTGACCTGAAGGGCTCCTCTAGTTATGAGCTGAGGGATCCGAAGCGGACATGCAGGAAGATCCCCTGGGCATGGCAACCTTTGCAAAGCACTGCCTGATATTCTCCCTCCTGCTGTGCCCAGTGTCAAGAGAATGAGCTTATAATATTTTGTAAAATATGTAGATTGAGAAATTGGAATCTAATTTATCCCAGAAAACAGGTTTCCTAGTATCAATATGGCTTAACTTTTTCTTGAAGTGAAGGTCATTTTAGGAATATAAATTTTTCCCCAAAATGAATTCAAACAGAATTTTAAAAGTATGGAGCTGGCATAAACATTTTGTGAACTGAATGTAAACACTTTGACTTCATTGCTCGTATGTATTTCACATGCATGAAATCAAGAGAGAAAGAAATTCCATTGGCATTCAGCCAAGGAAATCGATTTTTTTTTGTCCCACTGTGCCACTGTATTATGGTTTATTATCTCCAGAATATTACTCTAAATAGTACTACCCAACAGAATTTTCAGGAGTGATGGAGATATTCTGTATCTGCACTGTCCAATATGGTAGCCTCTAGCCATACATGATTGTTGAACACTTAAAATAAGGCTAATGCAACTAACTAAGGAACTACATTTTTAATTGTATTTAATTAATTTTAATTTTGGTTTTAATATTTGCATTTGGTTAGTGGGACAGCCCAGCCATCGGGTATATCTTCCATTTCTGCATTTCTTTTATCCTCTCTCCACATTCTGCTTGAGCTGAGAAAGCTGCCTTGTACCTCTAGTTCTATGATTTCACTCTGGATACTGCTAGAAAAGTAGCCCTTTACCTATGATAGAACGGTGGTTTCCAGAATGTACTAATCCCCAAAACTGTGAATATGTCACCTGATGGTGACAGAAGAGTCTTTGCAGATGTGACTAAATTAAGGATCTTGAAGTTTAGAGATTATCTTGCAAATGTGGGTGAGCTCAATCTGATCCCAGTGTCGTTTTCAGAGGGAGGCAGTAAGGTTAGAAACGGAAAGGAGATAAAAAGACTACCAGGACCGAAGCAGGATAGAGAGGAAAGAAGATGCTATGTTGCTGGCTTGAATATAGAGGAAATGGGTCGTGAGTCAAGGAATGCAGACTGCCTTTGGAGGTTGGAAAGGCAGGGAAACAGTTTCTCTCCAACAAGGACTTCCCCATTTTAGACTTCTGACCTCCAGAATTTTAAGACAATAAACTTGTGTTGCGGTAAGCCACTAAGTTTGTGGAAACTTGTTACAGAAACAGTTGGAAACAAGTGTTCTGTCCTGGAAAACCACTTGTTCCCAGGACACTGATCTGTGATGAAATAGAGAGGTCTGAAACCGGAAACCAAACACCACATGTTCTCACCCATAAGTGGGAGTTGAACGATGAGAAAACATGGACATAGAGAGGAGAACATCACACACCAGGGCATGTTGGGGGCCGGCGGGTTAGGGGAGGGATAGCATTAGGAGAAATACCTCATGTAGATGGCGCGTTGATGGGTGCAGCAAACCACTATGGCATGTATATGCCTGTGTAACAAACCTGCACGTTCTGCACATGTATCCCAGAACTTAAAAAAAAAAAAAGAAAAGAAAAATAAATATCTCTGTGGTGCTGCTCCACAGAGTGGCCAGGACCCGATTTCATCTGCCAAAAGAAAATGTATATGCCGACTCGTATTGCTGGAGTCCGTTATGCCTTCTAAGACCTATGCCTCTTAAACAATAGGGTGCTGGCGCGTAAATCATCCCTGCCATTTTTCCTATTGAGACATGTTCTGGTATCTCCTAACACAACTGTATTAGCGTGCATGAAAGACACCAGTTTCCCGAGTCTAAGCAGAAGGGCTACCTTGCCCCCCTACCTCCCATCAAATCTATGGCTGCATAAGTTGACTTTATAAAGAAATGCTGCTTTGCTTAAATAGCTTTGGAAAGCTGTTTAATATATTTGGCCACAATTGGATTTGTTTCACCATCTGGTTTAGACTTCCCCCTCAGCCAACTTTAATTTTGAAGTTAATCATTTTGAAATTGGGCTTTGAATGCACCTAGGTCAGATTTGCCACCTCAGAGGAGAGTTTATGGATGCATTATTCTCAAAAAGATTCTTCAGTTTCGTTTTGTCTTTTTGCAGTTTATTTCCCTATGTGAGTTTCATTTAAGAGGAAATTGGTTCCTACACTAATAGCTGAGTATTCACATATGTGGAAGGCTTTCCTTGGCATTAACCATTAGATACTATCTGATGCAGCTGTCAGTGGAATTGGGTGTGCGTGGGGCTGTGGAATTGCATGTTGACCATAGTATTCTGCATCTAGTTAGGGAAGTCAAGCAGTAATTCAGATCTTTCTACTTAGTAAATTGTTTGGCTGAATATATTGACTTATTTGGGAGGGTAGAACTTTTTTTGATGGAGAAGAAGTTCTGTCGTGGTGGTATATTTTGGGTTAACCTCAATCATGACAAACCAGAATGAATTCCTAGATGCACAGAGAAGGAAAATGCTAAAGACTCTCAATTGCTTTTTAATATATAATATACAACGGAAAACTGTCATGACACTTGAAAACATTTATAAGTGAGGCCTGCTTCACAGTAATGACAAAAACAATCGACACTAACATAAATAAATAAATAAAATATTTGCCAATAAACTCAAGTTTAGATTTCAGTAATTAGGTTTGGAAATGCATCTTTGCTACTGAGACAGAAACCCCCCAAAACACACAGGTTTATTGGTTATATGAAATGCTGAGAAAGACCATTGTTTCAAAAAAATGCTATTGCTGTAATAATTTGAAGAGAATAAAAGTAGGATCAAGATCCTCTAACCAGGATCAAATGATTGCCTATCCATTTTTCTGTAGGGCAATCAGACCATTTTTATGTAAGATAATAAATCTGTAGAAGTGAATTGTTTGTAATTAAAACTAAGCATGCCACATCATTTCATGACCATTTATAAAGTCAAGTGCTTGTTAACAAAACAGATTTTCATTGTTATTACTTTCTTTAAAATTAGTTTCATGTGAGATGAATTATTTTCTTGAAAGTGGTCCAGCTTTGGGGGGATTCTGAAATTTAATTATTCTGGGCTTGAAAAAAAGCTATGTTTTGACTTACTATGTTTTTTGTTTGTTTGTTTCTAGTGAACTGAAGAATAATTGAATAATGAGTTTATAGTAGCAATTTTCAAATATGTGTATCTATCATAGAACAGTAACTACAGTAGAATCATTGGTACAGTCTTGATTTCTTAAAACTAAAATTAGGGATCTGGTGCCTCATTCAAAAATAGCAGCATTTAAGTGAATGTAAAGTTAACTTATAAGAATGTGAACAATATAATATCTTTCCAATATTTAATGTTATCATTTCTCATATATAAAAATAGTTAAAACATCTCTTTCCTCTCCCGGTTTTACTTTCAAAGTTTCAGCAATAGCAGATTCCCAGAATACACAATTGACCATGTTGCTAAAAGCCTTTATACCTAGTTTTGCCCACACTGCTATCGTGACCCAGAGTTTCTTTTCATATTCTTAACCCTCACCCGCCCTGCAAACTCAGCTCAAGCACCACATCTAAAGAGCTTCCAGAAGGATGAGGCTCCCCATCACCACCATAGATAGCATCGTATATATAGCAACCCTGTATGCCCCGCAGTATCCTGCCCGTGCTTCTACGAAAACACTTTCTGCATTGCACTGAATTTGCCAAATTTGCTTAGAATCCCCAGTACTTATGAAGCTGCATGAAACATAATAGACAGGCAATAAATACCCTTTTCATTTATAAACAAGAATGTAAAGTACTGCTTACTTCTCACTAGTGGTTTCTTCAATAGACCTTAAAGATATCTTCCCTAGAAAGCATTTCATTTTCCAGCCCCTATTAACGTTAGCCAATTTACTTATACAGTCAATTCGTGTTTTGATTTGAATGTATGTTCTCAAATGGAGCCCTAAAGATATCAGTACATTTAATTCCATATAAAAACAAATAAAACAATCTTTAGCAATTGACGTTGGGACATAAACAGATGAATAAGACAGTTGTCGTACACCATGGTAACCAGAATTTCTATAAACGAGTTAAGACCTTTAAATGAGAATACATTTGAAATTCTTTATTTCATAAAGTCTTGCTTAGCTGAGTATTCACATAAATAGTGACAATACTGTGTAATCAATACTGTGTAATCAATGGGATACCATATTCTAATAAGTGTATCAAGAGAAGTAGTTGTGAACACATTTGTTTTGAATGTGCTGTAAATACCAAAATGGTAAAACTGTTTTATTTGAATTAACACATTATTAAATAGGTTATGTTTCATCCTTACTAAAACAAAGCATGAGATTATGATGAAAGAATAAGTGTGTAAGTCACCAGTTCTATCTCCCGCTATTTGTTGACATTTGTGAGATCAGATAGGTGCCCTGGGTCCTCTATCATTTTTTAATAGAAAAAGAAACAAGTGTGAAGAAGTCTAGAAGACAAGGATGAAGGATATTAATCTTAGAATTGTGTGGCAATAGCAAGCTGTGAGACCTCTGGAAAGCTGTTTAATATATTTGGCCATAATTAAGTGTATCTCGGAAGGAACTATTAAAAACAGATGCTTTAAAAAAAATTTACAACCTTGAACTTTTTTGATTCGTTTTGGGCTTGAACATATAAAATAGACGAGAAGTTCCTTAAACTGTTTTCTTCAACTCAGTCATTAAAACACATTTATTGAGTGTCTACTGTATCTCAGACCCAGGTCTTATAGCAATAACCCTCCCCCCAAAATTTAGCATCTAACTGGAGAGAGAGAGGTAAAATCATTTCAAGATAAAACAAAACCTTGTGTCATGTACCTATTAATCCAGTATCTCTTGGCCTTCTGAAGAATCAGAACCCTTAATTACCTGCCTTCTTTTAAACATGTTCAAATCCTCCAACTCCAGTAGCATAGACCTCTTTGCTTCACTTTTTGGCAAAATCGACAGCCTTTTTGCAAACAGTATCTATCACAAATGGCCTCTTCTAGAGAGATTTGTAGCTAGCTCAATTTACAACAAACATTGCCTTCCAAAGGGAATAGCATGTTTTCCAAGAAAAACAGGTAAAACAGCAAGGACCATAACAAAAGGGTAGCAATTGTTTAAATAGTTTACCACAATATTTATTTTGAATCAGCTATAAAAGTAATGTCAGAAACTTCATTTCAACTTATTCAGTCTACAAATACTAAAAATCTGCATAAACACGGTATACCTATTTGGATCCAGTGCTAAAAAATAAATAAATAAATAAATAAATAAATAAATAAATAAAAAGAAAAAAGAAAAAAGCTAGAGCCAGACATTACAGGGGGAGTATCCAGCCAAAAGACATCCCAGTTGTTTGAAGACAATACATATGTGTGTGCTTGTTTGTTTATTGGCGAATACGAATTATTTAAGTGTATATTGTGTGCTTTCCAAGGATCTCTGATTGGCAGTTCTGATTCTCCACGGTAACTTAAGACAAATCTGTGGAATTAAAAAGTAATAGCGCGGGGCGCGGTGGCTCACGCTTGTAATCCCCACACTTTGAGAGGCCGAGGCGGGTGGATCCCAAGGTCAGGAGATCAAGACCATCCAGGCTAACATGGTGAAACCCCGTCTCTACTAAAAATACAAAAAATTAGCTGGGCCTGGTGGCGAATACCTGTAGTCCCAGCTACTGAGAAGGCTGAGGCAGGAGAATGGTGTGAACCCGGGAGGCGGAGGTTGCACCGAGCCGAGATCGCGCCACTGCACTCCAGCCTGGGTGACAGAGTGAGACTCCGTCTCAAAAAAAAAAAAAAAAGTACGTAATTTGTGCCCAAGTCCTGACTGTGTCACAAATGTGCTCTGTGACCTTGAGTACTCTTAATATGGAATTGCCTCAATTTTTAGCTTCTTCATCTGTAAAACAAAGGTATTAAATAAGGAGTTCTATAATTTTTCTAGCTCTAAATTTTACCACTCCATTTCAGTGGTTTGAATTTTCTTTGAACCCAGGAGAAGTGAACAGATGTGGATTTTACAATTTAAAAATTTAAAACAACAGAGAAACATACATGCATGCAACATGATAATTTCATAGCAGTGTGATTTTAACAGGCTATTACCTTAAGGTCTGAAACAAAAATAAAAAGATCTCCAACCATATTCATAGGAGTGAATATAACATCAGATGTCTAAGACTGTGTAAACAATCTTCATGGCCAAGAGGCTCAATTATAATGATTCTCTCCTGATATGTATTTCATTTGATATGATACATATACACCATGAAAAACTATGCAGCCATAAAAAGAGTGAAATAGGCCGGGTGCAGTGACTCACACCTGTAATCCCAGCACTTTAGGAGGCCGAGGCGGGCGGATCACGATGTCAAGAGATCGAGACCATCCTGGCTAATATGGTGAAACCCCGTCTCTACTGAAAATACAAAAAATTAGCCGGGTGTGGTGGCGGGCGCCTGTAGTCCCAGCTACTTGAGAGGCTGAGGCAGGAGAATGGCGTGAACCCTGGAAGTGGAGCTTGCAGTGAACCGAGATCGAGCCACTGCACTCCAGCCTGGGAGACAAAGCAAGACTCCGTCTCAAAAAAAAAAAAAAAAAAGAAGTGAAATCATGTGCTTTGCAGCAACATGGATGCAGCTGGAAGGTATTCTCCTAAGTGAATTCATGCAGAAACAGAAAATCAAATATCACATGTTCTCATTTATAAGTGGAGTGGAATCTAACCAATGGGCATACATACGTCCACACAAAGATAGAAAGAGTAGACACTGGGGACTCCAAGGGTGGGAGGTGGGGCAGGGAGACAAGAGGACATCGTTGAAAAACTACCTATGGAAAACTGTATTCATTATTTGGGTGATGGATTCAATAGAAGCTCAAACCTCAGCATTACACAATATACCATGTAACAATCTTCACATACATAACTTGAATCTAAAATTTTGTTAAAAAAGGAAAGTATATTTCATTTGAGATTTCTCATCATCTATAGCTCTTGTAAATTGCAGTGATGTCAGTAGTCTTTGCTGAAGATTTCATGCACATAAATTTTCTCATAGGGAGATTTGACTTCATATCTTGGCTATGGACATAGAAACATTTTTTATATGTCTACATGGCAAATTGCTCAATTTAAGCATAAAGCAACAAATGTATCACCAATATTTCGGCAGACACTAATTCTTTTTGCTGTGTCCTTTACAAAGTTATTAGATCCCCTGACTTGATGGGGTCAATTCCAGTTTTTAAAATGTTGGTCCACGTGTCTGTGTGTCTTTGGACAGCTCTAGGCATCCTATACCCAGAAGTCATGGGAGACTTCATTCAGCAAATCATGTGCTAATGGAATTTCTTCCTTGCTGCAGTTCTTCACTGGTTACTATTTTTACCTTTCCTTTTTTAGAGTTGGGGCAAACCTTATTGTATCTTCTGAATATAAGACAACATTTAATGCATATTTTAAAGAAGTTAATTGTATCTAGTGTGTGTGTACCTCAGTGTAAACATTGCCATATTTATATCTACTATAGGATCCAAGGGCCCTCTCAAAGCTCACTGAAAAATCAACTTGCCAAAAGCATATTGGAGAAAAAGCATACAAATGTATTTCATGTGTATACATGGGAGTCTGCCGAATGAAGGCCCAAAGATACAGAGGAAATTGTCCATTTTTAATGATTAGGTTCAACCAAGTGTGGGCAGCCATCAAGAAATATGATTGAAGGAAAAGGGTATGATCTCATGCTAATAGATTGAGTGGGGAAACCCAGCGAGGCTAAGTTCTTCTTGGCCTCTCTCTACATCATTCCTTCCTTCAGGGTATGGAAGGACCCTCTCTGGAATGGAGGTTTTATGACCTACGGTCAAACAATATACAATATATCAATTGTGTATTGATAATGTCTTATGGCCAGGTTTTCCACAGAATGGTGGAGGGAAAATTAGAGTGATATTTTTAGGTTTTATGGCTAGCTTTGGGGAAAGGTGGTTATGGTGTCTATGACCCACTTTGGGGAAGAGGGATTCTAGTTTTTATGACTAACCTTGGGGGAGAATGGTACCTAGACCCAGGAAAGCAGGGAAAGTACAGAGAAAAACTTTTGCTTCTGAGACTGCCACTGAGGCCTTGATTTGGGATATGTTTCCTGACCCCCAACATCTGAGCATCCCAGAAAATAAAAATTTGTGCAGTGGCTCATTCCTGCAATCCCAGCGCTTTGGGAGGCCAAGGTGGGCTGATCGCCTGAGGTAAGGAGTTCGAGACCAGCCTGGCCAACATGGTGATACCCTGTCTCTACTAAAAATACAAAAATTAGTTGGGCGTGGTGGTGGGTGCCTGTAATGCCAGCTACTCAGTAGGCTGAGGCAGGAGAATCACTTGAACGCCGGGAGGCAGAGGTTGCAGTGAGCCAAGATCATGTCATTGTGCTCCAACCTGGGTGACAAGGGTGAAACTCTGCCTCAAAAATAATAATAATAATAGTTTACTAATTACACATTTCTGCCTCGGGAGAATATCTTTTATTTAAATTAATGTATCTTATGTAGGCCTTTAGAAGCCGTTTGTGTCTCCTTATTTCTCAGAATATTGACTGCAGCATGTTTGATGCTTTGTAAGCAAAATCACACTGAAAATAAGACATTTCAACTGTTCTTCATTAGTGAATATTTGGGAGATGAGAATGCAATGATGCTTACCTAAGGGGATGTTTCAGTTTGATTTCAGGGCTGTAAAAAATGGTGAAGCAATTAAAAGAGACTTCCCACTTCAAATAATATATTTGTAAATTGTCCTATTTTGTTAAACTTAAAATGGTTCTATAATTAAGTAACTATAACTTCTTGTACGCATTCATAAACCTTAAAATAATTTAATTATTGTTTTCATGGTAATTTTATTGAAAATGTTACTTTCTTTAAAACATTTCATCAATTATTCTCATAAGAAAATACAATGTCAGTGAAATAAACAGAAATCAAATACCACATGAACTCACTTATAAGTTAGAGCTAAATGATGGGTACACATGGAAACGCAGAGTGAAATAATAGATATTGGAGCCTCCAAAATGATGCAGGGAGTAAGTATTGGAAGGTTACCTATTGCGTAAAATACTCGCTATTTGGGTGATGGATACACTAAAAGATCAGACTTTTAGATCAACCATATATGGATGTGAGACATCTGCACTTATACCCACTAAATACAAATAAGTAAATGACTAACACAATATTATATTCTCCAATAAAAATTACTCATACTAGTAATTTCTTTAAGAAAGAATAGATGTGGCTGGGTGTTGTGGCTACACCTGTTACCCTGTATTCTGGGAGATCAAGGTGGGAGAATTGCTTTAGGCCAGAAGTTTGACACCAGCCTGGGCAACATGGTAAGAACGCATCTCTAAAAAAATTTTTTTTTAAATCAGCCAGGCGTTGTGGTACGTGCCTATAGTCCTAGCTTCTCAGAGGCTGAAGAGGGAGAATTACTTGAGCCCAGGAGTTTGAGGTTACAGTAAGCTATGATCACAGCACTGTACTCCAGCCTGAGCAACATAACTCACATCTGTAATCCCAGAACTGTGGGAGGCCAAGGTGGGAGGATTACTTGACGCCAGGAGTTCAAGGTCAGCCTGGGCAACATAGAGAACCCATCTCTGCAAAAAAAAAAAAAAAAAAATTAAAAATATAATTAGTCGGGTGTAGTGGCACGTGCCTGTAGTTTCAGCTATGTAAGAGGCTGAGGCAGAATTGCTTGACCCTAGGAGTGTAAGGCTTCAGTGAGCTATGATTGAACCCCTACACTCCAGCCTGAGAAAGACCCTGTCTCAAAAAAAAAAAAAAAAAAAGGAATACTTACAAATTTATGCTGTTTTCATTCTTGTATAGCTTTTGTATTCTTGTATACTTTTATTATTACTTGTATATTGATTAATTTGTGAAAATATGTATTTGTTTAACTATTGGGTTTCTCCAAGTCTGGTCTTGCTCTTCTAAGAGTTGTATCTATAGATAAAGCCTTCAGTAATTTGGCAGATAACAGGACTTATGTTAAATATTGTGTTTTCTTCATCGATAAATGAAATAGCATTCTGATAGATGAGATTATACAAATCCTTTAGTCAGACAATTAGACTTATTGCATAATTATGTTTTAGACATGAGATCATATACTAGACTCAAACTGTGTGACAGATTTGAGAGAAAAGGGATAAACTAAAACTCACTTGGAAGTCAGCAGTCTGAGACATTCTCTGTTTCTATGTACAAATATGTTAGAAAAATGGTTCTGAAACACTTTGACTTTCCTCACTATTTAAAGATTATTGAAGAAAGTAGCAGGATGGAAACTGCCCTATTTTCTTTTTTTCTTTTTCTTTTTTTTTTTTGTTTCCAGACAGAGTCTCACTCTGTCACCCAGGCTGGAGTGCAGTGACACCATCTGGGCTCACTACAAACTCCACCTCCTGGGTTCAAGCCATTTGCAAGCCTCAGTTTCCCAAGGGCACCACCACACCCAGCTGATTTTTGTATTTTTAGTAGAGATGGGGTTTCGCCATGTTGGTCAGGCTGGTCTTGAACTCCCAGGCCCAAGTGATCCACCCACCTCGGCCTCCCAAACTTCTGGGATTACAGGCATGAGCCGCCGTGACAGCCGAAAACTGCCCTATTTTCACAGTGAATACACAAAAGAGTTATAAATTAAAACATGAAGCTCCTTTGTGGTAATCATTAATGGAGCACAAAACCCTCAAGCCAGCCTATGAAATGTCAGTTCAATTCCATGTCCGTTCTGTAATTTAGGGAAACCTCTCCCAAAATATCTTACTAAGGAAGTACTCTGCTTTACTAAATCTTTCCTGTAATGAAATACTGATCTGAAAACCCTGAACTGAAGTAGGGTGAAATTCATTCAAAAAATACCAAGCATGTGCCATGTGCCAGGCACTATATGCCAGTGAACAAAGATCCCCACCTTCACTGCACTTTAGCAGAGGGAGTAAAACAAAGAAACAGCAGGGCAGAGCGCCAGGATGTCAGCCTGCAATTTTAAACAGAGTGATCAGAGCAGGCCTCATTGGGATGGCATTTGTGCCAAAAGTCAAAAGTGATGAAAAAATTATCCATGAAGTTTTGTGGGAGAAAAGCCATAACAGTATGATGCAAGATGGAGGCCGTAGCATCACCTTGTACTCTTGCACAAAATGTTTAATCTGAAACTTACAAAAACTTTAGACCTTTCAGTTTACAGGCAGTTCCAAGGGATATTAGAAGTTAAATTAGTGACACTACAAAGGAAAACTCTACAAGACAACAGGCCTATTATTTCCAGAAAGTGAGAATCTTAAATGAATCCGTTTTGGGAGATGATGGTAGCTATTTACAAAAGAGACACGTGGAAAAATCTGAAATAAGAACTTGATGTTACATTAGGGAAGTATTTTAAGTGGGACAATGGTATTGAGATTATATAGAATCGTGTTCTTACCAGATGCATGTTTAAGTATTGTCATGTCTACGACTTTCCATGAAATAGTTCATATAAAGCAAATATGCCAAAATATTTTTAAAAAAAAGGTTCTGACAGCCATTTCCAACTGTTCAAACTAATTGATATTCACTTACTCAAAATTCCTTCAACCATTACTTCTTGAGAACCTACTCAATGCCAGACAGTAGATGAATGATATGTAGAAAAGTGATAATGTAGATGAAGGTGGTGACTACCTTAGATTGGGAAGACAGAGGAGAAAGGTTTGGGAAATTGCATTTAAGGGAAGAACCAAAAAATACAGATCTTTTTGTAAAGATTGGGGAAAAGAGTGTATTTGAAAAAAAGAAGTGTGCGTGCAAAGGCAGCCTCACACTTTTCTGCTCAGTGTCCAGTTGACACCTGCCCTCCTTTTGCTTCTCCGTGGGTTATGCTATAGAAGAGGAGCATGAGACGGTAGTGGAGAAGCAGGTAGCAGATCATGCAGAAACATATAAGAGCTCATTTCTTCCTAAATGAAAGGAAGGGTTTTGTTTTTGTTTTTTGTTTTTTGTTTTTTTTGTGAGACTGAGTCTCACACGGTTGCCCAGGCTGGAATACAGTGGCATGATCTCAGTTCACTGCAACCTTTGCCTTCCAGGTTCATGCAATTCTCCTGCGTAAGCTTCCTGTGTAGCTGGGATTACAGGCATACCCCACTACGCTTGGCTAATTTTTGTATTTTTAGTAGAGATGGGGTTTCACAACATAAGCCAGGCTGGTCTCAAACTCCTGACCTCAAGAGATTCACCGACCTCCACTTCCCAAAGTTCTGGGATTACAGGCGTGAGCCACCGCACTCATCCCATCAACGATTTGTAAAGTAGCATGACATGTGAAAGATCAATCTGGCATTTTATTGAGAATGAATTAAGGCAAGATTGGGAAGGAGCAGTCCAGTGAAGAAGCTGCAAAATGGGTGGGTGGGGTTAGTGGGTTGAACTGGAGTGGCAGAGACACAGAAAAGTGGACAGATTGGAGCAAGTTTCCAAACTTTCATTTACAAAGCTTTGTTAATGATTGATGTAGAAGTGAAAGGAATGTAAAGAATGACTTCTGGTTTCATGGTGCCATGAACTGTAATAAGGGTGACCGGAGGAGTATCAATATTAGAGAAACAACATCCAAAGATATGTTTGATCATATTCACCCTTCAATGCCTCTGATACTTCTAAGTGATTATATCAAGAAGCAGGTGGAGTGTCCGTTTTTGAGACTCTCAAAGTCTCAACTAGAGATACAAGTTTAGATCCTTCTTAGAGAAAGCCAAGGGCTGAGCCCTAAGGATGCCAGCACTCAGAGTTGAGGCAGTTAAGGAGGGGCCAGGAAGAAACAGGAATCAACTCAGGGCAATAATGTGAGTTCAGAGACGTTCACAGACTGAGAAAACGGAGGTTGTGAATGCCTTTGAGCAAAGGAGCTTTTGTGGACAGATGAGAGTGGATTTCAGACTGTAGTTGACTGAGGTGTTAAGAGCTTGCTTCAATGAATCTTTCAAGGAGTTTGTTTATGAAAGGGATTAGGGAAATTAGGAACTGGAGAAGGTTATGGGGCTAAAGGGAGAGTTTCATCATTTGTTTTAGATAACATAAATGGCGATATAGTGAGAGAACTAATGCAGAAGAAAAGTTGATAATTCTGGAAAAGTATCAGTTGAATGGGTTGACAAAGCCAGAGCAGATAGGACACAGAGTGCATGCCAACAGAAATGCTCCTTTCAAATGGCGGCAGCACCGGAAAATTTTCCCCTGCTCTGGTTGTGTAATTGTGTTGAGGGTCCAATTATCTTCCTGAATTTTTTTTTTAAGTAATTTGTTTTAATTGACAAAATAATAAGTACCTATGGTTTAATTTATTTTTAATAATACGAAAGGGAATGTGGTCAAATATAAGTTTTCCCTGCACCTCAGGTCCTCTCCAAGGAAACCGCTGTAATAGCATCCAATGTAATCCTTTCAGAAACATTCTATTCACAGATAAGAATATGTATGCCTATGTAGATAGACAGATATGGGTATAGGTGATGATATAAATACAGATTCTCCATTTCTGTGATATAAGTAACATTCCGAAGAGGACAGAGCCGATCCACTTAAATTCAGGTACTTTCAAAAAGTTTTGTTTTTACAAATGGTTGAATTACAAGGGATAAAGGACCTACACAGAAAATGCAGGAATCCAGGAAGAGCAGCTATAGAACTCACACCACCCGGGCCCAAGGAGATGAGGGGATGCAGATATTAGAGAGCTCAGATGCGTTCAAGAACCGAGATGAACCACAGTTTTTTTAAAAGTGTGACATTCTTGGCCAGGCACGGTGGCTCACGCCTGTAATCCCAACACTTTGGGAGGTCAAGGCGGGCGGATCACCTGACGTCAGGAGTTCAAGACCAGCCTGGCCAACATGGTGAAACCCCATCTCTATTTAAAATATAAAAATTAGTCAGGCGCCTGTAATCCCAGCTGCTCAGGAGGCTGAGGCAGGAGAATTGCTTGAACCTGGGCGGCAGAGGTTGCAGTGAGCTGAGATTGCACCATTGCACTCCAGACTTGGGGACAAGAGCGAGATTTTGTCTGGAAAAAAAAAAAAAGTGACATTCTGTGACAACCAAAGACACTGAAAATAAAAACAAATCATTAAATATAGTGTAGCACAGGGCAGACAACAGAAGTGACTGACTGTCTTACTGAAGGCTGACTGAGGCAACCTCACTAGAGAGGAAAATGCATAGCCTGACCGAAAGCTTCTGCCCACTCCAATCTGCTGATTGGCTAAGCTCAATCAAGGAGAAGTCAGAGGTTTTAGGATCTCTCAGTGTACTCCGCCTCATGGAGCTGAGGGCAGGGAGGGGAAAGCTGAAGAGTGATTGGAGGGGAAAATGGAGATTTCTGACCTTCATGCATCACCACAATCAATTCACTTTTCACACAATAGCCAGAACAATCGTCATTTAAAACAAATGGAAGCATATTATAAGCACTGTTCTTTACCTCTTGCTTTCTTCCCCTGGCAATATATTTCTGAGATTGTGCCTTATCAGTACACATAGATCTGCTTTGTCTTTTTAATGGCTGTCAGGAGTTCCATTGTACAGAATCCCTTAATTTATTACTACGTTTCTAACCAATAAATATTTTCCCCTAGATTTTTTGGCTGACACAAACAATGATGCAATAAACATTTTAAAATATGATTTGGGGAAAGTACACTAGTGCATGTATAAGATAAATTCTTAGACATGAAATGGCTAGGTCTCAATATATGCACATTTGAAATTAATAGACTTTATCAAGTTGTTCTCCAGTGTGCACTCTGATCAAAAAAAGGGCATGAGAAGGCTTTTCCCATTAAGTATCAGAGAGATGTTCAATGAATCTCATTGAAATTTAATTTGTGCTGCTTTGATTATGAATGATGTTGAACATTTTCTATATGTTTAAAAGTTACGTGGTTTTTTTTTTCTGTGAACTGCCCTGTTCATACTCTTTACTCATATTCCAATCAAAATGTTTCTTATTAGTTCCTGAGTATTCTTTATGGGATAAAGAAAATGGCCTTTTGTCTGCCATATTATAATATGCTTACCAATTTGTCTTTGGATTTGGCTATGTTTGGTCACTCAAGATATAAACAAAAATTATGTAGTGAAATTTATTAATGGTTGCTGGATTTGTGTCTTCATTAGAAATACCCTCTATATTAGTTGTTTATAAAAAGTATTCCACCATGCTTTATTATTTTTTATTGCCATGTTTTCAATCTCTCATCTATCTGGAATTTATTTTGGTGAAGGAGGAAGGGGATGTCCTCTTTTTCTCACATGAGTAGTTGGTCATCTTACATCATTTACTAAGTAAACCATTTTCTCCACTGACTTAACATGCCACTCTTAACATAACTTGTATGAATCTTTGTATTTATTTCTGGATTTTTAATTCTATTCTATTGATTTATCTATATTTTAATGCACCAATATTAGTTTATATTTACTGTGGATCTAGTAAATATTTTATCTACTATTGATAATCTTACCTATTGAGCTTCAATTTCAGAATATTCTCAGCCTCTGTGTTTATTTTTTTGTATCAATTTTAGAATTCATCATGACTTTTTAAGTCTCCCATTAGCAATGTTTGTGGTTATATTCTCCCAACATCTAAGTACCTTGGATGTCTTTCTTGCTTCCTCTCTCTCTCATCTTCCTTCCTTTTACCTACATTTCACTATATACTCTCTCTCCTTGTTCATGCCTACCCATAAACCTTTCCTAGTCTGCCCCTGCAATTTGTAATCAAAGATACAGCAGGTTGGTCAGGCACGGTGGCTCATGCCTATAGTCTCAGCACTTCAGGAGGTCGAGGCAGGTGGATCACTTTAAGTCAGGAGTTTGAGAGCAGCCTGGCCAACATGGCGAAAATCCGTTTTCTACTGAAAATACAAAAATTAGCCAGGTGTGGTGGCAGGCGCCTGTAATCCCAGCTACTTGGGAGGCTGAGGCAGGAGAATCACTTGAACTTAGGAGGCGGAAGTTGCAGTGAGCTGAGATGGCCCCACTGTTCTCCAGCCTGGGCAACAGAGTGAGACTCTGTCATTAAAAAAAAAAAAAAAAAAAAAAAAAAAAAAAAAAAAAAAAAGAGACAGCAGGTTGTGGTGAAATAAAATGTATCTATGGACGTGAAGCAGAGAAGCAGATAACTCAAACTTGATACTTAAAACAAGTATCATGTTACATATTCTTGTGCGTTTCAGAAAATGTACTTTGGGGCACAATATTTCTTGTATCTTTTTGTTATCGTCATCTTTTTTCCTCCAATAAAAGAGATGAGATGGAATTAAGGCTAAATATTTTTTGGGGGAGAAGTATAGTTTACAATTATTCTAAATTTAACCCATTATGAGAAAACAAATTATGAGTTTAAAATTTATTTTCGTAAGAATTTCTATCAAAACCTATCAGGTTCTAAACTTCCTTGTTAAATAAGAAAAGTTATTACCTCAAATTGAAAATGCCACTGATAATCACTGGTTTCTACACACAGAATATCTGAGGCATCTTAATTAATTTACCTCCAAGTAATAAATGAATAATGTAACCCCTTTAATCCTTTTGGGTTTCTTGTGGTCTCATTCTACTCCAGTTTTTTAAGATTTTCTACCTGGAGCATTAAAATAGCTGTTGAGTTTATCTGGCCTTTAGCTTTTCCCTTTCCTGTCTATCCTACACCTATTACTACCTTAATATTTTAAAATATGAATTTATCAGGTAAGTTCATTTTTGAAGACTTTCAGTGCTCTCCATACCTAATAAAAAATGTTCTAAATGCCAAAGCTAGTTAAGACTATTCCGTTAGGGGTGAAGAGAATATATCTCTCTGATACATCTCTCGATGGCTGGCTTTATTTTGCCTCTGGATAAAGTTCAAAAATCCCTTAAACAGTGAATTGACACTATATCCTCACACAATCTCCCATAAATATTGTTTCCTGCTATTTAGCTTCTTGATAAGAAACCATAATCAAATGGCAGAGTTT
Organism: Macaca fascicularis; assembly: GCF_037993035.2. Lineage (NCBI taxonomy): Eukaryota > Metazoa > Chordata > Mammalia > Primates > Cercopithecidae > Macaca > Macaca fascicularis. The sequence goes on from NC_088377.1 coordinate 189,118,096, forward strand.
ACACAGTAGGTGCTCAATAAATATAAGTTGAATGAACAAACAAAGCTACATTCTCCAAGAAAATCCCTAATGTAATAATTAATACATTTTACAATCTGAACCCAACCTATGTTTGTACATTTAACATCTGTCAGTTCAGTTGCTTTCAGCTGCATATAAGGCAACACATAAATGACTTAAATAATAGCAGTCACCAAACGTATTTTGTCGTAATAAGAAGGCAAGATATAGGTCAGCCTCCAAGTAGAGGAACTGCAGTCCTATTTTAGTTAGGATATATGTATTTGTTGTTTTTTTCTTTTTCTCTCTCTCTCTATTTCTCTCTCTTTTTTTTTTTTTTTTTTTTTTTTTTTTTTTTTTTTGGTCGTTGTTATTGTTGAGAGGGAGTTTCGCTCTGTTGCCCGGGCTGTGGTGCAATGGCACGATCTTGGCTCACTGCAACCTCCACCTCCTGGGTTCAAGCTATTCTCCCGCCTCAGCCCCCCAAGTAGCTGGGACTACAGGCACCCGTCACCACAGCCAGCTAATTTTTGTATTTTTAGTACAGACGAGGTTTCACCATGTTGGTCAGACTGGTCTTGAACTCCTGACCTCAGGTGATCCATCTGCCTTGGCCTCCCAAAGTGCTGTGATTACAGGTGTGAGCCACGGCACCTGGCCTATTTGTTGTTATAATAAAGACCCAAAATAACAGTGGCTTGAAACATCCAGAATTCTATTTCCCTCTCATGAAAATCTTTGGGTAGGTGGCCCAGGGCTGACATGCTATCCAAAGCTCAGATGACGTAGATATTTTCCTTTTATTCCCTCTTTTGTTCTGAGATGGCTTCTTCAGTTCTCACTATCACAGGTTCATTTCTGGAAGGAGGTTGGGAAGGACAAAAAAAAGAGAAATACATATCCTTCCCTTTAGGGGCTTCACCCAGACATTGCCCATGGCACTTCCGTTGCCTTCAACTTAGTCACAGGGCCACGTAACTTAAAGCCTGGAAAATATTGTCTGTGACTGGTAGTGGCTCTATGTCAAGACGTAAATTCTATTGCTATAGAAGAGGATTGTAAATTTTGCAGAAGAGTGTGCAACAGCTTAATGACTTTGTTAAGAAGCCTGGCTCTTTCCTTTTTGTTCCTTGGAGACTGAAATAGCATCCCCTTCCAAAAGGCACCAGCCACAGGAAGGAGGCTGAATACCTGAGCAAGAGCAAGGTGATGACAGGAAGAAAGGGGAAAGGGCCGCGGCGTGGGCACCCACAACTATCTGCTGTGATCTTCATTCCTGTGTGCAAACTTTCTTCTCTAGCCAAACTCACTGATTCATTACTTCACAACCACATTCTGTGCTTAACTAAACGTGCGGGCCCTTGCCTTCCCCCCATGTAGAGGGGGACTCCTCCTCCTTCCAGGCTACCCAAGTCTAAACTTTCTTTCAAAGATCTGTTATTCCATAAAACTTCTGTACATACATAAAACAGTGGCCTATGATCTTCATTCTGTACCAATATTTCTCATATCTGGCATATATATATATATATATAGAACTCACTTGCTAATTATGTTTGCATGAATAAATGGAATTTCTTGAGAACGAAACTTCCCTTATTTGTTTTAGAGTGTCTTACGTGGAGCAGGCGACTGACTGATTTAAAGGAACTTAGGGTTATTTATTTAGGTTTAATACAGTTCAACCTGGAGACAGATGAATAGACAGATGGTTTTGCAGATTCTTCTCCTGTGAGCCAGCAATCTTTCAAAATACATTTTATTTACAAAACAATGAGGAATATATGGTAAAAGTAGAGCTCTAAGTAAATTAGCAAAATGAGATAAAGTGAACTCTAGTTCATTATAATAAAAAAGGTTTAAAAGGCAGAAAACCCAAGTTAAGTTGCTTTTCTCATCATAGCAAAATAATGATCAATAGATGTAGACCAAATAGGCTTGATTTTTTTTAATGAAAAGTTTGGGCATAATGTTGGAGGTACAGTAAATATCTTAGCATTTAAATATTTCTATAAATAAACGCTTGATGAAGGACCTCCACCAACATTACATTAGCATTTCTAGTTTTACCACTATGATGTTATGTAGTAATAAAATATTAAATTAGTTACGGGAATTGTGATCACTTTTCTATATAATTTCTATTTGAATAAAATAAATAGAAGGCAGAATAAAATAAATAGAAGACACTCCATAGAGAATATCCCTTCAACTGAAATCAAAATCTAATTAGTATAGAAAGAAAAGTACTCAAATATTGTTGAGATCAAGGTAGAAGGTAATGCAGCAGAAACGCTATGATTATGGAAACAGCTCTGAGAGTCAGGAGTGTGAAAAATAGTAGTCAAGGAAGCAAGCATTCTAAATATATTTCTTGTCTTAATAAGCAAAAATAAAATTTCATGCTGAGATGAAGGGAAAAACTCATAAATTAAGGAGGCAATTTATACTGGAATAATAACTTATAAATTGTTTTAAATAATGGTCTAATCATTTACAAAAATAAGCTATCAGTAACCTAGAAGCAGTCTTTTCTAAAGTTTAGAACAAGGCATATTTAATGTCCAGGTGTAAAACTGGCATTAGTCTAAAAGAAAATTAAATATTCTAGCACTGTTATTTGTATGTGATGTAAGCACGGGGAACGTCTTAGCTGACCGTGGGATTAAGAATGCTGAACTTGATTTTACGAAGAAATGAAACTGCCTTTATAGTCAGTGATCACTTTCTCTGAATTATATGAAGTCTACAATCAGGTGCAGAAATGATTTAATTTACCAAATGAGATTACAAAGATTATTATGTGTCACTCTGAGTGAATCAGGTTAAAACATGGTAGGAAGACCTATGGAAAAGTAGTCTTAGGAGAAATGACTGAATAGATCATGTTAACCCTGGCTGCAGGCTGTCTTCCCTCCTTGTGCTCCCTTCCTGGGCTCTTTCTCCTCCTACTCAGCATCTGCATTCTCCTTTGAGCCCCCGCTGCAGAGAAGTGTGATGCTCTAGAGCCTTGTTATTCCAAGCGTGGTTCTCTGACCGACCACATGTACATCACCTGGGACCTTGTTAGGATTTCAGAATCCCAGACTCCAATTCTGACTGCAAGAATCAGAATCGTTAAGATTTTCAAGAGATTCCTATCCACACAAAGGTTTGAGAAACCCTACTTTTGAGTCCCAAAGATTCTGTGTATACAGAACAGCAAGTTACTCTGATACACGTGGCACTGTTAATTGCTGTTTGGTACCACCAGAACACATGTCCATGTTCTGGAGTCATGGTGCTATGACTATGGTTTTCATGTCAGGTTTTACAAAACCAAATACGGTTTTGAAGGTAACACAAAGATTTGATTTCATTTTATTTTAAAATGTCTATTTTAACTTTAAACACTGTAGATAAAAAACCTTCAAGCTGCGTTGATGATTAGCAAGGCATTACAGTTATGCTGTCAGGCTAACATTTTTTGGATTTGAAATAAAATTTCTCCCACTATCCCTGCTTAATTAAATAATATCCATTTACTACAAAGTAAGCTACTACAAACAAACAAATCTGGAGTTTCTTCTGTTTGTGAATCCCAAATTTCCCAATGCTTTGTATTTAAAATCAAGTTCAGAAATAAAAGAGATGCTATGAGTAAAAGAAAAGTGCAACTGTCATCCATAGCCCTGGATTGAATTGTGACATCCATCTAAGCAGCCACTCTCTGTCCATGTTGATTTATTTTGCTCTAAGTAATTGCAGCCCATTTGACCTTCCAAAATATAGCTTTCGTTTGTTTTATAAGTATTGAAGTCTAAATGAATTTTATATCAATAAAATGCATTTTGATCCTAAAGCATTTTGAAAGCTGGAACTAAAAGTATGAGTTCGACGGAGAAGGCAGGGCTGTCTGGAACCCGAGTTAATCGTATGCATCACTTCTTCTGGAATCCCTTGATCGCAAGAAATTGACACCTGCCAACTTCTCCCCTGTACCTTCCTGATCCCGGTCAAGTCATTCTCAAGTAGAAGCAGTCAAGTCATTTTGATTTATTTTTTACGTGAATCAAACTTCCAAGCTAGGACACACCATGAAACAAATTACACACTCCTTGTGGCTACTAAAAAAATTAGTTTATTAGCGTAAGAATCTGGATTTGAGAATAAAATCATAGATACAAACAATCTATATTTCTCACAGTAAAAGAGATATTCTGAAATTACTTCAGTTTCTTGGTGGTGTAACTTTCTAGTATTGCATTCATCCGTTCTTTCAGTCAACATGTCAATAGGTGGTTACTGAGCGTGTACCTAGTTACATAAAGAATTGTAAGATAAAACCCCCTAATTGTAGGACTCTCAGTTCAGAAGAGACAGGTGCTCAACAAACCATTGCTAAGCAATGCAATAATAGTGTATTGGACATAGGTTACTGATTCTGTGGAAATACAGAAGAAATAATAGGAAAGGGGCAGCTAGGTTAATTCGTATTTTGTTTTGCTTGGTAACTGGTCCTAACTTTTTAAAAAATATATATGGTGATAGGGTTTGCAATTATATCTGAACCAAGTTGGATAGAAAATAAAACATTTTCCACCATTAAGAATTAGAATACCCATAATCATCATAGGGAGAATGTCAATTTTAAAAATAAGAATCGGCCGGGGGCAGTGGCTCATGCCTGTAATCCCAGCACTCTGGGAGGCTGAGGTGGGTGAACACTTGAGGTCAGGAGTTCAACACCAGCCTGACCAACATGGTGAAACCCTGTCTCTAATAAAAACACAAAAATTAGCCAGGTGTCATGGTACACGCCTGTAATCCCAGCTACTTGGGAGGCTGAGGCAGGAGAATCATTTGAGCCCGGGAGGCAGAGGTTGCAGTGAGCCAAGATGGTGCCACTGCACTCCAGCCTGGGTGACAGAGCAAGACTCTGTCTCAAAAATAAATAAGAAAATTAATAAATAATAAAAATAATATTCAAAGAAGAAAAATATTAAAAGTTGGACCTCTATATTTGTAAATCCATCTGTGGATCCAACCAATGGCAGATAGAAAAATAAAATAAAAAATAACAACACAATGATAAGTCTAAGTAATCTAAAGATGATTTAAATTATATGGAAGGCTGTGCATAGGTTATATGCAAATACTACACCATTTTATAACAGGGACTTGAAAATGTGTGGATTCGGGTATCTACGGGGTTGGGGGGGGGTATGGAACAATCCCCCAATCCCCCCGCAGATACAGAGGGATGACTTGTGTTCATTCATCTCACTTGATGGATATATGCTTTTTGCATGCGTGTAAGAACACAGTAATCTTTTCTATCATCAAGATGATTTTCTACTTTGCCCATTATTTACACCACATTTAGTTTCCAGCCTGGTTTTCCTTTGCTGCTCAGTACACTTCTGCACTACTTCCCCCGAATTAATTGATATAATGAGCTGATGTAAATTACTTTCAATATTAGGCTGAGCTAATATTAACCCACAATAATTTAGAAAGTAAATATACCATACAACACCATATATGTACTGAATTCCAAAATTAAGTATCAAGGATGTTTTAGTTTCATGTAATTTTGAAGTGTCTGGCCCATTGCTTCTTTCCATGATGTGGAGAACCACCTGCTCTGGATGTAAACACCTTCTGCTGTGTGTGTCCCCACGCCTCAGGGCCCGGACAGAATAGTGGCTATAGGAAAGGACCCTCACAACCCTGGACTGCCCACTACTTTCACTCTTCCACCTCCTTATCAGTGCTTTTCTCACCTCTTCTGCTAGGAACAATTTTCAACATTTTAATCATAAACATACAACTCTTCAGGCCCAGGTGAAATGTTTTGAACTTTATGAAGCCCTTTGTTCATCATCCACCTGTAACTCCTCTAGTATCCAAATTTCTATAGCATTTCATATACCTTTTATGACTCATCAAATTCTTCTGGGTTTGCGTTTTTCATGAATCAGATCCCCACCGACCTCCACTCAAATTTGGAGATGAAACATCTTTGTAGCATTGATAACACTGAGCCCAAATTTTATAAAAAGTAAGTGCCTATTAAATTTAGGGTGAATTTTCCATCCCTCATGATAATTCAACAAGATGCTTTTGTTTATATTGTGTTTTTCCCCAAAGTTCTTCCTCTCATTTTCTTCCCTTATAGTCCTGTCCATTTATTGAGTCTCAACCTAAAAGCTTTCAATTGTGCCCAAAATGTACATGTGATTCCTCATGTGAAATCCCATAGTACTTTATTTGTCCCTGAATTATGCTGTTTTTCATTTCTTCCTCACACTGTAGTTTTCATACATCCTGTATCTACTTCTATATGAACTATGAGCTCTTCTGCAAGGCTGTGAGTGCAGTCTTAGTCATCTTCTATTTTCCATAGTTCTGTGCATACAACAAGTGCTCAATCCATGTTTGTTGCAGGAGTAAAAGTTTGTAAGAAGTTGTGGAAGAACAGTACAGCTTCTCAGAGCCAGGGGCTCCATGCCAAATGGAGCCAAGCCCTGCTACAGGTGGTTTTAGGCATGGCTAGTGGTCAGTTGAGAACAGGAGTTGGAGAATGCTATTTCTGAGGCCAGCTCTATCGGATTTTGTAGCAGGGAACTGCTAGGGCATTATGATAAAGGGGTTGCTTGCTGGGTGGCTGTTTATCTGTCCTTTTCCTGTGACCCATGATTATAGATTCTGCTATTTTAATCTGGGAAAGTTTTCCTGTTTTTGACAGTTCCCTGTGAAAGTCTAGATGTCCTTTGTGAATACTGGTACATCATAATGAATACCTTTGTTATCTGGGAGCATCTTCAGCAGGATTATAACAAAAATCAGGTTGTGGGGTAGATGGAGAGGGGAATTGATGGGAGGGATGAGCAGATGGATGGAACCAGGAGAAAGGAAAGGGTCTGTGCCATTGAAACAGGGAGGTTTCAGGACAAATTTCAGCCTCTCAGTTTCTGAGGTACAGTCCAGCTGTGCCCTGGAGGCTGTGTTTCAGATACCTACAGCTTCCATTTATTGGCCCACTATTTCCTGCCTATTAATTGTCTATTAATACTTCATGAACATGATCTCCAAACCTTAAAATTACTTGTAAGATAGAATTATCCTATTTTTCAAAGGTGAAAACTAAGGTTCGGAAAGATTAAGTTACATAGTTACCATTAGTCATCTTAATAAAAAGATACAGATGTGAAGATTTGAAGAGAAAACCTGTATTTTTTTCCTCTGTATTATGCTTGCTGCGTCTTTAAGCAGGCTGCTTTAGTTATCCAGTGGGAAATAGGTGTTTGGAAGTTTTAGAAGTCTTTTCTTTCTAGGTTAGTATATTTTCATTGCTGTTATCATGACATTATTTCAAAAACTCAAATTGCTATGAAAAACTTGGCGATACCCCTCTTTAAGTCAGTATTTGGCTTGATAAAGAATAGAATAAAACAAGAAATAAGACAACTTTTCTTCGATCTTTCACCAGGAGGGAATTTAGCTGCTGTCTTTGTTTTGGGGTAAAAGAAAAATGAAATGAATCTGTGATATTCAAGTAAATCCCTCAGTTGTTTGTTAGTATCTACTGTTTACTCAAAAAATGGGAAGCACCAGGCCTGTGATACATCATCTTTGTTGCGCTTGGCACCTTCCATCATGAATCATATTAATCTGCTTAAACTAACAAGGATTAATTGCCTTGGTAAGGCAACCTGGCATTGAAATGATATATTGCCCAGACAGCTTGGAATCTGGCCACTCATAAATCTCATTTGTTTGTTGGTTTATTTCTGTTTGTCTCTCTCTCTGACAGATGTGTGCCCAATCACTGCGAGCATGGTGGGAAGTGCTCGCAAACATGGGACAGCTTCAGATGCACTTGTGATGAGACAGGATACAGTGGGGCCACCTGCCACAACTGTGAGTGCCAGTTTATCTCACTTTAATCTTGTAATTGCATGAGAATCTCAAGTCTTGGGCTGTGCTTTGAAGCTCAGCAACCTGAATAATCCACGTAATACATCACTCGAATCTGAAAAAACAAGATTCCAATTGTCAGTTCTCCAAAAAAAAAAAAAAAAAAAAATACTATTCTACTTGTTAAAATATGTTCTCTGGTAAAATGAATAAAAATGACTCAAAAAGAAGGACCAGCATTTCCTCTGTTCCATAACCACGTAGTTGAGATTGGAAGGCCAAACTTGGGTTCGCTTCTCTGTGTCTAACTCACGTCTGCTGGATCGACTGGTTTGGGAAATTGTGTTAGTGTGATGTTCTGACTGGACCCTCATCTATCAGTTAATCAGAGAGGGAGACAGAGTGTAACTGGAACATTTAGTTTCTGGATGATGGCTGCTTCATGCTTTAGCCCAACTGTTCGGCTACCTTTTTTTTTAGATCAAAGAAATGAGTCCGAAATGGAATATCTAAAAGCCAATGGATGTAAAATGAAAACATAAGAGGTAAAAATATTTTAAAATGGCAAAAATAAAAAGTAACATGCAAAAATGACTAGTATAACACAAATGTGCCTTGGTTTATATAACAACTTTATTCCAAAAGGTTAAATAAAAAATAAATTTTCGTACTTAAAAAATTTAATGCTAACTCTTATAATTATAATATTAATTTTCCAATAATGCATCGCCATTTGCAAAACACTTTTGAAAACAAAGCACTTTTGAAAACAGATTTGGCATAAATCGTATAATTACGAGAAGACAGTCAACTGTTGGGTAGTGTGTGCATATGTATGTGCATGTGTGTGTGTGTGTGTATGTGTAGGGAAGGAAGCGCAAGAGAAAAAGAGAGATTCAAGCTTCTCTCAGTATGCCCAAACACTGAAACTCTGATATCTAAATCCTCCGATTATACAAACATTTCACTTTACTTTTAGGAAATAGTGACAAGCAAACTATCTCAGAGTAGAGCCCTGGGTATAGTAAAAATGTCATACAGCTCTCTAAGCCTTTCCATTATGTTATTTGTAGTAAAGTGCAAGAAGAAATTGTGTTTTGAATATATTGTAAAATGTTGACTTACAAAGTTGCACACGTTTATTTGTTTAGGTCAATATTCAAAAACAAGAGACAAAGGAAATCTTTACAAAACTAACAATAGAAAAAAGTCAAGAAGGTCAAAATAGATACTTATTAGATTCATTATCTGTGTTTACATATATGAAAGTATTTTAATGAATAAAGAATAAAAATGATTGATATTGAAATTAATTCAAAGAAAAGAGTTATAACTAAAATTTTTCCTCACCAATCACATAAAAATATTAACCTGCAGTATGTGACATTTATTAAACATAATATGATGCTAGAATTATGTTGATGAAACTGGATACCTTCACTAGCGTAATTTGTATCGTATGTTATAAATACCATATTTAATTACAAGGGATCTTGTTCCTGAAATACGGTAATGCTAACCAGTGGTCAAAAGCAAGAAATTGGTGGTGGCTGCAAGGATTTTCTATCTCAGTGATGGCTTTTATATTGAACTGAAAAGTAAGTTATTCTTTTTATATAGCTGTTTCTATCATTAAAATACACAGCAAAAAGGCAAACAATAATTTAAAATGTATGCTACTGGTTGAGTAGCTGAGGTTTGTTTTGTTTTTTAAGGGTAATGACTCCAAGGATTAGAAATGTCCTAAGTGTGTTTAGGTTTGGCACTAGTGGCCAGCTTGAAAGGTAAAACACGAAAACTGTCTTTTGTTCTGCTGCTCCTTCTTACTTGTTCCTTGTTCCATTTTGTTGGATCTTTAAAGGCAGAATCATTCTTTTTAATAATAAAAGCCTGATCTTTTGTTGTCTTCTCCAAATGAAGCCAAAATTTTGAATATCCAACCTGTGCATAAATAGAGGTGAAAAGACCATACTGCATAATTCAAGAGAGAGTTGGCTGGTGACTATTTTCTTCTGAAAAATGTACATTGTAGCTTATTGAAGGCCATTTGCCTCCTAATAACCTGAAAGACTTGATACAGTCTTACTTACTGACATGGATTAGTCAAAAATGTCACACGGCACAAATGTAAGAAGATAAAATGTTTGCCATTGAGTTTGACACAGAATGAACAATTCTACATTTTTACTAAATCAGTGACTACATTCATAGCAAGAAGATGGAAGTGCAAAGACCGCAGTCTCTGATGTGTCTGACGCTAGCTATAAAATCATCAGGCCGTGTGACTTTGTGGTCAATTGTTTGACTTCTCTTGCACTGTCTTTGACTGAAGTCTCCAGTGAGCTGAGATTTGCAGTTACTTATTCTGTATTCTGTGGATTTTAACTTTGTAAGTAATGTAAAATATTTTGCTTCATTATTTCCTGCAGAAGACCAAACATTCATCTTGAAAAGAAATCATGCTAATTATTTTAAATAGTATTTTTTAATTTGAAAAAGCAGCTAACTAAAATCTAAAGTTTAACATAACAGAACATTTGTTAGAGTTTCAAACCTTACAGGCCACAGTATTTTAGCACACTTTCTACACCAGCCCGGGCTTGGTCAGGATGAGACAGCAGTGCTATGAGTGACCTGTGATCATCCAGGCTAGAAGTCCTAGTTCAAGATGGAACAGAGAAGCCTTTTTGCTTGATCACAGTGCCTTGTGTTGACTTTGATTCTACCATTTTCTTACTTGTACCCTAGGCCATTTAAATTATTTGAGCTTCAGTTTTCTCCTGTAGGAATAGATAATTAACAGTGCTCATCTCATCAAGCCATTGTGAGATTAAATGAAATGATGCACTTAAGATGCTGAGAATAACTTTGGCATATGTGGTACTCAATAAATTTTTGTCATTTCATCACTTTCAGAGCAATTGTCCTTTTCCTTTGAGCTTCTATACCAATAATTGCCCAAATGACAAACCGTGTCCCTTAATTTCGTGTCACCATACATTGTTTGCTATCACTTTTATGGCAGGTTTGGACTGCAGTGAATGACTGGTTTCCATAGTATCTTTCTGTAGAAGAATTCAAGAGCCTTAAGATAAATCTGTATGCCTCCTAAACCTATGTCTCTTGTTTTCATTTCTTGGTTTGTGTATACATGGGGACTTTGTTTTTACATAAATTATCTGTAGGGCTTGGAGGACTGTCATTCGTGAACCACTCCCCTGAGGAGCCAGGATGTCTCCCTTTGGGTTGAGTAGACAACTCAATCCCACAGACAAAGCCAGAGATCACAGAAGACAGTCAGATCACAGGAAAAGGAAAGCTAGTTTTTGTTGTTTATAAACAAAAGAGGCTAGTTTGTGACAAAATGCAAATACATCAAATTGTTGATGTTTTATACTTGAAAAGATTTTCTTATACAGGCATTCCACTCTCCATAAATCCTTTAAGAACTGACTTGTAGCATATCTGAACACCAAACCATGACAAAGGGACTGAAGTGATCATGTTGGTTAGTTTGTGTTTATTATATTGACTTATCCCTGCTTCACTCTCCCAGAAGCACTGTAAGAATATATCTTTTGTTTGGAGATGGAGTCTTGCTCTGTTGCCCAGGCTGGAGTGCAGTGGTGCGATCTTGGCCCATTGCAACCTCTGCCTCCTAAGTTCAAGCGATTCTACTTTCTCAGCCTCCCAAGCAGCTGGGACTACAGGCACCACCATGCCTGGCTAATTTTTTTTTGTATTTTTAGTGGAGACGGGATTTCACCATGTTGCCCAGGCTGGTTTTGAACTCCTGAGCTCAGGCAATCCACCTGCCTTGGCCTCCCCAAGTGCTAGGATTACAGGCATGAGCCACTGTGCCTGGCCAAGAATGTGTCTTTCATGTGAGCAAAACTCCATGTTTCTAGCTGGAGTCTTTCCTCTTAGCACTGCTATACAGATACGCTCTAGTTGGTCTCCAAGCTCTGCAATACTTCAAATGCTCTTTAGTATCTAATTCTCATCCTGTTTTTTACACATAAGTTCCTTACACTTCACAATGATTTTACATCATTTAGTTTACATAAATTAAATCCAAAAAACTATCCCTTATCTCAAGGCTTAGTGGACACTTTTTTCTTACCATGCTGTCAGGTCCTCTCTTAGACTTCAGTCATTCTTTTTTTTTTTTTTTTTTTTTTTTGAGGTGGAGTGTTGCTCTGTCACCCAGGCTGGAGTGCAGTGGTGCAATCTCGGTTCACTGCAGCCTCCGCCTCCCAGCTTCAAGAGATTCTCCTGCCTCAGCTTCCCGAGTAGCTGGGACTACAGGCACATGCCACCATGCCTGGCTAATTTTTTGTATTTTTAATGTAGATGGGGTTTCACTGTGTTAGCCAGGATGGTCTGGATCTCCTGACCTCATGATCTGCCCACCTTGGCCTCCCAAAGTGCTGGGATTACAGGTGTAAGCCACCATGCCTGGCCAATCATTCTTATATATACTGTTAGTTCCTTGTGTGGAACTGCTCTAAAAATTCATTAGAATATCCTCAATAATATGAAAGCTTTTGGCTAACTTAATGAATGCAAGAGGTCAAAGGATAGTATTTTAGTGTTTGACAAAAATAAGCAATGTTATCCTTGGAAATTTATTACATGTCGGATGTGCATTCTGACAGAAAATATTTTTGCAGATCTTCTTATTAAAGAAGAGATTTTCACATTGCCCAAATATATAGACTTCACGTTTCCAGGGGAAACGGGAGGAGATAAACTAGGTGACCTATATAATTCTTTTTTAACTTTAAAACCACGAGATTTAAAAATTCTGAAATACTAGTAAGGAACAGGTCCTGACATTGCCAAATAAAGCAAAAGTAAATTTTTTTCTAGCCAATGTTAGAGAAAAAATTAAATGTACAAGGTAACAATTGTACATGCCATATGCTGGAGCATTTCCTCTGGGTTCATAAATGTGTAAACTGTAAATTGTACTGCACCTTATTACAGCACATCTGAGAGGCACAGTGGATTTCAACAGCCCATACCATGTCGTTGATAATCCACCTATGATTTCACCTATAATTGATTTAATTCAAAGAATAATTTTTAAAACAAATTTAATCCTACTTGTTGTAGTCACGTGAGTGTAGGGCATAAAGAGCTAGATGTATTGGCACGAAGAAACTTGGTATCTCTGTCCATTTGGAGTTTCTACAACTTAGGCATCAATGCTAACTTGGAGTTTTTGAGCATTGCTACAAAAACAAGTAGTCATTGGGTAAGAATTGTGTTGGATGTAGTATTAGTCCATTCGCACACTGCTATAAAGTAATACCCGAGACTGGATCATTTAGAAAGAAAAGAGGTTTGACTCACAGTTCCACGCCGCTCGAGAGGCCTCAGGAAACTTATAATCGTGGTGGAAGGCGAAGGGGAAGCAAAGACCTTCTTGACATGGTGGCAAGAGAGAGAATTGCAAGCGAAGGGGGAAGAACCCCCTCTAAAACCATCATCTCGTGAGAACTCACCCACTATCGTGAGACCAGCATGGAGGAAACTTCGCCCATGATCCAATCACCTCCTTCCCTTGACATGTGGGGATTACAGGTCCCTGCCTGAACACATGGGGATTAAAATTCAAGGTGAGATTTGGGTGGGGACACAGAGCCAAATCATATCAGGTATCTACAATAAAACTTAGATATTTAGCCTCAGGGAATTGCAATCCATCCTTTGGGGCAAGTTCACCTGACTTGCCAGGTCCTACGTGATATGGCCATGTCTTTAACCTGATTTCCTCCCCTACTTCTCCTCCCATTCTCCCCTTCAGTGCACTGGCCTCCTTTTGGTCTTTGATGCGTGCCCTGCACTCTTACACTCTTCCCCCTCCTATACCACTACCCCACCACAGGACATTTGCACATCTCCCTCTCTGCTTTGTCTAGTACATTTCTACTCCTCCCTCAGATTTCAGCTCAGCAGTCATCTCAGAAAAGCTTTCCATGAGCCTGTAGTTAGGTCAAATTCTCTTATTCTTTTTTTTTTTTTTTTTTTTTGGAGTCTTGCTCTGTTGCCCAGGCTGGAGTGCAGTGGCATGATCTCAGCTCACTGCAAGCTGTGCCTGCCAGATTCACGCCATTCTCCCGCCTCAGCCTCCCAAGTAGCTGGGACTACAGGCATCCGCCACCATGCCCGGCTAATTTTTTTTGTATTTTTAGTAGAGACGGGGCTTCATTGTGTCAGCCAGGATGGTCTCAATCTCCTGACCTTGTGATCCGCCTGCCTCAGCCTCCCAAAGTGCTGGGATTATAGGCGTGAGCCACCGCACTGGGCCCAAATCCTCTTATTCTAAAATACACATATCTCTTTTAGCACTAGCAATGGTGATGATTTTGCATTTATTTTTCATAATTATTTAATAATATCTTTCTCCTCCACTGGACTCTACATCTCTGGCAGGAGGTGGTGCCACATTTCATCCACCATTTTAAACCTGAGGCTCACCCAGCACAGACTATGCATGCAGTGAACGTGCACTGCCTCCAAGCATTCTTAAATGTCAAAGGGTATCCAGAGCAACAAGTGTTTTCTCTAAATTTTATTCAATGCCCTTTGTACAAATTTATCAAGATAGTGAAGTTATAAGGAGAGAGTAAACTTACAGGGAAAACAGAAAAACAGAATCAAGTCCAATAACAAAATATGGATAAATGGAAGGCAGAGAGGGTAGCAACAATAATACCAAAAACTACCACAAGACATTAAACATTATTCTAAGAAATCGTATGGAGGAATTTAGGATATTAGAAAAAAAAAAAAAAAACTACGTATTTCAAATTATCTTTAAGGAAAATATCGTGCCATGTTAAGACACCCCGTTCATTACTGTAATTTGTGAGAACTATGACATTGTAGTAACGGTAGCAAAGTAAGCTGCAGCAAAAATGGTATCTTACATCTGCAGTCTCCAGACTTTTTGGCACCAGGGGCCAGGTTCATAGGAGACAGTTTTTCTCCAGACCAGGGTGGGGGAGGAGGGTGAGGGGATGGTTCAGGATGAAACTGTTCCACCTCAGATCACTTATGGATTCTCATAAGGAGTGCACAACCGCGATTCCTCACATGCACAGTTCATAATAGGGTTCGGGATCCTATGAGAATGTAATGCTGCTGCTGATCTGACAGGAGATGGAGCTCAGGTGGTAATGCCCGCCTCCTGCTCTGAGGCCCAGTTCCTAACAGGTTGGGGACCCCTTATATCAAAGAGTGTGATCAATTACTATACTGGCTAACTGTAGGAGTTATTCTGAAATAGATACTGATATGCTTCAATAATTACTAGTACATGACAAGAAGTTTATTTTAAACTCTATGACATTTGAATAACATGAACATAACAATCTTTTGATTTATCATGTAATATTATCTGTGTATCCTTGCTACAGGGAAGTTATGGAGAGGGGAAAACACTGAGGGTTTGAAATTAGATGTCCTGATGTCAGACCCTCAGATCCTTAGGCTATGTGGCCAAACTTACTTCTCCATCAGTTGGACATGTCTAAGTTCCAGAAAAATGACTGTCTCCGTGCTTTATAAATCCTCTGTTTCCTCAAACACGCTTGCTGTGTTAGTGTGGATTTCACTCATACTCATAGAAGGTGAAGTCAGCTTTTCCAGTCCACGCCACAGGTTACTGACAGCAATAAAATAGGCATTATTCAGATTTAATCACTTTCCTCCCCATCTCTCCGCCCCTGCTCCTCTGTGCTGTCTTGCTTTTGTGTTTTTAGACAAGTCATTTAGTGTCTCTAAACTTAAATTTCCTCTTGAAAATTCAATGAGATATTGTTTATTAAAACGCTTTTTCAATGTACCCCAGAACTTAAAGTATAATAAAAAGAAGTGCTTTTTAAATTCAGAAGATGTCCTACTTTTAAAGAACTTATACCACTAAGTTTCAAAAAACAGCTAGTCAAATTTTACTTTGAGTATAAGTCGCATCTACTCATCAGTATATTCTTCATTTGGAACACAGGCCATATTTTCATATCAGTGATTCTCAGTGAAAAGATCATAGGATATCTCAATATTTCAGTACATGCTCATTGAAAAGATACAGGTTTTTATTAGCCAGTATAATAGCCACACTAGCTGATTTATATGCATGGGGTACATCTACTCTTTCCAATCTAGATATGGTATTATGTAGTCTGGTTGTGCATCTGTGTCATCAAGCGAGCAACTACCAAATTCCTTCAATTTTACTTTCCATCCCATTCCCACACCATGATCTATGTCAGATGCTCAGTGTGCCCCTGTTAGTAAGGAGTGACTATGGGACCCAACTGCAGGACTGCAGGACACTAAGGACCCATATGGCTACCATAACTTATTCATTCATCAATATGTTGAGAACTGACTCCATTCCGTATATGGAATAGATGCTGGAGTGTGAAGTAAAGGATGGAAGAGGGCAGGAATACTAGGATGTAGCCCCCTCCAACAATGTGTATAGTTTCATTTAAAATAAACGTTCTTAGCACCTTATTTCCACATCTCTGGTTCACCAGGATTGTGATCTAGGAATAAATCCTAGGGCATCCTTATCTCTTAGAATCTAGCTTGGCATTTTTCATGTTTACAAAATATGGATACATGTGGATACATAGGGGAAAAATAAATTTATTTAATACTTTGTCACAAATTATTTGTTTTAAGCAATTATTTTAACTTTTCAGATTGTATTTTCCAAGGATTTGTTTGCTCTATTTCTGGGTTTGTTTTTCTTACCAGATGGACAGGGAGAAATCAGGGTGAGGCGATGCAATTTCAGCATGGTGCTTGGTAGAGAATGTGGTTTTCAACAGAATATACACAAGTCAAATATTAATAAGCCCTTGCTCAGCTGTGTGTATTCTCTAGAAGAAAAGCTCGCGTTCTCACCAGAGCTAAAGCATTGGGAGCTAAGGGAAACAATGGCAAGTGATGTCACTTCCTGAAATCACACTTTTTCACAAAGAAACAATCATCCCAGCAGCTCCTTTACTCTCATATTCATCTGGCACCTACAGATAAAATCAGATGGAAAGACCTGTGAAAGTACTACCTGGGAAGAACTGTTGGAAGGGGATTTAAAGGCCATTCTATCTTTCGACTACAACCAAATAAATTACACTGGATAAAAATAGTGCAGGTCATTTGGCGAAACACAGCCCAAGGACCTTTACATTTCTAAGGCAGACCAAATTTCAAATTAATCCCTTCTTTCATGTCTTGCTTTGGAATGATGACCAAGATTAAATACAGAAAGAAAGGATTTAATTTCAGTTTTGCAAAGACTCTTTCAATAGTTTCAAAAATATGTCTTTCTCTTTGAGTCTTGGCAAAAAAAAAAAAAAAAAGAAGTTGATCTGCAAATGCATATTGAAAAGCAGTGTGCTGCAGAGACATGCTGTGATCCTATGAACTTCTCCGAAGCTACAAAATGCCAGTGCTAGGTCTTGAGGGAGCTGGCATTATTCATCAAATTCCCTGTAGTCTGAATTCCAGTGTATGTTTTATCCAAGGTTCAGAGTGAAGAGAAAAAGAAATAGAAAACACCCATTTTAACACATTTGTCAGGTTGAATTATGGAAAAAAAGGATATAGGGAAGAGTCTAGTTTAATTTGAAGATAAGGAAGGGAACTTCAGGAAGGTTAATATCTGCTCAAAAAACAGGAAAGAGAATTAGAGTAAAAAATAATATGTGTCTCTCCTTTGATACTTTTTAATTCTCCGAAACCAAACTATGTTTGGTTTCCATATTGACATTAGTCACTAAGTTTCTATGGCAGGTCTTTAGCTTTTCAGACTTGGTGTGTAGGCTTATCTTTAAATCATAGACAGTTTCTCATTCAACAAATTATGCATCTCTTTTGTATGCGGCACACTATGTGAATACAAAAGCATAGATGAGAGCCATTTTCTTTAGGAAGTATACAAGGTAGTTATAAAGAAAACAGGATAAGTAATAAAAGCATTAATACATTATAAGAAGGTAACAGGGCCGGGCGGGGTGGCTCACACCTGTAATCCCAGCACTTTGGGAGGCCGAGGCGGGCGGATCACAAGGTCAGGAGATCGAGATCATCCTGGCGAACACGGTGAAACCCTGTCTCTACCGAAAATACAAAAAAAAAAAAAAAAATTACCGGGGCGTGGTGGGCGCCTGTAGTCCCAGCTACTCGGGAGGCTGAGGCAGGAGAATGGAGTAAACCCGGGAGGCGGAGCTTGCAGTGAGCCGAGATCGCGCCACTGCATTCCAGCCTGGGAGACAGAGCGAGACTCCGTCTCAAAAAAAAAAAAAAAAAAAAAAAAAAAAAAAAAAAAAAAAAGAAGGTAACAGATATTTATGTGTCCAACTAGTATCAAGGAAGTATGTACGATATGAGAGAGAGAGAACAATGTGAACCAAGATATTTGGGAAGACATTCAAGCAGGAACTGAACTCTGAGCCAAGTTCCTTTCAGAGTTCTGTAGAGAAACAGAAGTAACTGTTAAATACTTAAAAAAAATTGAATTGATGGTTTAACCTTGGTAAACCTTGGTAGCTTGAATCAGAACCTTGGTAAACCTTGGTAGCTTGAACCGGACCGTGATGGAAGAATTTATACTAGGGAAATTGACAAACCCTGTATATCAAGATACTTTTAATAGAGCTGGTTTACTAGCACACCACTGCCCTATTTCATTATTAATAAGAATAATAGTATGTGCCTGCCAATATCATTGTAAAGAGTTCAGATGATATGTAAAATGTCTAACATGTTGTCTACTGTGTAGTCAATTCTCAGTAGATGATAGCCATGGTTATACATGTAACACTGTGAAGAGACTGGTCTTGTTAAAGGAGCAGCAAGGTGCAGACTTGAGTCGTGGGTGAAGCTAGCCAGAAGACAGTGGTTTTTCAGCACCTCTGTATCAAAGCATAACTTCAGATGTTTTTCTTCATAAGTCACTTTTTTTACATCATGAAACAACTTATATCCATTAGAACAGGAGTCCCCAGTCCCCACAGTACCAGTTTGTGGCCTGTTAGGAATTGGATCACATAGCAGAAGGTGAGCAGTGGTGGAGTGAAGCTTCACTTGTGTTTACACCCACTCCCCATTGCTCACATTACCACCTGAGCTCCACCTCCTGTCAGATCAGGGGCAGCATCAGAATCTCAGAGAAGCACGAATGCTGTTGTGAACTGCACATGCGAGGGATCTAGGTTGCACGTTCCTTAAGAGAATCTAATGCCTGATGATCTCTCACTGTTTCCTATCACCCCCAGATAAGACCATCTAGTTGCTGGAAAACAAGCTCAGGGCTCCCACTGATTTTACATTGTGGTGAGTTGTATGATTATTTCATTATTCATCACAATATCATAGTAGAAATAAATTGCAAAACAAACATATGAATCTTGAATCATCCTGAAACCATCCCCTACCTCCTGATCCATGGAAAAACTGTCTTCCATGAAACCATTCTCTGGTGCCAAAAAGGTTAGAGAATACTGCTTTAGAAGAAAGAAATGTCATGGAATGATATTTAAGTTTTCCCATAACAGGTTATGGGCTCTCAGTTATTTCTGAAGTAAGGAGAACCAGTAAGCCTGCTGAACAATGCTTATGGTGCACTTTTGAAAACCATTTGGATGATTTGATATCACTTTTTTAACTGTTAAATTTTCTTTACTGAAAGTGATACAAATGCTTTTATTTTATTAAAATACACCTCAATTATTTAGCTTATAGTATGATCTTAGGTAACAATTTTATATTTTATATAGCTAATTTTATATTCCTTTGTGATTATTAACCTAAATCTGGTATAATGAGATGCTTCCTCCCCTCAGGAGCAGTCCAGCTGTGACTCAGCTGCATCAAATTTATGTCTTCCGAAATTAAGACACCTGGATTTGTCTGCTAAATTCTATTAAAAAACTACTCAGTGAGGAATCTCTTGATTTTGCACCATTCACAGAAGAAATTCTGAAGGTTGAATTATTGGTTCCTGTATTTTTTTTTTTAATTTTACAAAATCATGATAAACAGAATACTCGCTTCATTCATTTTATGTTGCTGTTGCTGCATTTTGCTTTTCTTCCTCCTTTCCTCTCCCTCCTGGCAAAAGAATGCTATAAAAATATAAAGATTGTTGTAATCTGGGGTGGAATTATCCATCTACCTACATCATCTCCTCTTGTTGTATTTGATGAATATGTCTAACACTATTAATAAGCAATAGTTTCTTATAAAAAATACAGCAGTTTCCAAGCAAATTTTGATGCTTGACTTTTGGGGTATTCTCCCATCTGACTTCTTTCAAATGTTTGTGAAATCATTGATTTGGAAATCTTTAGACGTAGCCAATAAAAGTGAAATAATGTAAATGGAGATGGATTTGAATAAAGAGTATGGTTTTAAGTAAAATGAGAAAAACACTCAAGGGCTCGTAGTTCCTTAGTCTCATCATCCAATTTCATCCCAAAGCTGCCATAGTAGCTCCTGTCTGAAAAATATGCCTACTCTACTCTTGAAAGACCATTCTTGGCATCACAGATGCCAGCACCAAATGCCAGACAATGTTGGCAAGTACAAAATTGCTGTCATTGCTCATTAGCAGGCATCAAAATGTCCTAATACTCTCTGCCACTATCTGGGCCTGTTGAGATATTAATTAAACATGTCTTCCTTGCCAAGTCATGTGATCAACTTTCACTAAGCTAGGTAGGGCCAAGTGAGGCCATCCAGCAACACTGGATAAAGAAATACCTCTAAGAATTTGGCTGTGAAGAGGAAAATGTTTCCCATTTGTATTACTGCAAAGGGATTCAGAGCTCTAGAAAAGCCTATGTGTGTTTTCTACCATATGGCTATCTGTTGCTGAGTTATCTCATTTAGAGAATATTCAAGCATTTGATGGAAACATATCCCTACTCAGAAAATGAGCTCCTTTAGAGTTTGGATGACATAGGTAGAGATTTCCTGAGATGATAAAACCTTCACTGGGGCAGGCCAGACTGATTGTCCTACAGGTTCCTAAATTACCTGAAGCTAGGTGAAGAGCACAAGCTTTGTTAATTTATTGTCCAAAAGCACTATTTGTCTCTTGTATAGTTCTTTAAATTAAGCTGACTTAATTAAGCTATGTGTAGGAGCAAAAGAACATCTTCTGAACTTCCACAAGGGAGAGATTCTCAATAATAAGGATTCCTGCCTTCCCACAGCATCACAGTTCCAGGAGAGAAGTATTGGGATTGCATGTGTATTACATGCCCTTGAGTAAGGCAAGTAGGAGACTCCAGACAGCAGTACTTGATGCTTGGTTGTTAGTATAGGTGTCTACTCCTGTGTGTTACAGCACCTGATGGGAAAGCCCAAGCCATCATTTTTAAAATCTCTCTTTTCACTTGACCATGTGGTTGATTAGCCACAAGGCCAGTCATCCCAAAGGGTGCTGAAGAGACGTGGGCTGGGAGGGGAAGCCCAATCAGTGACGGACAATGACAGTGCAGTCATTGCAAAACAAGTCCCTCTCTTCTCATTGTTGCTAGATCCACTGCTTATGACATATTTTCTGCTCTTACCAGATAAAACGTAGCATCAAGTCTGTCTTACAACTTTTGCTTTCCTGTGGTGTGATTGCTACAGTTCCACTAAACAGAGGTCATTTTTGCTAAGCTTCATTTCTACAGTCTATACTAGGTTTTTGAGCTAAAAACCTATTTTTAATAGGGCAAAAATAGTATGAAAGAGAAATTTATTGAGAAGCATTTGAATTGCTATTAGTAATCAAGAAAAATGTTTATTAATAAGTAACATTTCTCCTCTTCCTTTATACATATAGATGAGATATTGAAAGACCTTGAACATAGCAGAAGCATGTTAGTCTAAAACCCAAGTAATCTCTTTGCTATTTAAAAATTCTAAAGGATTTGAATTAGGATTTCAGTTCACATTCAAAGTGATATTTTTTTCCCCCGTTTGTCATTACCCTATGCTTCTCATGCACCACCTATCTTAAGATGAGATAAATGAATATCAGGTAGTAAATTTTACCACATGTGGTTACTTATCCAAGGAATGGGCTCACATTGACACTTGATTAACATCAGTTTCACATGTGGTAATTAAAAAAACAAATTTAATCTGCACAAACTGTAATTGTCATGCTGGGATCATTTAGATTCCAGCAGTCTCTCTATTGAGTAGTTTAAGAAAACTGTGTTTTCATTGTACTTTTTATATGAGGAAGCCCAGTGGAAAAAATCATACGTGAATCTTGAGAAACATTTTGCTTTCTAAAAGTGCAATAAATGAATATAAATTTGGTGGTTGGGAAGATGAGCTTGTTATCCACAGACTTAAAAAATTAAGAATAAATATACAAGTTTTTAGATGGGGTAATTTATTAGATATTTTAACATACCTAGCGATATAATGGTGTATTAAAGTTAGCAACTATGCCTAGAAAATGAGTACTCTGAAATGCTACCTTCTTACAGAGGTCTGCAACCACCCCAGTTTCCAAAATTTTACCCTAGTTCTCTCCCCCAAGCATGTGGCTACCTACTGCATTTAATCAAATAAGGAAGACTTTAAGCAGGAGGGAGAAAGAATATGGAGAAGAAGTTAGGAGAGTGGGTGGGGAGAAAAGGAGGAGAGAGCTGCACTCTTCCTCTGTCTATAAGATCATGTTACTTGCAAACAGAGACAGTTACCTCTGGATGGCAAGGCTGAGAACACTAGTGTTTCTAGCTCTGTGCTTTCTATAGTGTGATTTGTGAACAAATAGAGGGCTTTATATGCATTGCAAGTGGCCCTAAACATAATATAAATGCAGTCTAGAAGAAATAGAAATTTATCTAGTTTTAAAGTAATCTTCAGGTCAAAAAGAATTTTTAAAGTCAAAAGAATAGTATTTTTTTCCAAGTAAAACCAGAGCAAGATTTTTTAAAAAACTGGTAGTAAGCAGAAGTGATTCATTAATGCCTCTTTGGAAACAGTTTATGGATAAAATTAGCAGTATGATCTATTACTGACATTTACTCTTTTATCCTTTATGCAGAAGGGCTTTTCATTTATAATAATGAGAGAGATTATAAATCAGCTATTAAAACTTTATCAAAGACAAAGGCATAGACATTTTTACATTAAAATTATGAATGCAAAAGCAGACCATTCTGGTCTCTTACAAACCATGAACAATATAAACACATTGACAGTTCTTATACTAGATAGATCCCAAATAAAAATGAAACCAAATAATAATCATTCCTGGAGGTATATCTCATATAAGTCTCTTTATGTCATCAGCAACCCTATTGTATTGACATAAGTTCTCTATCCACTGTTCTTCTTAATGCCACTGACCAGGTGCTTTTCATCTTTGAACACAAATGCCTATCTCACTGCTTAGTACTTGGTAAGTATTAAATAAAATTTGCAGTAACTAAACTGTAACTGTGTCTGAATGCACACACACACACACATACCCCCAAATATATACACATACCTCTCAAATGACTATAAAGATAGGTTCATCAGATTTGGAACATACAAAGCCCTTGACTACATAAGGGAAGCTTTCTCTGTGGGATACAGCATCTTAAATTCTCTTCAATTCTCAATAAGAGAGAAGAATTTTGTTTTCATTTGATAATGTTCCTGATATATGGTACATGATATTCTTTATGCCGAGTTTTGTTCTATGGAAAAATATCATGACACTTCCAAACTCATTTTATGAGTCCAGCATTACCCTGATACTGAAGCCAGACTAGGAGACTACAATTAAAGAAAATTACAAGTCAGTATCCCTGATGAGCATACATGCAAAAATCTTCAACAAAATAGTAGCAAACCAAGTTCAACAGCACATTCCAAGAAGTATACACCATGATCAACTGGGATTTACCTCTAGCATGCAAGGATGGTTTGACATATCTAAATTAGCAAATGTGATTACACCGTATAAACAGAATGATGGATAAGAATCACATTATCATTTCAACAGACACAGAATATGCATTTGACAAAATTCAACATCCTTTCATAGTAAAAACTCTCAGTAAACTAGATATAGAAGGAACATACCTCAGTACAGTAAAGGCCGTATGTGAGGAGCCCACAGCTATCATCATCCTCAATGGTGAATAACTGAAAGCTTTCCCTCAAAGATCAGGAAAAAGACAAGGATGCCCACCCCTGCTACTTCTATTCAACAATGCACTGAAAGTCCTAAGCAATGAGGTAAGAAGAAGAAAAAAAGACATCCAAATCCAAAAGGAAGAAGTTAGATTTTTCTCTGTTTGCAGATGACATACTCTTATATAGAGATGGTCCCTGACTTCAGATGGTTTGGCTTACAACTTTTTCAATTTTATAGTGGTGTGAAACCAGTGCAATTTGGTGTACTTCAAATTTTAATTTAGATCTTTTCCTGGATTAGCAATATGTGGTTCATGAGATATTTCACACTGCATTAAAAAATAGACTTTCTATTAGATGATTTTGCCCAACTATAGGGCAATGTAAGTGTTCTGAGCACATTTAAGGTTGGCTAGGCTAAGCTATGATGTTTGCTATGTTAAATGTATTAGATACATTTTTTATTTTTGGTATTTTCAACTTATCGGTTTATCAGTATGTGACCCCATGGTAAATCCAGGAGCATCTATACATAGAAAACCCTACAGACTCCACCAAAAAACCATTAGAATAACAAGCAAATTCAGTAAAGTTGCAGTATACAAAATCATACAAAAATCAGTTTTGTTTCTATACACTATCAATGAACTATCTGAATGAAAAACTAAGAAAATCATCCCACTTACAATAGTATCAAAAAGCATAAATTACTTAGGCATATATTTAACCAAAGAGGTGAGTGAAAGATCCATACCTTGAAACCATGAACATGGATGAAAAAAATTGAAGACAACACAAATAGATGGAAAGATAACCCATGTTCTCAGATTGGAAGAGTTTAACAGTTTGTCCCATGAAAATATCCATATCAAGGCAAAATTCATCTGGAATCACAAAAGACCCCAAATGGAGAAAGCAATAGCAAAAGAAAGCTGGAGGAATCACATGCTAAGTGTGAGGGAAATGCACATCAAAGCAATTTGTGACAACGTGGCTAAACCTGGACAGCAGAATGCTGAGTGAAATAAGCCAGACAGAGAAAAACAAATACTCCATCTATCACTTATATAGAGAACCTAAAAAAAATGATACATCAAACTCACAGAAACAGACAGTAAAATAATGGTAATTGCAGAAGCTGAGGGTAGGGACAATGGAGAAATGTTGATCAAAAGGTACAAACTTTCAATGACAAGATGAATAAGTTCTGGGGAGCTAATATAGAACATGGTGACTACAGTTAATTATACTGTATTGTACACTTGAAATTTGATAAAAGAGCAGATCTGAAGTGTTCTCACCCAAAAAAGAATATCTGAGTTGATGGATGTGTTAATTAACCTGATTGTGGTAATGATTTCACAATGTACACATATATCAAATCATGTTGTACATTTTAAACATATACAATTTTATTTGTCATGTGTGCCTCCATCAGACTGAAATTTTAAAAAGAAATTAGCAGGAAAAGTAGGCTTCAATATCAACACAATGGATTTGTGGACATTTTTAGGCAAGGACTCTATTATACACCATCAGAAGAGTGTAGAAAAGCAATAGTTGAGTGAGAGGTACCCTCTGTGCTTTCCCTAACAGATGACTCCAAGGCATAGGATGCCAAAAGTGTTCGATTTCTAGGGCTGCTATTAATAAATAACCACATTCTTGCTGGTCAAAACAACAGAAATTTATTCTCTCACAGATTTCCAGTTTAGAAGTCCATAATCAAGGTGCTGACAAGTCCATACTCCCCTTGAAATTTCTAGGAAAGACTTTTCTTTGCCTTTTACTAGCTTCTATTGATTGCCAGTAATTTTTGGCATACCTTGACTTATACATGCATCACTCCAGTCTCTGCCTCCTCCTTCACAGGGCCATGTTCCCTGTGTGTTTCTATGTCTCTGTGTCAGAATCTTTCTCTCCTTTCTCTTATAAAGACACCAGCCATCAGATTGAGTGCCCACACTGATCCAGTACAAATTCATCTTGACAAATTACATCTGCAAAGATTGTATTCCCAAATACAATCCCATCATGAGTTCTGGGTGGAAGTGAGGTTTTGCAAGACTCTGCACCCTACTTTGCCACTCCTGCTTATGTCCGGCACAGAGCTCCCTATGTCCCCTGTGCTTTCCCAGCTCCGTGCCTTGTTATGCCATCCCCTAACCTGCACCCCAGATTACTCTTCTCCCCACTTTTACCACACTCAAAATTTACTTTCTGTAGGCTTCAGTCACATTCTCTTTTTATTTTGTGAAATCTTGTTTGCTCACTCAAACTTAAAGGGATTTCTCTTTTTAAAAAACCAAATTTTTGACAGAAATTAGTTCTGTATAATGTCTCTGGTATGTATACGCTCAGTTAATTTTTTTCCAAGTGTTTTACCCACAGTTTTTTCTCCCAGAAAATAAATTGTGTGGGCCTAAGTTAACTATTCTCTCTCTCTTTTTGCAAAACCTAATAGTCTTCATTGATTAAATTTTTCATTTTGAACACACTCTGTAGGTTGAAAGAACCCTGAGGAGAAGGGAGAGGGAAGCATGTTAGATATTGAACTTTTCATTCTTCAAAACTGCACATAAGGAAGATATTTTATTTTTCAGATGAAAAAACTGAGGTTCAAAGTGCATGGCCGAGCCACAGTTTCAAACCATTTCCTGTTGATTTCGTGAAATCTGTGCTTTTCCATACTCCCTCCCTTCTGCCATGGCATTTCCAACTCTCAGAGCACCAGAAATTCCAAACAAGTGGGAGAGTGGGAAGTGGTTCCGAGAAGTTGATTTTCTGTTGGCAGCTCTAGAAGAGAAGCCCTGTCCTGTAGCTCCTGACATGAGTCCCCAGTAAAGTGCATCAGCCTGAGAGCAGCTGCTGTGGCAGTAAGTTCAGGGCACCTCTGAGAAAAGAGGGGACGCTCACTGACCTAGAGACATGTATGAAAACCTAGGGCTCCCAAGGGGTCTTGGCAATCATTTCTTCTAGCTACCTCATTTTATGGAGACAATATATAATCATTAAAAATGTTTCAGGCTAGGCACGGTGGCTCACTTCTGTAATCCCAGCACTTTGGGAGGCCGAAGTGGGTGGATTGCTTGAGCTCAGGAATTCAAGACCAGCCTGGCCAACATGGTGAAACCTTGTCTCAACTGAAAATACAAAAATTATCTGGGCGTAGTGTTACATGCCTGTAATCCCAGCTACTCGGGAGGCTAAGGCAAGAGAATCACTTGAACCCGGGAGGCAGAGGTTGCAGTGAGCCAAGATTGCACCACTGCACTACGGCCTGGGGGCCTGGGTGAAAGAATGAGACTCTGTCTAAAAAAAAAAAAAAAAAAAAAAAAAAATTGAGAAAGATCATATTTAAATTAAATTTTGTTTTAGTTATATTTACATTAATATAAATGTATATAGAGATTGTATGTATTTTTTGTTTAAAAATATAATTTAAAAAACTATACATATGAATCAGAAAGACTCATTTTCCAGGCATTTTGGGTTAGGGAAAATCTGTCCTTTGCTTCCCTAACTATTTTGAAAGTGATTAAATACGCACACACACATGCACACACTGATGCAAACTTTAGCAAGTGACAAGAGGGTGACTTTTCACAGGGTAACTTTTTTCATTTGATCCCTCATTCATAAAGTACTAATATGATACACATCCCCACATACAGTATCCCCTCTTCTATAAAGGATGAAGATCCAAATGCTGCAAAGCTCACTGTGGGCCCCTGGCTCAGAAACAGTATTCTCAGCACTCTCCTGACATTATTAATGGCCCTGATGTACAAACCCAGAACAAAATAGAATTAAAATCCAAAGTTAATTTCAAGCTCCATTAGAAATTAAAGGTGTTGGGAAAGAAATCAATATTTGCCCAGTGCAAAATGACTAAATTCAAAGCAATTAATTCTATTATTTCGTAACTTCTAAAAACTATAAAAGCCCTTCAAACAATGAAATGTTGCCATGCTCACATACATATACAATGTGTGACTAAAAATAATGAGAATGATATCCAGCAGCAACATGCAAAAATCTATTTTATTATTTTATAGCCACACTATGTAGTATACACACTAAAGTGTGTCTTAAAATAGAGCCAATTATTCTGTAAAATTCGTGGCTATTTCCAGCAATTATCCGCACTTGGCTGTAAATCTGGGAGGATTTAAGGGACAGAAACAATGCAAAAGAGCAAGGAGATTTATTTAAATGGAACAAATGTATCTGTTTTCTTAATTTTACTTTCTCTTTTTCCAGCTTCTTTTTATGTAATGCTATCGATCACCAAACAAATGACCTTAAACGCTATAGTTCCCGATAGGATAAGTATTTTGCAACCTGTAGAGCTGTAGGTCATAATAGACATAAAACTGGCACTCAGTAAAAGCTTTTTACTGTCAGAATCATTGCCACTTCTTCCCTGTAGTGCCTTTTGGAGAAAGTCTGAGTTAACAAATGGATCTTTTCCAGGTCCAGAAAGATCAGAGTCAAATGGGTTTGGATCAGATCTTGTAATGGGAATGTGTCACTCGTTCCCTCCGCTTGTCAAGAAGGAGTCTCTTAAGAACCGGTTCAAACATCACTTATCATTACAGCAGAGTGGGGTGAACGGTTGTAAAAGATAATGATAGACCAAACCTGTTCTTAGCTAAAGAGATGTCATGAGCCTTCTGATGAAACCTTTCTCTCTTTGTGATAGAAATAGTCAAAATGATTAAAGACTACTAGCAACAGAAGAAGGCATGGTCAGGCACTAGGACCATTCTAAGACCCATCACTATGAGGAAATGGAGCCATCGTTGGCCAAAGCCTCGGGCCCTTCAAGTTTCTAAATTTTTTTGTTTCTTTTGTTTTGTTTTGTTTTTTGTTTGAGACGGAGTTTTGCTCTTGTTGCTCAGGTTGCAGTGCAATGGCACGATCTCGGCTCACCACCACCTCCGCCTCCCGGTTGCAAGTAATTCTCCTGCTTCAGCCTCCTGAGTAGCCAGGATTACAGGCATGGACCACCATGCCCGGCTAATTCTAAATTTTTGGTAGAGACGAGGTTTCTCCATGTTGGTCAGGCTGGTGTCGAACTCTCGACCTCAGGTGATCCACCTGCCTCAGCCTCCCAAAGCGCTGGGATTACAGGCGTGAGCCACCATGCCCGGCCCAAGTTTCTAAATTTTGACACGTCCTTCTAGCAACTACTAATCAACCCCTGGGCCTTTGAAAAGTTGTATCTTTTTAAATTGATTTCTTTTAAAATTGTACTAAATGTAGTTAGTTGCCTTGAAGGTGTGACTTGTTTAACCTGATCATACAAAGCTGGGCTTTAGGGGATGAGCCACCTAGGCCACCAACATCTATCCACTATTTGTTTTTCCACACTAGCTGTAACAAAAACACACTTATTAGACCAAATTGATTTTCTGCTCTCTTTACGTCTCCAAATTGCTCAGCTGTTCCTTCCTGTGATATTTTAAAAGGTCTGGAGTTCTAGCCCCAACTCCGTCATTTACTGTGGGTGTGAGCTGAGGCTGGTGACTTGCCCTCCCTGATCCTCACTCCCCTCTCCTGTCAAATAAAAATGATTGTACTTGCCTTGAAAGTTGTTTTCTTAAAAGAAAAAAAAAACAATTTAAAATGTATGTGAAGTGGACACTCATGATCAGACCTATTGTAGGCTCTCCAAAGTAGCAGCCGTGGACATTACCATGGATCTCCATTTTCCTGGGTTTCCCAGGACCACACACTCTCTCCCCTCTTCTTCCTTCAGACCTACTCTCCAGAGAGCTTCTGGTACCTAGTAATAGTGCTTATAGGTGACTGTAAGTCAAGTGAGCAAATATGACACACAGGAAAGTAGATAAGAATGCAAGGGTATGAAAATAAGGTAAAAATGTGGAGTAACATATGTTTAAAAATTGTTAATCTTTCTCAACAACATTTCTTACGGACTCAGCTAAGTAACCCGAAGAGGTTGTCTCTCTTCACCTGCTCCTCCCCACACCAGTCCACCCTTCAACCCTTCAACGTGGCTACCATCTTCCCTGTATCACGGGATCGACTCTCATCAGTTACTTCTATATTGGCAAATTGATGGTAACTTATATAAATGGGACATCTATATTTTACAGAAGTTGCTTTCTCTTTCTCAGCTCTTCATTTGGGTTAGTTTAGTTCAAGCCTCTGCTTCTCAGTTTACTTCCTGGGCTTTTTCCTTAGCCTTGTCCTTCAATAGTGGTGCTCTCCAGCTGTGTCCTCAGACTTTCCTTCTCAACATATGCACTTACCCTTACTGTCCCTAACTATGGCATCATTTCCACTATGTAAATTTCCATTTACATAGTGATTCCTTCATCTATATTGCTACTCCAGAACATTTTGCTGGGCCCATTAAATGTCCTGATGGACAGTGAACAGCACATAGTAGAAATGTAGTCAATGATTGTTGAATGAATGATGTCTGTAGATCCTAGCCATTATATCCCTGCATCAAGCTTGGCATATTGAAAATCAACTTATTCTTTCTGCCCCCGTCCCCCATTCCAACCAGATTTCCTTTTCCTCCTGCATTTCCTATAAAGGAAAAATGGTCCATTAGCAACCCATCCACTGAAGCCAGTAATCTAGCCACATCTAATTACTCAGCAAGTTCAGCGTCTTCCATCTCTGGAATGCCATTTATATCCCATCTTCCTCTTCAGGTCATACTTCAACACAGATACCATTTCTGAATAACAGCAAAAACCTTCCAACTCTTGATTTAAGGGCCTTCAGTTTATCCTTCACACATCTGCAAAAGTGAGAATTTGATGCCACAACTTATCAGGTTAAATCCGGATATTATTTGGCTGCGTCCCTACCCAAATCTCATCTTGAATTGTAGCTCCCCTAATCTCCACGTGTCATGGGAGGGACCTGACAGGAGATAATTAAATCATGGGGGCAGGTTTTCCTGTGCTGTTCTCAGCATAGTAAGTAAGTCTCATGAGATCTGATGATTTTATAAAAGGCAGTTCCCCTGCACACCCTCTCTTGCCTGCCACCATGTAAGACATGCCTTTGCTCTTCCTTCACCTTCTGCCAGGACTGTGAGGCCTCCCCAGCCATGTGGAACTGTGAGTCCATTAAACTTCTTTTCCTTTATAAATTACCCAGTCTCGGATATTTCTTCATAGCAGTACGAAAATGGAATAATACAAAACCCTTTCATAAATCTCCAAAGTTGTAAATACAAAATTTGAATAAACTAATCTCATGAAATATGCATAATCTAGTTCCTGTCATTATATAGTTTAACCTTTACCCACTTCCCATTCAGTTGCAGGCATTCTGAGCATGCTATAATGTTTTGTACACATCTTTGTATGGAATGCAAACTCCCTCTTTTACTTCATTATCATTGGCATTTTCTTCATTACTCAGCTCAAGTCTCTTTGATTGCAGGAAACATTGTATCATCCCAAATCTGATTTAGGGCCCGCACTCTCTGTTCTCCCACAGCATGCTGTGCAGACCCTGTCAAAGAAAGAGCAATATGGAGTTGTGGGATATTTGCTTTTTGATGTCAAAAAAACATCTTATTAACTTCTCATACCAAAAAAACAGTACTGGACTGATGCAGTAGGTATTCAACAAATGCTTGTCATATAATGAATAGAAATTCCACATATATCCAGCCTGACACTCCCGAAAGTACTTATTGGTCTTTTTTGCTTGAAGGAAAGCAGCTGGACTTGGGTTAAACTTTCACCCTTCTCTTTCTCTGTCCCTTCCCTTCACTGTGCTTTTTCTTTCTAATCTGTATCAAATGAGAGAGAACCTGATATTAGTCACATATTTGGAAATTTTTTGGTATCACTGAGATTTGGTCCCTGTCACTGTTCTTAGCAGTTACACTTTAAGCTGACTTACATATAGTTGTAAAAAGAAAGATGAGGTTCCCAGTTAAAGAAACTTCAGGGACAGAAAATCTCTCTTCTGTTTGTTTCCTTGCTTGTAAAGTTAGTCTTTGATATAAAGTTTAATCCTTTTATGCTGCCTGAAATGTGTTCAGAGGTTTTCTCTGCAGATTGTTTCATCTGGCAGTTAATTCCTGGGCACTTCTGGGAATTGAAGGAAAGAGGTTTTTAAGCTTTAGTTACTGAGCTTGGATACCACCAGTCAGTCCAACAGTTCTATGTCTATATGGTTTTTTGCTTTGTTTCCTCTAAATCAGTGATTCTTAAATTGTATTTTATTTGATGGTCACATGAGTAAGTCAATACAAGTACAGACTCCTGGGCACCATCCCTTCTGATTCATAAGGTCTGTAATAGAGTCATGGAATCTGAATTTCACTGAGCTTATGAGGAGATTCCAGAGCAGCGGATTTGTGCCAATGTGAGTAGGCAAAATATTTTCTCTCCTAGTCTTTCTATCTGATCAGAAGATGAAACCTGTCTAGGGTTCTATTTATTCTAATTCTTTCCCTTCTTTGACTTCAAGTTCTCCAGACTCTGAGGGCTAAAACCTAGTATTTAGTGGCCTTTTACAGAGCAAACTGGCTGGCCATTCCACCTTATCCTTGCCATGTATACATGTATACCACTAGCCATGCAGACTTTCCATTACCTCATGATCAAGAGTTTCAGTCTCTTCACCCTCACCAGAACAGACGACATAGTCAAAGAGATCCCTGCAGAATACACTGACAAAGGACTTCAGAAGGAAAGGGAGTCCCAGTTATGAGGATAGCAGGCAAGGAAATATGGTAGAGCTTATGTTCTGAATCATTCATTTCAGATTCTTTGCTTTTTACATTGAACATGTATTTATGATTACTACAAATGGTGCCAGAAAAAAAAAAATTCCCAAGAAGTAAAAGTACAACCAATGCCATATAAAAGAGATGAAAAAAAAAATCTCTAGAAGTTTAATGGTTTATAAGTATAGTCATCAATTTTGAATTATTATTAATTCATAATTAAGTAGTATGACAACTGATATGCACTTTACAAAAGACAGGTTAGTATATGAAAAATATTGCTTGGAAATTTTATTTTATTATAACACTCAATTTCTAAATTTTAGCTTTCATAAGTAAGTGCTTCTATGACAGGCCTACAACTGTATATATACATACATATATACATATATACACACATACATACATATATACACATATACATATATATACGTATATACATATATATAATGCTTCCTCATATATATATATCGTATATATATCATATATATATATGAGGAAGCCTTAGTTACTGAACTTGGTTACCACCAGTCAGTCCAACAGTTCTATGTGTATATGGTTTTTTGCTTTGTTTCCTCTAAATCAGTGATTCTTAAATTGTATTTTATTTGATGATCACATGAGTAAGTCAATACAAGTACAGGCTCTTGGGCACCATCCCTTCTGATTCATAAGATCAGATTCATATATATATGATATATAACAATATATATCATATATATAAGAAATATATATATCTATATAAGCATTATTTCCCACTGTTCTGAAGCAGCCAAATAAGAGTTAAGCTATTGTGTTGGTGTACACAGACAACTGCAGTCCTTTGTAGTTTTTCGCCCCTCTGGCTACCTTTTTTATGTCAGTGACAAAAGGTGATGCATTTAGTACATCGTGAATACCAACCTGTCACACTCTCTGAGCCCCTCTAGCACTTTTTCTTTTTGTTCTGATCTTCATACACTATTTAAAAGTGTTATGAGCACCAATAATTCATAGAGTATGATTCCACTATTTAATTCTTCATTTCTTTAAACAAGGTTGTTTTTTTTTCCTTCCTCAAGCCGGTTTCCTTTTTTAATGAAAAAGCTAATTATCCTTTAAAACATTTTTTTTTTTTTGCATTTTGCAATAAAACTAGGAAGTAATTTAGTAACTTTCTAATAGTAAGTTAATGAGTTTTATCCCAGATCTAGTATCATGGGGCATATTTTTAATGTATACATAATGTTTCTAAACTAAGCCCAGTTAATATTTTCTTTTATATTTATCAGCAAGAAAGAGAGAAAGGAGACTAAAAACAGACCCATAGCTCCCCAAAGTGCTTAACAGTAGTATTTAACGGCATCCAATCATACTTAGTCATTGTGTAGATAGAAAGCTCTTTGCAACGAAGTGACAAAGATTAGACAAACCACTATAGTAGCCACCAGAGAACTTTTTATTTCTTCTGTCCATTTTGGGCTGATTGTCCCTAAATAAGACCTAACCTATTTTCTCTATCTTTACGTGAGCAAAGAAAATGCCTTAAAAGTGCTTTGTATAGCAGGAGGTACAGGTGCCAATGTAAACCTAGATGAAAGCTGTTTGTATATTTGTTTGTTTGCTTTTATCATACTCAGTGGTCTCGTGATGCATGTAATTACCTTGACCAAAGCATTATAGTAGACAGCATTATCTTGGAAGAGTCTTAGTAAGATACAAACTGGACACATTTTTGAGAGAAGAAATAATAGGAGTTGGGTGAAAACATATACACCATGGGATCCCACCTAATGCACTTTATATCCTAAAATAGGGAGCTCTCCACACTCACCATCGCCGTGCCCACACATCTCATACATGCATGCACTCACGTATTACTAATTCTGTGGTGTCACAATGTCCACACTCCCATTTGCAGACTTGTTCTTTTGAGACAGTTTTTTGGAACCAGGGAGTACTTTTCTTGAAGAGAGAATTCTAAATTTTGTTGCACAATCAAAATCTTCAGTGCTAAATATTCACATTAGCGACATAAAAGAAGTGTCCATATAAAGATTAATTGTCCATACAACAGTTCCTAATGTTACGTTTTAGATGATCTACAGTTTAGGTCACAGATATCCAGACCTATTCCAGAATCTGGGCATATTCAACTTTCATAAGTCATTTTTTCTCATAACTAAAGATCAAAGTAGTAGGAATATTTTCATGATATCGAAAAGAGATTTTTAAAAATATGTTAGCTTATCTGAAGTTATTTATCATTAGGAACTATACATTTTATTCTCATTTAAAGAACCATAAATTGAATTTAAATCAAGATCTGTCTATCATATCACTTTCCAGAAGCCAACACTGTAAAACTCGAATATGTGTGGCTTTTGGACAACAATTCCATTCTTAGAATTGTATAGCAAGCAAATAATAAGACATAGTTACAAAGATTTATGTATACTTTTCATCTCAGCATAGTTTTGAACGATGAAAAATGTGAAACTATTTTAACATCTGTCAATAGTTGTATGGTAAAATAAATGATGATCTAATGACATACTAAGAAACAATTAGAGTTAGCAAGCAGAGCTATACTGTTTGACAGAGAAAACATAAGACACCTACTCTATACTAAAAAGAGAATAAAACTAAAATGATAATACCTGGTTGAAAATACAAAGAAAAAAACATAAAGTGATATATTTTAACAATGGTATTTGCTAAGTGATGAGTATGTCATTTGAATATTTTTTCATATTTTTAATAAATTGTCTTAGTTGAAATCAAGTGAACATGTATTATCTGTATAATAAATGATACATGTATTTTCATTTTAAAATATTGTGTTAAAGAGAAACTGAATAGAAATAAAAGACCAATAGGAAAAGCTCCAGTCTCCAACTCCCAGCGCGAGCGACACAGAAGACCGGTGATTTCTGCATTTTCAACTGAGGTACTGGGTTCATCTCACTGGGGAGTGCGGGACGATCAGTGCTGGTCAGCTGCTGCAGCCCGACCAGCGAGAGCTGAAGCAGGGCGAGGCATTGCCTCACCTGGGAAGCGCAAGGGGGAAGGGAATCCCTTTTCCTAGCCAGGGGAACTGAGACACACAACACCTGGAAAATCGGGTAACTCCCACCCCAATACTGCGCTTTAAGCAAACAGGCACACCAGGAGATCATATCCCACACCTGGCCGGGAGGGTCCCACACCCACGGAGCCTCCCTCATTGCTAGCACAGCAGTCTGTGATCTACCGGCAAGGCAGCAGCGAGGCTGGGGGAGGGGCGCCCGCCATTGCTGAGGCTTAAGTAGGTAAACAAAGCTGCTGGGAAGCTCGAACTGGGTGGAGCTCACAGCAGCTCAAGGAAACCTGCCTGTCTCTGTTGACTCCACCTCTGGGGACAGGGCAATAACAAACACAGCCGAAAGCTCTGCAGACACAAACGACTCTGTCTGACAGCTTTGAAGAGAGCAGTGGATCTCCCAACACGGAGGTTGAGATCTGAGAAGGGACAGACTCCCTGCTCAAGTGGGTCCCTGACCCCTGAGTAGCCTAACTGGGAGACATCCCCCACTAGGGGCAGTCTGACACCCCACACCTCACAGGGTGGAGTACACCCCTGAGAGGAAGCTTCCAAAGCAAGAATCAGACAGGTACACTCGCTGTTCAGAAATATTCTATCTTCTGCAGCCTCTGCTGCTGATACCCAGGCAAACAGGGTCTGGAGTGGACCTCAAGCAATCTCCAACAGACCTACAGCTGAGGGTCCTGACTGTTAGAAGGAAAACTATCAAACAGGAAGGACACCTACACCAAAACCCCATCAGTACATCACCATCATCAAAGACCAGAGGCAGATAAAACCACAAAGATGGGGAAAAAGCAGGGCAGAAAAGCTGGAAATTCAAAAAATAAGAGCGCATCTCCCCCGGCAAAGGAGTGCAGCTCATCGCCAGCAACGGATCAAAGCTGGACGGAGAATGACTTTGACGAGATGAGAGAAGAAGGCTTCAGTCCATCAAACTTCTCAGAGCTAAAGGAGGAATTACGTACCCAGCGCAAAGAAACTAAAAATCTTGAAAAAAAAGTGGAAGAATTGATGGCTAGAGTAATTAATGCAGAGAAGGTCCTAAACGAAATGAAAGAGATGAAAACCATGACACGAGAAATACGTGACAAATGCAAAAGCTTCAGTAACCGACTCGATCAACTGGAAGAAAGAGTATCTGCGATTGAGGATCAAATGAATGAAATGAAGCGAGAAGAGAAACCAAAAGAAAAAAGAAGAAAAAGAAATGAACAAAGCCTGCAAGAAGTATGGGATTATGTAAAAAGACCAAATCTACGTCTGATTGGGGTGCCTGAAAGTGAGGGGGAAAATGGCACCAAGTTGGAAAACACTCTTCAGGATATCATCCAGGAGAACTTCCCCAACCTAGTAGGGCAGGCCAACATTCAAATCCAGGAAATACAGAGAACGCCACAAAGATACTCCTCGAGAAGAGCAACTCCAAGACACATAATTGCCAGATTCACCAAAGTTGAAATGAAGGAAAAAATCTTAAGGGCAGCCAGAGAGAAAGGTCGGGTTACCCACAAAGGGAAGCCCATCAGACTAACAGCAGATCTCTCGGCAGAAACTCTCCAAGCCAGAAGAGAGTGGGGGCCAATATTCAACATTCTTAAAGAAAAGAATTTTAAACCCAGAATTTCATATCCAGCCAAACTAAGTTTCATAAGTGAAGGAGAAATAAAATCCTTTACAGATAAGCAAATGCTTAGAGATTTTGTCACCACTAGGCCTGCCTTACAAGAGACCCTGAAGGAAGCACTCAACATGGAAAGGAACAACCGGTACCAGCCATTGCAAAAACATGCCAAAATGTAAAGACCATCGAGGCTAGGAAGAAACTGCATCAACTAACGAGCAAAATAACCAGTTAATATCATAATGACAGGATCAAGTTCACACATAACAATCTTAACCTTAAATGTAAATGGACTAAATGCTCCAATTAAAAGACACAGACTGGCAAACTGGATAAAGAGTCAAGACCCATCAGTCTGCTGTATTCAGGAGACCCATCTCACATGCAGAGACATACATAGGCTCAAAATAAAGGGATGGAGGAAGATTTACCAAGCAAATGGAGAACAAAAAAAAGCGGGGGTTGCAATACTAGTCTCTGATAAAACAGACTTTAAACCACCAAAGATCAAAAGAGACAAAGAAGGCCATTACATAATGGTAAAGGGATCAATTCAACAGGAAGAGCTAACTATCCTAAACATATATGCACCCAATACAGGAGCACCCAGATTCATCAAGCAAGTCCTTAGAGACTTACAAAGAGACTTAGACTCCCATACAATAATAATGGGAGACTTCAACACTCCACTGTCAACATTAGACAGATCAACGAGACAGAAAGTTAACAAGGATATCCAGGAATTGAACTCATCTCTGCAGCAAGCAGACCTAATAGACATCTATAGAACTCTCCACCCCAAATCAACAGAATATACATTCTTCTCAGCACCACATCGTACTTACTCCAAAATCGACCACGTAATTGGAAGTAAAGCACTCCTCAGCAAATGTACAAGAACAGAAATTATAACAAACTGTCTCTCAGACCACAGTGCAATCAAACTACTACTCAGGACTAAGAAACTCAATCAAAACCGCTCAACTACATGGAAACTGAACAACCTGCTCCTGAATGACTACTGGGTACATAACGAAATGAAGGCAGAAATAAAGATGTTCTTTGAAACCAATGAGAACAAAGATACAACATACCAGAATCTCTGGGACACATTTAAAGCAGTGTGTAGAGGGAAATTTATAGCACTAAATGCCCACAAGAGAAAGCAGGAAAGATCTAAAATTGACACTCTAACATCACAATTAAAAGAACTAGAGAAGCAAGAGCAAACACATTCGAAAGCTAGCAGAAGGCAAGAAATAACTAAGATCAGAGCAGAACTGAAGGAGATAGAGTCACAAAAAACTCTCCAAAAAATCAATGAATCCAGGAGTTGGTTTTTTGAAAAGATCAACAAAATTGACAGACCACTAGCCAGACTAATAAAGAAGAAAAGAGAGAAGAATCAAATCGACGCAATTAAAAATGATAAAGGGGATATCACCACCGACCCCACAGAAATACAAAGTACCATCAGAGAATACTATAAACACCTCTACGCAAATAAACTGGAAAATCTAGAAGAAATGGATAATTTCCTGGACACTTACACTCTTCCAAGACTAAACCAGGAAGAAGTTGAATCCCTGAATAGACCAATAGCAGGCTCTGAAATTGAGGCAATAATTAATAGCCTACCAACCAAAAAAAGTCCAGGACCAGATGGATTCACAGCTGAATTCTACCAGAGGTACAAGGAGGAGTTGGTACCATTCCTTCTGAAACTATTCCAATCCATAGAAAAAGAGGGAATCCTCCCTAACTCATTTTATGAGGCCAACATCATCCTGATACCAAAGCCTGGCAGAGACACAACAAAAAAAGAGAATTTTAGACCAATATCCCTGATGAACATCGATGCAAAAATCCTCAATAAAATACTGGCAAACCGGATTCAGCAACACATCAAAAAGCTTATCCACCATGATCAAGTGGGCTTCATCCCTGGGATGCAAGGCTGGTTCAACATTCGCAAATCAATAAACATAATCCAGCATATAAACAGAACCAAAGACAAGAACCACATGATTATCTCAATTGATGCAGAAAAGGCTTTTGACAAAATTCAACAGCCCTTCATGCTAAAAACGCTCAATAAATTCGGTATTGATGGAACGTACCTCAAAATAATAAGAGCTATTTATGACAAACCCACAGCCAATATCATACTGAATGGGCAAAAACTGGAAAAATTCCCTTTGAAAACTGGCACAAGACAGGGATGCCCTCTCTCACCACTCCTATTCAACATAGTGTTGGAAGTTCTGGCTAGGGCAATCAGGCAAGAGAAAGAAATCAAGGGTATTCAGTTAGGAAAAGAAGAAGTCAAATTGTCCCTCTTTGCAGATGACATGATTGTATATTTAGAAAACCCCATTGTCTCAGCCCAAAATCTCCTTAAGCTGATAAGCAACTTCAGCAAAGTCTCAGGATACAAAATTAATGTGCAAAAATCACAAGCATTCTTATACACCAGTAACAGACAAACAGAGAGCCAAATCAGGAATGAACTTCCATTCACAATTGCTTCAAAGAGAATAAAATACCTAGGAATCCAACTTACAAGGGATGTAAAGGACCTCTTCAAGGAGAACTACAAACCACTGCTCAGTGAAATCAAAGAGGACACAAACAAATGGAAGAACATACCATGCTCATGGATAGGAAGAATCAATATCGTGAAAATGGCCATACTGCCCAAGGTAATTTATAGATTCAATGCCATCCCCATCAAGCTACCAATGAGTTTCTTCACAGAATTGGAAAAAACTGCTTTAAAGTTCATATGGAACCAAAAAAGAGCCCGCATCTCCAAGACAATCCTAAGTCAAAAGAACAAAGCTGGAGGCATCACGCTACCTGACTTCAAACTATACTACAAGGCTACAGTAACCAAAACAGCATGGTACTGGTACCAAAACAGAGATATAGACCAATGGAACAGAACAGAGTCCTCAGAAATAATACCACACATCTACAGCCATCTGATCTTTGACAAACCTGAGAGAAACAAGAAATGGGGAAAGGATTCCCTATTTAATAAATGGTGCTGGGAAAATTGGCTAGCCATAAGTAGAAAGCTGAAACTGGATCCTTTCCTTACTCCTTATACGAAAATTAATTCAAGATGGATTAGAGACTTAAATGTTAGACCTAATACCATAAAAATCCTAGAGGAAAACCTAGGTAGTACCATTCAGGACATAGGCATGGGCAAAGACTTCATGTCTAAAACACCAAAAGCAACGGCAGCAAAAGCCAAAATTGACAAATGGGATCTCATTAAACTAAAGAGCTTCTGCACAGCAAAAGAAACTACCATCAGAGTGAACAGGCAACCTACAGAATGGGAGACAATTTTTGCAATCTACTCATCTGACAAAGGGCTAATATCCAGAACCTACAAAGAACTCAAACAAATTTACAAGAAAAAAACAAACAACCCCATCAAAAAGTGGGCAAAGGATATGAACAGACATTTCTCAAAAGAAGACATTCATACAGCCAACAGACACATGAAAAAATGTTCATCATCACTGGCCATCAGAGAAATGCAAATCAAAACCACAATGAGATACCATCTCACACCAGTTAGAATGGCGATCATTAAAAAGTCAGGAAACAACAGGTGCTGGAGAGGATGTGGAGAAATAGGAACACTTTTACACTGTTGGTGGGATTGTAAACTAGTTCAACCATTATGGAAAACAGTATGGCGATTCCTCAAGGATCTAGAACTAGATGTACCATATGACCCAGCCATCCCATTACTGGGTATATACCCAAAGGATTATAAATTATGCTGCTATAAAGACACATGCACATGTATGTTTATTGCAGCACTATTCACAATAGCAAAGACTTGGAATCAACCCAAATGTCCATCAGTGACAGATTGGATTAAGAAAATGTGGCACATATACACCATGGAATACTATGCAGCCATCAAAAAGGATGAGTTTGCGTCCTTTGTAGGGACATGGATGCAGCTGGAAACCATCATTCTTAGCAAACTGTCACAGGAACAGAAAACCAAACACCGCATGTTCTCACTCATAGGTGGGAACTGAACAATGAGATCACTTGGACTCAGGAAGGGGAACATCACACACAGGGGCCTATCATGGGGAGGGGAGAGGGGGGAGGGATTGCATTGGGAGTTATACCTGATGTAAATGATGAGTTGATGGGTGCAGCACACCAACATGGCACAAGTATACATATGTAACAAACCTGCACGTTATGCACATGTACCCTACAACTTAAAGTATAATAATAATAAATAAATTAAAAAAAAAAAAAGAAATAAAAGACCAGATGTTTAGTTTTACTGTATTTTAAATCTGTACTCATATTTGAAATACCTATTTATTTGTCTAAATACCCAAAAGGATTATAATCTTCTTAAGGCAAGTGGCCGTGGATTTCTTTTTTGTTTTTCCCATTGTACCCCTACAAAATAGTAGTTGCATGACAATGTATTATGAATAGTGTGTGAATGTATTATAAATGTGTAGGTGGCCTTGGTAAAGCCACTTTCTTTGCGGCTCATTTTTTTCATCTACAAAATAAACTAAATGTTCTCTACTCGCTTCTCTGGGGATTGCTGTAATGTTAAAAGGAGGCAACACGTGTTGATTATAAAGCCCTCCATGTATGTGAAGGAACATTATTGTTAACCACAGTGATTACACTCATAGAAATCAGTGAAGCAAGTGCTGAATTCCCATCCCCAGACTTGGCTCAAGGCCAAATACAAAACCATGAAGCAAGCCAAAAATACAGGCTGAAAAGCTGCTCATCTGTGCCTGCCTTCCTCACTTTAGAGACATGGCCTGCCCTCAGGTTCCCTGCACCTTCTGCTCTATCTCTACCTCTCATGTATGAGCGTATTTCCATTAAAACGTAGACCAGAGACACATGTTTTAATCTGCTCCCAGGAGGATTTGCATTTTCACCAGCGATAAGAAATTATCAGACAAGACCAGGATCAGACCTGGATTTTTCTGTTTTGAAGGTCACACCTGAAATCACAACCCTCTTCCTTCCCCTCACCAGAAGGCCAACCACCACCACATGGTGCTTTCACCAGAAGTAGAGAGCACCTTGACACCCAGATCTCTGCTGGGACTGAAAACACCATAAATCTACTCAAGCAAATTTCACTCCTCTGTAAGCAAAATACCACGTATTATTAAAAGTTATCCTTGTGTTACATGAAAAAATTAGAAAACAATACAATGACAGTAGGCTTTGCTACTATATCCCCATAATCACAGTCATAATGTATTAGGCACTAAGAACAATACAGAACAACCATATTTATTTATTCGATTCTTTGATTGCAGTTTTTTGGATAGATGAAGTATAATATAGAGAGAGAGATATTATATATCAATAGATGTAGATAGATTTTTACATCTATTTTAATATTTATTTTCTATTTATAAGTATGTAAAATCAATATATATTTTATATATTTAAACATATATGCATTTTAAATAGGTTTCAATTTTTAAGATTTAAATATTACCATCTGCTTTAAAAGTCTATTATATACTTATATCTTGTTTTCAAGCTTTTTAACATAAAAGCCTGAAATCATTCTAATCAGGACAAAGTCACAGAATAAACCTAGCCACGTGCCCAAGGGAATGCAGTTTAATGGACTGTTTAGAATAGCATAAGGTTAATTAGGTTAAGATTCTTTGAAAGTGAGATTTGAACTAAAAAGAGGGGGGCTGTTTTCCTGCTGGAAATGAGAAGATCAGAACATTCAGTAAGAATTTATCCACACTGAGTATAGAGAAGAGAATGGGCCATCCTACCCATTGCTGAGGCCAAAACCCATCCTGGCTGCCTCTCTACACTCACGCCCCACGTCTACCCCATCAACTAGTTCTGCTCTCAATGACTCTATGACCGCCATTCTGATTCAAACACCATCGTCCTTTGTCTGTTTTTGCAGTAGCTTCCTGCCTGGTCAACCTACTTTCACCCAGGCCATATTCACTCTCATCACAGCAGCCAGTGTGATTCTGTTAGAACATGCATCCTGGTCATGTCCAACCTCATGTCAGAGACAACAGCCTCTAAGGCCCTGAACTATACCTCGATGATCTTGGCTTCTACTGCCCTTCCCCTTGTTTGCTCACTCAGTTGCTCACACATTTTAGTCATACTGGATGTGTTGCTGTCCCATGAACACATCGGGCAAGGATTAGATTCTCAGGGCATGCCATGTGCTGTTCTGGCAACTTACCTACTGTATAGCATGATCCATCAACTCCATCCAGTCATCACTCAGGTGTCATCTTCTCTTCAAGACCCACCTTAACAACCATATTTAAAATGGTAACCTCACTTCTGTTTTCCTTATCTCCCTTGTCTGCTTTATTTTTCTTCATAGTTCATTACATTCTTTTTTTTTTTTTTTTTGAGATGAGTCTCGCTCTGTTGCCCAGGCTGGAGTGCAGAGGTGCGATCTCAGCTCACTGCAACCTCCGCCTCCCAGGTTCAAGCGATCCTCCTGCCTCAGCCTCCCAAGTAGCTGGGACTACAGGCATGTGCCACCATGCCCAGCTAATTTTTGTATTTTTAGTGGAGATGGGGTTTTACATGTTGTCCAGGATGGTCTCGATCTCTTGACTTTGTGATCTGCCCACTTCAGCCTCCCAAAGTGCTGAGATTCCAGCATAAGCCACTGTGCCCAGCCCATTATATTCTAATATACTACATCTTTTACTTGTCTGCTGTATCACCTGTCTCCTGCAATTAGAATGTTAATTACATGAGCTCAGGACTTTTACCTGTCTTTTATGTTTATAATTGTCTCCCCATCATCTAAAAAATTGTCCAGAACATTAGTAGGTACACAATAAATATTTTTGGATTAACTACATTCATTTATTTGTGCTGTGAACAGCAACAAAACTAGTCTGAAGAGAACGGGCTGAAATTAGACCTACAAAAAGCCTGATTCAGTAGATTCTTCAGTTGGAAAATATTGAGTGCTTACATCAAGATAGTTATGGTATGATATACTGATACTGAAATGAAAGGTAAAAACCAAAGTAAAATTTAAGTATGGATC
Source organism: Macaca fascicularis (assembly GCF_037993035.2). Classification (NCBI taxonomy): domain Eukaryota; kingdom Metazoa; phylum Chordata; class Mammalia; order Primates; family Cercopithecidae; genus Macaca; species Macaca fascicularis. The sequence goes on from NC_088377.1 coordinate 189,162,680, forward strand.
TTAAAATGAATAGCCCCACACCATTTCTTACTGGAAAATTTAAGTCTGACTCTATTGCTGCTACTATAGCAGAGATAAGAGACTTAAAATCTAGATGAATTAACAAAAGATTAAAAATCATTTAAAATTTTAGGAGAAAACTTAGTAAAACTCTTATAATGTGATTGCAAAAAAAATGCACGACAAATATGTCCAGGAACTGATAAAAATTATTGCTAATTATATATTTGTACTTGCTTTTTTTTATAGCTACTCATGTGTAGAACAAAAAAATAGACAAAATTAATCATAGGCTCAATGATTCACTATGTACAGTTTACAAATTAATTAGCTTCTCTTAATCTTTTCAATTAAAAAAGTGTTAAAGCATTAGTTTATTGCTTACTTCCGTGTTAAAATGCTGGTTAATTGCAAAACATTATTAGGGGCCAATATTAAAATTCCACTTACAAGTGTCAGAGAAGCAAAACACATTTAAAGTTGATTTGCAAATCCAGCTTACCTAAATCTACTTGGGATAAAGCAATACTGCTGAAGTACATAACCACATTCTGATGATGTATGTGCAATAGTTTTTCCCATTAGCTTCCTTATGTATGTGTGTGAGACAAAGAAAGAGAGAGAGAGAGAGAGTGTCTGTATTACCAGGATTAGCTCTAGTTTTTAACATCATAACAGAATATGAAGAACAATGCACAAAAAATTCATTTATAATTTATAAACGCTGAGCTTTTAATTTCAGGTGTTTCTTCTTTCTAGTTCCCTGTGTCAATCATATAGCTAGATACAGCCCATGAGCATCTCTTATTCAGAAAACCACAAAATGTAATGAATTTCTTTCTTTTCCTTTTTTTTTGGGGGGGGGGGGATGTGTGTGTGCACGCGCATTTGTGTGTGTGTGTGTGTGTGATATAATCTCGTTCTGTGCCCAGGATGGCATGCAGTGGTGCGATCTCGGCTCACTGTGACCTCTGCCTCCCGGATTCAAGTGATTCCCCTGCCTCGCCTCCCGAGTAGCTAGGATTGCAGGCACCCGCCACCAGACCCAGCTAATTTTTTTTTTTTTTTTTTTTTTTTTTGTATTTTTAGTAGAGACCAGATTTCACCATGTTGGGCAGGCTGGTCTCCAACTCCTGACCTCAAGTCATCTTCCCACCGTGACCTCCCAAGGTGCTGGATTACAGGCATGAGCCACCACACCCCACCAAGATGTAATGAATTTGATTAAGATTTGGAATCAGTCTTGCTGAGATACTCAAGGGGAATATTGTAAAATGGGATCTGATGCTATTCACAAAGAGTTTTTCTTAATGGTTCAGAGGCAGCTCTGACTGTTAGGGTTAGGGTCTTATACGGCAAGTACAAATACTCCTACTCTTAAATCTTCAATACAGCAGGCAGGGCGAACTTCCTTGTTGAATTTTTCACAATGCGCTAAAAGGATGCTTGGAAAGAAACATCCAAACATCAACTTCATTACAAACAGCAAATTGAGCAGCTGTGGGAGAGAAAGTTCAATTGGGACACGGAAGATCCGTTCACTGATTTCAGAAAAGCTATTTCTGAAAATGCATAAGAAGTATATAGCACTGGAGTGGCAAAATAAGTGTAAGTCAACTAAAGAAAGTTATGATAAACAAGAGAAACAATAAACAGGACCTGAGATGCATCTGCACACATGTAAATAAGACCGCAGCACAAAGTAAACGATACTCTATCAGCATTATTTGGCATTGGTAGTTGTTTTTGTTCAAATATTTAATCCATGTCCCAGAAACTGAAGATATCAAGTCCTTAAAAGGGACTTTTAAAAAGTGTCGAGTAACAGTGAATGGAATTAACAGACATTTTTTTTACCCAGCCATTTTAGTGTCTTAAAAATAGAAATATATTTTTATGAAGATAAAAAGAATAAGAATCATCCATTGCGTCACCATCTAGAAATAAGCACGGTTGTTTTTCTTTTCGTTTCCTTTTCTTTTGAGACGGAAACTCAATCTATTGCCCAGGCTGGAATGCAGTGGCGTGATTATGGCTCACTGCAACCTCTGCCTCCTGGGCTCAAGTGATCCTCCCACCTCACCCTGTCTTGTTTTGTTTAAGAGCATATGGTTATTCATAGTTAAGAGCATATAGTTATCAATTCCTTAAAGGTGAATTTCATTCTTGGTAGCTACTGTTAAAATTAAGCATGAACAATTGAAAGATTTTTTTTTTTTTTTAAAGGAGACAGAGTCTAGCTGTGTCTCCCAGGCTGGAGTGCAGTGGCGTGATCTTGGCTCACTACAAGCTCCGCCTCCCAGGTTCACACCATTCTACTGCCTCAGCCTCCCAAGTGGCTGGGACTACAGGCACCCGCCACCAAGCCTGGCTACTTTTTTTTTTTTTTTTTTTTTGTATTTTTAGTAGAGACGGGGTTTTACCGTGTTAGCCAGGATGGTCTCGAATTCCTGACCTCGTGATCCACTCGTCTCAGCCTCCCAAAATGCTGGGGAACAATTGAAAGATTTTGCAAAAATATCTATCTTATACCTGCAGTGTATCATCATTGGAGAAGAAACGAACATACATCGAACGTAGAAACAATTAAACTTTCTAGATAAATGGAACTAAAAGAGTAACTTCAGTTTCACATGACGAATTTCAGAAAAGAGAAAAAATTACATAGGAAAAAAAGGAGAATGTGAGGGATTGGGGAGAGAAAAAGTAAGTGAGAGAAGGTAGTAGACCGTTAGGATGAAGAAGCAGAAGGTGAAGGAGACAGGCAAGATGCTGACCTCTTACCTTAGTCAAGGTCTGGACTTTTGGGGCCTGTCCCAGCATCATCTTTTGCAATCTAGCACATGTACATACAAGTGCTAGGAAAACATACGTCTGTCAAAGGCCAGTGTTTTTCTAGATCGGAAATAGTCTTTAGCTCTTCAGGTGGACGGAGTTAGATCATGTGCTCTCAAGTATTTTTATAGATTTCAAAAACACTGACATAATCAGCACTGAAAGAATGTAGCCGGGCTTGTTTCTAACCTTGGATTCTGTGCTTTGATTTTATTATCACACCCCTCACTGTCAACCACCCTGAAAAGAGACCTTATAAAAAATTATGGCCGGGTAGGGTGGCTCACGTCTGTAATTCCAGCACTTTGGGAGGGCAAGGTGGGCGGATCACCTGAGGTCAGGAGTTCTAGACCATCCTGGCCAACATAGTGAAACCCCGTCTCTACTGAAAATACAAAAATTAGCCGGGCGTGGTGGCGGCGCCTGTAGTTCCAGCTACTCGGGAGGCTGAGGCAGGAGAATGGCGTGAACCCGGGAGGCGGAGCTTGCGGTGAGCCGAGATAGCGCCACTGCACTCCAGCCTGGGCGACAGAGACTCTGTCTCAAAAATAAATAAATAAATAAATTATGTCTCAGTTTCCTAGGGCTGCTCTAGCAAATTATCACAAATATTGTAGCTGAAAACAACACAAATGTGTTTTCTTTCAGTTTGGGGGGTCACAAGTCGGAAATGGGTCTCATTAGGTTAAAATCAACAGGACTGCATTCCTCCGGGAGGCTCTGAGAGAATCTGGTCCGTTCTTTTTCAGCTTCTGGAGGCCTCCCGCCTTCCTGGGCTTGGGGCTCTGTCCGCCATCTTCAAAGCCAGCAATGGCTGACGTAATGTTTCTCACATCGCATGGCTCTGGTCCTGACTACCCTGCCTTCCTCTTTCACTTGTTAAGATCCTTGTGTTTCTATTGGGCCCATCTAGACAATCTAAAAGAATCTCCCACCTCAAAATCCTTAACCTAATTACATCTGCAAAATCCCTTTTGTCATGTAAAGTAACTTACCCACAGGTTTCAGGGATAGGGCAGTAACATCTTGGGAAGCCATTTTTCCGCCTACCTCAAACCTAAAATTGTATTCTTTTTTTTTTTTTTTTTTTTGAGACGGAGTCTTGCTCTGTCGCCCAGGCTGGAGTGCAGTGGCCGGATCTCAGCTCACTGCAAGCTCCGCCTCCCGGGTTCACGCCATTCTCCTGCCTCAGCCTCCCGAGTAGCTGGGACTACAGGCGCCGCCACCTCGCCCGGCTAATTTTTTGTATTTTTAGAAGAGACGGGGTTTTACCGTGTTAGCCAGGATGGTCTCGATCTCCTGACCTCGTGATCCGCCCGTCTCGGCCTCCCAAAGTGCGGGGATTACAGGTTTGAGCCACTGCGCCCGGCCCCTAAAATTGTATTCTGTGATTATTTTTCAAAGGAATAACCTTGGCCAGGTGCAGTGGCTCATGCCTGTAATCCTAGCACTTTGGGAGGCCAAGGTGGGCAGATTGCTTGAGGTCAGGAGTTGGAGACCAGCCTGGCCAACATGGTGCAACCCCATCTTAACAAAACTACAAAAATTAGCTGGACATGGTGGTGTGCCTGTAATCCCAGATACTGGGGAGACTGAGGCAGGAGAATTGCTGGAACCCAGGAGACGAGGTTGTAGTGAGCCATGAAGGTACCACTACACTCCAACCTGGGCAACAGAGTGAGAATCCATGTCAAAACAAACAAAAAGAATTAATTCATAAAATCAAATATTTTTTCACTATGTGATAGAAGCAGAAATTAGAAAGCATTATGACCACTCAAGAATCATAAAGTCTTTATTAGGACCAGTAGGTTAACATTTTTCCTGTTGGAGGGAGCCTTTCTTTGATATGTAAACTTTCAAAGAGTTATTGAAAGCTTTGGAAGGCTTCTTTCCAAAAATAATCTTTTAGAAAAAGTCTTTCCAAATAATCCGGTCCTTACATTTTGGGCAAAATATTAGAAGTATGAGAAGCCAGAGTGTGAAAACTGAGTTAATATTCTTATGAACATGAATACTTGGCAGCCAATATTGGGGCTGAAAATGCATTTAGAACGTTAATGTATTTCCATAGTATTTCAGATCAAAAATACTGAAGGGAACTTAATTACAAATTAAAAATAGAGGATCTACAGGAATAAGTTACATTTCTTATAGCTTCCTGTGCAATATCAAGTCAAGTAGAGCAAGAAGTGGTTCCTACTTTACATAATTTTACTCAGAAGGATGATTTTATTTACTACTATTGCTCTGTAAATATTACGCTTCGAAGGAAGCTCTAACAACTGGCTGTGTTATCGCTGAGGTCAGTGTCTCTCATGGTACTCGCTTCATGCTCTGTCCATTTGGTAAATGACATGCAAAGATGGCTTCCTCTAAGTTTCTAAGACACAGGTACTCATATTTAACTCCCGCGGAGAAGGAACACAAGAGCGAAGTGGAAAGGTCTGCATTTGTTGTCTGTCTTCCCATCCATTCCTAAGAGAAGGTGACATAGGCCTACTGTTTATCAAGAGCATTTGACACTAATGAGTGTCCTTATAGAAAAGTTAGAACCTTTCTATAAGACTTTGTGTTTTACTTTCCAGAAAATTCCAATTTACTAAACTCTTCATTTCTTCTCCTACTAATGTGTTATTTTCAGGGTGTTTTATTCTTCTTAGTAAGGCACGTGCTCAGCTTCCGTCAACCCTGTCCTCTGTCAGTCAGTCACTTCATTTCCCCCTAGGGTTTGACTCTTCACAGATTTCTGGATATCTCCCTCTGAAGGGATAGCTCTTCTGTTGCTAATGACTAGCGTGAGGGTTGGTAAGTAGTGACAGTAAAGTTAACATTCCTTGACCACATGAATGTGAGCAATGCTTTGGATCAGACAGCTCTAAGGCCTCGGCCCCACCTTCCAGATTAAGTCGGAAATGTCTATCTTGGTATTCAGGATCCACCCAATCCACCTTTCCTGGCTAATTTTCCATTTCTCTCCTATGTTAACACTGCATTCCCACCAAATGGACTGTTTCCCATTCCTGGAATCCCTAGGATAAATTCCATTAATTTGCCTGCTTCGGTGTATTTGTTCATGCCATCCTCCTTCCTCTATTGATCATAGTTTCGCTGTAACTTTGTTGGGAAGAAGCATGACCTTTTCTTCTTGTGCAAGGTTTAGATCAATTTAGAAATAAGATGCCTGGTAGAAAAAAGCTGGCTATCAAAATGTCTGCTTTATTACAGTAAAAGCTTATTTGAAAGCTTTGCTTAGATCTACCTACAGGCTAAGCATACTGCTAATATTACTGTCCATGCAAAAACTGAACTCCCATTCCGTGGAAGTCTCCCCTGGCAAAGGAAGAGCCTGCTCCAGGAAGTTTCCCCCGTGGAAGATGCGAGAATGTTGCTCCTGGGCAGCCTGAAATGGAGAACATAAATGTTGCTCCTCTGATCAGGTTTTGTTTCTTCTTCTAAATTCACAAAATAGATGAGTCATTTTCTGCCCCTCTTCACTTGCCAGGATCAGTGATTGTGAAGGTGGGGGTCAGGGTGGGAGTGAGAGGAATATAGAGAGAGGCACAAAGTCACCTTGGCTAAAGTTTCTCTGTGTGGAAACATGAGACCAGGCACTTTTATGAGGCTTTCTTGAATATGTTTATGTTTAAAAAATAATTTTTTCCCTTTGTGCTCCCAGGTTTGTAGGTTATATCCCTCATGCAGAACTCAGAGAGTGGTTCAGCTACTAAATACCATCTGGTAGTCTGTTCCAGCTACTGTAACCAAATGCCATAAACTGCATGGCTTATAAATAACAGAACTTTATTTCTGACAGTTCTAGAAGCTGGAAAAGTCCAAGATCAAGGTGCTGGCAGATTCTGATGCGGGTCCCCTACTTTCTGGTTCATAGATGGCACTCTCTCACAAGTGTGCCCATGTAGCAGAAGGGGCACAAGGGGTCTCTCTGAAACCTCTTTTATGAGGGCACTAATTCTACCTGTGAGGACTCCACCCTCATGGCCTAATCACGTCCCACAGTTCCCCACCTCTTACCACCAGCTTAGGGGATTAGGATTTCAACATATAAACTTGGAGGAGACACAAATATTCTGACCGTAGCATACACTTATTGGTTTTTTATTTCTGATATTAATTTGTGCTTAAAGGAATATCTAGGTATTCCTAATAACTGTTATCGAAATCTTCCACCAGTATTTTCAGTAAATGCCTGGGGAACAGAAAATGAATGAATTAAAGTATCTACCAATAGTATTTTAGAAAAAAACCTAAAATTTGCACCTTCCTTTTTTATTCACGATATTATTTTCATGGGCAATATTTAGGATTATTACCAAAAGTTGTAACAGAGACTATAAATTAAAAAAAAATTCAAGGGAGCATATTAGAATTAAAGAGTAAAATGGTAGAAACAACTGGCTTGGTGGGATAAGGAGCAGAAAACATTTATTTCTACATTCTCAGTTTTACAAAGTTGCCACCTTCACATTCTGGGGGAGAAAAGTTTGAAAGAATGCCTTTTTAAATCCACTGGAAAACATGGATAGCTGAAGATTTACCCATATTCAAACTTCGGGATTTTCTGGCCCAGCAAAGAAGACCTACTACAAAATAATAGTTTATTGAAGACAAGAAAAAAATGTTACTCTGCCTTATTCATATGCCTGGGAATATAATGTATTTGAAACGTATTTCTAAATGAATAACAAACTTGTAAACCAACACAATCAAATGAATTCATTTTCATACTAGTTATGTGTTACACAGTAACAAATTACTCCAGATTGTGGTAGCCTAAAGCAAGAAACTCATTATTTCACAGTGTCTGTGGGTCAAGATTTCAGGCACAGCTTAGCTGAGTGCCTGTGGCCTGGGTCTCTCACAATCAAGATGCAATCAAGATGTTGATGGCAGTGATCATAAGGCCCAAGAGGGTAAAGATCCACTTCTAAAATCATTCAAATGCTGCTGGCAGGTCTCAGCTCTTTGCTAGTCATTGACTGGGCACATCTGTTCTTTCCCATGTAGCCTCGTCATGGGGCTGACTGCATGGCATCCCGGTTCACCAAGAGGGAGAGTTCTGAGACAGAGAGAGGAGAGAGCGAGAGAGAGAACAAATGCACAAAACAGAAGCCAGTCTCGTAATAGCCTAATCACGGAAATGACATTTCATCACTTCGCCATATTGTATTCTTCGGGAGCAAGTCACTAGGTCCAGCGAGTCTCAAAGGCATGAATACCAAGAGATGGCGATCCTTTGGGGTCACTGTAGAAGCTTCCCTACACATCCTTCTTTCCTACCTTGTCTGGATAAATTCTGTCTGTTCCTGGAGGCAGCTGAAGAATTTCCTCTTCCAGGAAACTCCCTCCACACAGCTGAGCCTCCTCCTCTCTGCTTCTGCAGCAGCTTGGGCCCCCTGTATCAGGGCATTCTGAACTGCACAGGTGCCTTGTGAGCACCTGTCTCCTTGTGTGTCTCTCTCTTCAGGCTCTTATTCCTCAACAGCCAGGTTCCTGTCTTACTCAAGTCCCATGCCTAGCTCACAGCACAGACCATGTGCTTTGTACAAATGTCTCGTATGGAGCTACAAATTATAATTGAACATAACAGACTTCCATTCAGGTTACCTCCAGAAAACAAATACAGTGATTAATCTCATTCACTTACCCCTAGTACTCCTCTGCCATATTTAAGTACTGAGGTCAAACATTTTCCTCAGTTTGGGAACTTGATATTTAATGAAACATTGTATGAGTCCGTTGACATTGCTTACCTCAGCTGCAGTTCCACGGATGACTTAGGAATGTATAAAATAGATCTCTTATTATTCACTGATACAACTTCCGGTCAGACTCTCACACAACTGCACACATAGTAGCTTTGCTCCACTCACACCTTGTCTACAGCCTAGATGTTTGCAAATAGTGCTCTGGTTTTTCTTTAAAATATCCCTTTGCTATTACTGTAAATGCCCACTGCTTGGTTCAGTTAAAAAATAGCATGGCTAGCTGGGCATGGTGGTGCATGCCTGTAATCCCAGCTACCCAGGAGGCTAAGGGGGGAGAATCACTTGAACCCAGGAGGCAGAGGTTGCGGTGAGCCGAGATCATGCCATTGTGCTCCAGTCTGGGCAACAAGAGTGAAACTCCATCTAAAAAAAAGAAAAATATAGCATGGCTCTTTATGCCCTGGCACTGTGCTAGGTCCCCAACATTCACAGAAGACTAAAATATAATTTCTAGCATGGGAGGCAAAGGTTTATAAGCCAAAGAGACACAACTCATCAGCTGGATTTTGCACTGTGACAAGAACTTAGAGGAGCATGATTCTCTTCTAATTTAGGGACTCTGGAGGGACATATAACTAAGGTTCAGATCAGCACACCCAATGCAACATGCATTCTGTGTGCAGAAGGTAAATTGAAAACTCTGGTTGAGGGTCTCAGTGGAACTCAAAACAGCCCTGACATTTTCTTTGAAGTTAGTGCAGCATAGGAGTTCCAATTCTATGCTCATCCTCCACCGTGAGTCCCCAGGAGAGGGACCAGAGAATGGAGTAAAAACAAAGGGAAAGGAGAGAAACCACTGCTCTGGTGGTCACAATGACACCAGGGCCAGTAGAAACCTGGGTCATACGATAATTTCTACTGGTTCAGTTTCTACTGAATAATTTCCACAATTAAAAATGACTCCAAGCACTTACGCATGGGTAAAACCTAGAAAGTGAAACAACTGCTTGTTATATCTTGTTAGCAGGCAAAGAAAGGATGGTGAAATCAGCTGTTGGTGAAATTCTGACAGCAGGGAAAGTCGGGGGCTGGCATTTCTGGCAGGCATGAGAGTCACAAACAGGAGACAGAATATCTCAAGAGATAATCTAGCCTTATTCTTAATTTTTGCCTAACATATTTGTTTTGACATAACATTGTCATACATCTTTAAGTTGAGAATCAGGAACATATCTTTGTTATAATAATATTTTTGATGTCAAAGAAACACAGAGCATATGCTGTCTTAGGAATTCTAAATGGCAAATGACATGTGTGTCTGTATAACAAAGACAAGGAGAGACAGAGACAAATATAAGGAGAGAAATGCAAACCAACTCTCAAAGCGCTTAAATCATATTATAAGTGGGCAAAGACAAGAAGAGACAGAAATAGAGACAAATATAAGGAGAGCAATGCAAACCAACACTCAAAACCCTTAAATCATATTCTAAGTGGATAAAATGTCACATGTGAAAGAAGTGAGATACCAGATACTTGTGGGAACTAAAAATGGTTGGGCGTGTCCAGAGCATATAAAGAATGGGCAGCAGATATAATTGGATGGATAGGCAGAAGCTAGTGATAAAATATTGGATATCTGAAACCCAAGTCCTTGAACATTATTCTGGAAGATTTCGATTTAATGGGGCTGTACGTCTTAACATAAGAAGGGAAGATTATTATGTTAAGAAGTCATACACAGGGAGAAAAGAAATTCTCTAGGATCAAGTTACTTCAGTAAACATATTTACTAACTGTATTAATATTACGACTCTTTAATATTCCGATATGTTCCTTGTTTCCTAAATTTATTTTCCAACAGAAACTTTTTCTTGGGGAGCATGGGTTACAGGATCTCAAGGAACTATTAGTCTAGTTGTTCTAGAAAATATTGTTAGTCCCAGCACAGTGGCTCACACCTGTAATCCCAGCACTTTGGGAGGTTGAGGCAGGCAGATCACTTGAGGTCAGGAGTTTGAGACCAGCCTGTCCAACATGGTGAAACCTCCTCTGTACTAAAGTACAAAAATTAGCCAGGTGTGGTGGTGTGTGCCTGTAATCCCAGCTACTCGAGAGGCTGAGGCAGGAGAAATGCTGGAACATGGGAGGTGGAGGTTGAAGTGAGCCGAGATCACCCCACTGTGCTCCAGCCTGGGAGACACAGTGAGACTCCATCTCAAAAGAAAAGAAAAGAAAAGATTGTTGTGGAAAAACATTGCAGGGATGCTTGAATCTTTGGCATTTTTTAAAAATCTAATTCACACTGTGACTTTGGGACAAATAAGTTCATTCGTTTGGGCTTTCTCTTTTTACTTGTGGACTGAAGAGGTAGAAGAAAATTAAGCAGTTTCTGGGATCCCTTCTAGCAGTAATATTCTCCTAGTCTATGGAAAATATGCTATAATCAGCTTGTCTGGAATACAGATATCAAGCTTGAGGTAAAGTTTTACTCATGAGGATTAAATCAGTGATGAGTAGCATATTTAAGAAAAAAATATACAATCAACTTGAACACCCTAATAATGGTTCAGTGCTCATTGCTTAGAGGAATGATTTTTTAACAAGGTCCTGATTTTAAAGGCTAATGTTCATTTTTTGCCTCAACCATAAGAGCTAGAACCTGGAGTATATAGGTCAATAGATTCTAAAGCATATTTCAGTATGTGCAAACCAAATCAATTAGACTTTTTAAGTGAAAATGAAAACCTCTTTGAGTTCAGGCCTAGGCTAACTGGTAAAGATGGAGGAATCATGTGCTCATGACTAGTCCTCTTCCACCAGTATGTCAAGTATTAAGAGAAAGAAGAAAGACATTTCTAAATAATTTGGGGTTTGGGGACTATAGCTTGATTTGTACTTGCATTTATTTCCTTAGAATATAAGCCATGGATTAAGTTTTTGTATCATTAAGGCACCATTAACTATTAGAACAAGTTAACATTAACCAATAGAACAGGTACACTTTTGATTTCCATGAATTATGCAAGACAGGTATTTCTTTCTTTTCTTTTCTTTTCTTTTTTTTTTTTTTTTTTCCTAACACTGAGTGTTGCTCTGTCGCCTGGACTGAAGGGCAGTGGCACTATCTTGGCTCACTGCAAGCTCCGCCTCCTGGGTTCACTCCATTCTCCTGCCTCAGCCTCCCAAGTAGCTGGGACTACAGGTGCCCGCTACCTCGCCCGGCTGATTTTTTTGTATTTTTAGTATAGACAGGGTTTCATTGTGTTAGCCAGGATGGTCTCGATCTCCTGACCTCGTGATCCGCCCTCCTTGGCCTCCCAAAGTGCTGGGATTACAAGTGTGAGCCACCGCACCTGGTCAAGACAGGTATTTCTTTTCACATTTTGTAAATTAGAAACCAAGGTTTAGAAATCTTAGAGAGCATAGCCAAGGTCCTAAAAAGTGAAAAGCTGCAAAATTGGAAATGCATCTTAAGTCTTCTCAGTATGCACCGCGTTGTACCTCATTTTCTAAAAGATAGCATTCCTCAAGAAAATGTATACATACTGTATGAAAGTCCCTGTAAATAATGCAAATGCTCTTTGAATTTTTAAAATGTATTCTAAAACTCTTGTCAAAATAATACAGTTAGTTTTTACCAAGGAGCATTTGGAGCCACATTACATAGCAGAATTTAAATTATAATGGCTTGAATCCTCTTACTCTTTGGCACAGGTGGGAGCAGGCAGGCACACTAGGGAGGGGCAGATGTGAGCCATGTAACTATCTCATTCCCTTAGGAAGCCCTTTTTACAAAAGGAAGGTTGGCGTCTGTCATAGTTTTGATTCTTCTCAAGGCAGATTCTGAGATTAAGGCCCAGGCTGGCCTGAGACTGGGAGGAGGATTATCTGGGAGGTTATCCTGGCAAACCCAAGTGAAGGAGTGGAGATCATAAGACAGGAGAGGGAGGAAAGCCAGAAAAAACGTGCATTGATAGGGAGCAACTGCTGCTATCAGTTGAGCTGAAACCCACTAGAGAGTCTCTGAGAAACATTTTGGTACGTGGGGATGCTGGGACATTAGTCACTGACTCCTGTCCTGTGTTGGTTCAGGGCGGACTCTAAGGATATTGACTTTCACACACTTCCTGGTTGCAACTGTGTGTGGCCACGCAGGCTCCCTTTGAGCCCAACAAAGTCCACGGACAGACATAAGTGTCTGAGGGGGGAAGCTGTTATTTTACTCAAAATAGTCAAACTCAATTGTAGCTGAACCCAGAAGAATATTTAGGGGAGAAAAATACATGAAGTTATATTTCCTCATTCACAGGGATCATGGCATTAGGCAGACTACATGGGTTAGGGTAGTTTGGGCGGCCAGTAAGTGTAACATTCTCTGTGCTAAGGCCACCTTGGTTGGTTTTCTAAGGATGCAGGTGCGTCTCATGGCACAGGAGGCCAGAGAAGGGCTCAGACAGGATGCAGAGCATGAACAGAATCTTACTCATTCTGTCTCTCATTTAGCCTCCCTCAGTGTGCTAGCTTTCACTCTCTCTTTTACACACAACACACACAGACACACATGTACACACATACATGTACACACATGCATTCACACATGTGTGCTCACACACAGACCAGCTTTTTTGTTTTTCTTGTACATCTTTCATGTTCCTGGTTTAATCATGGGACAAATAGTCTCTCTCTTCTGGTAACAGTTTTATATTCCTGGCCAAGGGACCCAGGTTGGCCCACACATGAGAGGGAACAGTGGAAGTAGGATGTGTAATGCCCACAAGAACAGGCATCGGAGGAGAGCCCAGGAGTCGATTCTACATGTAAATCCATTATAATACCAATCAGAGCAGGTCAGTATTCTATCAAATAGCCAAATGCAGAGGTAAGCAGGAAGTAAGTAATATCTTTTGTGATTTTTTAAAATGGCACACAGTAGATGAGCTCAGAACATATACAATACAGTAGCCACTGGACAACCTTTAGATAAACAGAGGAAAAGAACCAGGCCATGGGGATGAAACCATCTTTCATAATAGCAAGTGGAACAATGTGTAAAAAAGTTATGCTAATCATAAAATGGAAAAGATACGTGTCCATTTTAGAATCAAACAGCACAGAAAATATGTGAGTATATCAGCACCATCTATCTACATTATACTCTTGAGAGCTTTTAGATTCTGAGTTTAATAGCACCATATCATGAAAAAGGATACTGGAGAATCTGGATTGTTTTTATACCATGGGTGTCAGTGAGAAAGTCAACTTTCTCTTTCCCAATGCAAATAAAGATTAGCAAATATATTTAACTAGTATTTATATCTGTTCTGGTGATTCACTTTGGCTTTTGAAAGTGAGCTCCACCATGAAAAGACAGAAACCAATCTTCCTTTTCTCCTTCCTTCTATTATTCATTCATGTATTCATATTACTATCTTATAGGCACTGTGCCACATTCTCTGTAGAAGCACCTGACACTAGAAAGAAGGGCTTTGCCCTCTTGGCTATGATCATGAGGCTACAACATAACATTGTGGCTTTTTCAGAGAATTATTTCACAGCTTATTTCCAGAGCAAAGTAACAGTGCTGTGTTTTTGGTTTCTTTTTTTTTTTTTTTAAATGTTTATGTTGTTGTATCTTTTGAAGTCAAACTATTATGGTGATGTTACCAACTTCTTTCAAAGCAGAGGCCAGGGAATCAAGGGCGTTGAGGTTTAATAAAATAAAAGCAAAGTATATTTGTATATTTTTCATGTGTTAGGACTACAGGTTTCCAGAAGATAAACATTTTATGCATAGGCAATTTTATCATTAGAGTTTTCAAAGGGGATATACATTTATTGCTATCAACAGAGCTGGATAAAAAGATTTTTTCTGACTATTTCCATAATGTTCCATTATATTTTTAAACATGAAACATTTATTCAAATTGATAGGAAATCACAGGACTATACCAGGTGTGATAAGGTCCCAATCTAATACAAGTTTAGCTATCTCTCTGGCTATTAGTGTTTATTTATTCAAGAAAGGTCCAGAATGTTATTTTGAGTATTCAGTGTATTATCAATAATCATGGGGATGGCGGTGACAGTAGTGGCAATGACAAAAATAACATCTATATTACTCTATTTTCACACTGCTGATAAAGACATACCTGAGACTGTGAAGAAAAAGAGGTTTAATTGGACTTACAGTTCCACATGTGTGAGGAGGCCTCAGAATCATGGTGGAAGGCAAAAGGTACTTCTTTTTTTTTTATTTTTTTTATTTTTTTTGAGATGGAGTCTTGCTCTGTTGCCCAGGCTGGAGTGCAGTGGCACGATCTCGGCTCACTGCAAGCTCTGCCTCCTGGGTTCAAGCAATTCTGCTGCCTCAGCCTCCCAAGTAGCTGGGGCTGTAGGCATGTGCCACTGTGTTGGCTAAGTTTTGTAATTTTAGTGGAGACAGGCTTTCACTATGTTGGCCAGGCTGGTCTCGAACTTCTGACCTTGTGATCCGTCTGCCTCAGCTTCCCAAAGTGCTGGGATTACAGGTGTGAACCACTGCGCCCAGCTGAAAGTTAATTCTTACACGGCAAGAGAAAATGAGGAAGACGCAAAAGCGGAAACCCCTGATAAACCCATCAGATCTCATGAGACTTATTGACTATCACAAAATAGCACAGGAAAGACTGGCCACCTTGATTCAGTTACCTCCCCCTGAGTCCCTCCTACAACACACAGGAATTCTGGGAGATACAATTCAAGTTGAGATTTGGGTGGGGACACAGTCAAACCATATCATTCCGCCGCTGACTTCTCCAAACCTCATGTCCTCACATTTCAAAACCAATCACGTCTTCCCAACAGTCCCCCACAGTCTTAACTCATTTCACCATTAACTCTCAAGTCCACAGTGCAAAGTCTCATCTGAGACAAGGCCAGTCCCTTCCACCTATGAGTCTGCAAAATCAAAAGCAAGCTAGTTACTTTCTAGATATAATGGGATTACAGGTATTGGGCAAATACAGCTGCTCCAAATGGGAGACACTGGCCAAAACAAAGGAGTTGCAGGGACCATGCAAGTCTGAAATCCAGTGGGGCAGTCAAATTTTAAAGCTCCAAAATGATCTCCTTTGACTCCAGATCTGACATCCAGGTCACACTGATGCAAGAGGTGGGTTCCCATGGTCTTGGGCAACTTCTCCCCTGTGGCTTTACAGGATACAGCCTCCTTCCCAGATGCTTTCAGGAGCTGGAGTTGAGTGTCTGCGGCTTTTCCAAGTTCAAGGTGCAAACTGTCGGTGGACCTACCATTTTGGGGTCTGGAGGATGGTGGCCCTCTTCTTACAGCTCCACTAGGCAGTGCCCCAGTTGGGACTCTGTGTGGGGGCTCCGAACCCACATTTCCCTTCCATACTGCCCTAGCAGAGGTTCTCCATGAGGTCCCCATCCCTGCAGCAAATTTCTGCCTGAGCATCCAGGCGTTTCGATACATCCTCTGAAATCTAGGCAGAGGTTCCCAAACCTTAATTCTTGACTTCTGTGCACCTGCAGGCTCAACACCACACGGAATCTGCCAAGGCTTGGGGGTTACATCTTCTGAAACCACAGCCCAAGCTGTACATTGGCTCCTTTCAGCCATGGCTGGAGAGGCTGGTACACAGGACAACAAATTCCTAGGCTGCACGCAGCACAGGGAACCTGGGCCCGGCCCATGAAACCACTTTTTCCTCCTGGGGCTTCAAGCCTGTGATGGGAGGGGCTGCTGTGAAGGTCTTTGACATGATCTGGAGACATTTTCCCCATGGTCTTGGGGGTTAACATTAGGCTTCTTGCTACTTGTGCAAATTTCTGCAGCTGGCTTGAATTTCTCCCCCAAAAATGGGTTTTCCTTTCCTTTCCTCTCCTCTCCTCACTTTTCTTTTTTCTTTTCTTTTCTTTTTTCTTTTCTTTTTTCTTTTCTTTTCTCTTTTCTTTTCTTTTCTTTTCTTTTCTTTTCTTTTCTTTTCTTTTCTTTTCTTTTCTTTTTTTGAGACAGCGTCTCACCCTGTCGCCCAGGCTGGAGTGCAGTGGCATGATCTCAGCTCACTGCAAGCTCCCCCTCCCGGGTTCACGCCCTTCTGCTGCCTCAGCCTGCCGAGTAGCTGGAATTACAGGTGCCCGCCACCATGCCCAGCTAATTTTTGTATTTTTAGTAAAGATGGGGTTTCACCATGTTAGCCAGGATGGTCTTGATCTCCTGACCTTGTGATCCACCCGCCTCGGCCTCCCAAGGTGCTGGGATTACAGGTGTGAGCCACCATGCCCGGCCGTGTTTTTCTTTTCCATCGCATAGTCAGGCTGCAAATTTTCCAAGCCTTTATACTCTGCTTCCTTTCTACAACTGAATGCATTTAACAGTACCTAAGTCACCTCTTAAATGTTTTGGTGCTTAGAAATTTATTCCGCCAGATACTGTAAATCAGCTCTCTCAAGTTCAAAGTTCCACAAACTCTAGGGCAGAGGCAAAATGCCACCAGTCTCTTTGCTAAACATAACAACAGTTACTTTTGATCCAGTTCCCAACAATTTCCTCATCTCCATCTGAGACCACCTCAGCCTGGATTTTATTGTTCATACTGCTATCGGCATTTTAGAAAAAGCTATTCAACAAGTCTCTAGGAGATCCCAAACTTTCCCACATTTTCTGGTCTTCTTCTGAGCCCTCCAAACTGTTCCAGCCTCTGCCTGTTACCCATTTCCAAAGTCACTTCCACATTTTTGGGTATCTTTTCAGCAATGCCCCACTCTACTGTTACCAATTTACTGTATTAATCTGTTTTCATGCTGCTGATAAAGACCTACCCGAGACTGGGAAGAAAAAGGAGGTTTAATTGGACTTACAGTTTCACATGGCTGAGGAGTCCTCAGAATCATGGTGGAAGGTGAAAGACACTTCTTACATGGCAGCAGCAAGAGAAAATGAGGAAGAACTAAAAGCGGAAATCCCTGATAAACCCATCAGATCTCGTGAGACTTATTCACTATCACAAGAATAGCGTGGAAAAAACCGGCATCCATGATTCAATTACCTCCCCCACAGGGTCCCTCCCAAAACATGTGGGAATTCTGGGAAATACAACTCAAGTTGAGATTTGGGTAGGGACATAGCCAAACCATTTAAATATCTTACTTTTGTATTAAATAATATGATTCCTGAAGTATTTACTCATATACTGCCTCATTTATTTCTCATAAGAACTCTGGGAAATAAAAAGCTATCACCTCTGTTTTACTGATGAGTAAATGTAGACTAAAAGAGTTCAGATGCTATGTGAGAGAACAACATAGATTACAATGACAAAGCTATAGCTGGAATTCAGTTTGTGTTTGGGGATGTTGCTTTGTTTTATTTTGATCTTAGAAAAAAAGAACTAAAAGTTATCATAAAAGACTTTCTTCTTACTGTAAATTCAAAGATGATGTTTATTCATGCCTAGGACAAAATTTGTATTAACAATCAAATATTACAGAAGGTTGTGAATTTTTTGATGACCTGATTATGTTTACGTAAGTGTCTACCTTTTCTAAAGCTCATAAATATGAAACCTTTGGGTGAACTCTTCCCAAAACTGATTTCCATAAACTTAGTGAATCTGAGTAGGAAAAATGAGCTCGAGGGACAAGTACTCATTGTGTATGCTCTTTAGTGATACAGAAATAAAAGAAAAGTTAAATACCTATATTTATAAAATTGAATCTGTTAAAGTCAGCTGATGGGTCAACATGTAGGTAACATTTTTAAGCTTCATGCTTAAAAAAATAAGCTTTATTTTTTTAAAAAAGTATTTATTTGGAGCCAGGCACAATGGGTCATATGCGTAATCCCGGCTACTCAGGAGGCTGAGGCAAGAGGATCACTTGAGCCCAGGAGACCACCCTGGGCAAGGTAGTAAGGCCCCATTTCAAGAAAGAAAAAACACCTTACTTTTTACTTCATTGCCTCAGTGATACCAGACCAACAAGGCATTGGTAAGAATAGTTTTAACTATACTCACAATTATATACTGGCTTCAGTGGTACTAGCAACAGTTAAAACTGAAGACACATTAAGCATGTAATAAGTGTGAACTATTAATAAGCGAAGCCATTAGAACTAGTATTAAACCATTTCATTCTTATCATCCTTTACAGATAAAGAATCAGAGACTGAGAGAGCTTAATAATACTGCTGTTCAGTTAGCAAGCTATTCCATGGTTTAAAGAGATTAGTATTGCCTTTAACTTTCTGGCTTTTAGAATTACACAATTCTCCATCAACATGGAGGTTCAACCTGATTTGGGGCATTGTGTAAGCCAGTGGTTTTCAACCTGGCATGATTTTGACCCCAGGTGACATTTGGCAATGCCTAGAGACATTTTTGATTATCCCATTGAGTAGGGGTTGCTATGGTATCTAATGGTAGAGTTCAGTGACATTGGTGAACATCCTACAAAGCACTGAAGAGACCCTGACAAAGAATTTTCCAGCCTAAAGCGTCAGCAGTGCTGAGGCTGAGAAACCTTGATATAGGCCTCTAAGACTGAATATTAATGAAAATGTTTATTTAAATCAGTTCGTATGGTCCCAGTGCCACTTAGAATTATATTTCTTAACAAGATAGAGCTCAATTTCCTCTGCCCATGCCTCCTTAGGATACAGAAGAATGAGCCAGTAGTACCCTTACACGGAACAAAATAGGGCAATCATACGATTCTGAATGCCAAGGGGACTTTCAGATTGATGGTTTCATAAAGTGACTGACACCTTGGACGGTTCCCAAGAAAATTACTAAAACTTAAGTCTTTTGCAGGTATGCAAAACCCATGAATTTCATAAAAAATAAATCTTTATTTCAAAGATAAGACTTTTAAAATTTAAAGTGGCCTTCAGGTGGAGAAAGAACTAGGAATCAAAATTTCAAAGGGCAGTAAAAACAAGTGATAATTTCATTTGACTCTCACAATCAAGATGAAGCAGGATCGTGATGAGAGTTTAGCACTTCTATCCACACCTTGAAATATATCAAGTGCCTCTCCCTGGCTTCTCGCCCTTACACTGAAGTAGATGTCCAAAGACTTCAGATATAGACACTATGGACAAGTATTTGCCCTCACTTGCAGAAATTCAAGTGGCACCAGCAGTTTGGAGACAGAAGTCCCAGTGGGCGTAAGGAAGCTGGGGTCCGGGGCCTGACTCTTCCCTGTCATTTTGGTGCCCCTTCCTGACTTCCCACATCCTACCCCAATGTGTGGCATAATCCAGGGAGTTATTAAATATTGAACTACAGCTTGACAAAGATCTGATAACAATAGGTGGCCGAGGCTGGGCGCAGTGGTTCATGCCTATAATCCCAGCACTTTGAGAGGCGGAGGCGGGCGGATCACCTAAGGTCAGGAGTTGGAGACCAGCCTGGACAACATGGTGAAACCCTGTCTCTACTGAAAATACAAAATTATCTGGGGGTTGTGGTGGGCCCCTGTAATCCCAGCTACTCAGGAGGCTGAGGCAGGAGAATTGCTTGAACCCGGGAGGCGGATGTTGCAGTGAGTGGAGATCACGCCACTGCACTCTAGCCTGAGCGAAAGAGCGAGACTGTCTCGAAAACGGTGGCCACCAGCTGGGTCAAAATCAACCAGTTAAAAGGTGGAAATTAAATATTACAGTGGAAAAATACTTCTAGTTGGAGAATGAAAACTTCCTACAATCTAAGATGACTGCCATTAAATGATCATTCAGCTTCTTCTGGGCTCTTGCTTTTGGATGAATAAAGGGCTTTTTCCTCCTCCACAGTTCTAATCTTATGAATGTGTAATGGAGATAAATGTTTTGGAAGTATCTCCATTTGCCTGGCTCTTTGGTGTCTCCGTGTAGGACTTTCTCCCCTTTCAGGCCAAGCTTCCATCTGTGAGTAGAGAAGATGGGGAGGAGGTGAGGACTGCGAAGGTCACAATAAGAATGCAAATACAGTAGTAAGAACGTTTCATATGCACCCTCTGTCAGCAAAAATAGGCTTTCGCAGTCTGCAGCAATGTACTGGAACAGACTTAAAGACAGGCATTGCCAAGAAACAGGGATTTACTAAATTCCTTTATATTCCCTTTTAATATGTCATGAGGCGGTCCTGGTATCCTTGATCGTATAGCGTTTCCCCACAAGGAGGTTAGAACCAGACAGGAAGAAGAGAGAAATCCACACATACTCATCCCAGTAGGGGAAGAAACAAATCTCTGAAACTCTGAGCACTTATATGACTCACCGTGGCCAGAACTAAGCTACCCAAGACAACTTTTATTGCATCCACTAAATTTACCAGACGAGTCTAAAATGTCATGTTTCTTTTCCCAGCGTTTTAAAATCAATTCCTCCTTTGAAACTTCTCTCCAATTACTCTTCATCTGTATAAATTCATGCATATTTTCATTCATTTACTCATTCAACAAATATTTATTGAGCATCTACCATGCACAGAGTGCTGCAAATGCGCCAGTGAGTAGGTACAGATAAAGCCCCTGCCCTCTTGAAACCTACTTTTTAGGTGGAAAGAAACAAAAAGACAAGTAAATATCATTTCCGGCTGTGATCAATTTTATGAAGAAAAACAAACAAGGACTTCCTGGTCCTCATGCTCACTCCCTTCCAACAGTTTTGGGGGACACCAAAGGGACAGAGAGGAGTCAGGCCCCAGACCCCAGCTGCCTTGTGCCCACTGGGACTTCTGTTTCCAAAATTCTAGTGCCACTTGAATTTTTGCGAGTGAGGGGAAGTATCTGTCCGCAGTGTATGTGTCTGAAATCTTTGGACATCTACTTCAGTGGGAGGGAGAGGAGTCCTGGAGAGGCCTCAGTGCATTTCAAGGTGGCAAGAGCAATGCTAACACGCAGAGTTCTCTGACTTCCTAATGCACCTCCCTCTCTGCCATTAGACTCACGTTTTTCAATAGCTGCTTGGTGCAATCACTTTCTTTTTCAAGATCCGCAACTGCTCATACTGCCTGATGCTACCTCCCAGGCCTTGAACATAGCTTCAAATAACATGTTTAACCTATGCCTGGCCATAAAGCCTCCCTTCTCACCACGCCAACTCTTCTAAAGTCACATGAAAATCCCAGTTCTCTATCCACACATCTAAGAATGGACACTCCTCTGTCTTCTCTTCCCTATCTTTCTAAATCTGACCCTTCTATTACGATTCAACCAGCTTCCTGCCTGCTCTATTCCATTCAACACCCAGACCACAGTGATATATCCTTTGTCTAATCTTTCACAATACAGTTTAGCACTTTACATTACAGATTCCCAAACGTGGAAAGAACCATGCTGGTCTTTCAGTCTAGCCTTAAACACAATGTGAGTAACACAGTTATAACCTTTCTAATAGGTAGTTTGAGACTTTCACACTCTCTCCTAATGTTTTCCAAATAAGTACGTTTTAAAAAATATAAATACACAGTGGTAAATTAACTTATTTTGATTATTCTATTAAGCATTCATAATCATAAAGCTATGAATAAATCTGTATGCTTAGAACTCTTATATAATCATCAAACTTAAAAATTAAATTCAAACTGAATGACAAAATTAATTTATTCCAAATGATCAACATTAATTTAATGTGACATGTAATATTTAGCTAAAGCAAAGTACCTGTTCTCAATGTAAATGTGGTATTGGCTACTATCAAATGGAATATGTTATAATGGGGCCTTACTTACCTACAAAGGCCATCTCTGTCAATTTTTCTTAAAGAACCTTAAAAAAAAAAGTTGTAGCTCCTTACTAAAGAAATCTCCAATGCTAACACAATACAAGCATGACTTAATTACAGGGTGATAATCTAGATCATGTGGACTTTTCATTCAATTAAAAATTAAAATGAATATCTTTAACCATTTTCAAAGAAACACACACATCTTTTACTATTTGTCTTCATTTAACAAGGGTCCAGAAATCCATGTTATAAAGGTTTGTACTGATTCAGATGTTTATACTTTGACTCTGCAAATGGATCCTATGTAAAATGTGCTGACAAAAAGGGCTATTTTTAACTTGTGTGCATTCTTCCTTATAGTACCTAAAAATGCATGTAGCACATGCTGGATGTTAACTAAAGATTCTGTGAATATATTATTTCTATGTATTATTTCTTCTGATACGAATTTGAAAAAACACTTACTTACAGACCACTAAAAATCTCCCAGGAAGCTGGGTTAGTGGTGACTCTTTGATTCTGACCTTCTGGACAAATATTTTCACGAACTCCGTGAAGCTTTTTAATAAACTACTCCTCACAGTGGTGCAAGTCAAATTTAAGACAGAAGAAACTCAACATTAATCGGTAGAAGAAAATCTAAGTCAAGGTGGCCTAAAAATCAAGCAATGTTTTAAGAATGTTCAATCAAATGTGATTGTTGGTGAACGAAAATTTCTTCTGTTGCAGACAATTATGTACAGGGTACAACTTTCTTATACTATTTCCAACTCTCTCCTAGAGTCATAGTAGCCCTGTCAAAAGAAAAAAAAAATTAGTAAAACAAACAATAACAACAACAACAAAAACACATTAGGCCAAGTGCAGTGGCTCATGCCTGTAATTCCAACGCTTTGGAAGGCCAAGGAGGGAGGATCAGTTGAAGCCAGGAGTTTGAGACCAGCCTGGGCAACATAGTAAGACCCCGTCTAAAAAAATAAAAATTTAGCCCACAAGATGGCCTGCACCTGTAGTCTCAACTACTAGGGAGGCTGAGGCAGGAGGATCTCTTGAGCCCAGGAGGTCAAGCCTACAGTGAGCTGTGATCATGTCACTGTCCTCCAGCCTAGGCAACAGAGTGAGACAATTAAAAAAAAAAAAAAAAAAAGCCTGTAATCCCAGCACTTTGGGAGGCTGAGACGGGCAGATCACGAGGTCAGGAGATCGAGACCGTCCTGGCTAACACGGTGAAATCCCGTCTCTACTAAAAACACACAAAAAACTAGCCGAGGGAGGTGGCGGGCGCCTGTAGTCCCGGCTACTCCAGAGGCTGAGGCAGGAGAATGGCGTAAACCCGGGAGGCGGAGCTTGCAGTGAGCGGAGATCCGGCCACTGCACTCCAGCCTGGGCAACAGAGCGAGACTCCGTCTCAGAAAAAAAAAAAAAATTCCCTCCTCTCTTTGAAATTTTCATAAGCCACCTGTAGTTTGGATGTTTCCCAGGGAATACAGTAAAAACAAATTCAGTAATCCTCAACTAAAATATCATGTTTATGTCAGTTTTTTTTTTCCTGAGTATTTTACGTTTTTTTCTCTGCTTAGTTTCATCAATTAAAGGTTTATTGTTAAGGGAGAAAAGCATTAGGACTTCTAGTAAGATGCTCCAGGGAATGTGTTTTCAGCTCAATGTAAGAAAATTTTTGAACCATTAGTACTCTTTGAAACTGTTTTTTCCAAGATAGTGAAGTGTCTCTTAGTATAACAGCTTATACAGAGGCTGAATGACGCCAACTTTGGGTTTAATGTTTTTAGGTTATCTAGACTGTTAGTTCTGGTTTTATAATGTTTGTAAGTTAGGTCTGAATTAATAAGCCAATGTGTTCTTATTTAAAAAGAAATTATATATATATACACACACACATTATATATATATACACGTATGTATCTCTCAAATAATGTAAGCTAAATTCCCATTTATCTTTAGTATTCTCCATATCTCTTTCATTTCCAGAGTAATGGTCCTTGGGAAGATAATAGCTAGCATAATAAGAGTTGGTACTTACACAGCACTCAATAAGTACAAGACTCTCTAAATGTTCATTCCTCACAAAACTCTATGAGATAGGTTATGGCGCTATTCCTCTTCTACAGATAAGGGAACCGGGCCACTAAAGGTTAAGTGATGTGCTGATACTTCCAAAGCTCATAAACAGAAGAGTCATCCAGAGCCAAACTATTCTGGCTTCAAAGTCCAGGCACTTAAACAATGACGCTATCCACTCACTAGTACCTCCTTCTGGAGAAGCCACTAGGATAGTCTCAGAATATTACTGGACTACTAAACAAATTGAGATTCCTGAAAGCTGAATTATGTTGTGTTTTTACCCCATCATCATAAATCTTTACATTTGTCCAGACCAGGAAAATAAATGTCAGAGCAGCCTTAAAACCTGACTGTGATTGCTTAATGATGCCAATGTAGTGACACTATCAACTTCCAGCTGTAATCAAGTAGAGACTGAGATCCCTACACCAACTCAAAAACTTTTATTTCTTCGCATACTATGGACCATGGTGTCGGGAATAATCACAACCCAAAAAATCACAGAATACGGAGTTTTAGAGCTGGAAGCATTTTTAGGAATTTTTCATTCTTTCTTTGTTATTACAGAAATGAGGATACTGACGTCTGAGAGAGTGATATTTCAAAGCCATGCGATGGCTTTATAACTGCTCTTTCTGACTCCACTGTTAACTCTCTCATGTCCAGGCTGATATCAGCCCAAGGAAATTTGTGATAAAATTTGATCTTCTCATTCTGCTTCTTTACACTCCTTCAAATGTTCCGCATTACTTTGAGACTTAATCAAAGTCCTTCAGTTAAAGCATCAGTTCTTTGAAGACGTGGTCCCTGATTGTCTGCAGTCTCATCAGCTCCTACTTGCTCCTTTTGAAATCTGGACTCCAGTCACTCTGAGTGTCATTCTAGACCCCCAGACATCACACTCTTACCTCCGAGCCTTTACACATCTCATTCCTTCTACTTTTACAGCACTTCCCCTGGACTCTTCTGACTGCCTCCGCTTCGTTTTTCAGAATGCAGCTTAATACCTCCAAAGAAAGTCACCTCTAACCTGGAGGTCACATTTGTTCTGTTTAGTGATTCAAATTCCCAATTTAAACAAGCCTGCCTATGTTGTTTCCTAACCTATGACAGATATAAAGAGTAATTGAAATTTCAGTGTGTTAGGATACAAGAAGAGCAATTAGAATTTGCACAATAGCAACATGACCTCTCAAGTAACAATATATTGTAAGGATTCACTGCTTATAAAAAGGGAAACAAGGAGGGCAGATCACAAGGTCAGGAGATCAAGACCATCCTGGCCAACATGGTGAAACCCCGTCTCTACTGAAAATATCAAAATTAGCTGGGCATGGTGGCGCGTGCCTGTAATCCCAGCTACTTGGCAGGCTGAAGCAAGAGAATCGCTTGAACCAGGGAGTTGGAGGTTGCAGTACGCCAAGATGGCACCACTGCAATCCAGCCTGCTGACAGAGCGAGACTCTGTCACACACACAAAAAAAGGAAATAAGTTAATGAAACAAACTTTTCTGGGATCGTTTGATAAAGGTGTCATATTGATGAAGCATAATCCAATGATTGATGTAGGTAATTTTGAAACCTGAGTCAGCAAGAAATAGCAATTATATTTAATGTAGTATGATTAAGGAGGCAGACAACTGCAATAACGTAGAATGATTTCCACTAACGATACTTAAAATAAAATGAGTTTTAGTGCTTATAGCAAGGAAAACTCCATTTATGTTTAAGATGTACTTCTTTTAAAGGGTATATGATATAGGGGGAAGATGGTAACAGTTAGAACGCCCAAATTCTGCCCTGGTAATTGACACTAAATTAGTGAATGACTTTGAGTGAGTAAGCCATATGATATCTTTAACTCTTAGTATAACGTAGTGGCTAAGAACAGGGGCTATAGGCTCAAATCTCATTCTATTCCATTACTTTCAAGCTCCATAGCCTTCTGTTACTTTAATTGCTCTCAGCCCCACTTTCCTCCTTTGAAAATGGAAAGAATAATACCTACCTCATAGGATTACTGTGAAAAACAGATGGCACAACACTTACAAAACACTCAGCATAGAATATGACACATAGGAAGACCTCAAACAGCTGCTGTTGTTGTTGTCGTAATTATTATAAGTATTTACAGTGAGGGAGATAGATTACATGATCTCAAAGGTCTTCTCAAGCTCTCCAATTCTGTGGTTCTGTGAACAACTCGCCCCCAAATGATGTCAGATAAATGAGATCTCACTGTATACCGGGCAACAAAATCAATATGGCCAATTTTCAATCATACCCAGTAAGGTAAGGTGAGCATGAGTTATTCAAAACTTTGGTTACACTCAGTATATTTCTATTTGATCATGGAATGCATAGAACCATTTAAAAGAGTATTTTTAACCTTCTCATATTATGTTTAATGATTAAAATGAGTTTGGCCTTTCTGTGTTCACCAAGGGAAAAGAAATGGAGCAAGGCTGGATAGTTTCTATATGTGCCCCACTTAATCATTAGCGACTTAGGTGAAATCATCCAGCAACTGATTGGGTAATAAAAAGTGCAAGCAGGATAATACAGTATTGGCCCAGATAACAGACCTGCCTATAAGTGAGAGCCAGTAGCACGTCATCTCCTTATGAAGCTTTTTCAGAATTTCAGGTAGTTCGGGTCCACATGTGCTTTGAAATCCTAAGGGTGAGAAGATGACTATCAAGTGTTTTTCCACTTACATCTTAATTTTCAAAATAGCCTTATCGCAGCATTGATGTCTAATAGAGTTCCCAGACACAGTGGCTACACTCCAATGCTATAATAATCTAATTAACTAAACTCTTCATTTATCATATAATTGCCTCCTCACCTACCACACACTTCACCATTTAAAGTGATATCCTTTTCCTTTATTCTTTATTAAATGAAGAATTTGTTCACAGAGACATTTGGATTGTTCAATGGTTAAAAAAAAAAAAAAGCTCCAATAAAAAAGCAAATAAGAAAGTACAAGTTTGTGCTGGACAACAGAAGTGACATCACCCCAGCAGGCAGAGCACCTGTTGAAATCCAGGACTTCATTTACCGACAAGCTGTGTGACTTTGGCCAATTCCTAAATCTCCCTGAGACTTAGTGTCTTGATTTGTAAGCTGGGAATAATCAGAGGAAGTTAACTGAGAAGCTATTGGGACCTAAGCTTCAGGGCCTTTTATTTGTATAGGGCATATATGTTCACATAGTCATATGCTTATGTTAAATTTACAATGTTAAGATAGCTCAACTGTGACTAGCGAGGAGCTCTGTCTCTTTCAATATGACTTTCTTCCATCACATGGTGAAGATCTTTGGAGAAACATTTAACAGTTTTGCTGTCATGTGGAGATAAAGTTGAGATCCATAAATGTGCTTTTAGTGACAATATTTATGAGCTCTGAAGTTATTTCTCCATATTGTCACATATTGCTAGGCATCTAGTGTAGGAATGATTTTCAAGCACGCTCCCACTTCCTGTGTTCAGACCCACATATGTATTTGTATTTAAATATTTCATTTCTTTCTTAAAGAGAGATTCCAATATGGCATTAAATTTAAGCTCCAGAAAACCTAGATTTTCCTTTGGGGATAATGATACCTACCTTATACTATTTTTGTGAAGATTAATGTGGAAGTTTTTTCCTACTTTCCTTTTTTTCCCTCTGTTTTACCTTCTCATTCTTATTCTGAACAATTATATAAGAAGAAGGACATGAAGATTATCTAATTCAGAGTTTTTATGTTTTATTCCCAAACATTTCTACCCCCTCAAATAAAACCATTAGGCATGATCTTGATGCATACAATAAGCCAGTAATTGACAGGATTTATATGAAGCTTAACCCTCACTGTTTGGGAAATATCCATCTCTCATTTCTGTAAATCTCCAAAGAACCATGGCAAGCCTCAGGATTCCATACACTCCGTTTGAAAACCCATGATTTAACTTAATTCCCTCTTTTTGTAACGGAAACTAATTTCAGAGAGGCTAAGTAACCTCTTGTCTTCCCATTCTATGTTCAATTTACCATATCTTTTCTGTAGGTTTGTGATAGCAAACAATTATTATTATTTATTCATTTTAAACATAAAACTACCTGTTTTAAACGAAACAATTTATAAATATTCTTCATGTCATGGAATATTCTAGAGGGATTAAATCCTTAAATATAAGTGTTTTCAAACTGGAAGAGAATACAGAAGACTACATGTACAAATGAGGCTTTGAGGTAACCTCTTACCAAAGCCATCAGAGATCAGTAAAAATCTGAAACTTTTGTCTGTAAATGTACAGCATATAATATTCTTCTCCAAATAATAAATTGGCAAATTATGTTTGCAACAGTTATGGCACATACAAACTGCTCTTAGAAATAGAAATTATGCAAAGAACGATGACTCAGAAGCCCACAGAAGAGCACATTTCAATGACCCCAGCCTTCCAAAAAAATATTTCGGGCTCCCTGGTAGTAAGAGAAATACAGGTTAAGTAGCAATGAGCTATCACTTCACATCCATCAGAGTGGCAAACAATTAAAAGTGATAATAAGTACTATTGGTGGGGATGAGTTAAAAGGGTACTTTCGTCTATTTCTGGCAAAAAATGAAAATTGTTATAGGCTTTCAGAAAGCAATCTGAAAATATCTATTCCAATTTAAAAAAAAATTGCAAGTCTTCTTTCCAGGGCCACAGCATGACTTTCATGGGCCCTAGAAACTTGTGCCTGTGTTTCCTTTCTCTATTAATATTATATATATGATAAGATTTGGCTGTGTGCCCACCCAAATCTCATCTTGAATTATAGCTCCCATAATTCCCATGTGGTGTGGGAGGGACCCGGTGGGAGATAATTGAATGATGGGGGCAGTTCCCCCACACTGTTCTCAGAATAGTGAATAAGTCTCATGAGATCTGATGGTTTTATCAGGGGTTTCTGCTTTCGCTTGACTCTCATTCTCTCTTGCCTGCCACCATGTAAGATGTGCCTTTGCTCCTCCTTTATCTTCCCCCATGATTGTGAGCCTCCCTAGCCAATGTGGAACTGTGAGTCCATTAAACCTCTTTCCTTTATAAATTACCCAGTCTTGTGTATGTCTTTATCAGCAGCCTGAGGATGAACTAATAATACACACACACACACACACACACACACACACACACACACACGTGCTCATAGACATATATATGTATGTATACATATACAGATAGAGAATATATTTTATGACTGTGTTGGTGTAAAGATGAATATAACTCAGACTGAATTGATTATTATTGGATTTATTTTTTTTCTAGTTTTAAAAAAAATTAAGATAAAAATATTCCTTGAATCCCAAACATCTTGTGGGCCCTGGACATGATGCCTTTTGTGCTCAATAATATAAGCCCTAACTCCTCACTCAGAAATTTGTCTACTGACACCAGAACTTTGGTGATGTTTACTTTCAGCATTTTGGTAGTAGCAAAAACTAGACATAAAGTGAAAACCTTCAGTGGGCAATAATTGAGTAAATTTGGTTAGTATGATACCGTTTTAGAAAAAAAAGTTTAAGCCAACACAGCATGTCTGTACGTGAGTTGTCTGTGTTAGTTATCTATTGCAATCTAACAAGCCTCCCTGAAAATTAAGGGCTTAAAACAACAATCATTTTATTTGCCCATGATTCTAACAGGTTAGCAATCTGACATAGGCTCTACTGGATATTTCTTTGCTAGTCTTCCAGAGGGTAATTCATGCAGCTGTAGTCAAATGACAGCTCGCCTGGGGCTAGGCAGTCTGTGATGTCCATGTCCTTCCACACAGGTTTGATGGTTAGTCCGTTCCTCAGCTGGGCCATGTGCTGCCAGCAAGCCAGCCCAGATTTCTTCACATAGGTTTGAAAAGCAGCAACTTTTAAAACCCAAGATTATATCACTGATATGGTTTGGCTGTGTCCCCACCCAAATCTCAACTTAAATTGTAGCTCCCATAATTCCCACATGTTGTAGAGGGACCCAGTGGGAAAAAATTGAATCATGGGGGACGATTTCCCCCATACTGTTCTCGTGGTAGTGAGTAAGTCTCCAAGATCTGATGGTTTTCCCCTTTTGCTTGGCTCTCATTCTCTCTTGCCTGCCGCCATGTAAGATGTGACCTTCACCTTCCGCCATGATTGTGAAGCCTCCCCAGGTATGTGGAACAGTGAGTCAATTAAACCTCCTTCCTTTATAAATCACCCAGTCTTGGGTATATCTTTATTAACAGCATGAGAACAGACTAATACAATCACATTTGCTAATGTCTCTTTAATCAAAACAAGCCATATAATCAGACCCAGAATCATGGTGGGAGGGCCCACACAAGAGCACAGATGAGAGGAGGTATGATTCATTAAAGAACATTACTGTAAAATTCTGTCAGTGTGTGCAACTGCATATTTATGTACACATTATCATGTTGGTATGGTAAAGATCAGCAGGGAAAAAAGAAAATGGGCTGGGCATGGTGGCTCACGCCTGTAATCCCAACACTTTGGGAGGCCAAGGAGTGCGAATCACGAGGTCAGGAGATCGAGACCATCCTGGCTAACACAGTAAAACCCTGTTCCTACTAAAAATACAAAAAATTAGCTGGGTGTGGTGGTGGGCGCCTGTAGTCCTAGCTACTCAGGAGGCTGAGGCAAGAGAATGGCGTGAACCCGGGAGGCGGAGCTTGCAGTGAGCCGAGATTGTGCCACTGCACTCCAGCCTGGGCGACAGAGCAAGACTCCATCTCACCAAAAAAAAAAAAAAAAAGGGACTATTAATAATTTTATTCAGATAGAGCAGATAGAGTGAAGTTACTATTTAATAACAGTTTATATTATATATTAATTCATTAAAAGCTGTTTATCAAGTGCCTACTCTATGATAGATGACTGCTGAGTGTAGAACAATCTTCTGGAAAGGTGAATATCAAGGGAGAAGCCCACAACTAAGACTGTTTCCTTAGTTATTGTAACACCATTTTTGGGGGATTAAAAAAAGTAGATGTGTACTTGTGCATCATAATTTCTTAGCCTAGGACAAATGTTTTATTACACTTAAATACTCAATATGATTTGTGTGACCACTTGGAGCTTGGTGAAGCCAGTGTACTGGGAAAGGGGAAAAGCCAGTACAACAGTGCATTGTCAAGTTGACTGTGGTCAGTTGAGTCAGGTGCTCAGTCCCAAGGGAGCTCCCTGAGGAACCCTTTGAAACACATCGCATATCTTTCTGCCCAGCAGTATACATGGATGAAACTGATTCTCATTCCCCTTTGTTGTAGTGACTCCAAGGGCATTGACTTTACCAGATTTTTGGCATATGCATGCATAAGGCCACATACATTTCTGACACTAACCCTGCTCTGTAGCATCAGTCAAACCCTCAGGGCAAGAACCAAGAGGAACAGGGCAGATGCTGTATCTGTGATTAGCTAATTAAAACCTAGGAGACATTGGTTACCACAGCAGTGGCTGCAGTAAGAGGTGGAGCCAAAAGGATATAAATTAGTATGCAAGAGGTGTCTGATACAGCCCACCCCTTGCAGAACTGAGACTTGCTCATGTCTTCTCTCAGATCTAATCTGTCATAAAGTCATGTTCAATCTCTGCCAAGTTTCAGTGTAAAAGATTGGTGGAATAAATGATAATCCCTATTATTACAGCTGAATCCAAGGCAATAATTGATATTATTTATCCTTCCCTTCAACTCACCCTAAGCCAGTATTTCAGTGGGTTGCTTGCCTGATGCAGTGACCCAGACTTTCATCTCCTGGAGATCTAGATCCTTAGTTACCTTGCTCTTCACCAGCCACTAATGCTGCAGTTGCTCAATCACCGTTAACACTGAGCACAGAAGCAGCAACAGGTATTACATTCAACAACTCGTCAGCACCCATCAACTCGTCATTTACATCAGGTATAACTCCCAGTGCAATCCCTCCCCACTCCCCCCTCCCCATGATAGGCCCCAGTGTGTGATGTTCCCCTTCCCGAGTCCAAGTGATCTCATTGTTCAGTTCCCACCTATGAGTGAGAACATGCGGTGTTTGGTTTTCTGTTCTTGTGATAGTTTGCTAAGAATGATGGTTTCCAGCTGCATCCATGTCCCTACAAAGGACACAAACTCATCCTTTTTTATGGCTGCATAGTATTCCATGGTGTATATGTGCCACATTTTCTTAATCCAGTCTGTCACTGATGGACATTTGGGTTGATTCCAAGTCTTTGCTATTGTGAATAGTGCCGCAATAAACATATATGTGCATGTGTCTTTATAGCAGCATGATTTATATTCCTTTGGGTATATACCCAGTAATGGGATGGCTGGGTCATATGGTACTTCTAGTTCTAGATCCTTGAGGAATCGCCATACTGTTTTCCATAATGGTTGAACTAGTTTACAGTATTACATTCAATCCCCTGCATTCCAGACATAGTTCTCCCTGCCTGCTAGGGGACAGCAGCCCTGTCTCCTCAGCATAATCCAGATAAGCTACCTCTGCCAGTACAGTAACTCCTTTCTTTGCTTGATGTTCCACTGGCATGAGGAGTTTTTTTTTTTTTTTTTCTGTCTTTATTTCTTCTAAAACACACATACACACACACAACAACAACAACAACAACAACAGGATATATGTACAGAACATGCAGGTTTGTTACATAGGTCTACATGTGCCATGGTGGTTTGCTGTACCTATTGATCTATCCTCTAACTTCCCTCCCCTCAACCCACACCCACCGACAGGCCCTGGTGTGTGTTGTTCCTCTCTCTGTGTCCATGTGTTCTCAATATTCAACTCTCACTTAGGAGTGAGAACATGCAGTGTTGGGTTTTTTGTTCCTGTGTTAGTTTGCTGAGGATAATGGCTTCCAGCTTCATCCATGTCCCTGAAAAGGACATGATCTCATTTCTTTTTATGGCTGCATAGTATTGCATGGTGCATATGTGCCACATTTTCTTTATCCAATCTATCACTGATGGGCATTTGGGTTGGTTCCATGTCTTTGCTATTGTGAATAGTGCTGCAGTAAACATGTGTGCATGTGTCTTTACAGTAGAATGATTTATAATCCTTTGGGTATAGAGCCAGTAATGGGATTGCTGGGTCAAATGGTGTTTCTGGTTCTAGATCCTTGAGGAATTGCCACACTGTCTTCCACAATGGTTGAACTAATTTACATACATTCCCACCAACAGTGTAAAAGCATTCCTATTTCTCCACAGCCTCACCAGCATCTATTGTTTTCTGACTTTTAATAATCACCATTCTGACTGGTGTGAGATGGTGTCTTATTGTGGTTTAGATTTGCATTTCTCTGATGATCAGTGAATTTGAGTTTTTTTCATATGTTTGTTGGGAACTTAAATGTCTTCTTTTGAAAAGTGTCTGTTCATATTCTTTGCTCACTTTTTGATGGGGTTGTTTTTTTCTTACAAATATGTTTAAAGTCCTTGTAAATTCGGGATATTAGACCTTTGTCAGATGGGTAGATTGCAAAAATTTTCTCCCTTTCTGTAGGTTGCCTGTTCACTCTGGTGATAGTTTCTTTTGCTGTGCAGAAGCTCTTTAGTTTAATTAGATCCCATTTGTCAATTTTGGCTTTTGTTGCAATTGCTTTTGGCATTTTTGTCATGAAGTCTTTCCCCATGCCTATGTCCTGAATGGTATTGCCTAGGTTTTCTTCTAGGGTTTTTAGGATTTGGGGTTTTACATTTAAGTCTTCAGTCCATCTTGAGTTAATTTTGTATAAGGTGTAAAGAAGGGGTCCAGTTTCAGTTTTCTGCATATAGCTAGCCAATTCTCCCAGGACAATTTACTGAATAGGAGATCCTTTCCCCATTGCTTGTTTTTGTCAGGTTTGTCGAAGAGCAGATGCTTGTAAATGTGTGGTGTTATTTCTGAAGTCTCTGTTCAGTTCCATTAGTCTATATGTCTGTTTGGTACCAGTAACATGCTGTTTTGGTTACTGTAGCCTTGTAATATAGTTTGAAGTCAGATAGCATGATGCCTCCACCTTTGTTCTTTTTGCTGAGGATTGTCTTGGCTATACGGGGTCTTCTTTGATTCATATGAAATTTAAAATAGTTATTTATAATTCTGTGAAGAATGTCAATAGTAGTTTGATGGGAATAGTATTGAATCTATAAATTACTTTGGGCAGTATGGCCATTTTCATGATATTGATTCTTTCTATCTATGAGGATGAAATGTTTTTCCATTTGTTGATGTCCTCTCTTATTTCCTTGAGCAATGGTTTGTAGTCCTCCTTGAAGAGGTCCTTCATGTCCCTTGTAAGTTGTATTCCTAAGCTTATATTATCTATGTAGTAATTGTGAGTGGGAGTTCATTCATGATTTGGCTCTCTCCTTACCTATTGTTGGTGTAAAGGAATTCTTGTGATTTTTGCACATTGATTTTGTATCCTGAGACTTTGCTGAAGTTGCTTATCAGTTCAAGATGTTTTGGGGCTGAGACGATGGGGTTTTCTAAATATAAAATCCTGTCATCTGCAAACAGAGACAACTGGACTTCTGACCTGAGGAGCTTTAAGTGACCAGATCATAGCCATTGTTTGAAGTAAAGGGTAACCCATATTCTTGACAGATATGGTAAGACCAATGCTTCCCATGGTCATCACCCATTGCAAATCCTGCTGAGGTCTATAAAAAGTAGTCATCACAGCAGTGCTGGTATAAGGGGTGAGTTCAAGGGATTTGAAGCAGTGGGCTCAATGTATCTGATACAGTGATATATAATCTACATAGAGAAGCTAATTATCCACACCATGTCTTCTTTTCTTCCCCATTTCTTATCACATACACCCTGGAATCAGAACTATTTATTTAAATAACACATGCATTATATCTGAATTATTTGGTTGCACATGCTATATAAAGCAATACATTATTTTTATTAGAATGGCAATGATCAAATACTTGATAAAAATTTTTCTTTTATGGAAATTTCCCCTGAGGGGGGAATATCACAATTTTCATAGAAGGATTTAGAAGTTGCATTATGTAATAAGAAATGAGTACTACAGATCCTTAGCAAATATGACTTTATTCTTCCACTTTTAACAAAATAAATGCCTTGGAAAAAATCACTCAGTTTGATCATGATTGAAGTTCCTATTGGAACGATATATTTGGCATTTGTTAATTATTTTTCAGTGGGGCTGAGTGATATGGTTTAACTATGTCCCCACCGAAATCTCACCTTAAATTGTAATAATCCCCACATGTCAAGGGCAGGGCCAGATGGAGATAATTGAATCATGGGGTGGTTTCCACCATACTGTTCTTGTGATAGTGAATAAGTCTCACGAGATCTGATGGTTTTATACATAAGAGTTCCCCTGCACAATCTCTCTTGCCTGCCACCATGTAAGATGTGCCTTTATTCTTCCTTCATCTTCCACCATGATTGTGAGGCCTCCCCAGCCATGTGGAACTGGGAGTCCATTAAACTATTTCCTTTATAAATTACCCAGTCTCACACATCTTTATTAGCAGCATGAGAACGGACTAATAATACCCTGAGCGTGAGTAGAAGAGAGTCTCAAACTGAAGTGAAGAAAAAGGGAAGGGGCTGATACAGGGAGAGGAGCAGTCCCTCAGCAGCACCATCAAATCCATTTGCTTTGCCTCTGGCCCCTGAGGAAAGACAATGCCAGACAACTGTAGAAGTGGGCCAGCACCTTCTGAAACGATCTTGTTCCCCAAATAACTACAACAGATATTAAATAGTAGATAAGCTAACAAGTAAAAGCAGAAGTAAAAAAAATTGTTCTGTGAAAATATAGGTACTATATATACATATAGATATAGTATATACATATGTGTGTGTGTACTTAAACCACAATGCTGTAAGAAATCATAAATTTATCTGAAAATACTGGGTAAGGAGATAGTATCCATAAAAAATACTATTTGCATAGAATTTAAATATTCAGTGAGCTTTCATTGACTAACTTCCAGACACCAGGCACTGTGCTATCATGTAGGAATGTAGCAAAAATGATATAGTTCTTATGTGCACTAAAGTAAACGTTATCCAGAATTATGTAGTCTTTCTTGTTTTCTTAAATTGGAAGACAAACAGTATAGGTTTCTCCTATGGGCCCAGGTATATCATTATCAAGTTCAACTATTCTGGCAGGTGGTAATAACTTGTTTTTCTTCTCATGCTGTCTGCCATAAATAGGATCAATAAAGTCAGAATAAAGATCACAAAAACTTTCATTACAGTGCGAGTAGTTTAATGCAGCAGTTTCTATGTGCCTAGATTAGTGGCAGATACTTTAAGATTCTGGAATATTTGAAAATATTATTACTTCTCTGGTTCTTGATTGTGTAAGGAATGCTGAAGTTATTGACTCCTTAATCTCTACTGAAGGGGCTTACTTTGAAGACTAGCAATTTCATTATTTGAATCTGAGAGGACTTTAACAGAATCTCAAGCAATGTAAGTCACATTTAGTAATCATAGCAATAGTCTGATATTTCTGAAACCTGTCCTATTATAAAACAAGCCTACATTTATATAATCCTCATATCTCAAAAGAAGTTGGAGAAAGCCACTGCCCGGGAAGTTCCTTATCCTAAACCTAGATCGGATGCTAATATCTTGTTGCTGTTTCTGTTTTAACAATAGACTCTCAAGGATGCTAATATTTTGTTGCTGTTTCAGTTTGAAAGAAGACTCTCAACTTGTACTCATCGATGAGTGTTCTCTATTTCCTAATGGGATTAGCTATATTTAAATCTTCTTTTAAGTCTGACAGAAGAGCTCTGAAATCACCAATAATGTCTTCATTACTACACTGATACTTAAATAATGGACAAGAAATTATAAAGGCTTAGCAAAGACATTCAGATTATTATGGCCTTTTGATATATGCACCATAAACTATTAAGATCTTAGAGTGCTTGGCCAAAGTAAAACTTGAATATCCCATCAAATTCCTCATTTTTATGAGAAAATTTATACTCAGAAAATTTAAGTGGCAAATAATCCAAGTCATACAGACTGTAAGTTACAGAACCAAGGCACAAAAAGGAGTTCTGACTCTTGATCTAAAAGTTTTCCCACTGTGTCTTTCTATGGCCTTCAATTTTGGGCGATGTATTTTGTTTGTTTTTTATTTGAGTTATATACGAGTTTAAACACAATTCTTTCTGTTATGGGAAACAGCTTATTTCATTTTCAAATTTTGAAGCTCACATTTTTTAATGGTTTATTTTTTCATTAAATTTAAAAGGCTTTATTTAACAATTAAAAATCAGTCCTATTGCCTCATTCACTGAATTAGATAAATTACAGTAAAACTGTAATTTAGTATAAAAGCTGTAAATTAGTATAAAAACATAGCTATCTTTTTATTATTTAAATCATAGAACGACTTTACTTAAAATGACTAAAGTTTGCATTTAGAATTAACGCTTTTTAATTTAAAAGTCTGATTTTTCATTTAACTGTGATTTGTTTAGCTAAAAACAAATGGAGAATTTGAATTTCTTTACTCCATTTTTCTTTCCTCAACACACACACACACATACACACATACAGATATAAATAAGAAAAATTTACTTCCAAGAGTCATTTCCTTAGTGAATCACATCCCTCACTTTTCTCCACACTATCCTTCAATGATAAGAATGAGATTTGCCTTCTTTCTCCATGGTATCAGTAGAAACAATTCAACACAATGTTTAAACAAGTGTAGGGACCCTGTAGTCAGAATTCCTGTGTTCAAATCCTGGCTCTGCCTTTTTCTAGGTGAGCACTCTTGGTCAAGTTAACTATTAAATAATTGCTCTGAGCAGATGGCAGTGACAGTGAATAACTCTCTCTCCAGGCCAGGAGAAGAAAAATGACAGTGCAAGACAGAGGATAGGACAGTCAAGAGGCAAAAAGAAACACAAGTGTAAGGGCACAGAAATGAAGAGAAGAATGTTTCCATGAGGAGTCAGCCATCAATGACAATGCCTACTAAAGTCCTAGAGAATGAGAACGTAGTGAAAGCCCAGGGTAGGTATCAATGACATTCTTGAGGGTGA
Source organism: Macaca fascicularis (assembly GCF_037993035.2). Classification (NCBI taxonomy): domain Eukaryota; kingdom Metazoa; phylum Chordata; class Mammalia; order Primates; family Cercopithecidae; genus Macaca; species Macaca fascicularis. The sequence goes on from NC_088377.1 coordinate 189,201,115, forward strand.
GACAGCAGTGATAACATTCTGACTTGAGGGGCTAAGGTGTAAGTGGTTAAGAAGCAGGAGTTTCTCTAGATTAGACTGGGAAACAGGACTAGCATGTAGCACGTGTCTACCTGCCCTTGAATCTAAGATTGAGGAGACCACTGCAGATGAATAGAGAAGATGTAGCCAGTGGGAAAAAGAGAGGAGGTAAATCTTGAAAACCATTAAATGATCTGAGGACAAGTGTGGAATCACATGGTTCTGGGGAGCAACTGTAAGGAAAAGTCCTTCTCTTGTCTTTCTTGCAACCTCCTATTCATCCTATAAGACTCAGCATAAAACCACTCACAAATAAAGTCTTTCCGAGCTGTCCTAAATCAGCTTCTCCAATTTATTTTTCTAAGGTCTCGGAGTACTTTGTTTTATACTCTTTTATAACATTTAACAAATTATATATAGTATTTTCTTAGTTAACATGCCTGCCTCATATATTACATAGCAAATTCCCCAGAGCTAGAGTTTATGACTTTTTTACTTTTTTCTTCCTAGGGCAGGGCATAGTGTTAGATACTACTACCACATTAGTGGGTGTTCATAAAATAATTAATTAGCAATAAGAAAGGGGCTGGGTGTGGTGGCTTGTACCTGTAATCCCAGCACTTTGGGAGGCCAAGGTTCAGGAGTAAGAGACCAGCCTGGCCAACATGGTGAAACCCTGTCTCTACTAAAAATACAAAAATTAGCCAAGCATGGTGCCGCATGCCTGTAATCCCAGCTACTGAGGCAGGAGGATCGCTTGAACCCGGGAGGCGGAGGTTTCAGTGAGCCAAGATTGTGTCATTGCACTCCAGCCTAGGCGATAAGCAAAACTCCATCTCAAAAAAAAAAAAAAAAAAAAAAATAGAAAGAAAGAAAGAAAAGGAAATGAGAGGGAGAAGGTTAGAGATGGAAATGGAGACTAAGGAGATGGAGCAACATAAGCAACCTCTATAGCATCTGAGCAAGATGAACTGGATGCTAAGCCTCTTCGTGCAGACTCATTAAATTGAGGAAGCTGAGCTTCTAGCATGCCTGTTGGATTTTGTAGGCTTTCTCTCCTTCTTAGAGTTCTCTATAACCTAATAGTAACCCTGAATAAAATACAAGTAGAGTTGTTTAGGTTTAGTCATAAAATACAGGGAAATTTGATATTCTGTGGAGTGCAGGTCATAGAATCCCAAGAATGGACATTGAAGTCACCAAGAAATATGGCAGTCACAGAGATGTAGAGACCAAGAGTTCTGGTTTAGTGACTGGCACTGCAATAGTATGGATTTTTTTTTTCTTTGAAACAGTGCCTTGGAGCCAATGTACGTTATAGAGGGATTTGGGAAGGATCAAATAAAAGACAAAAATGGGCTGGGTATGGGGAAGGGAGAGAATAGAAATAAAATAATAAATGTAGATATACTCTGGCTTTCAGAAACTTTTTGGAGGACTTATCAAGTAAAAGAACTACAAGCTGTTGTAATTTCAACGAGAAATTGAAACTTTGTCTTTTTAAAAAAATCCTAATTTGCTCCCTCCCCTTGAGACTTGGACAGGTGAACAAACCCATTGGGGGCTGTAATGAATAACATCTCATACAGAAATTATATGCAGGGAAAGATCATGACACAATCTTAGCATACAGAATATCTGTTTTTAAGTCCACACTCTCTCTACCATCTTCATTTGCTGTGTGCTGATAATGAGACAGTGGTCCCTAAGGGAAATAATGTAGTTTACTCAGGGCGTTCATTCAAGCTCTAAAAAAAAAAATCCAAACAGACAGAGAACATATGAGGTTAATAGTCAAGTGTTAATGAGGACTTAGGTATTGTGAAGCTTATATTGTACTAATTAAAAATAATTGCATGGTCCTAGAATTAGAGAGCTTTCACTGAGGAGGGTCTCAAGGTCATTGCCGCCTCTCTGGATTTCCAACTTGGCTGTGCACAAACCTCGTGGTTACTTTAACAGGAATAATTAGGTTCTGGGCAAACACATTCCTCCAACCAAATTCACTAGAGTCTGGTTGAGATTAAAAAAAAATAATAAAGTCAGTTTCATGGTTTCTAATGAGAAATACCTCTTTCCAATATAGAAACTTATTTCTGAAAGCCAGATTAGGATCAGAAGATGGTTTCATGGTTAAAAAAGGAACAGAATGAGGAGGGCCCCAGAGACCATCCTACACTGAACAATACCAACCCAGATAAGCTCCATATAAACTATATTGCTGCTATGCCTACATTTTACATGAAAAGGTTTCTTTATTCATTCAAGGGTAGAAATTCCCAGAAAAACCAGTACCTCTTTTAAGCATCTTACAACCTGGTCCCTACAGCAAGTATGTACGAGTATGTAGTAAGCTTGTGATCGCCTCCAATATAAAAGAGCAGAAAGGTGAGGACATTCTTAAGCGATTGATTGATAAGAAAAATGTTATATTACAGCATTTGTTATCAAAATTAGATTTAAAATTATTTCATGCTTTTTCCCAGTTTCATATCAAATCATTAAAAGTGAATATTTTCCCTCTTCTGTACAATCAGGAAGACTGCTTATGATGTTCCAAAGATAACCTTTATGTATGTGCTCAGCTTTAACTTGTGAGTAAGTTTCTCACATGGGTTAATACTTGCCCACTTCTAGTGATCCTCATTCTTTCAAGGTCACAACAGGAAGGATGTATATTTCAAGTTTGTTTCTCTCAAAGCACCAGGAGTAGAGGGGGATGGAAAGACCCTTCCTCAGTTCATCAGCATCATGGAACTGTACCTCTTCTCCTAGGGAATAGGACCTCCTTCGTGTTTCTCCCCCTACCCTATCCATTCTTTAATTGATGCTTTATTTGCCAGCAATTCATGCCTATTACTTATTTTTATTTTTATTTATTTATTTATTTATTTATTTATTATTATTATACTTTAAGTTCTAGGGTACATGTGCATGACGTGCAGGTTTGTTACATATGTATACTTGTGCCATGTTGGTGTGCTGCACCCATCAACTCGTCAGCACCCATCAACTTGTCATTTACATCAGGTATTGCTTTTCTCTCTCTGCCAGCGTTTTGGCAATCCTGTATAGGCCTGCGGCCACATCTGCATGTAAGCAGAGAACAGAGGCTTTAACAGAATTTCGCTCTCACACCCTCTGCTTGGGCCATGGTGTTTCATGTTCTACAGGTAGACATAACCTTCAAGGCTCTGTGGACCTTTAATGTCAGTATGAAAATTTGACTTCATTCTTCCATCTTCCTTTATTATTCTGCTTAATATACCTTGTGTTCATCCACAACACTGGAAGCACATTAGTTGCTTAATAAAAGTTATTCTTTAAATAGAGCCATTATTTTTATATAGTTGTGATATTATTTCCATACACTATTTATATAAAATCATATTATTTTATATAGTTTTTATATAGTTGTGATAAAAATAATGCTCCCCACCAGAGGTTCATGTCCTAATTCATGGAACCAGTGAATATGTAACTTTATATGGCAAAGGGACTTTGTACTTGTTAAGAGCCTTGATTTGAGGAGATTATCCTGGATTATCTGGGTGGCTTTGTGTAATGACAGGGCTCCTTAAAATAGTCAGAGAAAGAGACTATGAAAGCAGAGAGTTGGTGTGATGTAGCAAGAGGAAAATTCCACTTAATTCCTAGCTTTGAAGATGGGGACAGGGATGATGAGCCCAGGAATGTGTGTGGCCTCTACAACCTGGAAAGGCAAGAATATAGATTCCCTGCTAGAATTTTCAGGAGAAACACAGTGCTACCAACACTTGGAATTTAGCCCAGTGAACCCCATTTCAAACTTCTAACCAGAACTGCATCATTATTATGAACAGTATCATCATCTGTAGAAAGGTAAGATAAATTGGTGTTATTTTAAGTCACTAAGTGTCTGTCATTCGTTATAGCAGCAAGAAGAAACTCATACAATAGTACTCATCATTTTCCTTGATAGGTAATATGCAGACAACATTCATTGTTTAATGAAAATGAAAAAGATATTTAGGGGCCGGGCACAGTGGCTCACACCTGTAATCCCAGCACTTTGGGAGGCCAAGGCAGACGGAGGTCAGGAGTTTGAGACCAGCTTGGCCAACGTGGTAAAACCCCATTTCTACTGAAAATACAAAAATTAACCAGACATGTTGGCAGGCACCTGTAATCCCAGCTACTTGGGAAGCTGAGACAGGAGAATCACTGGAACCCGGGAGGCAGAGTTTGCAGTGAGCCAAGATTGCACCACTGTACTCCAGCCTGGGCAACAGAGCCAGACTCCATCTTAAAAGAAAAAAATAAAAAAAAGATATTTAGGACTTGTCACTGTCTGAATTTTTGCATGCTATGAAATTCAATCTGATATTTATGTTCGGTAGTAATATTTCTAAATAGCTGAGATTTACTTATGAATATATAGCATGAGAACTTTTACTTGGGACTTGGAGTTGCAACAGAGAAAAATTACTTTACCAATAAATCAATAGGCTTGATGAGTCTATTTATTTTGCCATCAACCCAATTACCTTTCTATTCTTCAGCAGGCTACTGGCAAAACTCAATGATCGACGATGACTCAGACCCTTCTCTTTCTTCAGTGGCTGCTGCCTTAGCTCTTGTGTTCTGTCATCTCCTAGGGCTTAATGTGCAAAAATTGTGCAACCCAGCTAGGATTCCACTGGGTGCAAAGCTAACTGGCTGAGGCGTGCAGGGTAAATACTGTCATTAGCTCATTATCTGCATAAAAAATTAAATATACTCAATAACTTCTAGTTTTTGAAGTATCTGATTTTATTTAATCTGCACAATAACTTGGTGAAGAAGGTATTACTATTAGGTTGGTAAGAAAGTATTTGCAGTTTTTGCCATTACTTTTCATGGCAAAGCCGCAATTACTTTTGCACCAACTTAATACCTCAATTTTACAGTTGAAAAAACCATGTTAGGGAGAGTATCCAGGCAGTAAATGACAGAAAGGAGAAATGAACTAAAATTTATTAATTCTTTATTCAGACGATAAAACTAATGTGATTTTGCTGTGTCACAGCTATTCTTGTCATTTTACTCCAGTGTCAAAATTCTAGATACATATTTTTAAATGTATTTTAAAGACAAAATAACATATGCACATTATAAAGTGATGTGGGAAATTAAAACATTAAAAAATCTATAAAAAGTTTTAAATCACCCACAATATTACTGCTGAAAAAATAACTCTTACTATTTTGATGTATTTATAAATATTTTTCTGTGTATTTATATATTTCTTTTGACATTGTTTTGCATCCCATTCCATTTTATCATATTTCCAGTGAAGTGAGTTGGCATTCTAACCTTATCATACATACAATTTTACTGTATTTTCTTTCAGTAACCTACTTTTGCTGGATATTTAAATATAAATAAAAATTAGTCTACCTTGAATTTACCTTTTTTCAGGATGAAATCTATTTTTCTCCAAATGCAGTCTGAGGACAGTGGTGCCAGCATCATTTGGGAGCTTGTTATAACTACAAATTCTCTACTGAGTCCAAGTCTTTGGGGCGAAATCCAGGAATTTCTGTTTTAACAAGCTCTCCAGGTGTTTCATACATGCGAAACTTTGGACTGAAGTGTTTGGTTTTCCGTATGTATTGATGAGGCAAAGCAGCTTAGGCCTATTGCAGGCTAAAGGCAAGCCCAATAACTGTTACACTTTGAAGAAAAATAGATCCTTCCTTCCTTCCTTCCTTCCTTCCTTCCTTCCTTCCTTCTTTCCTCTCTCTCTCTCTTTTTTTGAGATGGAGTCTTACTCTGTCACCCAGGCTGGAGTGCAGTGGCACGATCTTGTCTCACTGCATCCTCTGCCTCCCGGATTCAAGCGATTCTCCTGCCTCAGCCTCCTAAGTAGCTGAGACTACAGGCGCCTGCCACCATGCCTGACTAATTTTTGTATTTTTAGAAGAAACCAGGTTTCACCATGTTGGCCAGAATGCTCTCGATCTCTTGACCTTCAGCCTGCGTTGGCCTCCCAAAAGTGCTGGGATTACAGGCATGAACCACCACGCCAGGCCTAATATTTTTTAAAAATATATCTAGAGATGGGGTCTCACAATGTTGCCCAGGCTGGTCTCAAACTCTTGGCTTCAAGCAATCGTCCCACCTAAGTCTCCCAAAGTGTTGGGATTACAGGCGTGACCACCTTGCCCAGCCTAATTGTTAACTCTGACTGAGAACTTTTGTAGATTGAGAGAGCAGCTGGAGTATATTGTAGACAAAGGCCACCCCAGAAAGGGTGAGTGTGAGGTAAGCAAGCTCCCGTGGCGAATTTGCCTGACCAGACCACAATGTTCAAGCTGGCAAGCAGTTGAAGCCGAGAAAGACCTGTTAGGATAACGAAAGTTCTTGTACATGTAGATGAAGATCTGCGATATAATTTATAGATATTGAAGAAACATTACACATTATTTAACATAAAAGTGATGTTTCATAACTAGACCAACATTGGTTAAAAGCACACTTTAGTGAGAAATTAAGACATATTTGGGTAGAACAGCCAGTTAATAAGTGACTGTTGGAAAGAAGATACTAGATGAAGGAAAATGATAAGAAGTTTTGGCAGAAGGAAAAGACAATGATTAATTACTAAATATTATAATGGAAAAGAAGGGGAATGGTTTCAATGGCAGATTGGCCAAAGGGATTAAAAGGAAAACTAGAATTTGAACCTGACATCCTGGTTTCTCTTGAGCTGTACATAACAATTTTGATAATCTGGAGAGAGGTATAAAAAATTAATAAAACAGTTTTTTGCAAAGATTGTGAGTTTAGGTTACTCTTAACGCCTCTTTATTCCTAACCACCTACATCCAGTTGGTTTCTATGTCTTGCAGATCTTAAAAAATAATAATAATAATAATTGAGGCTGGACACAGTGGCCCACGCCTATAATCCCAGCACTTTGGGAGGTCGAGGCGCGGCTCACCTGAGGTCAGGAATTCGAGACCAGCCTGACCAACATGGAGAAACCCCGTCTCTACTAAAAATACAAAATTAGCTGGGCATGGTGGCCGATGCCTGTAATCCCAGCTACTCGGGAGGCTGAGGCAGGAGAATCGCTTGAATCTGAAAGGCAGAGGCTGTGGTTAGCCAAGATCGCGCCATTGAACTCCAGCCTGGGTGACAAGAACGAAAGTGTCTCAAAAAAAAACCAAAAAAACACACACAAAAAAACAAAAAACCTTTGAAACATTTGAATCAGTTCATCAGTTCTATTTATTCTCTTCTTTGTCATATTGCTTTAGTTTAAGTACTGGTAATCTTTCAACTGGCAGCCTAGAGTTGAAACAGCCTAAATATTCTTTCTACCTTTTGAATTACTTCCCTAAAACCTGTTGCTTTGCTACACAGAATTTTCATTCTGTTTAAGTTGATACAAAACCTATATTGACTTATGCCATCTTTTTGCTAACAGTTTAAAAATACTTTTCCTCTGCTTTTTATTGTACTGTTTTACTTGCTATGACATTCTGAATTAGAGCAGCCATGTAGTTTATCATCTGAATGAGGCCCTTGGGACATTGGAAAGTGGGCATATTCATAATTACACTGGGACAAAAGATGTCTGGGCTTTGCTTAGCTTTCTAGCCCCATCCTCTTCTAAGAGCAGTTTACGAATGAGCAATACCAAAATAGTTAGTGAACAAACACTGTTCCGAAGGTCTTCTATCCGTGTTGTTCAAGCTGTATCTGCAATGCCTAACGCACTGCTCAATGCACCATAGCTCCTCAATAACTATGTGCAAAAGAGGAAACGAGGGAGGGAGGCATGGAAGAAGAAATGAACAGATCAAAGAATTTTAGAAAGCTTGAATCTAGTATGCTGTTGTTGAAATGACATAGAGTTGAAGGTCTAACATCCTTGGAGAGAGGAAGCCATGGAAAGCCAAAGGAGACGCAGAGAACTTGGTGTAGAGGAAGGTTAAAAAAGGGAAGTCCCAGAATCAGACCACCCATGAAACTGACTTTCTGATCTCAACCAGGCTCTAGTGAATTTGACTGGAGAAACAAGTTTTTCCAGAGCCGAATTATTCCTGTTAGAGTAACTACTGAGGTTTGTGCACAGCCAGGCTAGAAATCCAGGGAGATGGCAATGACCTTGAGACCCTCCTCAGTGAAAGCTCTCTAATTCTAGGACCATGCAATTATTTGTAATTAGTGCAATATAAGCTTTACAATGTCTTGTAATTTATTTTGTACTATTTTGTAATTTAACACACAGCAACCCCTAAGAGTGTAATTCAAGTGAAACTTACCCAAGACTTCCCTGCTTTTGTATCAGGTAGACATGTTTTTACCAAAAACATCTCTTAGTTTTGTGAAGAGAACTTTCAATTCTTCATTAATTCCTGGGGGGGAGCTGTTTATAAAACGTTTTCTCAGTAGCATTTTAGATGTTCTAACTACAAAGGCGATATGTAAATGTCCGTTTTTTGCTTCTGAAAACAGGTGCGGTCTCAGTGAGAAAAAGAAAATTTGTCATGAGCACTGAAATAAAAAGGGAAGTAATGAATAAAAAAACATAATTTAATTACCTGAATGTCAGCTTTCTACACAAACTCGATTTGATGTAATTAAAGCACCTGGAACAAATAAAATGAATCAATGAAATCTCTCGCCTTTTTTTTTGAGACAAAGTAAGATTCAAAATTACATACTATTTATGGGCAATCTGTACTAACTATGCAAAAAGTAAGTGTGTGTGTGAGCGTACATGTCTATGTGCGCAAGAGAGAGGCAGAGACAATGACGGATAATTGTTTCTGGCCTCTGAGTTGATAACCAACAAAGCAGCCAATATAAATTTTTTATAGTAAGGGGATAATATCTATAAATAAGTATAAATTAAATATTGTTTTCAATGATCATGAGCCCCAGTAAAATAAACATTACACTTGTTTCATGATTGATTGTTTTAGTATTTTCCCCAGCACACAGTCATACCGGGAGCCTGATGTCTTTGTTAGGTCAGGAATACTTATAGAGAAAGAAACAAATTATGAATTTAAATTTAGAGGCAAAGAATGCTCATTCCAGGAAGAACTACTCCTAACTAGTGGTTTGCTAGCATTGCCTGTGCCACTGCGGCATTTATCTGGGGAGCCATTTGTTCTGCGCTGTGCTCATGTAGGATATTTTGTTTGTTCTAGCTATCTACGAGCCTTCCTGTGAAGCATACAAACACCTAGGCCAGACGTCAAATTACTACTGGATAGATCCTGATGGCAGTGGACCTCTGGGGCCTCTGAAAGTTTACTGCAACATGACAGGTAACTGTGTCATATTTATGTTTTATGACGATGCTTTTCTATATGTTGTGAATAAGCAGTTCCACCAGTGGTTTGTTTCTTTGGTGCTGTGTTTTTATGACAGCCTCTAATCAGCAAAATATTGCTGGATTTCTTAGATAAGATGACGAAATGTATTATTAATGCAATAAAACATTTTGACACTGTGCTTTTCAAAAAGTTTTCCTTTGATGTGAACAATTAAAAATCATTTTTTTTAATCAGCATGTAGGGGGAAAAACCAGAAAGTGAAATTGCAAGGTTAAGCCCAAAGAAAGAATTAGTAACCTAGACTAGGGAAATTTAGTATCACTGCTCCAATATCCTCACCGTGCATTCTAGAGGAAGCTTTTAGATCATGCCAGACCTTCCTCGATTCTCCATAATTATAGAGGAAATCTTTCTAAGTACTGAAATCCCATTCTGATAATAGCAAAAATTACCTGAAGCTTTTATGAAATATATTTTGGCTTGTCTTCTTGGGAAGAGGACCTAGCTTTTCTCCACTACCATGTGAAATGAGAGTATGGGTTCTTGTCAACTCCCACAACAATGTGTAAAATGTGCAGATCTCTAAGATAAGAACAGATTTTCCATCAGACACTTGGCAACATCTTACACTTCAAAAATCCCCAGGAAGGTGTGAGGTATGCATTGTTTACTGGCTCCAGCAAAAGACCAGCATTTGATGTGAACTACTGGGTATAAGATGATAAGGGTAATGAAAATAAGATGCTACTGATGGTAATTAGTGAGTGTGACTGTTTACCATCTGTCAAGTACCGTGACAAATCCTTTAGACAGACAGACACTTGAGTTTACATCCTGGCTTCATTAGTCACCACATGTGTAATATTGGGCACTTTAGTAACTTTGCTAAATTCAATAAGCCTCAGAATCTTTATCTGTAAATGAATTAATGAGAATACCCACCTCATAGCATTATCATATGAATCCAATAAGACAATCTGCATATGGTTCTTAACTTATTGTCTAATACATGGTAAACCTTCAATAAAAGTTACTGGATGAAGAAATTTAAAGGCTTTGGGAGTTAAATAACTTGCTCATATTAGGCCGGGTGTGGTGGCTCACGCCTGTAATCCCAGCACCTTGGGAGGCTGAGGTAGGCAGATCACGAGGTCAAGAGATCGAGATCATTCTGGCCAACATGATGAAACCTGTCTCTACTAAAAATCCAAAAATTAGCTGGGCTTGGTGGCACACACATGTAGTCCCAGCTACTCGGGAGACTGAGGCAGGAGAATCACTTGATCCCTGGAGGCAGAGGTGGTAGTGAGCCGAGATCATGCCACTGCACTCCAGCCTGGTGACAGAGCAAGACTCCATCTCAATAAATAAAAAATAAATAAATAAATAAATAAATATATCTTGCCCATATTATTCAGGCAAGATTCAAATTGAATTATTTGCAGCCCATGGATCTTACTTCTGGCTGTAGTTCAGAACCATTTATAGAGTTTTATTTTGTTTTTGGTTTTGTTTTCTATACAAACTTTTTGGCACCATCCCTGCAGACTCTGATTCATTATGTCTGAAGTGGAAATCAGATTGTGCAACTATAACCGAAAACCAGGAATGGCACTCTAGGCAAGCAGATACCAGCGGGGAACTCTCAGCAGTATCAGGAAGCCAGGCATGGTACAGAATGGAAGGGAAAATGGTGAGGACATCAGTGTAGCACGGAAGACATATGGAGAAGACAATAAAATGGGAGCTGTCCAGTCTGGGCAACATAGTGAGACCACACCTCTATTTAGAAAAAGTCCCAGCTCCTTGGGAGGTTCAGGTGGAAGGATCCCTTGAGCACCGGAGGTTCGAGGCTGCAGTGAGTCATGAGCAAACACTGTACCCCAGTCTAAATTTCTAAATTTCCCTAAATTTCTAATTTTCCCTAAATTCTGATTTTCCCTAAATTTCTAAATTTCCCTATATTTCTAAATTTCCTCTAGAAATTTGGAAGATGCTATCTCTCAGTTTAATTTCTTTTCTATTTTGAAAAAGAACTTTAATCATGCCTCAGAGAAGGAACACACTTACCAGAGAGATTAATCTAAGAGTTCACTGACAGCTGGACTTGTCAATGCACTCGAATTCTTTTTTGTATACCTTCATTTTTATCTTATTAGCTCTAAAATAGTAACCTATGATGACTTGACTTAATATATAAGAATCTTGATTCTGGTTTCTCCTAATATATGAAAATATATAATACAATTAAAGTCTGTTCTTAAACTCAAGGAACATCAGGGTATCCTCAGTTGGACTGGACAATTAAGAATTTATTTTAGTTATTTTCTTAAATTCATCTCAAAGGAAAATTAGAAAAAGAAACAAAACTGTAATATACACAGTTCTCATATCAAGGACACACACAACACACAGGACTAGTCTACTCTCAGGAGAGCTTCTCCTGTGCATTGAATCCTTTGCTCAGAAACATATGTCTTATCTTCATCAATGTCTCCCTTAAACAGCATGACTGCAATTTAACTCAGCACTTCAGATGCCATCTGAGCTGTAAGGAGCAGAGTACAACTTTTTGCAATTAGAATATTTTTCTTCTATTCATTCAAGATAGTTACGAACATCAGTGTGTTCAAGGACCCTTGAAGAATCTTCCCTTGCAGGCCAACAGGCACCTTTCAGTTCTTTGCCACTGACCAACCCTTCCTTTTCCTGGAAGGAATGTGGATTTAACATCATTAGGGGAGCATGATGCCACAACGCTTGGCTTGGGCTATTCCATTTCCAAGGGATACATGTTAAAGAAGAGGAGGGAGTGACAGCATGAGGTAGTCTATAAAGTCTTGGTATACAACTCAATGTCATGAAAAATTATAAGTGCTCCCCTAAACCTGAAGTATAAAAGGAGGCAAGCACTCAAAAAGGTGAAGAGAGAAATTAGCCCTATAAATCAATCCCCCAGGGCACAAGAGAGATTGGCTCATTCCAAAGAACTGAAATCCCAGTGGCTAGAACATAGTGAGCCTAAGAGAGGGGCTCAAAATAAAGCAGGGGAAAGGCGGGTGGGGGCAGGCCAGAGCAGACCAGCCGTAAGGAATGTAGGGCAAGAAAAAGTTGCACTTTTTTTAAAATTTATTTTTCAATTGCAGTGGGTGGTCGTCTATGGAAAGATTTTAAGCAAGATAATAAGATCTTGATTGCATTCATACATCTACCACTTGGGCTACTATAAGAGACAACATGAAAACATTGGGACCAGCTCTGACGCTGTTATTGTGAAAGTCCAATGAAGAGATGATGCTGCCTTGAACTAGGGTAGTGATGGTTTACAGTGATGAGAAACTGATACATTTTGAGATCTGTTTTGAAGGTAGAATTGACAGGATTGGTAAAAGTTTGGATGAGAATGTTTAAAGAGAGACAGTTATCAATACTAACTTCTCAACATATGGACTGAGTAACTGGATGAATTATAGTGCCATTTAGGAGAAGTGGACAATTAAGGCTAAAACAGTTTTAAAGGAAGCTCAAGAACTTACTTTTGACCTAATTAAATGTGAAGTGCCATGTGCCATCTAAACTGAGATGCAAATTTTGCAGGTGGATAAGCCCCCAAAGCCTGATTGGGTTATAGATATAAATGTGCCAATTAATAGCATATTAATATATGAGAATTGATAATATCATTTGGGGGTTGATGTAACAGAGAAACAACATCCCAGGAATGAGCTCTTAGAAACTCAATAGGCAGGACACGGTGGCTCACGCCTGTAATCCCAGCACTTTGGGAGGCTAAGGTGGGTGGATCACTTGAGCCCAGGAGTTCAAGACCAGCCCTGGCAACATGGCAAGACCCTATCTCTACAAAAAAAAAAAAAAAAAAAAAAGCAAAAACAAAAACTAGCTGGGCATGGTGGTGCAAACCTGTGGTCCCAGCTACTTAGGAGGCTGAGGTGGGAGGATCACTTGAGTCAAGGCTGCAATGAGCCATCATCACACCACGGAATTCCAGCCTGAGTGCCAGAAACCCTGTCAGGAAGAAGGAGGAGGATGAGGAGGAGGGGGAGGGAGAGGAGGAGGAGAAGGAGGAGGAGGAAGAGGAGGGGGAGGAGGGGTAGTGGGAGGGGGAGGGGAAAGGAAGGGCAAGGCGGGGGGCAGGATGAGGAATTAGTCCATTCTCATGCTGCTATAAAGAACTTCCCTGAGTCTGTTCTCACACTGCTATGAAGAACTTCTCTGAGATTGAGTAATTTATAAAGGAAAGAGGTTTAATTTGACTCACAGTTGCTCATGACTGGGGAAATGTCAGGAAATTTACAATCATGGCAGAAGGGGAAGCAGATACCCTTCTTCACACGGCGGCAGGAGAGAGCATGTGAAGGCAGAATTGTCAAACACTTAAAAACCATGAGATCTCGTGAGAACTCACTCACTATCATGAGAAGTGCTCAGAGGAAACTGTCCCCATAATCCAATCACCTCTCACCAGATCCTTCCCTCGACACATGGGGATTGTGGGGATTGCAATTCAAGATGAGATTTGGACAGGGACACAGAGGCAAACCATGTTACTCAATAATTCAATAGAGAGAGATTAGGGTTTTAGTGTTAAAATATTTAATAAGTATTTGGAAAAATATACATAATTGAGGGTAAGTAGAGAAAAAGTTCTCATGGAGAGGATTTGCGGGGCAAATAGATCAACTGTATGGAGGTTAAAATGACTGCTTAGATCCTAGAGAATGACAAAAAGACTTGGAGAATGAAAAGCAACTTGGCATCCTTGCACACATATACAATGGATGTGGTGGTGCCACAGACATATGGCAAATAACAGCCACTAGAATGCAGAGAACGTGGTATGGCCAGGAATGATGAACCTTCTAAGGATGCTACACAGACAGTATAGGAGAACCATGGATTGAGCTACATCCTAGGCAATTAAGGGATGTTGTAAATGACAGAGCATTTCAAACACTGCATAGGACACCAGCAAAATCTTCCACAAAGCAGCTGACTCATGAGCTGAGTCTTGAAGAACAAGTGGGTGTTATGAGGCTGGGAAATCATATGAGAAGGAAAAATAGGTCAACTTCTAAAACGCTTTGTGTAGGATGCAGAGCAGTTGAAACTTTGTTCTGAGGTGAGAGCAAGCGATGGATGTTTTCAAGCAAAAGAGTAATTTAATCAGGCATTGTATATTAAAAACATCACTTTGGCAGCTGTGAAAAATATTTTCCAAAGGAGACCCAGAGATAAGACAGGGAAACAGGTCCAAAAGCCCCTGTAGTAATGCAGGAGTTGAAAATGGAGACTTAAAGTAAGAAGGGATTGATTTGATGGGTATTTAAGAAGATGAGTTGGCCAGACTGTTCCTTATGAGATAGAGAAAGTTGAAAATGATAACCCCATGACATGGAACACAGAGAAGCAGAGGAAAACTAGGAAAAGGGTAAGATTCTATGTTGCTTTGGGTCCCTGTAATTCAACGAGGTAAAGTTGTCCTATAGGCAGATGCTACACAAAGTCACCGTAAGACCTTGAACACATTAAAAAAAAAAAAAAAAATGTGGCTGGGCACGATGACTCATGCCTGTAATCTCAGCACTTTGGGAGGCCAAGGTGGGTGGATCACCTGAAGTCAAGAGTTCGAGACCAGCCTGACCAACATGACAAAACCCCATCTCTTCTAAAAATATAAAAATTAGCTGACCGTGGTGGCACGCACCTGTAGTCCCAGCTATACGGGGGGCTGCGACAGGAGAGTCACTTGAACCTGGGGGCAGAGGTTGCAGTGAGCCAAGATTGCACCATTGCACTGCAGCCTGGGCAACAGAGCAAGACTCCATCTCAAAAAATAAATAAATAAATATAAAATAAAAAAACCTTGTCTCGGTTTTCTTGTAAATAAAGTGCAGGAATTGGAATCAGTTAACTTCTACACTGCCTTTCATTCAAAAAAAAAAAAAAGGAAAATATTTATATTGTTACCATGAAACATGAAAAAAATCACTGCTTGCAGTCAAATAATTTAGACAGAAACCTCTTATCTCAAACAAGCTTGAATTTACAATTTCTTGGCTAAGTTTGACATAAATTGACTCTCTTCATTTTTTATCATAAGGCAGTAGTTCTACTATGTAATTCTTCTGACTGTCTGCAGCTCAGAGCTACATCTCTCAGAAATTTGGAAATTAGGGGGTGTCCTAAATTATAGAGCATTTCGAGTGCTGCACAGTTGATGACATTGAGGAGAGAAGATTTTTCACTGAATCCTTTGTAGAAAAATATCATCCTGTGAAAGCCAAAGCCTGGTTTCTTTTTTTAGATCTTAGGGCACATGACAAAATGTGGTCATTGTTAGCCTTGCCTTCCTTCTCCATTTTTATGCTCCCTCTGAAAATTTGGTGTTAAAACTTTGTGAATATAAACTATCTTATATTTTCAGTATCAACCTCTTTTAATTGTATATTTTTTTCTAACACTTCAGCTTTTCATTTCCATTTTCTTCAGGTGTTACCAGCATCCTCTCTCTAGAAACCCTTACCTTTGTATTTAAAGCTTCGTTTAGTTCTTTCTTCTAGATGATTAATAGTAACAATAGTAAATAATGCTAGATCCAGCCATTATCCTTGGAACTTTACTATCTACCCTTAAACCTAAGATAGTATTTTTTTCTTCATCCTCTATCCTCAAATTCATTTTCTCTGTAATTCTCTTTGCATTCATTTTTTTCTTAATTTAAGTAAGCATCTGTGCTCTAGTGCGTGAAGTTTAAAGTCCAAATAAAGTACTCCTCTTCCATTCTTCCTAGCCCTGGTTTTATAGTTTTATCAAAAAGCCATTAAGCTTGTTTACATAATTTGTGCTTTATAAAGCTCCAGGATTTAACTGATCAAATTCTATTATCTTCTATAATAGTAAAAGCTGTTCATGTCTTTTTAATCTAATATATAGAGAGAGCTTGTAACTGAAGTTTCTAAGCCCTTGCCCTCGGTATTAGTATTGTATTTAGTATTATGCTTCTCACAAGTTTTACAAGTACAGTGTGGGCAGGAGAAAATGGGTCACTGAGGTGGTGGACTTGGGCTCCAGTGGAAAGTATCATAAACCCACCCACTTCCACCTCCCCATGTCCACAAAGCGAAACAGTTTCTATCCTATAGTACAGTCATGCACCGCAGAACATTTCAGTCAACAATAGACTGCATCTAGAATGGTGGTCCTATAAGATTACAGGCCAGGCTCGGTGGCTCATGCCTGTAATCCCAGCACTTTGGGAGGCCGAGGCGGGCGGATCACGAGGTCTGGAGATGGAGACCATCCTAGCTAACACAGTGAAACCCCGTCTCTACTAAAAAAAATACAAAAAATTAGCAGGGCGAGGTGGCGGGAGCCTGTAGTCCCAGCTACTCGGGAGGTTGAGGCAGGAGAATGGCGTGAACCCGGGAGGCGGAGCTTGCAGTGAGCCGAGATCGCGCCACTGCACTCCAGCCTGGGCGACAGGGCGAGACTCCGTCTCAAAAAAAAAAAAAGAACTATTTATGGTACAAGGAAGTCTGGTAAACTGAGGATATATAAAGAGGCAAGGAAAAAAAGATTATAATGGTGTATGTTTACTGTACCTTTTCTATGTGTAGATAGGTTTACATACACAGACACCGTTCTGTTACAATTGTCCACAGTATTCAGTACAGTAACATGTTGTACAGGTTTGTAGCCTAAGCGCAATAGGCTTGACCATACATCCTAGGTGTGTGGTGGGTTATACCACTGAGATTTGTGTAAGTACACACTATCATGTTCACACAATGACCAGATCACCTAATGACACATTTCTCAGAACCTATGCCTGTTGTTAAATGACACATGACTGTACTCTTTTCCTCAGCAGTTTACAGTAATACAAATTCAGTATCCACAGTTTCTGTGTGTCAAGGCACAGGTTACCTGGGTCTCACCATTCCGAGACCAAGGTGTCAGCCAGGGCTTGGATTTTACCGGAGACTTGGGATCTTCTTGGAAGTTTATTCAAGTGTGGATAGATTCATTTCCTTGTGGTTTAAAGACTGACGTCTCATATTCTTACGGGCTGTTGGCCCCAGATTGCTGTCAGCTCCCAGAGGCTGCTCCCAGGTCCCTGTCGTGGGGCTGTGCCTGTCCAGGAGGAGCTCTCTGACTCGCTTTCCAGCACTTACCTGACTTGGTCCTCACTCAGGATAATTACCCATTTGATTAACTCAAACTCACCAGATTGCAACCCTCAATTACACCTGCAAAATCTCTTTATCTTTTCCATATAAAGAAGCCCAATCCTATTAGTGACACCCCATCATATTTCCTGGCCCCACCCCCAGTCTCAGAGAGGTCATTATGCCCTAGTGGACCCACCAGGTGGCTGGAATCTTGAAGACCATTTCAGAATTCTGTTCAGCATGTTTACTTATGTGCCTCTGTAAATTAGTCATAATTCCAACAACCTTTATTTCTACCTTTTGAATAAGAGCAGTGCCACATTTAGATTATAAGATCTTAGGCTTTACTGTTAATAGTCTTATAGTTGTAACATACTGTTTGGTAAAAACTTTGACAATAAAGATAAGCAAAAATAAAAATTGCTTGTCAACCAGAAATGACAATTACTAACACATTAGGCACTGTGTGATAAAGATTTTATATGTTATACAGGTACCTGCATATATAATTGAGGGCAAACTAAATGCCAGGCACATTTTTAAAATATCACATGCATTAACTCGTCCAATAACTCATGACAACCTCACTAGGTGGGTAATACTATTGTTCTCCCATTTTTTGATGATAAAACTAGAGCTCACAGAAATTAAGTACTGGGCCACACGCATAGTAAATAATGAAGCTTGACTTTTTAGCCAGGCTTGTGTGTTCAGAGCTAGTTTGTAGTTACCGTGTATATGTGTATGTGCACACAAGTTCACACATATGTAGGAACAGCACTCCTCATTTTACATTCTGTAGTATGATTTGCAATATAATTGCCAAAATGAGCATTTTTTATTCAGATCTCTTCATTATCATTAAAACCTTCTTACACAGCTCTGATTCATTAGCTGTGGTTTGGACAGCATTTTTGTTATAAACAATTTACTTCTTAATTATCTAACTAATGCCTTGGGGTTTTTAATCAGAGGACACCTTTTAAATGAAATCAATATATAAACCATTATAGGTAATTAGTAACATTTTTAGTTCTTAATTCAACTGTAAGTATTTTCTCTAATATAATTTTCTAAGAATTTTACATAATTTGTATATTTCCTGTATACCCAGGTTTATCATCCCTTAAGGTTTGAGCCCAGCTTTCAGAATAACTTAAACTCTATCCCCAACATCAAGTTAATTTTTCAATGTAAAGTCTTAAAGTGAATCTAACAAAATCTTCTTTGAATATGCAACAGGATTGAATGGAATTGTACTGGATATC
The DNA here is from genome assembly GCF_037993035.2 of Macaca fascicularis. Classification (NCBI taxonomy): domain Eukaryota; kingdom Metazoa; phylum Chordata; class Mammalia; order Primates; family Cercopithecidae; genus Macaca; species Macaca fascicularis. Next base: position 189,219,910 of record NC_088377.1, read on the forward strand.
ATCTGTAACAACATGATTGTAGTGTCTCATTCTTCCCCTTTCTGAGAGGAAATCATGTAGAAATGGGGACACACAGAGCTCAGAGCTCTCCTATTCTATATTAGGGCTTATTAACATTCATAAATTGGGCACTACCAAGCTTGTAACCCCTTCATTTTCCTATATATCATAACCATTTCTCTGATGTGTGCACTGGCTTCCTCCATTTTTTCCCTCTACTCATTTTTATTTTTTTCTCATCAAAGCCATTTTCTCTCCTCTTTCTGTCTCCTAACCTAGTTTACCTCCTCTATGGTTAACCCACTCGGAGAATAGCTAGCCTTTATGTCTTCTTTCAGACATACCTTCTCCTCTTTGTCGACCTCTCACAGGCTGTCTTTGTTATAAACCTTTGTAATCACTCAGCAACTCCTGCTTCACGCATGCAGCTATTTCAGTTCTTCACAATCAGTGTAAATCTTTGAATTCAATTCTGCTCATACAGCTTCAATTGAAAATCTCGGAACCAACTCACTGATCAAACACAGCCTGTAAAGAACTCTTCTCTGTAACTGATTACCCACTCCCGAAGACTCCCTTCTGGATTCAGCCTCATTCCATAGACAGCTTCTACCTGCCAGGCTTTCTTTGCAATTTTGTCTTCATTGTGTGTCAGTCATAGTGATAGGTTAATACTATAAAGGTTCTCAAATGGTTTTCAGACTTTAAATTAAAAAAAAAAAAAGGAGAGGACAACCATGAGATCCAGTGAGGCCTACGCCACGGGAGAGGACCCAGAAAGGGGGTACGAGACCCCAGGTGAAATCAAGATAAAGTGGCTTTAGATACACAACAGGTCACTCAGCCCTTCTGAGGCCTCCAAAATCGTACTCTATATGCAAATGCTCTTCCTTCAAATATTTTAATCTAATCTGACGAAACAGTATCTTATAGACACTGCCTGATTTTGTGCTTTTAAAAGCACTGCCTTTGTTATGCAATTTCTCTGCTCAAAATCCGAGAAAGACCTAACAATGTGTATGGCTAGGGACTGTTGTTTGATTTCCTCTGGCACTGGGAATCTGAAACTCTTGCCTAGTCTACAATAATCAACTATTCAAACAGGATGGGAAACACACACACACACACACACACACACACACGTTGGGAAATTCAATTAAGATCAACTCATTGCTTTGCAATCAAAAATCAAAAACCACAGGAATAATCTCATACTTTTTTTTAGGAATTTCTCTCTTCCAGCTAAACATAAAGCCAATAACTGTGTTTCTGTTTCTCTAAACTTTAGGTTTTTCCAATTTGTGGATCACCTTTTATTTCTTCTGAGGATGTCAAGTTTCATATCAGAATGTCCCTGAAAATTTTAGAAAGAAAATCTCATATAGCAGCTAATCTCTCTTTTTATCTTGTGTCTTTGTCTAATCACCACAACCAAGAAAGTTAAATAGTAAACTGAACCAATATTATATGTTGCCTTAACTGGAAAATACTTAAAGTTTTATTTCCTGGAACTGACTTAAACTAGAGGCCCTAAAACTTATCAGTGCCCCACATAAATGACTGTTGCATAAAAGGATTTGTTTCGTTAATGAATAATGAAAATAAAACTTTGGAAAAAAATATCCCTGTCGATGAAGTTGTCAAAAAATCTGTTTGCTGCATTTAGATACAGACAGCGTCATTGGAATTAAACTCTTCACATAATTATTAATCTCATGTTCGGTTTTTACTCAGATTTCTGAACAAAATCAGCGTTAAAACGTGAGACTAGGCAAGAACTTTCTATATCATTCACTTTATCATCGTTACTATTATTATTCATGTTTTGCTTTTATGTGCATCCATGGTGTTCTATCTTCACTGGACCCGTAGTTGTCCTTCTGTTTCTAAGCTCACTTGGTGTAGCTCTAGGTTTCAGGGCTAGGACAAGGCAGCATAATTTTGAGAGGTGAAATGAATGCCTTCGCTGCTCCAGGCAGCAGGACATGGAGGACAGAGCGGGAAGTTTGTCAGTACGTTGTAGAATCTGATATCTTTTTGCTCTCAGGTTTTAAAAGACTATAAAATAATATTGAGCATCTTGCTGACATTTCACTTTGCTCTAACATGAGGTGTTTGCTGTCTATACCTGGGGTATACCATCATCATGGACTTCGTCTTCACCATGTCTGTGTTTATTTATCCAAGAATGTCTTCATCCCCCCATATTGGAATTCATGATTTTTATATAATGTCTTCTTCATTTTAATTTTACTCTCTAATGTGGATATAGCACATCCCCTGGTAGCTTCTTGATCCTTTAGTACAGCCTACTTCTTCTCTGAAAGTTAGAAGAATCTTCTTTTTGTCCCAAATATTCTGAAATTTCAAAACAATGTGACTTGGAATAGGTCACTTTTCATGTATTTGCTGGGTGTTCACTTTAACATTGGCAACTAATGTTCTTAAATTTCTTTTTATTTGTCTGTTTGTGATTCTGTCTCTTATGATTTAGCTACTGTCTCTTTCTAGAATGCTTTCCATTGTGGTTTTAAATCTGAGTTCTTTTTTCCTCTTGAAAATTTCCTTTTCAATGGTGTTCTGTTATTGCTTTATGAATGCAATACCTTTTTTGTATCCCAAGGATAATAAAACATCTTTTTTTCCCTTCTTTCTTAGTTTTCTCTAAGTTTCTAGATTCTGTTCATTTTTCTGACCTTCACAGCTTTCCTCATATTCATGATTATTATTAGCTGTGAGTTTATTATTAGGGGTGGGAGGGTCTTGTTGACTTGGAGCTTTATTTTGGGTTAGAGTAAAAATTATGTCCTGGCTTGCCCAGTACAGTCCCATTTTACTCCCATTGCCCTGATGTCCTTGTGAATAGCTCTTCCTTTTATTCTCATTAGTGTCCTCATTTGGATGATAAATTATTTGATCACCTCATGGCACAGGAAGCTGAGTGTTCCCATTTTTGGACTCTCTCACCTGTTGTCAACTTTTTTTTTTTTCATTTTCTTTTTATTAGTCAGATTCTCTAAGGATACGTTTTAAAATTTCTTTCCTGGAGGTTTCTGATCTGGTTACCAACAATCTTGGAACCATTTGGGGAAAGAGGTCCAAGAGCATGAACGTTCAGTATCTGGTATAAGCGTAGACAATCTCCATTTGCTGTGTAGTTTCCACGTTCTTTGTTATATTCGGTTCTTCTCAACGCAGGGATTCTTTTAGAAAATAAACCTCCAGTTATCTACCAGAGTCAGAGAGGAGTAGTCAATCAGCCACAAGGTCTAGGAGACCTGGGGATTTACTGTCTGTCGAACAGCCTTAATCCAGTTCTCCTTACTTTATTAATTACTGAATTTTTTATGGATTCGTGGTCGAAAGTTGGGTTGGTTCTCATCTTTCCAGACTGTCAAGTTATGATTCAGCATTCTTAGATTTACTAAGTCAATGAGCATGTATTCATTTGCTTTCCATCCTCCAAAATTATGTTGCTAGTATTGATTCATATTCTCCTGATCTTTGTGGGAAATATGTATGTGTGTATGTGCGTGTGTGTGTGTGTGTGTATTCCCTAGCTTTAGGGGTATGCATATATATATGTGTGTGTATGTATGTGTGTGTGTGTATGTGTGTATTCCCTAGCTTTAGGGGTATATGTGTGTGAGTGTGTGTGTATATTCCCTAGCTTTAGGGGTGTATATATGTGTGTGTGTATTCCCCAACTTTAGGTATATATATCTATGTATGTTTGTGTGTGTGTGTGTGTGTTTGTATTCCCTAGCTTTAGGGGGATATGTGTGTGTGTGAGTATGTGTGTGTATTCCCTAGCTTTAGGGGTGTGTGTGTGTGTGTGTGAGTACGTGTGTGTATTCCCTAGCTTTAGGGGTATATATCTGTGTGTGTGTGTGTGTGTGTGTATTCATTCCCTAGCTTTAGGGGTATATATCTATGTGTGTATGTGTGTGTGTGTGTGTCTATTCCCTAGCTTTAGGGGTATATATCTGTGTGTGTGTGTGTGTGTGTGTGTGTGTGTGTGTGTGTGTGTGTATCTGTGTGTGAATTCCCTAGTTTTAGGGGATTTAGAAGACATAAAAGTTAAATGTCAGTTGTGCTAGTGTTTAGTCACCATCCTAACCAAGGTGCACCTTCTTTATTTTAATTCTGTAATTTAATGTCATTAAACCAAATAGTTCAAATACATGATTCAAAACACGTATTTTAAAATGTATGAAAATCTCCAAATTTAATGTAAATTAATAAATGTTCCTTGTTGGTTAAGGAGCGTCTAAAACGCAAGTGTTTATTATTAATCCTCTGCTGTATCCGAGGTAAATTTTTCATCTATTGTGTTTCATTTATTCTTCACAATAACCCGGAGAAGTATTAGGGTCCCAATTTTGAGATATGGAAACTGAAACATAAACAGACGTTAACATTTCTGTAACATAATTTACACACGCTGTTTACACAAATAATATAGATTTGGATGACCTCCTGTATCATTTAGTGGCATAAATGTGTCACTTTCGCTTTCTAATAGGTTGAAACAGTCAAAGAAACCCTCAGTTCTTATAACAATATAAATTACTATTATTATTATTTGAAAATTTTTTTCTTCTATCTATGATTTCTGGTTAACTGGATTCTAGACTGAGGAAGGACCATGTCTATCTTGTTTACTACTGAAACCAGCAGAGTGTCGGCACTACTACTGCTGTGAATAGACCTCGCTGCTGTGACTTTTTCAGTAGAGCTAAGTAGCCACCACCAATCTCAGTGCTAAATTAGAAAACAAGTTTGAGATAGGTAAGAGTGTGCCTCACTTATAATTAGAAGATATGCGTTTATTAGCAGTATGCCAAAAAATCATTCACACTATCTGTCCTATAAACGTGAAAAACTCTAAGTGCTCTATCCTTTTAGGCGCTCCAACTTGTCCTTGCATGGCTGTTTTTACAGTAAATATGAAAATGTTCTAGAAGCAAGATTGAGTTTGCCTTATACTGGGATCCGGTAACTAGAATTCTCTAATGAATGAAAAAGATCTATTTAGGAATCAGGCCTCAGTCAGCATTATGAAAAGTGAAAGGTAAAGAGTCCACTAGATTCTTTCATCTTCTTGATGCAAGAGTGAAGAGATACTAAAATGTTTTAGCTAAGCAACTTACATGAACATGAGTAATTTCTTCCATCAATAAAAACTCAACTTCCATAATGCAACTAACAATTAAATTTATGCTAACAAAAATAGCAGGTTTTGAGCAATGATAAATACAACTTATGTGCTTGTAGTAGTATCTACCTCTACAATCTGTTCTTTTTATGAAATGCTAGACAACCCCCTATCAAGTATGGGTTTTGTTCTCGCTTAGGGTGACTGACCAGCCTTACACCAACCCTTGGATATAAAGCCATATTGTCCAATACACATGCAATTATATCTAACTGTCCTTGGGGTGTATTTTAAAAGTAAATTACACACCACATAGCCTATGAGTTGACTAACTATCCAGGTTGTTTTACCAACTGTTTATGAAAGAAACTATGTCAACATAAAGCAGTCAATTTGGAAAACATGTGCAAGAGATGGTTACTTTCACATGACCAGTATGTTGATTAGTTGTAATACGCTCTAAAGAGTTGTGTTTTACTAATAGTGTCACTGATGACCCTTGGTTCATTCATCATACTTCTGCACCACTTCTGCTACTTATTAACTACAATCCCAGGCTAGCTTGAGCAATCATTTCCTTTACATTTTGCTTCGCTCATTACTTCTTTAACATGTCCTTATTTCTGTAGTCTTCCGTCTATGTTCTCCACTAGATAGAAGAAGAGGATTTGACATGATGCTAAGCCTATTAATATAATAGTTTCTTCTCTCAGTGGTATTTACATTTCAAAGAGAATGACAACAAGATGAGCCAAAATATGGAAGCAATCTTTTCAGACAGGATACCTTCCATTGCTCTTTAAATCACTCCTATCTATAGCCCCCATTCTACCCATGTATACAAAGACTCGTAGCCCATGTAATGTTTAAAGGCTCTCCCACGTAGAGTTTCTTCTATTGGGGTGGCAGGGGGGGAATTGGTGAGCCACTATTTCTATTAACTGCTCTGTCTTTTGCTTCAATATCTGCTACATAACAAGTTTTGTTTTTTTTTTTTTCTCACTAGCTACCCCATTTTATAGACTAAGGCTCAGAGGAAAATGAGATCAGAGAAAAAAAATAAGTTAAATATCATCTGCAAACAAACATAAAGCAATACACCATGCAAGAAATGCTTACCCGCTCTGGATAGAGAATTCTCTCTTGGTATCGTGTTGGTGTCCTTGTTCCCACCACCTCTACTCTCCTCAAGTTTATCTTTCCTTTGAGAGTTCCAGATTCTATTTATTAAATATCCAGAATCTCCATACACAATATTCATTTCTAATATTTTGAACTGCTAATCTCCATTCCTATTAATATTTGATGGCAAAATGTTCCAACTTCCTATACAACATTTGAGTACTTCCTTCGCTGTGGCTACTTTAGAATCTGTATCTAACTGGGTAGGCAAGGACCAAACTTGCTCAGAAAGTTTCATAGATGCTGCAGTTTTATCATTGCATTGCCTATCTGCATGGTAATTTTTAAAATCAGTTATTATAAGCATGTTTGATACTTTTGGTTGATAATGGAAAGTAAAGGGGAATAAAAGTTCAGCTAATTAAAAGAGATGATTAGAAAGAAATTGGCTTTGCAGGAGATTTGTTGATAAAACCACTGACATTTTCTTTTTCCTGTTTCAAGCCTTGGGCAGAACCCTTATGAAAACATTTAGAATTTAGAGGGACTGTCATGGCCCCACTAAGCATTTGACTCATCTGGTTGCTGCAGTGTCATTAAAATGAATTTTTGGTGACGGTTCAGTTTGTCTTTGGCTCTACAGACATGACCTTATTCACACTGATTGCTCTTCCGTTAATGGTAGTACAGTAAAGGAAACGAAATAAGAATATCGTGTTCAAAAGAAGGTCTACATGCAAAGGGTTTCTTTAACAGTATTATTATATCATGATGTTTTCAGAGAGGTGAAGTATATTTATTAAATATATTCCTAGATTATAAGAATCTTGCTTTAAATGGTATATTAATTTTCTGCCATAGTGGAAAATTATTTAGTGTATAGTATAAATCATTCCTAAAATAAAAAATTATGGGATTTATATAAGCTTGTCAATATCAACTTTTCTTTTTTTTTTTTTTTTTGAGACGGAGTCTGGCTCTGTCGCCCGGGCTGGAGTGCAGTGGCCGGATCTCAGCTCACTGCAAGCTCCGCCCCCCGGGTTTACGCCATTCTCCTGCCTCAGCCTCCCGAGTAGCTGGGACTACAGGCGCCCGCCGCCTCGCCCGGCTAGTTTTTTGTATTTTTTAGTAGAGACGGGGTTTCACCGTGTTCGCCAGGATGGTCTCGATCTCCTGACCTAGTGATCCGCCCGTCTTGGCCTCCCAAAGTGCTGGGATTACAGGCTTGAGCCACCGCGCCCGGCCAATATCAACTTTTCATTTAGAAAATTACAAAAGAAACCATTTATGTAAACATTTTAAAACCCTGTATATCCCAAAATTAAAGTATCATTTTCAATAGAGACATAACTTTTCTGTCTTTTGCCTTCCCTAAGCTTAGAAAACTCACAAAGTTTATGAACTTTAAATCAAAATCAACTTTGTTTCTTAATTTCTCACCAACATTATTTTAAAATACTGAATATCTTTAATAAATATGGAGAAAAAGTCAATTCAGAAATATTCTTGCAATTTGGTCTCTTTTAAGATAATCTTTAAGTCATCGCTTACACTCCCCAGTCACTTTAGTAAATTCTTAATTGACATGGTTCCAAATCTCTTCCTAATTCTAGTCATTATATTCTTTTTCAAATTTAATAAACTGTGTGGTTCGATTAACAGCAAGCTTCATGGCAAGTACAATATAGTGAGGTTTTGTCAGATAGCAGAAAGAGGGTGTGAATCATTTCCCAGACTTACGAAATATCTATGTTTATCATTCTTTGTTATCTTCCAGGTACAGATTTTAGAATTTTAATGTGTTTACCTAAGCTTGCAAAACTGTTAGTGTATTTACTAAACCAATATTTACGAGTGCATCTTATGTTTCAGGTATAGGTACACAGGGACGAACAGGCATAAAATCTGATTGTGTAGAACTTACAATGTTATAAGTATATATAAAATGATTTCAAACAATCTGTTATAATATGCCAGTGGTATAGTTGTTGCTGTCAGAGACATTGGGTTATTGAAAAATGAGAAAAGTTTGTATTATTAATGTCCATTTATAGCCAATTTCTGATAGATAATTAACTACCTTAAGAAAGCAATTCTCAAACTTTAGTGATTTGCGTATTGTCTTCAGAAGTTTCACTAAGCCCCAGACCACCTATTTAATTTTGTAATAAATATATTTTAATTGACTCCCATTTTAAAATCTTATCCTCATTCTAATAAGATTTCCATGAAATATTGTGTTTAATACATTTGACATTCCTTCCTACTGTGCTGTTAGACCATCATATTGTTTATATATATATCATAATGCAATATCATATGAAATGATATTTCACAAAGCATCAGTGGTATACACACTTAGGAAATTCTGGCTTAACTAAACCCTTGTACCTAATTTAATATTTTTCTCCAAAATTACTAACTTTTATGACCTTAGACTAGTACAAATCACAAATTTTCAAAATTGAATACCTTATCTAAATGCAAAGAAGGCTTCAGCGTGATAACTTTATTTTAAAACACAGATGTTGTGATTTGATAGTAAATTATTCAACTGGATTCTAATGAGTTATTTGCTGACTGTTTATGCATGTTGACCCAAGTACTCTTCATTCCCACATCTGTCCTTTAGACAGTCTCCTTTTTCTGTCCTTCCAACTATAACTCCGATTTAATATTTAATGAACAATTACTATGTTTTATATTCCTTCCCTCGAAGAAGACAAGCTGTCTCAAGACATTCTAAACTGACCACTCCCCCCGCCCCTCTGCCCAACCCTGCCGTCCCTGGCCTCTCCTCTCTCTCACCTTACCAAGCTCACAGTCCTAAGTTTCAGGTAATGGCTATTACACCCTCACTGAATTTTGAACTGAAGAGAATATTAATTACCTAGTCACATCTAGTTTTACAGATGACAAAATTGAGACTTATGTTTTGATAGTCCAAACTTAAATGCTGAAATTTTTTTAAAGTGGGTTCAGCATATTCACACAAGCACCCCAATCATAATAGTTTGAACACTTCCTAAAAACACCTTGTATTACTGTGTCTGTTTCCATCAGTTTGCAAAATAGTGTCGACCCTGTTTTTACATTATTTGCTTTTTGTGTTTTTTTGTTATTTGTTTGTTGTTTTTTGTTTATTTGTTTGTTTTTGAGACAGTTTTGCTCTGTCATCCAGGCTGGCGTGATCTCAGCTACAACCTCTGCCTCCCAGGTTCAAGCGATTCTCATGCTTCAGCCTCCCAAGTAGCTGGGACTACAGGCGTGTGCCACCATGCCTGGCTAATTTTTGTATTTTTATTAGAGGCGGGGCTTTGCCACGTTGGCCAGGCTGGTCTCAAACTCCAGACCTCAAGTGATCCACCCACTTCAGCCTCCCAAAGTGCCGGGATTACATGTGTGAGCCACCATGCCTGGCCCATTATTCGTTTATCTAATAGCTTAATCATTCATCACTGACATTTTGAGCATATTTAACAACATCAACAATAACAAAGTTCTAACATTTCTCCAACACTGTGTTCTAGACATGGTGCTTCCTGTGAACAATTCCACTAGAGGTAGGTGGTGCTATTACTATTCCCTTTCATATGTGAGGCAGCTAAACCATAGGTAGATAACTGGCCTTGAGTCAACCAGTATTAAATAGGAGAGTGGAAACTAGCTTTGTGTGATGTTGGTGATCACCATCTTTGTCATTTCATTATAATTTCCACTTTATTCCTGGCGCCACACTAGAGGTGTAAGATACTGTATAAATTTATAAAACGCAAATCACATTTTAAATAGATCTTTAGTCTAGTTTAAAAGACAGAAGTAAAAGTATTTATTCACCAGAGGTACATATGAATAATTTTGGGCTATTGTCAAAATGCAAATCTGCCTTTATAAGAGAAAGATTCATGATTATTGATATACATAGAACCATGCTGTAAAGACAGTTCCAGTCAAAATGCTCCACATTGCTTTGGACAATATCAGGATGACTGGAATAAGTACATAGCATGGCAAAATGAGTTTTGTGTTGTTTTTCCTCCCGGAAATAAAGCCGATATAAGACCCCTCGTCAACCAAGAGAAAAGCCCATAAAGGCAGGTTCCAGTAGCTCAGAGTAAGTGTGTAGGATTTCTTGTGACAAAAGCATTATGACATATCATCAGTGAATTTCCCTTCTCCCATTCAAATCTGGAGATTAGTCACTAACTCCAGCTTAATAACAACTCAGCAGTAACAACGTGTGCTCAGTTTCGTTATCTGAAATAAAACAACAAAATAATGTTTCTAGTGGTATGAGTGTTATAAAAATATACACTGTATACAAAGCAGAGAACTTACACATAGTAGGAGTTTGCTAAATAAACATTTCTAATTGATTAAAGAAAATACAATAGTAAGGACCTACCTATTTATACATATAAGTAATTTGAGTTGTGGAATATAATGTAAGATTATGTAATTTTTTTTCTCTTTGTGCTGTAAAATATGAACAAAGAGATTTTAGAAAAAGATATAAAGAATTATATCACTTATTAAAAGTGATAACACTTGAAGCTCTTTAAAGGACATTGTGCTTTTAAAGAGTTTTTGTAATACCCTGAAGTTTCAAACAAGTGAATGTCTGTAATTGACAGCCAACTCTAATGAGAGTTGTGGTGTTGTAAATTAGCTTTGTAGTTTCAATTTTTTATCCTGAACCGGTTTACACTGGCACTTGTAGATTGCATGTTCTTATTGCAGGTGACATTGAGAGATTACATTAAGTTGGTTATCGATCATACTGTATAGGTTCACTTTACTAAAATGTAATCTCTGTTTCAACAAATCTGAATCTGACCAAATATGCCATTTTTATGCCTTATGGACTCAGAAAGAAGTTGTAAGGGAGATGAAAGGCAGGTTGCAGCCACAAACTCTGGGCATTTCAAATCTAGCCCAGAGTGTTATTTATTAAATGAAATGATACATATGAAAATGTTTCCCATATTTAATATCCTGATATGAAACTATAGTACTTTAAAAAGTATAAAACAAGTGTCATTGAATATTTTCTATGTACAAAACATTCTGGAAAGTATTTAAATGAATAAATCAGTTCCTCCAGAGACTGAGTAGCAAAGAAATTATTTGTGCCAATAGTGATATATCTATGCTAATTATCATAACAGAAGTAAAACAGAATTGTGTATATATTTCTTTTCTTATTTCTAGCTTATCTTATTAATTGTGTCAGCTTCTTTTCATGTTTTTCTTTATATGAGTTAATCTGGTCTCATTCTTTCTGAACTAACGGTATCCTATGCTGACTTTACCAAATATACAAAAGTAACTATAGCCAAAGCTACTAATATTAACCTGGACTTCTTTATGCAAAACAATGTACACATTCATTTAACTGCAGACTCTAATCCCCAGAGCCTATTTAGTCATTATTGTGATATCGTTTTTGTTACTTCAAACATTTGCCATGCAGGCAGGAACATGTATATGTGTGTTCCTGGAAAATCTATCAAACAGATTCCCAGGAAGTCTCATAAGGTGATATTTATTACATTCATAATATTATTATTGTTCAGAGACCTTGTTGAAAACCAAGAGGTGGTGAAACCCTAAGCGAATGACCCATTAAATACAACTCAGTAGATTGATGGATAAAACTAAAAAGCCAGTTAATTTAATTTATGAGAAATAATTATCTAGAAACCCTGATACTCAAAATTATAACTACTGCATCCTCTCCCTATGGCAGTTCTACAGAATCAGCTCCATTTGGGGGCTTAGAATCAGCACGAAAGGAATTACATAAATCACATGAATTGATGACATATGGCTAAGCCTGTTTGTTGCTTTATTTTGCTACTTTAGTCTGCTGGATAAAATTCCCTCTCCATCGGATAGTGCTTTGACAATCACCAACCACTTCTGCTCCTACACTCTATTCTTTTTCCTAACTTTTAAAATGGAACAAATACCATTCTGCTCATTTCGTATATATATAAGATAGATACAAGATAAATAGATAGATAGATAGATAGATAGATAGATAGATAGATAGATAGACAGACAGACAGACAGACAAACAGATAGATATAATGTCAAACAGATTAAAATTAGTTCTTTCTGAGATACAAATCAATCCATCTCATATAAGTTAGTTTAAATTTTTCTATTCTGATCCAGGTATCAATTTTAATTCTGCTAATAATTGTATTCCTCACATGTCTACATTGTGGGGACACCAAAGTACTCACAGCATATTCTCTAAGGGGAGGCGCCTGTAAGTCAACATTACAAAATATGAACATTATGTTTACTGTCAGTGTCTCAGGTAACAAAATAATTCATAGATTCTCAGATTCACATGATTTTTCACTATTTCAACATCTCTGAAATCAGCATGTATCTTACTGTCGGTAGCATCTCACAATCTCTATTGGCCAAGCACAGACTGTGGCATGGGTGTCTTTGCCTATGGACGTGTGGCACTTACATCAAAACTTGCAGAATAGGCCTCAGTGCCTTAGAGGAATGTTCTGGAGACAATAGAGGCTCACCCTTTTTAATAACTCTATCACCAATGCTTTTGTAGACAGACAGAACCATTCAGAGGGCACATCAATGATTCAAGTTGCAAAGTGTTTCAAGAGTGTTAGATTATGAAATGAGAAGAAATTTGGGGAATGGCTTAACCAAGTCATGTCACTTATGTTTTCCTTTTCAAGTATGCACAAAAGTGATATAATTTTAAAAAGATTAGAAGAACTCTTCTGAGATGTTTCATTTTCTTTTTCTTAGTGGTGCACAGTATAGTGGTGTATCTTACAATCCAGGGCCTCCTAATTATGAAATATAACAATGCATACTTTAAGGTAATATTCCATCTGTATACATTTATTGGACATTTTAGAAATATCTAGGAGCAGAAGTCAACACCTTTTACAAGGCAAGCAAATCTTTATTTACTCCTTTATAAAGGATCGTCGTAGAAAGTCATTTCCTTATTCTGAAATATGTAATGGATACATTTAAGTAATATTTTCAAATTCTATCCTAATAGAAAATGGAAAAATTAAAGCTGTTGATTCATGAGGTATGATGATCTATTCTATTACCACAGAGTCAAAGCCATTCCCTGGTTTGCCCTTGAAAAAATAGTAGAGACTATAAATTTGTGTAGATAAGATATGGGAAGAAACTGTCATGTTTAAATCTGTAAATGGAATTCCCTGGAAAAGGGTTAGCAGCAGCACTGTTACTGATGTGAAAAATTCAGAGCTGCTTGCCTCTTCCTCTCTGATCCACAGATGCTCCTGAGAAAGAAACGGCTCTGCTTTGAAGAGTCTATAGCAGGCAGGCATCTTCATGCTCACACAGGCCTCTCTGCTGAGGTGGCCTCTCAGGGAGGCCTCACAAAAACCCCCTATCCCCAGCTCCCAGGATCAGGGAAGAAGGCTGCCCTTGATGACCTGTGGAGATGTGGAGACAAGGCGTGCGGCCAGGACAGACATTGATTGGCACGACCCTCACTGAGAATCTCAGTGACCTTCCTAGGACTTCCTGGGTCTGCTAGGGCACATCAGTCTCTGAGTCTCCGTGTTGCCCACAGCCTTCTGTCTGCACTTTCCTAAAAGCAGTTCCCATAAATTGAATTCCTGTGGCTTGACTTAATTTACTATCTCCGTATGTCAGTTCCAAATCAGAAGCAGGCATATTTACAGACCTGGCTTGGTTGGCTTACCCAGTTAAAGATGTTAAGTAATTAAATTGTATTTTTTTTCAACAATGCAGTATTAATTTTTAAATAATGCAGTATATCCTTATATACTGCATTATTTAATATGTTGTTCTAATTTAAAAATCATTAAACAAATAAATATCACTACTATGAGTTAGGCATAAAATAACTTTGGTGAGATATATATACAAATTTATATGTATATTTGATATAAAATTTTATATAAATATAAATATCATTATATTGCATATAATGATATATGTGTAAATACTATATATTATATCATATTATAGGTATATAGATCTATTAATATATAGATAGATGATACATATAGATCTATATATATGATATCAATATATGCATATAGATATAGATGATATTAATCTGGAATCACCACCAGAAATAAATAGTAGGCAAAGGTAATTTGGAGGCCAAAATATAAATACTTATTCTCTCTCACCTTTAATTAATTCAGGTTTTATATAATTGACCAACTTATTTTAAATTATTTTCTATGGAATTTCTGTGGTATTTTACCTCTCTAAAAGTGTATGTGTGTGTCTATATGTATGTATGTATATATATATGTGTGTGTATATATCTATATATGTATGTGTTTATATATAACACTTTATAGGCTATATGTCAGTAAAATATTTGAAGAGATTTATTCTGAGCCAAATATGAGTGATCAATGGCCCATGACGCAGCCCTATGGAGATCCTGAGAATATGTGCCCAACTTGGTTTTACACATTTTAGGGAGACTTAAAACATCAATCAATACATGTAAGATGTACATTGGTTCCATCTGGAAAGGTGAAACAACTGGAAACAGGAAGGGGTTGCGGGGGAGGGGCTTCCAGATTATAGGTAGATTAAAAGATTTTCTGGCAATTGATTGAAAGAGTTTAGTTATGGTCTAAAGACATAGAATCAAGAGAAAGGAATGTCTGGGTTATGTTAAGGGGTTGTGGAGACAAAGAGTTTGTTACGCAGATGAAACCTCCAGGTAACAGGCTTCAGAGAATAGATTGCAAATGTTTCTTAACAGACTTAAAGAATCCATTCTATCAGTCTTAAGGTCTGTGTTGATGTTAATGCTGGTCAGCTGGGCCTGAATTTCAAAAGAAAAGAGGGTATAAGAAGGCTTATCTTACTCTGCCTTTCTATCAGGGCCTGAACTAGTTATTCAGGTTAACTTTGAAATGCCCTTGGCCAAGAGGAGGGGTCCATTCAGATGGTTCAGGGGCTTAGAAGTTTATTTTTAGCTTACATACATACTACAAACATACATACACACACACAGAGAGAGAGAGAGGGAGAAAGAAAGGGAAGGGTAAGAGGAAGGGGAAGGGGAAGGGAGGGGAACGGAGAGGAAGGGAAGGGAGGGGAACAGAGAGAAAGGGAAGGGAGGAAAGGAAGGAATGGGAGGGTAAAGAATGAGGCAGAAATAATACTCTTCACAGCGAACCTGTGCATTTGTGCTGCCGTTGGGCTCGTCATTAGTTGTGTTGGTTGTTCCTTGCACAAGGGCAGCCAAGACTAGTGAGTCAGGGCTGAAATTAGTTCCTGTTCCACTTGGAAACCACATGCTCGGCCACCCATCTGCATTTGTGGAGAAAGCGACACCTTTTTCTAATTCAAGCAGAGACACCATATGGGCTACCTGTGGCCTAGCAACAGAGTAACATTCATACCCTCATCATTAAGTTTTCCAACCACTGTCTTTTGAAATCTAGTGACAGTTCAGTGCAAAGTTGTTTAATTGATACCTTATTTTTGGAGAATTGAGTATGTACTGGCAACCTAACAAACCACAGGAATTTGGACAGAGGCATCCCCCAAAAAGCAGTGAGGAAAGGAAGTGGTTGCAGCTGAAATACATTTAATTACATCCTGGGACCACTTCAACATCTTAGCATGTGGACCACAGCTACCTCTTCATTACATGTTGCCCTCTATTTGATTGACAGCATGCAAGGTCAACACTTGTGAATTAGCATCATGAATAAGACATTCATAAAAACTTCTCAGTTCAGAACTGATGCTAAGACAAGACGCAGGTCTAGAGCTCATAAGACTGGTGACAATTTCACTTATTTAAGTCAGAGAAATGTTACACCTGTGTTTTTTATAGCGTAATGTTGGTGAGCCCTCCTCTGTGCAAACCTCATAAGCCAGACAACACAGGCAATTAATTGACAGAGACAAGAGAATCCCCATTTCTGTTTTCTGCTTGGGTGCTTTGCTTACATCTCAGCATATTTTACTTTCTCAGCTTTATTTTAGAAGTTGAACTAGTTTGGATTTTGTACACCCCTAAAAATTACCTAAACTCAACTGTAACATTAGACTGCTACTGAAAGTCATGCTTATAGAGTTGGAAGTGTTCTGTTGAAGGATCATTTATCTAAAAGCAACAGCAAAGATTTATCAATACATAGCAAAATTCTGCCATTCTGTTCTTCACTGTCCAGCTCTCTTCTGAAGATCAGACATTCTTTTAAAGGCAAGTAAGACTCACAGTGGCATTTTACTTGGAACCTTCTGAGAGAGAACTCAATGTATTTGAAGACCCTGGCATTTATTTTTTTAAATACTTTATTTGTGTGTGTGTTTTTTACTCCCTATCATAGCCTAGTTAGGGGAGAAAATTGCATTATTTAAAATTATATTATATTACAAACCAGAAGTCTTGAGCTGTATTTCTCTGCTCTCTGTATAACCATGAGTCCACGGACAAATAAATTTGCTTTCCTGAGCCTTTGTTTTCCTGTTTAGAAAATGAGACAATGGATCTAGATAAAGTTTAAGCTCCCATCCAATCACAAATGTTCCATAATACTAATGTAGAAAAAGCAGGTTACTCAGAACTATTTCTGAATCTGAAAAGATAGATAGATAAGCTACTTTATAAATTATAGAATTTTTTATAGAGTCTCAGACTTTATGTGAAAGAGAAAGAAAGATGGACACACAGAGAGAGAAAAACACAGAGACAGAAAGAGGTGCTGGATATATGTGGACGCTCCTTTGTGAGAAGGGAAAAGATGATCCCAGGAAAGGATGATCAGCTAGAACCAAATTTCCGGGGTAGTCTAGAAAAAACATTTCAAAAGAGGTTCACTACTTTATAAGGAGACGGTTCTCAAACAAGAGGATACAATGTGAATAGATGTATTAGAATTTATCAACACAAGCAGTCATTCTTCACCCCTTCTGGCTATAATACCCCGAAGATTTGGATATTTTAACGCAAAAGAAGACATACTGCCCTAGGTTTTAATTTTTGACTACCCAAGAAAATTATCAACCTGTAAATTACTCTCTTCTCTATATTGATACAATAATTAGAATGAAGCTAATTGGATGTGCCATTATGTTCTTTCCTTCACATCATAGTGCCAGGCAACATTGAGGGGACAGCTGGCCAGACTGATGCCGAAAGAGAGGTATCTAAGCCTCTTCAGGCGACTGACATTTATAGGAACTATGGTATAGCATCAATAATTCACACAACCTCACAACAAGCGCTGGCAAGCAGCTGGTCTGTAGACAGGGGCCTCATCACTTATTCATGTTTGAGACATTTATACTGGTTCATTGCCTTATCTTAAAGCTCCTTTAATTATAGGGACTACGAAAAGAATGTAACAACTAGCAATTAAAGCAAAAGTGCGGCTCTGCATTATAAGGGTGTATGTTGATTACTTCATGGAGAGAGTGATTGACTTTTGAAACCCTAAGTGAATGTTTGGTCACAAAATTCTAATATTGTAAATGATCTATTTATTTCTGTTGATCATTTCTTTCAACTGTGAGTGGAAAAGAAAAAACTCTGCCACTTATTTTATAGAATCATAGACATTTAGAATTGAACGTTTCCTTAGAAATGATCCAATTATTTATTTTGTTTAAAAAACAAAGGTCTAGAGAACTAAAGTAACTTTCCCCAAATCAGACAGCTGGTTAGTAAAAGTTTTACGACTAGAACTCAAGTTTGGTGAAAATTGTTCCCCTAACTGAACTTTGCATGCACAAAGTTCGAGTGATTATAATCCATGGTTTGTGACAGACTGTCATTATTCATCAATAACTTACAAACTTTTATTTTACAATAATATAATAAAGCCTGATGAACCCCAGCGGCCCCCTGAAGAGCAAGGAGTATGTCAATAATATGCTAAACTTATGGTCCGTCTCATTCCCCCCTCCTTCTCCCTCTGCTACCTACAAGTAATTAGCAACCTGAATCCTGCATTTTCTCGACGTACTTTTCATAGTTTTATTGCATGTAAATGTATTTCTTAAAAATATATTTTTAAATTTAGAAAATATGTATCATGCTGTGTATAACATAATATTGCCAAGATTCATCCATATTGTTGTATATGCCTGTGTCATAATGTATTTTTCACCCTCACATTAATAAGCTTTTGGATCACCTCTAAGTTTTTTCTATTGTGAACAGTGCTGCTATGAATATTTTTACAAATGTCAGCTACTCTAAAGGTGCATGAGTGTCCCAGGGGTATATACTTAGTGAGAATTTTTTGGTATAAGACTACACAGCTGTTCAGTTTTAGAAATTACTGACAAACTGTGTCCCAAAGGGGTGGCACCAATATGCACTTTCACCAGCAGCATGGAAGATCCTGTAGACTGTGTGTATCTGGCTTTTACTGTAGAGGGTCATACCGTCAATGTTGTTGGCTTTATGGGCCTCATATGGTTTCTTTGGCAGCTACTGAACTTTGTCATTGTAGGTAAAAATAGCCATGGATGACACATAAATGAGTTTCATAAATTTTCACAATATAAAATATTATTCTTCCACTTCTTTCCAACCATTTAAAAGTATAAAAAACATACTTGGTTTGTGAGTCACACAAAAACAGCTGGTAGACTGATTTCTTTTTCCTTCCTCATCCCTTCCTCCTTTATTTATTTTTTTATTTATTTTAAAAAATTATTGCTAGCCTGTTACATGCTATAACCTGTTTCAAATTGATATGGTTTGAATCATATCATGTTGAATTGTAATAATCCCAATGTGTCAAGGGCAGTACCAGGTGGAGATAATTGAATCATGGGGGCAGTTTCCCCCATGCTGTTCTCATGACAGTGAGTGAGTTCTCACAAGATCTGATGGTTTTATAAGGGACTTCCTCCTTCGCTTAGCACTCATTCTCTCTCCTGCTGCCCTGTGAAGAGGTGCCTTGTGCTGTGATTGTAGGTTTCCTGAGGCCTCCCTGGCCATGCAGAACTGTGAGTCAATTAAACCTCTTTTCTTTATAAGTTACCCAGTCTCAGTTATTTCTTTATAGCAGCATAAGAACGGACTAACACATAAATACTGAGGATTTTGTCGGTGAACAACACATGACCTTCCTGCTCTCACAGAGTTTGAACTCTAATCAGAAGAGGCAGGACATAGACAAATTATATATTCTAAGCAAGCAGTGATAGGTATTATAAAGGCAGATCCAGGGAAGTGGATGGTGGTGGTGGGAGGTAGTAGTTTACATAGAATTATGAGGAAAGCCCTGTTTGACAGAACACACAAGTTGAGCTCATTTTTAAATGAGGGATTGGAACATCCAAGTATCTGAGGAAAACTGCTGAGTGAGAGAGAGCAACAAACCTCTACACCTCCCCTGAGCTTTCATGTTTCCAATAGCATGCTGATATCTCTTCCCAAATATTCCACAAGCTCCTGCAACTCTTCGTTTGCCAATCTAAATTTATCATCTACAACAGTCTTGGATTTCCTAATTGGTGAAGGGCATGTGTGTGAACTTGTCACTCAGACCAAAACCCTTCAAGTTTTCCTGCATCTTAGGTTGCCTTTTACTCCAAGCATCAATTTACTAAACAAGTAATTTCACTTTTTCCCTTAGTATCTGTATTAGTTTCCTAGGGCTGCCATGACAAAATACCATGGACTGGGGAGCTTAAACAATAGAAATGTATTTTCTCAACTTCTGGAGTCTTAGAGTCCAGGATCAAGGTGTCTGTAGGTTTGTTTTTTGTCTGTGGCCTTTCTCCTTGGCCTGCAGGAGACAGCTTTCTGTTTGTGTCTTCAAATGGTCTTTCCTCATTTCCTCTTCTTGTGAAAACATCTGTTGGAGTAGATGAAAGCTTACCTTCCTGGCCTCAGTTTAGCTTTATCTCCTCTTTAGAGGTCCTATCTCCAAATATAGTCAAATTCTAAAGTACTGGGGATTAAGACTTCAACATAGAAATTTTGAGAGGACACAATTCAACACATGAGTATCTTTTAATTTAATCCTTTTCCTCTGCTTTCAATGCTACCACCTTACCGTTTCCTTCCCTTTTTTATTTACGTTTATAGGTTTTCTGATTCTAGATTATACTTTTAATGACCAATTCTCCCCAAAACCAGCAGAATATTCCTGCAAAAATAAAAATGTGATCCTATTTTATTCTGCTTGAATTTTTCATTGGTTCCCCAGTAGCTTTCAGGATAATATCCACTAGCACACTGTATCCTTAGAGAGCTGTACCTGTCTGCATCCCTGTCCTTCCCCTCACCAGGTAAACTCTCATGCTGTCAGTTACAACAATAGTAAACTACTTACAGTTCCGGGCCTTTACAAATTTTCTTTGCCTGAAATTCATCTCTGCCCTAATCCAGTCTTTTTAAGTGACAGATTAATATATTCCAAGAAGCATGGTTCAATGTCATCTATGAAAAACATTAGCTAACCATCATTTTCACCATTGTCTGGGTTAGCTGTTCTTCCTCTGTCTCCCATGTCATAATATCTTTCACATCAATGACATTGTATAGGATAAATATTTCTGCCTTCGACTAAGTACCTGTGAACAGGGACTGTGTCCTGATTTATTCTTACATCTTTAGTGCCTAGCAAAGGGCTGCTCCTTTTAGGCATTTAGTAAATATTTGTCATATAAGTGAATGAATAAATAGATAAATGAATAAAAATGATTAGCTAGAAGAAACATTTTTGTATATTATTTCTATACTCTAAAGCTAATATTCTAATGGTAATCAATATAGTTTAAAAATAAACCATTCAATTTTACTAAACAAAATGGTCAACTATAATTGGCATACATGGTATAATTATGACAATTGCATATAAAAATTAAAAGCCTACATAGCAAATCAATACACCAATAATTACTAAAAATAATATGCTAATCATTAAAAGTGGTTGTTTCTCTTTTTTTGCAAATGATTAGGCTGTACACAATTTATTCCTTTTTTATACTTTTCTGTATTTTTCAAACAAACTTGATTCTATGAAGTAGCCCATGACCCAATTCATGTTAACAAATTTACTACCTTTTTCTCAACATCTTCCAACAGTTTTCTTTACATTTCACTGTTGAGAAAATATAAAATGGTGTCTGCAATGAATTACATTCTGCTATAAATCCATATTTTTACAGCAAGAACAAAAAAATGCATAACAAGGCATAAAGGATAAATTTCTCTCCAACCTACTGTGAAATTTTCATTAAGCCCGTCATATCTTCTCCAGGTCTAGGCCCTAAGGACAAATGAAGAGTCTAATCTTTGATCAAGGCTTACTTCAAGCCAAAATTATCTGTTGCTCTAGAGAAACTCTTCCAAATGGTCATACCCTGCTGCTATGAAGGTGAGAGTCATCCCCACCGCTCACATATTGCATAGCTGCAGGATGCGAGTCAAAAGCTTGAAAAAAAAGATTAAACCTTACCCAAAACATCTTTTCCATTAAAATTACATCACACCGAATATTATTACTGAAATATTTTTATATTTCTGTAACTCTCACCAAACAAACATTACCCTTGAGGCAACCTTGCAGAATAACTTTCACTTAGGAGAAATGAAAAAGGAACAGACATTATAAATTTAGGGAAAGAACAAAACAATAATGATGCAGTTTCTAAAGGCCTTCCTTCATTTTTGTTCATTTGCTGATTATCCCTTGGCCAAATAATAGAACTGTGAAGGTTCAGAGAGGGAAGGAGTCTTACCAATCATCTAGTAATTTCTACAGTTGTAGAAATTAAAGTCCAGGTAAGCCAAGGAACTTGGTTACTGTACCAATTCTTCTTCCTCTGGGAAACCTAGGAAACAAACTGGATGATAAGTGACATGACTCTCTTATTAATTTCAGCCATGTGATTGATTTTACAGGCTCTTCAGTCAAAAAGACCTGGGTTCTGTCCCTCTTTTACCACTTACCATCTGTTTAACCATGGGTAGATTATTTAGGCCTTTAAAAACCTCCATTTCCTCAACTGTAAAATATCAGTTTTAAAGGACCTATCATGTAAAGAGGTGTTAGGATTAAATGAGAAATTGGTTAGAACAGTACTTGGGGTCATAGTTGGCTACTATTATTGTTGTCATTTATCCTACATGTAATCCTACTGTTTGAGATAAGGCATTCTGGGAGATCAAGATTTAAGAGCTTTTGAAAGAGGCAACTTTATCACATTTGCTTCAGAATGTTTAGTGTGTATCCAGCTTCGATATCTCTGTTTCTTAGAAATTTTAAAAACTGGCAAACAAAGAGAAAGGCCGGATTACAACAATTGTTGACATTTAGTGAGGGCTTAGCATAAAACAGGCTCTCTCCTAAGTGGTTTTTGTGTAGCAACCCATTTATTCCTGAAAACAGCTTCATGAAGTAGCCAGGTACTGTTCTAATGTCTGCTTTAAAGATGAAGAGACAGACACAGAGGTTGGTTTAGATATGTGAAAGTATATTTTATTGTCACCTCCCACATTCACTTCTACAAGTCTAACATTTGCAAGGCAAGAGAGGATTTGCCACCCTCTGGCGTCTCTCTTTTTTTTTTTTTTTTTTTTTTTTTTTGAGAAGGAGTCTCACTCTGACACTGGGCTGGAGTGTAATGGCCCAATCTCAGCTAACTGCAATCTCCACTTCCCGGGTTAAGCGATTACCCTGCATCAGCCTCCCGAGTAGCTGGGACTACGGGCGCGCACCACCACGCCCGGCTACACTCAGGTGTCTTGGGTTTGATCTTCTGCTTTGGGCTGTGGCTTCAGGAGCCGGCAGTGGCTTGCATGGTGGTGGGAGAGGTTCCCACCAGTCTGCTGGGTGTCATAACATGCATTTCATAGCTCTCACCATATATAACAGTGAGCAAGTTTTTATTTATCAACAAGGTAGCCCTTGATGAGGGGCTTGACTACCTGCTTATGAATTAACAAATAGCAGATATAAAGATGTCTAAGTCATGCTCTTGGTGCAAAAAATGCTTTGAAATACTATCAATCTGCTTATTTTCTGGGGTTTCACCTTCTCCACCCCTTCCAAGTCATGGTCTGAGTCTGAGTTCTATTGGATAACAACTAAGAGTTATTATTGTTCTCAGCTTTGAGCCTTAAACTGGGCTTTTAGAAACTGTAAGTAAGATACCAGTTTTAAAGAGAAGAATTTTTCCTGAACAACTATATTAGGTTTTATCATAGTCAAAAGCATAGATTAACCAAGGCAAGCTCTAAAGTAAGAAGCAATATGGTAAAAAGAGAGCGTGGTAAAAACAAAGTTCTTATCACATAATAAATAGAAAGGCCTTTCTATTAATCGTATTCAAGAGAGAAAGAGGAATGAGAGAGAGAAGAGATGGGAGAGGAGATAGGAAGAGAAAAGCATAGAATGAAAGAGAAAAAGAAGAAATAAAATTGATGTGAAAGGAGAGCAAAGGATAGCAGAGAACGGGACAAAGCAAAACCAGACTTCCCTCCTCCCCTCACTTTCTGCTTGGTGCCCAAATCCAGAGTGGAGGCAGAATGTAGAGATACCCAGATTGTTTTCAGGGAACTAAGTTAGGGAGGCACGTAAGGATCATCTCCTTCAATAAAAAGAGCATTGATGTCCTCATAAATTTCCTCTATTCTTAATGTGTCACTCTCCTATAACAGCCATAGTCAGTAAAGTTTTTATGAATTCCTTTCTTAGCTTTGTGACTCATGTCTAGATTTAGTAGCCCTGATCTCTGTTTATCATCCCTTAACCTTAGCATTCAAATGATTCACCAATTTATGCATGCAATTGTATTGTGATGCCTTATTTTCCAATCTCCAAAGAAGCGTCATTTGGGAAATATTGTGCAGGTCTGGATATAAATGTTACTCTATCCGATATGTAATTCATACTTACAAATTGAAAAAGTTTCAGAATTTTTATGGGGACATTTAAAAACGTTAGGTGGCTTAAAATATTCCCTACTGATGTACATCATCTCATTTGAAATAATGTATTCGATGGAAGCAAATGATCTAGTGAAGAGTATTCTTCATCTTGCTTTCCATCATAACTTACAGCCATGTCTCAGTTCTCAAAATGCTTTTCCAATTACAGCCAGCACTTGATCATTTGCGTGCACAGCACTTTACCTGAACAATTGTTGTGGCGCTTTTACCTTTCTGCCTTGCTACCTGTCCTGAGACCTCCCTCAGAAATTGTAGTTGCTGAGTCTGGAGTAGAGAGGTTGGTGGTGATGCAATAAGCATACACTGTGTCTAACTTAGAATCTTACAAGATGTAATTGACCTCCATCTCCTTTGAAGACTCTCCGTGACCGCTAACAGTTGGAGTTCCTGAGGCCTTACCCTGGGCTTTCTTCTCTTTGCTTGATGTCTAAATGTTTTGTTTTTGGTTTTTTTTTTTTTTGGTGGTCATCTCTTCCATTTCCATGGCACTAAGCGCCGTCTTCATGCTGCCGCTCCAACATCTGTTACGCTCCAGATGTTTATATCTCGTTGTTTACCAGGCACCAGCATTGAACTGTCTCTCAGGCATCTCCAATCTGACTTGTTAAAAATGAAACTTTTGATCCCTTCACCAGGAAAATGTGTTCTTTCATTTATTCATTTAGACAAAAAACTGGCAGTCATCGTACACTCTCGTCTCTTTCTCTACTTTTCATTTCCTCACTCTTTCACTACTTGCCATATCCAAGCCATCGATAACTTCTATTTTTTTAAGTTCTGTCCAATATATTTTAAACTTACTTACCTTACCTCCACTGCCATCACCCTGATTGTAGCTACTCTCACCTCTATCCAGGGCTACAAGATCTTCTACCCTTACTGACCTCAATCCATTCTCCATGTGACAGCCAGAGTGATCTTCTAAAAACAGGAATTCGATGGTTTTGTTTCCCTGCTTAGAACCTGTTAGTTCTTCCTATCATTCTTTGTGTCAGGTATCCACACTCCTTCTCGGGGTCTCAAACCTTGTGCAGAATGGCTTCTTGCTAAGCTCAGCCTGAGCCCCATCTCATTCAGCCCTTTGATTTTTTCTGGAACTCACCAAGTTGTCTCTCCTCTTATAACCTTTGTGTCATAGGCATTCGAGCCAGAGCAACTCCATCTTGAATAGGGGCTGGGTAAAATAAGGCTGAGACCTACTGGGCTGCATTCCCGGACATCCTTAGGCATTCTAAGTCACAGGATGAAATAGGAGGTTAAGACTTTGCTGATAAAACAGGTTGCGGTAAAGAAGTCGGCCAAGAGCCACCAAAACCAAGATGCAATGGGAGTGATCTCTGGTGGTCCCCATTACTATACTCCCTCCAAAGTCATGGCAGTTTACAAATGCCATGGCAATGTCAGGAAGTTACCCTATATGGTCTAAAGAGGGGAGGAATCCTCAATTCTAGGTAATTGCCCACCCTTTTGCCAGAAAACTCCTGAATTATCTACTCCTTGTTTAGCATATAATCAATAAATAACCATAAAAATGGGCAACCATCAGCCCTCAGGGCTGTTCTGCCTATGGAATGAATAGCCATTTTTTTTTTCCTTTACTTTCTTAATAAACTTGCTTTCACGTACTCCATGGACTCGCCCTGAATTCTTTCTTGAGTGAGATCCAAGGTCCGGATTGGGATCCCTTTCCAGTAACATTTGTACCATCTCTTCCTGCTATCTAGAACTTCCCCCTGTCCCACCTACCCATGCCCCTCACTCCCAACCCAGCCCTATCCTCTATCACTTTTTTATCTTTTAGGACCAGTTCAAATATCAATTGCTTTGACACGGTCCATGTTTACCCTAAGGAGATCCTTCCTGTTGGTATTATTTTTACTAAAACCTATTTATTTCCTGAAAATTACCCATCCTATTGAATTCTTATTTAGTCTCTTTTTCCTGTGTCATCTTTTAAGATATTTTTTGAAGGTCAAGTCCACGTCTATTTTATTCACCACTAACAAGCCCATTGCCTGGGCCTGTGGTGAGTCGCTTATTGAATGAAGGAATGAATGAATTTCCCACCAATAACATGTGAGTTAGATAGGAACTACTTTAAGCTCATCTCAGAGAAGTGCTTTTTCACATGTCTAAATCCCCCATCTTTCAGCCCCTTCACCACATTTACCCAGTTTTCTTAAAAAGCCCTTGGTTGGGGCTAGTTGCGAGTAAAAGTGGGAAATTCAAAATTTGTAATGTTAGTTCCTGATAGTTCAGAAATGTGTGTCCTGGGGATCCAATCATATGATCATTTGTTCTGCTTCAGGTCCTTTGCTAGCCACCCATATCCTGCTGCAGTCAATTCGCGCCCTTTAGTTCCCAAGGGTGTAGGTCAGAAACAATGCTCAGTACTTTCAATCCTGGCATTGCCAGCAGCAATAGGTCAGGCAAATGCTGGGGTTGCTGGGACCACTTACAATGTGGAATGGGGAGGAGCAGTTCTAAGATCGTTAATGGTTTCAGCATAGAAAAACAAAAGTCCAGAGACCTGCCAAATCCCTGTGGGGTGATTGTGGTTCTGTAAGAACTTGGCCTCTGAATTGGGCATTGCCTATAATTATAGCCTGCCTGCCTTTCTTGCTTGCTTGCTTGCTTGCTTGCTTGCTTGCTTGCTTGCTTGCTTGCTTGCTTGCTTTCTCTCTCTCTCTCCCTCCCTCCCTCTCTCTCTCTCTCTCTCTCTCTCTCTCTCTCTCTCTGTCTTTCTTTCTTTCTTTCTATTTTACTTTAAGTTCTGGGATACATGTGCAGAATGTGCAGGTTTGCTACATAGTTATACATGTGCCCTAGTGGTTTGTTGTACCTATCAACTCGTCATCTAGGTTTTAAGTCCCGCATGTATTAGGTGTTTGTCCTAATGCTCTCCCTCCCCTTGCCCCCCACCTCCCCGAAAGGCCCTGGTATGTAATATTCCCCTCCCTGTGTCCATGTGTTCTCTTTGTTCAACTCACACTTATGAGTGAGAACGTGCAGTGTTTCGTTTTCTGTTCCTGTGTTAGTTTGCTGAGAATGATGGTTTCCAACTTCATCCATGTTCCTGAAAAGGACATGAACTCATTGTTTTTTATGGCTGCATAATATTCCATGGTGAAATTACAGCCTTTCTATTCAGCATCCTCATTTGTAAGCCTCTCAAATGTCTTAGATTATGGTTATCAGTGCATAAGCGCTACACTGTGAGCTTACGAAAGAATATTTTCTTATGTCTGCTATCATTGGGTGATATAGTTTGGCTGTGTCCCCATCCAAATCTCATCTTTAATTGTAGTTCCCATAATATCTACATGTCATGGGAGGTACCTAGTGGCAGTTAGTTGAATCTTGGGGGCAGTTACCCTCATGCTACCCTCATCACTATTCTTGTGATAGTGAGTGAGTTCTTATGAGATCTGATGGTTTTATAAGGGGCTTTCCCCCCTTTGCTTGGCACTTCTCCCTCTTGCCATCATGTGGAGAAGGACATGTTTGCTTCCCCTTCCACCGTGATTGTAAGTTTCCTGAGGCACCCCTAGCCATGCTGAACTGTGATTCAATTAAACCTCTTTTCTTATAAATTACCCAATCTCAGGTATGTCTTTATTAGCAGCTCGAGAATGGACTAATACATTGGGCTAAAATAAACTGTCCCTATACATAAGGACCATGTTGTAAAAACTTCTCCACTGCTTCCATCTTTTGCCTAGAACATAGAACAGGAGTTAAACGCTTCCACGATGCATGAAGTTGAGTAACAGATTTAAAAGTACTATTGGTCAGTCGAGCGTGGTGGCTCACACGTGTAATCCTAGCAGTCTGGGAGGCCGAAGTGGGTGGATCATCTGAGGTCAGGAGTTCACGACCAGCCTGACCAACATGGAGAAACCCCATCTCTACTTAAAAAAATACAAAATTAGCCAGGTATGGTGTAATCCCAGCTACTTGGGAGGCTAAGGCAGGAGAATCACTTGAACCCAGGAGGTGGAGGTGGTGGTGAGCCAAGATCACGCCAATTGCACTCCAGCCTGGGCAACGAGTGAAACTCTGTCTTTAAAAAAAAAAAAAAAAAAGAAGCAGTACCATCAACTAGGTGACTTCTTAAAATAACAGAAATTTATCCTCTCATAGTTTCGTGGGGCCAGAATTCTGAAATAAGGGGGGCCAGAATTCTGAAATAACGATGTCCACAGGGCCATGCTCTTTCTGAAGTTTCTGGGGAAAAAAATCCTTCCTTGCCTCTTCCAGCTTCTGGTGGTTGCAGTCCTCGAGTTCCTTGGCATGTCGCTGCATCCCTCCAGTCTCTGTCTTGTCGTCACATGGTATTCTCCCTGTGTGTGTCCATGTTCAGATGCCCTCTTCTCATGAGGACACCAGTCATTGGATTAAGGCTCATTCTTACTCTAAGATGTCATCTTAATTTGGTGACATCTACCAAGACCCTATTTCCAAATAAGGTCACATTCATGGGTTCCAGGTGGACATGATTTGGGGATGATACGATTCAATGCAGTGTATTAGGGTTCACTTGTATTCAGTTATATCAGATAATATCATTAAGTGTTTCTTAAGCTTTTAATGTTTGAAAACAACCTTATTCAGGATAATTGATGAAACAACTACATTTCAGAATTTAAATATACCTGCACAAGAAATTACAAATGGTTGTCAAGTACTTTGATACTTAGAATACCATGCTTTCCTCATGCAGGAAATTGGAACAGACCCTGGTCATGGGCGTGTTAAATCCTCCTCTTTCATCCTCCACTGATCTGTCTCATAACTTGATCACTCCTTCGGAACTGACTGTCATTTCTCAGTTTCATTCTAGGAGGCTTAAAAGTTCTACAGAGCAAAAGTATTTTTCTTCCACTTTTTCCTTTTTTGTTTGTTACTTTTGTCGAGGGGTCAGCAAATGTCCTCTAAAGAGCCACACAGTAAATAATATTAGTAACATTAGGCTTTGTGGGCCTCACGGTCTCTACCGCAACTATTCAACTCTGCCTTTGTAGTGCGATGGCAGCCAGAGATAGTCTGTAAACAAATCAGCACGCCCAAGTTCCAACAAAACTGTATTTATGGACACTGACTTGTGCGTTTCATATAATTTTCATGTGTTGTGAAATATTATTCTTCCTTTGATTTCCCATCCATTTAAACCTGTGAAAAGCATTCTTAGCTGGAGGACTGAGCCAAGAAGAGGTAGGCCAGAGTTTGTTTCCTGATTTCTGCCAAGTCTTATTCCATCTCTCTTGCTGGTTGTCTGCCTTTGCTTGAGCTTTTCTGGCGTAGAAGACATTCTGCAGGGTACTGTGTTTCATATCTTTTTTTTTCTTTCCCTTCCCCTCCTCCCTTTAACTTCCCTTCCCTTTTCTTCTCTCCCCCTGCTACTACTATGTCCCTAAAATAAATATTCACTGCCCCTAAACCATACTAGATCATTACACATTGATTACTGTAATCACTTCCTATTTTCTAAAAATTTGAGGAGTGTGATATAGGTCATGGTGATAACATGAAGGTAGTCATTCTCTTATTTAGAGATAGAAAATAGATTTAAATTTCCAGCATAATGTAAGTATGAATTGTAATAATCCCCTGAATATTATTAGAAATGTGGATTTTTTTCTCTACTGAGTGATCAGCCTCCAAACATATCCGCAATTGGAGAGAGCCCTATGAAAGCCCTGTGTCCCCATTACTCAGCCTCAGTAAGTTTCCACTCATAGCCAATGTTGTTTTATTTGTACCTCTGTCTCCTGTGAAATTATCTTCAAGCAAATTCCAGACATCAGTATATTTTAGTATGTATCTCTTAAAGACAATGACTCTAAAAAAAAGAATATACACAATCGTAGTAACATATCTAGAAACAATAAAAACTCCTTAATGTCTTTAAATATCCAGTGTTTACATTTCCCTTAATTGTCTTATAATTGTTTTATGTACAATTGGCTTGAACTGTAACCTACACACTGATTAGTTGATCTACTTCTTACATCTCTCAATTTTTAGATGCAATCTTTTTGTGTCTCTCTTTCTTTCTCTGTTTCTCTTCCCCTTATGTTAACAGTTTATTTGTAAAAGAAAGTAAGTCTTCTGCCCGTGGTGTTTCCTACAGTCTTGTTAACTGATATCTTCCCAGTGGTATGGTCTAGAGATTTGATGAGATTTATGTTGCATTTGTTTGTTAATAATATTTTATAATTGGTGCAGTATCCTTCCATCAAGAGGTCCAAAATGCCTACTTGTCTTTCTTTTGTTATGTTAGCAGCCATGGATGACCCTTAGTGTAATTATTAGCAGTTGCAAAACCATGATGTTCTTCAAACACTTGGGGTACTTATCCTTAAAAAAAAAAATGCTCCCTGTTGAACTAGTTGATTATCCTGAGTTTTTATAGGAACTATAAGATAAATATTTATTTTTTTCTTTAATTTACAAGATTTAAAAATAAATTTGTTTTCTAGTATTCTCCAGAGGCAATCAATGAAACCTGATGCTTATTTATTTGGCATTTTGTACTTCAGTCTATTGCAATTATTATTCTTATTCATGATCACATTGTCCCATGTTCAGCCAGTGGGTATACCTTCCAGTTGGTTTTTAAATGTTTAGGACATGGCCGGGTGCGGTGGCTCATGCCTGTAATCCCAGCACTTTGGGAGGCTGAGGTGTGCAGATCACAAGGTCAGGAGATTGAGACCATCCTGGCTAACATGGTGAAACCCCATCTCTACTAAAAATACAAAAAATTACCCGGGCTTGGTGGTGGGCGCCTGTAGTCCCAGCTACTCGGGAGGCTGACGCAAGAGAATGGCGTAAACCCGGGAGGCAGAGGTTGCAGTGAGCCGAGATAGCGCCACTGCACTCCAGCCTGGGTGCCAGAGCAAGACTCCATTTCAAAAAAAAAAAAAAAATTAGGACATGAGGACATGACCTTTGTGGTCTGCTGTTTCTTCCTTTGGGATAAAACAGGATGTTGTCAGCTAATCTCTTGCCCCACATCTGGAGCCTACTACTTCTCTGCCCCACTCACTTTGCTTCTCTGCTCTTCGTTTGGAATAGGAAGCATAATTCATTTACCTCTGTGGAAACTCTGTTGTTTTAGAAGGGAGAATGCCACTCTAGCAGTAGTATCAGAGGTTAAATAATGGAACCCACCAATCCAGCAACTCTGGCACTTCTGAAATTTAGACAAGTGGGTCACTCTTCTTTGTGCTCTTGGAATCCACCTGCATTATGTTGTAGACAGCAATGCAGGCAAACTCTGAAAACCACCCTCATGTGTGGCTCACTCTGAGGCCTTCAAAAACATCTCCTTTGGACTTCAGATCTCCTCACTACACACAGGTTGCAATAGACATCATGTTATTCCCATAATAGTCTTCAATAAATGCTTCTGAAACAAATGTCAATGAATAAATGACATTTTTAGCTTTTAGAGATGAAAATGACCTAGCACATTTTGTCTGATACTCCATTTTTACTTCAGGAAACTAAGACCTTGATATTTCAAGTGATTTGTCCAAGTTCATAGTGCAAAGTAGCAGAAGATTTAATCCCTCAATCATCTGACCTCAAGTGCATTGTTTCCTGCTATACCTACTGCCTCTAGACCGTATTAGATAACTTAGCATTAATTATTTTTATCATTGTCCATTTCTTTTTTTTCCTTCCTTCTTTCTATAGGGATTAAGAAACTTTCTGTCTACCCTCTGAATTTTTGATAATTGATATCTATGAACTCAACTGACATTAGGTACATTAACATGAGATAAAACATTTTAATTACGTACATATGCATGTATTCCCACAAAATATGGTTCTTGAAAATGTGTTTGATGACTGAAGCTTATATAACATCCTGAGCTACAGAAAAGAATAGGGGCCGGGTGCTTCTAGGGATAGTGGTGACACAAATTATGCGAGGTGAGGAAAGGAAATAAATGCATGTTGAGCAAAGACTGTCTTGTCATGCAGATATAGTCTCTTTGGTAATAAAAGTTGTCTTCAAGCAGCCCTGAGAAGAATAGGTGTGAGTCTAAGTCATATTCTGAGCATGGTGTCCCCCCATTTTGTAATAGAAATTCATCTTCCCTGGTTGATGAGATTCCCAGAGAGACAATTCATGACAATTGTGTTTCTTTCAGAGGATCTGCCCTTAGTCAGAAAAGGAAAGTTCAGAAAAAGTTCTCCCCCCTGCACTTTTGGGGGAGACAGAAGGGAAGGACACGAAACAGAGAACAGAAGATCAGAGAGAACTTGGTTCTCCTTCAGTTCGAGGCACTTGGGATATCAAAGTGCCATGTTTGGGAGTATTGTTTTGTGGACCCCAGCACTTCCTTTATTTCTCTTTCTCTCTGTCCCTCTTCCTTTCTCTGTCTCTGTGTGTGTGTGTGTGTGTGTGTGTGTGTGTGTGTGTGTTTGTGTGTATGTCTCTTCTTTCTAATGTAAATAACCATGAGCCTCCTGTGATTGTTGTTCCCATGATAGTGAGTAGCAAGTCTAACAAAGGTTCAGGTAACCCAAACAGCCAGCAGACCAAAATAAATAAGCTGTTCACTGTTCACTAAGCTGTTTGTACAGTATATCCCTATACCCATTTCCAAGTCTTAGATGACTGTTTCTAGTGCAATTCAAAAATTACTTTATTTCACAATAATAATAGCAACTCAGAAGGTTTACTATCTCACTTACCTAAGTAAGGGTAGTAATGCCTTAGGCTACAGAAATCATCATCACTTACCATAAATGAATCACCTTAGTGTTGCCAACATACTGAAAAAGCAAATGACAAACAAGATAATTTTAATAGTCACTTTATTGCCTTCCTGCAAAGCGCTAAGGAACTGATTTTTTCTCTTGAACGTTACCCCTTGGAGGATCCCCTGGATCTTTTTAATTCCCAAATCAGAGATTTGCTAGCTTAGCATTTGGCAAAAATGATGATTTATCCTATTCAAGCATTAAACTATCTATGTATGTCTATTTGGGTTTCAGGTGACCAGATGGCTGAGCAGGGCACCTTTACTTCTTTTATTCTTAATTTTATTTCATTAACTCAGCAAGTATTTATTGAGCACTAGAGTACCAGTGTCAGTAATCTGTAAGGGAATAAGGATTAAACAACAAAAATGACACCCATAGGGACCTTAACAGAGTAGTGGCTACAACAAATATGTTGCAAAGACACTGTAATAAATGCAAACACAGCCGGAAATATAGATTGTTAGGGAAGCGCACGGAAATGGACAGCTGACCTGCACTTGGCCTGGCGTTGTGCTATTGGGAAGTGATTGCTGTTTTCTGACAAAGTGCTCTGAAGCTGAGGCCTAAGGGACTAAGCAAAAGCAGTGTGGCAGTGTCCCTGCATGGGGGCAGAATTTTCTGGGTTTAGGGGCACTTTAATATTTTGATAAGCCTCACGGATAATTTTTTTAATGAGTGACATCACCAGATACATTTGTACTTTCGTTGAGATTAACGTTGAGAACACCAATTGTAGTCCCTTTGAATATGTTAACTCTGCTGTCTTCAAGGTTTTCTTTCTCTAAAAAGCTATTTCTAGCTAATTATCCTCACTAAGGAGAGTGACCCCTCGGTCTGTGTTGCTAAGGCTCCTCACAATGGGGGCTGCTGCAGTGACTAGAGACTGAGTCAATTGGGAAAATTAAATACTTTCAGGGATTTGGGAATTTTCTTCCAAGGGAAGTTCAGACTCCCTGCACTTTTCGGAGAGAAAGGGAGTAAGAAACAGGGGATAGAAGATCAGAGAAACATTGGTTCTCCTTTATTTCTAGGCACTCAGCATACCAAATCACCACACTGTGGGGTATTGTTTTGTGAGCCCTGACACTTCCTTTCTCTTTCTCTCTGTCTCTCTTCTTCTCTCTCTCTCTCTCCTTTCTAATGTAAATAATGTCATCTGTCTCATCAAAGAGTCTTTAATTAAGCCTCTTGCCTGGATTGGAAGCAATGAGAAAGGGCCACAACCCGTCAAGGGAAAGTCACACAGCTCGCATTGCCCCCAAGGATGTAAATTGCTTGGATGTGTTTAATCTGCCCATGTTTGAAGAGACAGGCAGTGATGTGAACCAGGGTCAGCATGAAAGGCAGGGCCATCTTAGGCGATTTTAGCCTGTTAATGGGGAATCCAGCTGTCCTTTTCAATTGTATCTTTTCTACTGCATCAAAGCTTTTCAGGTAGCAATGTCAGAAAGAGCGTAATCTCTCATTTTAGCCTGGTACAACTTAAGTTTAAACTAACTGCTAATTGAAAACAGAATTCCCCAACAATAAAAAATATATTTCCAAAATTAAACACTAAATACTTTTTTTGAAATATTGCATAAAGAATTTTTTCTAGGTTATAAATGTGTTTATTATTTATATGCTGCCTCTCATTATTTAGATGACTCTAGCAGGTGCCTGCAAATGAACGTGTATGTTTTTAGGTTGTACCATAATTACTTATTTTGTGTATCTTCTTCCCACTGGCTTTGGTGGCATCAAATGTATGTTATTCATCTTCATGTGCTTAAGGCCAAGAACAGTGCTTGGAATAAAGCAAGTTGTTCAATAAATGGAAGCTCCTATGCTCACAACTCTGCTTGCCCTTTAAGGAGAGAGTGTGTACACTTACCGTAGAATAATTATTATCTTACTGTTCATCTCAGAAAAAAACAAAAAAAACCACAATGGTTTTAAGAAGTACCTTGCACCTTACACATACTTTTATGTTGCTCTGTTAAAAGTCTTTGCAGTTTAGTATCTAATAAATATTGTAAGTAAAGGTCAAATTCTATAGGGGTCTATAATTTCAAATATTACTTTTATTGTTTTACCTGTAAAAACTTTCTAAGTATTTTTTTTTACACTTACTATTACAGAGCTATCTGGTAGGACCTATAACCCCATGAACTACATTTTGTTATTTTATTTTATTTTATTTTATTTTATTTTATTTTATTTTACTTTTTGGAAAGACAGAGTCTCACCGTGTTGCCCAGGCTGGTCTCAAGCTCCTGGGTTCAAGCAATCTCCCTGCCTCAGCCTCCCAAAGAGCTGGGATTATAGGCATCAGCCACCACACCTCTCCATGAACTACATTTCAAATGGGTGTTTTATAGGAATCATCAATGATGATAATGAGAGAGATCTGGAAAACAAAATGAAGAAAGAGTCAAGGAATATTATCGCACTGTCACGCGCGTCGAGACCGCCAGACAGGCTTTGTGTGAGCAACAAGGCTGTTTATTTCGCCTGGGTGCAGGCAGGCTGAGTCCGAAAAGAGAGTCAGCAAAGGGAGATAGGGGTGGGACCGTTTTATAGGATTTGGGTGCGTAGTGGAAAATTACAGTCAAAGGGGCTTGTTCTCTGGCTGGCAGGGGCAGGGTGTCACAAGGTGCTCAGTGGGGGAGCTTCTGATCCAGGAGAAGGAATTTTACAAGGTAATGTCATCAGTTAAGGCAGGAACTGGCCATTTTCACTTCTTTTGTGATTCTTCACTTGCTTTAGGCCATCTGGATGCATATGTGCAGGTCACAGGGAATATGATGGCTTAGCTTGGGCTCAGAGGCCTGACAGGCACAGTATTTATTGAACTTCTGTAGACTAATGGGCACCGTTCTAGGTGGCAGAGATTCATCAATATGTAAAATCTGCAAAAGTTAAAAAACAAACAAACTTCTCTAACATCCTGGAGTTTATCGTCCTCCTTTAAGAAGGTGGTGGGGGAGACAGACAATACAAAATAAACATCAGGAAGGAGGAAACTGTTGACTATGTTAGACAGGGATGTGTGCTGCAGGAAAAATGGAGGTGACATAGAGGTGGGAAGACTTTCCTTTATCCTTTGAGGCTTTGATGATGGAGTCTATGAAATAATCTGAAGGGAGGCAGATGAACAAGAGAAAAGATACACAAATTTGTTACCTACAGGAGGGCATCACGGGCAAGAGACCTGAATACCCAAGAGCCCAGTGAGATTTTGAAGCTTCTATACCCTCTACCTAGGGAAGAAGATAGAGTGCACATAGTCAAAATTTAGGGGAGAGTAAATAAATTCAGGGAAAGACAAATGGCCCGGAGCATAGGGATGGCTGAGTGCAGGGTTCACCTCCAGGCTCCCTTCTTGTTTTTTGTTGTAGTGGTGGTGGTGCTGGTGTGAAGGCAGAAGAAAATCAGTGCGTTTTTCCCCTCAGAGCATATTGTAAAGCTAAATTAGTTATTATTTAAATTTACTATATTTAAAAACTTTAAATTTACATTATAGATGTTGAAATTGAAGCTATGCAATTATAATATAAACATGGATTTACAACCAAAGCATATTATAATTTAAATAATTAATTTTCTGTATAAAATCCTAGGCAGTATTGTAAAATTATATAGACCCACCAACTTTTTCCACTTAAATTTTCTGAGTAAAGTTTAAGGGTGTTGTATTTTTCAAGTGATTTTTTTTTCTTTCTTTTTGTCTCTCGTGATCTGAGTTTTCTTCTCTGGTTGATGAGATTACTGGGGCAGGGACAGTTGAGTTCCTTTTGGAGGATCCTTCCTAAGGCAGGTAAAGGGAGCTCAGAAAAAGCTCCTGCCTGAATTTGCTGTTCTACAGGTGCCCTAAGTTTGAAGCAACCAGCATGACAAAGTGGCACATTTTGGATGGTATTTTCTTAAGTCCTTCAAAGGTAAAAGGCAGAGTGGGTTATATGTTTAAACAAGACAGTCGGGTGGGTCTCAGTGAGGATATGTCCTGTGAATAGAGACCAAACAGGTGAGAGAGCTAGCCCGGGGAGCCTTTTAGGGGAAGCATCTTCTAGTCAGAGGAAACAGCCCAGGCAAACATCTTAAAACAGAAGCATCTGGCATGTTTGTTTGTTTGCTGTTTTTTTGAGATAGAGTCTAGCTCTGTCGCCCGGGCTGGAATGCAGTGGTGCGATCTTGGTTCACTCCACTTCCTGGGCTCAAGTGATTCTCCCACCTCAGCCTCCCAAGTAGCTAGGACCACAGATGTGGGCCATCACGCCCAGCTAATTTTTTGTATTTTTGGTGGAGACGGGAGCCATGTTGCCCAGGGTGGTCTCAAACTCCTGAGCTCTCGTGACTTGCCCACCTCAGCCTCCCACAGTTCTGGGATTACAAGCATGAGCCACCACGCCTGGCCCATTTAGCATGTTTGAACCACAGCTAGAAGGTCAGTGTGGTGTAGTAGATATTAGGAGTGATTTTTTTTTTTTTTAATGAAGATCAAGCAATACGTTATAAAGTATCCTTAAATAACAGGGAGTGTTCTCTTTAAAGTTCCTCAGGAATGGTCAGTCATGGATCCAAGATGGCATTTACTTAGTCTTCAGGTTTGAATTCAAGATCAAAATCTAATTACTGTTACAAGCAGCAAGAATCAAAGAGTAATGTCTCCTTGCTACGCAGGTTAAGCGACTCATTATTGCCACACAGATGAACTCTTGACTAGAAAATACACATAAACTACATCCCTACCCAGTGTGAGTGAAAAAGGAAAGGGAAGATTCGCTTGTCTAAGTATTGATATAAATGTAGTCAATAACTCCAGCTGTATTGTAAAAGAATTTTACCATCTCTACAGTGGAACGAAAACATTAACATATCCTTCTTCCTAGAAAATGGCTAATGCTTTCCTAGAAAAAAGACACATATAAGCTCCAAATTGTTCTTCAAGTGGGTGAGAATGGTCTGTCATTCTTTATACTTGTTCCCAGTGCTTCATTTGTCATCCATTTTTGGGGCTGTAATTGTGAGCTTAAAAATAATCAACATTTTCCACCAGCTGCAGAACGTCATCTGCACTTTGAGCTCATTTCCTCAGTGTTCCCCACAGAGTTCCATCTGCTTTACATACCTTATTCCTCTACCCTTGATTAAAGCTGCTGATGCTACCTGAACTGCATGCATAGCTGGCATTATGGAATGCCTCAAACTACCACGGTGTGCTGCGGTGAGATGGCTTTCCTACCAGAGTCCAGGCTTACAAACATGCGTGAAGTGTTTCTCATACATTGCATATTTGGGGAGAAAAAAGACAATGACAACCAGTTTTTAATAAGTTACATCAGGGAGATCATAATTATTGAACTTCTAAACAAAACGATGATCTGTAAATGTGTGGTCTTCAACTTATCTACCAGGAAGACTGATGAAACTTTCAAATGAATCCTCTTACAAATGACTAAAAAACACTGTATCATAATCTAACATTATGTTAAGTCTTTTTGCCTGAATGTTTTCTAAGCAATTTTGTAGAAGTTAAATAATACGTTGAATAACTAGACATTGTAACTAAAGGATTATTTGGCAAGTTATTCAGCAAAGTACACATAGATCTTATAAAATGAGCAGTATTTGCCAGTTTCTTCCATAAATCTGAATGTTTATATAAAGTTTACCTGAAATAAGATACATCTTGTTTACATATGAAATATTTCATGTTTGTTTTCAATACCCAAATTAAGAAATATAATTTCAAATATAAAATTAAAGCTTATGTAATTTTCCAAGTCTGCTCTCCTTTCTCAATTCTTAGAATATTTTACTGATATTTGTGTTCTTAAACTTTACAAAAGTGACATCATGCATTAAATGCTCCTCTTACTTGCATTTTCTACTCAATGTTCTGATTTTGAAACTCACTCATGTTTGATAAATATACTTCTAATTGTTTTATTTTCAAGTATTTTATAACACTCAGTTGTATAACCATAGCTCAATTTATTTTCCACTCTTGTTGGCTGACCTTTTAGATTGTTTTTATTTACCATAGCAAACAATATTTACAATATATTTAATGTTCAAGAATTTATTTAGGATATATAACTAGAA
Organism: Macaca fascicularis; assembly: GCF_037993035.2. Lineage (NCBI taxonomy): Eukaryota > Metazoa > Chordata > Mammalia > Primates > Cercopithecidae > Macaca > Macaca fascicularis. Next base: position 189,259,023 of record NC_088377.1, read on the forward strand.
ATAATAATTATTATGGGATATTCTCATCTTCATATTTACTTGTTATTCCAAATTATTTTCCAAAATCGCTCCAAGAATGAAGGTATAGGTGTTTATATCCTCAAGAACTCTGGATACAGCCAAATTTTTAAGTATTTGCCAACCCGACAAACACAAAATAAAATCTCACTGTAGTTTTTCTTTGTATTTCCCTGGGTATAGTGAAGACGTGCATCTCCCTGAGTTGATTAACCATGTGGTTTACCCATTTGTAAATTGCTAGGCTATGTTTCTTGCCTATTTTTCTTTTGGGTTATTTCCCTTTTTGTTAATGACTTGTAGGAGTTCTTCATGTAGCTGGATACTAATATTTGTCAGACATATATCTTACAATTATGTCTTCTCTGTGGCTTAAATTTTCACATTCTTTATGGCATCTTGATGAAGAGGAGAGCTTAATTTTAACAAAACCATATGTACCCATTTCTCCCACTAGTGTCCTTATCTTACACTGTCTTTAAAAAATAATAGAAAAAGCTAGGTGGGGTGGTTCACCCCTGTAATCCCAGCACTTTGGGAGACCAAGGTGGGTGAATCACCTGAGGTCAGGAGTTTGAGACCAGTCTGTCCAAAATGATGAAAACCCATCTCTAATAAAAATACAAAAAAATTAGCTAGGTGTGGTGGCAGGCACCCATAATCCCAGCTAGTTAGGAGCCTGAGACAGGAGAATCGCTTGAACCCAGAAGGCAGAAGTTGCAGTGAGCCAAGATCGTGCGACCGCACTCCAGCCTGGGCAACAAGAGCGAAACTCCATCTCCACACACACACACAAAAAGTAAATTAATAATAATAATAATAGTAGAGATGTTATTTTGTGCTTTCCTCTATGGACTTTGAAGGTCCGAGTTTCATTAGGCCTTGAATCCATCTGGAACTGATTTTTAAGTAGGGTTAAAGACAGGGATCTAATTTTATTTTTTCAATATGAATAAACAATTTTAAATTTCACATAAATATCTAATAATAGGTTGAGTTTATGTCAAGTTTACATGTATACATAGACTTTGCTTTAAGTTTTTAAAAATTTGTTGCAGTATTCTAATTGACTGTGCCTGTACGAAACCTACTTTAATCATGATTCCTGATAGGCCAATTCTCTCTGCATTGTTCTCCTTCTTCAACAATGTCTTGGCTATTCTTAGACCTTGGCTCTGGAATACAAATTTTTGAACCAGTTGCTCAATTACATTTATATACATACACAAATTATAGAGATTATGATTGAAAATGGAATTAATTTATAGACTATGTTGTTGATTCTTCCAATCCTTGAATATGGAATATTTCTTTATGTGATTCTTCTTTAACATTATTCCTTAAACTTTGAAATTTCTCCCCATAAAGATCTTGCATATATTTTGTAAGGTATTATTTTATCATAAATTATATTTTTTAAATATTGTATTTTCTTATTAGTTGTTATTGGAAATATAATTGATTTTTGTACATTGTTGTTATATTGAATAATCTTTTTCAACCTATAGGCTTCCCTAATAGGTTTGAAAATTTATCAGCTTTCCATCTTCTCTCCAATTCATAGGATGATGATGATTATTATTATTATTATGTTTTACTTCTCTTATTCTGACTAAGACCCAAAACAATGTTGAATAGAAATAGTGATTATAAGCATTTCTCTTTCTGATGAAAGAAAAAAGATTCTAATATTTTGCAATTAAGTTCTTTTACTCCTAATTTATTTTTTTACACATGTATAGGGGATTTACAGTTTATTCCTATATAGCTGATTTTATTGAAATTATTATTTATTATTTCTAGTGCATTTTCTTAATGTAATATATTGCATTAATTTTTAACATTAAACTATCTTAGTCTAAACACTCCAAGTATAAACCAAACTTGAATAACTGAAGTTTCTAAAATTAAGAATTCAAGCCACGTGTGATGGCGTAGACCTGCAATCTCAGTACCTTGGGAGGCCAAGGCATAAAGATTGCTTGAACCTAGGAATTCAAGACCAGCTTAGGCAATGTAGGGAGACACCCATCTCTACCAAAAAAAAAATAAAATAAAATAAACAGTGTTTAAATCAGTGGTGCTGATTTGTAGTCTCAGTGCACTTGGGAGGCTGAGTGGAAGGATCACTTGAGCCTGGGAGGTTGATGCTACAGTGAGCTATAATCATGCCACTGTACTCTAGCTTGGGTGACAGAGAAGATTAAGACCCTGTCTCAAAAAAAAAAAAGTGAGACTACGTCTCCACAGAAAAATTGGCCAGGTGTTGTGGCTCATGCCTGTAATCCCAGCACTTTCGGTGGCCAAGGTGGGAGGAGTTCAAAGCCAGCCTAGCAACATAGTGAGAACCTGTCTCAAAAAAAAAAAAAAAAAAAAAAAACTATAAAAAAAAGAATTCAATAAGATATAATTTGTCTTTTATGATAATCAGAATATATAACATAACCGAGGAAGTACAATGTAAATTCAATAAACCATAGGCACAGTTCTCTTGTAAAGCCATGATTGAAAAATATTATTGGCAAATCCATCTTTACTGGATCATTGTTATCAGCATACAAATACATTGTAATGACTGCCCTTTTAAATATGGAAAACCCCATCACTTTTGATGAAAGAAAATGACTTGGAAGAAAAATCTTTTTTTTTTTTCTTTCTGCTCTCCCTTCAGGACTGACCTAATGAGTCTTTCTTTCACATTGGACCATGGAAAGCCTCTTGAAAAGATCATATTACCATATTTTTGATAAATTCAGTAATTAATTTAGTTCTCATTTTACTTAACATGGAAACACCACTTAAGTTCGTCGATGACTGTCTTTCTGTTGAAACTGATCACGTGGCTTTCTCTGATTTTCCTCCCACTTCCTTGTCTACCTAGTCTTGGTCTCGTCGTTGGCTCCTTGTATTTCCCACAATTCCTCCCACCTTAGTAAATGGTATCGTCATTTGCCTGAGTAAATATTCAGTCCAAAATCCTCACAATAATCCTTGTTTCATTTTTTTCCCCTGATAGGTCTCATCCACAACATGACCAGATCTTTCTGGCTGTATCTTTACATGACATGTTTAACTTCTACTTCTCCGTCACCTCCACTGCTGCCATCCAAAGTCCCAGTGACCATCTCCCATAAGCAAAAGCAGTAGTTTACAAGTCATCTCTGTGCTTCCACTCATGCCCTGCTACTAATTATTGACCACATATGAGCCACAATTACACCTATAATGCATAAATCATTCAAGTCACACTACTGCTTAAATCTCTACTGTGGCTTTCCATAACATGTAAGATAAAATCTGGTCTTTAATGTGCCTTACATATTAAAGATACTACAATATCTGTTCCCTGCCTTTTTGTCTTATATCGTTTCCTACTCTTTTCTTTCCTTATTCTATTCTGGCAAAATAACCTGCCAGATTATTCCTCCCTTGTGGCCTTTACATTTGCCATTAGCTCAGCCTAGATTACTCTTCCCACTGATCTTCATATCATTCTGAAATTTTTTCAAATATTAGGGCTTTCCTTACCAATTTGCCTGAAATTGTATCTCTCACTCCTCTATCATTCTCCTTCCCCTTACCAAGCTTTTATTCATAGAAAATACAAGTAAGTAAAATAAACATTTTAGTTATTTATTTGTTTGTTTTCTGCTTCCCACATTTGAAACTAGACTGTAAGTTGCCTGATATGATGGATTTTGTATCTTGCTCATTGCCATACCTCTAGAACTCAGATAAATGGCAAGCATATTATGAGCAACTAGATATATCTTTTCAAGAAATGCATATTGAAGACATTCTTGAGTTTAAAGAAATGATTTTTAAAATATGAATTAATCTTTTATCTCTACCAGTTTTCGACACCCAAGCCTATGATCGTGTGCTAGACCTTTCAACCTATGCTGCAATCTTATAGCCCACTATTCCAGACCTTTCAATGTCTGATGCATCCAGGTCCCTTATTTCCATTTACAGAATCCCTCTTGTCTCCAAGGTGTGTGTTCTGAGCGACAGGAAGGATAAAATTGCTCTTCTCACCTTCCTTCTTCATGTGGCACCTCCCCATTCATCTGTCATGGTTCACGACCTGTGTCACCAGGTTGCTCCACAGCCTTCTCAAGCTGGGTTATATGGACCTTTTATTTGGACTCACAATATATCTCTATTTTAGCACTTCTTTCTATTTTGTAGTCTTAAGCTTAATGTCCTCTAACTGCCACTGGACCATAAGCTCATAGACAAAAGGAAAGCAAGTCTTTTTCATGTTCGTGTCCCCAAAGGCTAGCACTACTGGAAATTTATAAATCAGGAACTTAATAAATAGGTTGTGGATGCATGAGTGATTAAATCATATTACCAACTTATGACATTCTTGATGTAATAGGTTATATACTGTTGCCATTTTAAAATAATATGTTAAAAAGTCTAAAATAGTATCTATATATTGCCTCTCCCCACCCAAAATGAGTGTAGTGCTGTGGGAAAGACAATAAAAAGTTTGATTTTTCACCAAGCGTAACCCCACTGGGTCAAAGAGATGCAGGGTAGAAAGGTAAAAACAGCATTCAACCCAGAATTAGAACACATTTCTATTATTTTGCCACTAACTCTTAGTATTGTTTGGTGTAACCCACTTATTTCTGCTAAGACTTGGTTTCTTGTTCTCTAATAAGAGAAAGTCAAGATGGGTGTTCTCCGAGATCATATTATTTTGATATTATTTGATAGCCAAAAATTTTCATATAAGAATATGGCTTTCTTTAAGTGGTAGGGTTGTTTCCTTTGGATACATGCTTGTATAAGACTGCAAAGTTTTAAGTTTTGAAAAACACAGTTCTTATTAATGCTATAGCATTTAATTGGAAATCCTAGCTCACTTCTTGCTCATAGTTAGTGTTCAAGTGTTGATTGATTGAGTCAGGATAATAGCATTAAGACTTCTATGTCCAAGGAAAACAGACAAAATTATTAGGATACAGTTGCTAAGATGCAGGAAAAATTTAAAGATATAGCAAATGGAATTTATTAGTTTTATTAAGCAGGCCAAGGCTTGTATGCAATATAAAAGATCTTAACTTAAGAATGTGTCATAGGTTACTACATACTGTGTTGCTGTGAGACCTGCACTAGAAAGATCCAATGCCACCTGCGAAAAGTAACTATAGCAGACCATAAGGCAGCTAAGGAATTCAGACTACACATTGTATGTTGGCCACACCCAGTCTAGCAAGATTTATATACCCATTTTAATTTAGAAAGTCTATAATATTCCTTTGGTAAAAAAAGGATCATGTCAGAGCAAATATGAAAAAAGGTGGAAAAAACCTCTCTGATTAACAAATTGCACATTAACTGGTACGATGACATGGTTTGAAAAGCAAAAATAATACTTAGCTGCAAATACAGGTGTATAGGACACATATAAAAAGTTTTCATTAGACTCAGCTCACACTTACTTTTATTAAAATGTGCTTAATGTGATCTTCAGACTGTATATGAATAACATAGAAAAGAATCATTGAACAGCTATTTATATATATATATATATATATATATATACATATACATACAGCTATAAGAAAATACACACACACACATGTGATTAAGAAACTGGTTACATTCTGGAAAAATTGTTTTTTGCTTTTTTTTTCACTGGTCATTTTCCAGCTTTATCAGTCCCTGGCCAGAACTCCAGCCATGCAAGGAATTGAGTTCTTGAGAGGTGAATTACTTGAGGATTACAGATAGTTTGAGAATATGGGCTCAGTGCCATTACTGACCAATAGAAACAACCAATAGAAACATGCCAATAGAAACAACAAAAAGCAGAGGGACTTTTCTAATGTGCTCATGTCAACATAACTACATTGGTTAATCTTGAGCGCTCGTTATTGCCAGGGACAGGAACAGGTCTCCAGAATATGTTCCATATATGCCTAGTGTTTCAAATATACCATTAAATCAGCAGTATTTACAACAAAATAAAATGTGACAATTTAGAAATAGGTGACTACATGATGAAACAGATACTAAATTCTCAATAGTTCCACAAGACATTTTCATAACATAGTAATCCAAAGACAGTATTTAAAAAGCATTAATCAGTGGCTTCTTTGTGAAATGAAACTTAGAAATTTAGAATTTGCTATATGCAGTAGTTTCTATTTGCATTATACACATAAATGATAACACATATTATATAAACACACTAAATATGGGAATAAGACTCTTAATTTTTCTACTTATGATACTAGCAAAGGAAAATCTATACAGTGTAAATACCTATTTTGTTCTAGATGTTGAACACATGAAAAATTGTTAATATCCATTTGTCACTTAAGATTAATGGCTCTTCCTCTGCCCTGAAGGGAGAGTCCCAGACCAAGCAGTATTCATCACAAACTGACTTGAGATCCGTGGGCCTTAAGGGAATATTGGAGGTAGTTTAACAATACCCCCTGTGGCCTGTTGTGGTGATGACCACAGGGTGATGCTCCTTTTCCTTTGGAAAGGAGAGAAAAGAGTGGGAAGGACTGCGTCTTATGGTTTGAGTGACAGCTCAGCCACAGTACAACAGAACAGGAAGAGTTCTGAGGTTTTTGACTCTGGTCCCTGATTCCTGGGGGATGGCAACTCTGGACCTGTCTGGGACCTAGGGTGACTTGCACCCTGAAGGGAAGGACACAGGCCTGGCTGGCTTTGCCACCTGCTGATTGTCAAACCCCAGAGCCTTGAGCGAATATAGGCAGCAGCCAGGGAGTAGTTACAGCAGACCTTGGGCAACACCCAGTCCTGTGCCAGCTTTAGGTCTGAGCCAGCACAGTCCTAGTGGTGGTGGCCAAGAGGTACATGTGTCACTCCACCCCTAGCTTTCAGTGACTCAGAACAGAGAGAGACACTCTATTTGTGTGGGAGGAAGAAGTAAAAGAACAAGAGTTTTCACCCAGTAATCTATAGAATTCTTTCAGATCTTGTCCAAGGCCATCAAGGTAGTACGTCTATGAGTCTGCAAGAACCACAGCATTACTGGTCTTTGGGTGCCCCCTAAAACTGTTACAGCTTAGATCACAATACCCAAGTCCTTCTGAATATCTGGAAAGCTTTGCCAAGAAGGATGGGGACAAACAAGCTGAAAAGGTGAAGACTACAATAAATACCTAGTTTTTAATGCCCAGACATCCAAGAACATCTAGTAGTATCAACACCTTCCAGAAAACCATGACTTCACCAAATGAACTAAATAAGGTAGCAGGAACCAATCCTAGTGAAACAGAGATATGTGACTTTTCAGACAGATAATTCAAAATAGCTGTTTTGAGGAAACTGGAATTCAAGATAAAGCAGAGTAGTAATTCAGAATTCTATCAGATAAATTAAACAAACTGATTAAAATAATTATACATTTAAAATAACTAATTATATATCATATAATTATATTTTTAAAATTATTTTAATTAAAAAGAATCAGCAGAAATTCTAGATTTAAAAAAGGTAATTGGCATACTGAAGAATGCATCAGGATCTTTTAATAGCACAAGTGATCCACCAGAAGAATTAGTAAGCTTGAAGATAGGTTATTTGAAAATGCACAGTCAGTGAAAACAAAAGAGGAAATAATAATTTTAAAAAATGAAGCACACCTACAGGGTCTAGAAAATAGCCCCCAAAGGGAAATCTAATACTTATTGGCCATAAAGAGGAGGCAGAAAAAGAGATGGGGTAGACAGTTAATTCAAAGATATAATAACAAAACCCTAGGGAAAGATATCAATATCCAAGTACAAGAAGGTTATAAAACACTAAGCAGATTTAACCCAAAGAAGACTAGCTCAAGGCATTTAGTAATCAACTCCAAAAGGTCAAGGATAAAGAAAGGATTCTAAAAGCAACAAGAGAAAAAAACATATAGCAGGCAATGGAGCTTCAATATGTCTAGCAGCAGACTTTTCCGTTGAAACCTTACAGACCAGGAGAGAGTGGCATGACATATTTACGGTGCTGAAAGAAAAATACTTTTACCCTAAAATAGTATATCTGGTGAAGATATCCTTCAAATATAAAGGAGAAATAAAGACTTTCCAAGACAAAGAGAAGCTAAGGGATTTTATCAACACCAGACCTGTCCTGTGAGAAATGCTAAAGGGAGTACTTCAGTCAGAAAGATAAAGGATGTTAATGAGCAATAAGAATTCACCTGAAAGTACAAACTCACTGATAATATTAAGTACACAGAAAAACATGGAATATTATATCACAGTAACTGAGGTATAAATTAGTCATCCTAAGTAAAAAGACTAAATGATGAACCAATAAAAAAATAATAACTACAACAATTTTTGAAGACATAGACAGTACAATAAGATAAAAATGGAAACAACAAAAGGTTAAAAAGCAGAAGGATAAAGGTAAGGCTAGAGATTTTATTATTACTTTGTTTGTTTGTTTATGCAAACAGTGTTAGTTGTTATCAGCTTAAAAAAATGGGTTATAAGACAGTATTTGGAAGCCCCATGGTAACCACAAACCAAAAAACAATGGATATACAAAAAATAGAAAGCAAGAAAATAAATTATACCACCAGAGAAAATTACCGTCACTAAAGGAAGACAGGAAGGAAGAAAAGAAGGGAGAGAAGACAAAAAAAAAAAAAAAAAAACAGAAAACAAGTAACAACATGGCAAAAGTAACTTCTTAGTTATCAATAATAACATTGAATGTAAATGAACTAAACTCTCCAGTCAAAAGACATACAGTAGCTGAATAGATGAAAAGTAAAAACCCTTTGATCTGTTGCCTACAAGAAACACACTTCACCTATAAAGAGACACATTGACTGAAAAATAAAGGGATGGAAAAAGATATATTCCATGCCAATAGAAACCAAAAAAGAAAAAGAATAGCTATACTTATAACAGACAAAGTAGATTTCATAACAAAAACTATAATAAGAGACAAAGAAGGTCACTATATAATGATAAAGGTATCATTTCAGCAAGAGGATATAACAGTTTTAAATACATATACATTTAACACTGGAGTACCCAGCTATATAAAGCAAATATTATTAGAGCTAAAGAGAGAAATGGGCCTCAATACAGTAATAGCTAAAGAATTCAACACCTCACCTTCAGCACTGGACAGATCTTCTGGACAGATAATCAACAAAGAAACATCAGACTTACTCTGCACTGTAGACTGAATGAATTTAATGCATATTTACAGAACATTTCATCCAATGGCTACAGATCACAAATTCTTTCCCTCAGGATATGGATGATTCTCAAGGATAGACCATATGTTAGGTCACAAAACAAGACTTAAAACATTCAAAAAATTAAAATAATATTAAGCATATTCTCTGACCACAATGGAATAAAACTAGAAATTGATAACAAGAGGAATTTTTGAAACTCTACAAATACAGGAAAATTAATATGCTCCTGAATGAAGAGTGGGCCAATGAGTAAATTAAGGAGGAAATTGAAAAATGTCTTGAAAGAAATGATGATGGAAACACAGCACACCAAAAAACCTATGGGATACGATAAAAGCAGTACTAAGAGGGAAGTTTATAGCTGTAACTGTCTACATCAAAAAAGAAGAAAAACTTCAAATAAACAACCGAATGATGCAGCTTAAAGAACTAGAAAAGCAAGAGCAAACCAAACTTAAAATTTGTGGAAGAAAGAAATAATAAAGATCAGAGCATAAATAAATAAAATTGAAATGAAGAAAACAATACAAAAGACCAATGAAACAAAAATGTAGTTTATTGAAAAGTTAAACACACTTGACAAGCCTTTAGTCAGACTAGGAACAAAAAGATCCAAATAAATAAAATCAGAGATTAAAAAGGAGACATTACAACTGATACCACAGAAATTAAAAGGATTATTAGTGACTACAATGAGCAACTATATGCCAATAAATTGGTAAATCTAGGAGAAATAGACAAATTCTTAGACACATGCAACCTGGCAAGATTTAACCAGGAAGAAATTCAAAACCTGAAGAGATGAATAACAAGTAACAAGATCAAAGACACAATAAAAACTCTGCCAATAAGACAAGCACAGGACCTGAAGGGGGAAATCTGAAAGCCTTTCCTCTAAGATCTGGAACATGGCAAGGATGCCTACTTTCACCATCAAGACCATCCTGGCTAACACGGTGAAACCCCGTCTCTACTAAAAAATACAAAAAAAAACTAGCCGGGTGAGGTGGCGGGTGCCTGTAGTCCCAGCTGTTCGGGAGGCTGAGGCAGGAGAATGGCGTAAACTCGGGCGGCGGAGCTTGCAGTGAGCTGAGATCCGGCCACTGCACTCCAGCTTGGGCGACAGAGCGAGACTCCGTCTCAAAAAAAAAAAAAAAAAAAAAGAACAAAATAAAGGGCATCCAAATTGGAGTGGAAGACGTCAAATGATCATAAGATGATATGATCTTATATTCAGGAAAACCTAAAAACTCCACAAAAAAACTATTAGAACTGATAAACAAATTCTGCAAAGTTGTAGGATACAAAATTAACATACAAAAACCGGTAGCATTTCTATATGCCAACAATGAGCAATCCAAAACAAAAAATCAAAATTTAATCCCATTAACAATAGCCACAGATAAAATTAAATACCTAGGAATTAACCATAAAATTAAAGATCTCTATAATGAAAAATATAAAACACTCATGAAAGAAATTGAAGAGGATGCCAATAAGATGAAAAGATATTTCCTGTTCATGAATTGAAATAGTCAATATTGTTAAAATGTCCTTCCCAAAGTGATCTACAGGTTCAGTACAATGCCTATGAAAATACCAATGACACTCTTCACAGAAATAGAAAAAACAATTTAAAAATTTATTTGGAACCACAAAAGACCCAGAATAATCAGAGCTATCCTGAACAAAGAGAACAAAACTGGAGGAATCACATTGCCTGACTTCAAATTATACTACAGAACTAGAGTAACCAAAACAGCATGGTGCTGGCATAAAAACAGACATGTACATCAATGGAACAGAAAGCATAATCCAGAAGGAAGTTCACACAGCTACAATGAATTCATTTTGACAAAGGTGCCAAGAACATACCCTCAGGAAAATACAGTCTCTTCAATAAATGGTTCTGGGAAAACTGAATATTCATATGCAGAAGAATGAAACTAGACTTCTGACTCTTGACATATACAAAAATCAAATCAAAATAAAGACTTAAAACGAAGACCTCAAAATATGAATCTACTACAAGAAAACACTGGGGAAACTCTCCAGGACATTGAACTGGGCAAAAATTTCTTGAGTAATACCACACAAGCATAGGCAACCAAAGCAAAAATGGATAAATGTGATCAGATCAAGTTAAAAAAACTTCTGAACAGCAAACAGTCAACAAAGTGAAGAGACAACCGACATAATGGGAGAAAATATTTGCAAACTACCCATCTGAGACAGTGTTAATAACCAGAATTATTATATAAGGAGCTCAAACAACTCTACAGGAAAATTTTAATAATATGATTCAATAATTGGCAAAAAATTTGAATAGACATTTCTCAAAAGAAGACATACAAATGGCAAACAGGCATGTGAAAATGTTCCAGACATCACTGATCATCAGAAAAATGCAAATCAAAACAACAATGAGACATCATCTCACCATAGTTAAAATGGGTTATATCCAATAGACAGGCAGTAACAAATGCTGTTGAGGATATGGGGAACAGGGAATCCTCATACACTGCTGGTAGAAATGTAAATTAATACAACCACTAAGAAACATTCAAAATTTCCTTAAGAAACTAAAAATAGAACTATTGTATGATCCAGCAATCCTACTGATGGGTATATACAAAAAAGAAAGGAAATCAGTATATGGAAGAAATATCTTTTTGTTTTTCTTTTTTTGTTTTTTTTTTGAGACAGAGTCTCACTCTATTGCCCAGGCTGGAGTGCTGTGGCGCGATCTCGGCTCACTGCAAGCTCCACGTCCCGGGTTCACACCATTCTCCTGCCTCAGTCTCCTGAGTAGCTGGGACTACAGGTGCCCGCCACCACAAAATTTTTTATATTTTTAGTAGACACGGTGTTTCACCATGTTAGCCAGGATGGTCTCGATCTCCTGACCTCATGATCCACCTGCCTCGGTCTCCCAAAGTGCTGGGATTACAGGCGTGAGCCACCGCACCTGGCCGGAAGAAATATCTTTACTCTCAAGTTTATTGCAGCACTGTTCACAATAGCCAAGATTTGGAAGCAATCTATGTGTCCATCAACAGTTGAGTGGATAAAGAAAATAAGGTACGTATACACAATGGAGTACTATTCAGCCATAAAAAGAATGACATCCAGTCATTTGCAACAACATGGATGGAACCAGAGATCATTATGTTAAGTGAAATAAGCCAGGCACAGAAAGACAAACATCACATGTTCTCACTTATTTGGGGGAGCCAAAAATCAAAACGATTGAACTCATGGACATAGAGAGTGAAAGGATGGTTACCAGAGGCTGGAAAGGGTAGTGAAGGGTTGCAGGGTGAAGTGGGGATGGTTAATAGGTACAACAAATAGAAAGAATAATAAAACCTACTATTGGGTAGCACATCAGGGTTACTATAGTCAATAATAACTTAATTATACATTTTAAAATAACTAAAAAGAGTCTAATTGGATTGTTTGTAACACAAAGGATAAATGCTTGGGTGGATTTATCCTCTTTCTCTGTGGTGTGATTATTACACATTGCATGCCTGTATCAAAGTATCTCATGTACCCCATAAACATAAATACCTACTAAGTGCCCGTAAAAATTAAAATATTTTTTAAAATTTTATGGTTCCAAAGGAGTTATTGCAATGTGTAATATACAAATATTACAAAATAATTTGTAAAATGCATGAACAGTAATTGTTTTATTTCATCAAAATAGACTCTATATATTATTGTTTGCATATGCTCACAATTAACAAAGAAATTTTTTTTAAATGTCAATTACCAAAGAAATTGTTTGAAAATGTCACGACACTGGACTTGGTGGACAAGATGGCAGTTAGGAGATAGGGCTAATGTGCAGTTCTCACCTGGATGAAGAGAACAATGTGTGGAGACTCACACTGTGATCTGTTGCTCCAAGAACCAACAAAGGAACATACCAGGAAAACCTGAAGGATTCACAGATCCTTTGAAAGAAGCAGCACACTACTACAAATTCCATGCAACAGGTGAAAAACTGAGCATTCCCAAAGTGTGAGAGAAGGAAAATCTGCCTCCGAACACACATTTCCACTGGGGGATCTGAAAATCCAGATCATGAGATTATGAGAAGGATTTAACTTCTTCTGGAGTTGAAATGGATTTAGGGAGTCACATGAAATATAAAAGTAGAAGTAGCAGCAGAAAATGGCTTGCAAGCAGTCCCAGTCTCCAGCTGAAGCCCACGGAAGCCATCCCAGATGATATCTTATAGGGGCCCTTGGGGAAGGCAGCCAGAGGAATTGGGAAGTAGTCACAATGCAAAGGAAACTCCCAACTGAAATTTGTAGTTATTTCAACTGGGCACAAATTTTCTCAGGTGAAGTCCAGGACACAAGGGGGAGCTGCTGCAGATTCAAGCACAGGAGCCGCTGCTGATGGAGTGGGCAGATGTAAAGGAGCAAGGGCCATGCTTGCTTTTTTAGTGGGGAAGTTCATGGCCTCAGGCAAGGTCTTATTGGGGAACTGCAGGAGCGAGACTGGCCTTGCCAACTGCATGGGAGGTGGGTTAGGCCTCCCACTAACAGTTATTCCCCACTTCTCTGGTGAACTATATGACACAGCAGAGGCAGCCAAGATGGCTTTTGGAACATAATCCTATTGGCCTGAGAAACACCCTCCATCCCCACAGTGGCTGCAGCAAGCCCCAGCCAAGGAGAGGCTGAGCTCAGACCTGTCTAACCCTGCCCTGACCTGATAGTATTTCTCTACCCAACCTGGTAGCTGATTACAAAAGATAAACTCTTGGGAGCTTTGTGGCCCCTCCCATCACCTGAGAAACTGAAATACTTACTCTGGACAACTTAGGGCAAGCTTAGATCCCTCCACTAATACTGTTTTCTCTTGAAAACACCACCTTCTGGTTGGAGGCCAACCAACTCAGGCCATTACAACAACTCATGACAGAATAACCCTCATCCCAGGAAGGAGAAGACAACGCCTAATTCCACTGCCTACAAGATACTGGCTAACCAGAGTTCCTGAGTATGTCCATGTGAAAACATCACTGCTAACATAACCGTACATTCCAGAAAGCCAGCACACTACACATATCTACAACCATGGACTCTCACAGAGTCTACCTCACTCCCTGCCACCTCTACCAGAGCAGGTGCTGGTATCCATGATTGGGAGACCTGAAGATGGATCACGTCACAGGACTCTGTAGACATTCCATAGCACCAGTCCAGAGCCTGGTAGCCTAGCTTGGTAACCAGACCCAAAAGAGCAATAACAATCTCTGCACTCCAGCTTTCAGGAAGCCCCATCCCTAGGGTAAGGTGGAAAACATCACATCAAGGGATCACCCTGTGGCATAAGAAAATCTGAACAGGAGACACTGAGATTCAGACCTCTCCACTGAAATGATCTACGCAAATGAGAAGGAACCAGAAAAGTAATTCTGGTAATGTAACAAAACAAGGTTCTATAGTATCCCCAAAAGATCATACCAGTTCCCCAGCAATGGATCCAAACCAAGAAATCTCTGAATAGCCAGATAAAAAATTCAAAAGGTTGATTATTAAGGTACTCAAGGAGATACCAGAGAAAAGTGAAAACAAATGTAAAGATATTAAAACAAGGCCGGGCATGGTGGCTCAAGCCTGTAATCCCAGCACTTTGGGAGGCGGAGGCAGGTGGATCATGAGGTCAGGAGTTCGAGACCAGCCTTGCCAACATAGTGAAACCCTGTCTCTACTAAAAATACAAAAAATTCGCCAAGCATGGTGGCGGGTGCCTGTAATCCCAGCTACTCAGGATGCTAAGGCAGGAGAATCGCTTGAACCCGGGAGGTAGAGGTTGCAGTGAGCCGAGATCGTGCCACTGCACTCCAGCCTGGGTGACAAGAGCAAAACTCTGCCTAAAAAAAAAAAAAAAAAAAAAAGATATTAAAACAAAATACAGGATACAGATGAAAAATTCTCCACATGAATAGATGTCATAAAGGAAAAACAATCACAACTTCTGGAAATGAAAGACACACTTAGAGAAATACAAAAATTGTAGTGTGGAAAGTTTCAACAATAGACTAGAACAAGTAAAAGGAAGAAGTTTGGAGCTCAAAGACAAGGCTTTCAAATTAACCCAGTCAGACAAAGACAAGAAAAAATAAAAACTAAAATAAAAAAGTGAACAAAGCCTCCAAGAAATTTGGGATTATATAAAATGGCAAACCTAAGTATAATTGGTTTTCCAGAGGAAGAAGAGAAATTTAAAAGTTTGGAAAGCATATTTGAGGGAATACTAGAGGAAAACTTCCCTGGCCTTGCTAGAGATCTAGATACCCAAATACAAGAAGCTCAAAGAGCACCTGGGAAATACATTCCAAAAAGATCATCACCTAGGCACACAGTCATGCGGTTCTCTAAAGTCAAGACAAAGGAAAGAATCTTAAGAGCTGTGGGACAAAAGCATCAGATAACCTATAGAGGAAAACCTATCGGATTAATAGCAGAATTATCTGTAGAAACCTTACAGGCCAGAAAGAATTGCGGTGTCATCTTTAGCCTTCTGAAACCAAATAATTGTCAGCCCAGGATTTTGTATCCAATAAAACTGAGCTTCATAAATGAAGGAGAGATCAAGTCTTTTTCGGGCAAACAAATGCTGAGAAAATTTGCCACAACTAAGCCAGCACTACAAGAAATGCTAAAAGGGTTCAAAATCTTGAAACAAACCCTTGAAATACACCAAAATAGAACCTCCTTAAAGTATAAATGTCACCAGGCCTATAAAACAGTAACACAATTAAAAAATAAAACATAAGGTATTAAGGCAACAACTAACATGATGAAGAGAATAGTAAATGTTGAACATAAATGGCCTAAATTCTCCAATTAAAAGATGCAGAATGGCAGAATGGATAAAAATTCACCAACCAAATATCTACTGTCTTCAAAAGACTCACCTAACACATAAGGACTCACATAAACTTAAGGTAAAGGGGTGGAAAAAGATGTTCCACACAAATGGGAACCAAAAGCAAGCAGCAGTAGCTATTCTTCTATCAGGAAAAAACAGACTTTAAAGCAACAGCAGTTAAAAAAAAAAAAAAAAAAAAAAAGACAAAGAGGAACGTTATAAAATGATAAAAGAATTACTCCAACAGAAAAAATCACAATTCTAAATATATATGCACCTAACACTGGAGCTCCCAAATTTATAAAGGAATTATTACTAGACCTAAGATATGAGATAGATGGCAACACAATAATAGTGGGGGGCTTCAATACTCCTCTGACAGCACTAGACAGTTCATCAAGACAGAAAGTCAACAAAGAAATAGTGGACATAGGCCTGCAGCTGTGGCTCATTGCTGTAATCCCAGCACTTTGGGAGGCTGAGGTGGGTGGATCACCTGAGGTTAGGAGTTCAAGAACAGCCTGGCCAACCTGTGAGACCCTGTCTTTACTAAAAATGCAAAAAATTAGCCAGGCATGGTGATGGGTGCCTGTAATCCCAGCTACTTGGGAGGCAGAGGCAGGAGAATCACTTAAACCCCAGAGGCAGAGGTTGCAGTGAGTCGAGATTGCACCAGTGCACTCCAGCCTGGGCAAAAAGAGCAAAACTCTCTCTCAAAAAATAACAATGTAATAATAATGGACATAAACTATACTCTAGAACAAACGGACTTAACAGATAGTTACAGAACGTTCTACCCAACAACTGCAGAATATACATTATATTCTTCAACACACAGAACTTTCGCCAAGATAGACCATATGATAGGTTACAAAACAAGTCTTGATACATTTAAGAAAATCAAAAGTATATCAGGTATTCTCTCAGACTACAGTGGAAAAAAACTGGAAATTAACTCCAAAAGGAACCCTCAAAACTATACAAATACTTGGAAATTAAATCACCTGTTCCTTAAGGATCATTGGGTCAACAATGAAATTAAGATGAAATTTAAAAATTGAGCTGATTGGTAATAGTGACACAACTTATCAAAACCTCTGGGATACAGCAAAAGCGGTGCTGAGAGGAAAGTTAATAGCATTAAATGCCCTCATCAAAAAGTCTGAAAGAGCACAAATAAAAAATCTAAGGTCATACCTCAAGCAACTAGAAAAACAAGTACAAACCAAATGCAAACCCAGCAGAAAAAAGAAATAACAAAGATCAGAACAGAACTAAATGAAATGCAAACAAAAAAATACAAAAGATAAATGGAAAAAAGCTGGTTCTTTGAAAAGATAAACAGAATTGATAGACCATTAGCAAGCATAACCAAGAAAAAAAGAGAGAAGATCCAAATAAGCTCAGTTAGAAACAAAACAGGAGATATTACAACCAATACCACAGAAATACAAAAGATCATTCAAGGCTACTATGAATACCTTTACAAACTAGAAATCTAATGTAGGTGGATAAATTCCTGGAAACATACGACCCTCCTAGATTAAATCAGGAAGAAATAGAGATTCTAAACAGATCAATGACAAATAGTAAAATTGAAACAGTAGTAAAAAAAAAAAAAAATGCCAACAAAAAAGTCCAGAACCAGATGGATTCACAGCTGAATTCTATCAGACATTCAAAGAAGAATTTGTACCAATCTTACTGAAACTATTCCAAAAGATAGAGAAGAAGGGAATTCTCCCTAAATCATTCTATGTAGTATCACCCTAATACCAAAGCCAGGAAAGGACATAACAGAAAAGGAAAACTACAGACCAATATAGCTGATGAACATAGATGCAAAAATCCTCAACAAAATACTAGCTAACCAAATCCAACAGCATATCAAAAAGATAATACACCATTATCAAGTGGGTTTCATACCAAGGATGCAGGGATGATTTAGCATACACAACTAAATAAATATGTTGCATCACATAAAATAATTAACAACAAAAATCATATGAGCATCTCAATAGATGCAGAAAAAGCATTTGACAATGTCTAACATCGCTTTATGATTGAAAACTTCAGCAAAATTGGCATAGAAGGGATGTACCTCAATGTAATAAAAGCCATCTATGACAAACCCACAGCAATATTACACTGAATGGGAAAAAGTTGAAAGCATTCCCCCTGAGAACTGAAACAAGAAAAGGATGCCCACTCCCACCACCTCTATTTAACATAGTACTGGAAGTCCTAGCTGGAGCAATCAGACAAGAGAAAGAAATAAAGGGCATTGGAATCTGTAAAGAGGAAAATAAAGTTGTGCTGTTCACAGATGATATGATCATGTACCTAGAAAACACTAAAGATTCATCCAAAAAGCTCCTAGATATGATAAATGAATTTAGTAAAGTTTCAGGATATAAAATCAATGTACACAAATCAGTAGCACTGTTATACACCAACAACAACCAAGCTGAGAAACAAATCAAAAACTCAATCCCTTTTACAACAGCCGCACAAAGTAATAATAATAATAAAATACTTAGGACTATCCCTAACCAAGGAGGTGAAAGATCTCTGCAAAGTAAACTACAAAACACTGCAGAAAGAAATCATTAATGACACGAACAAATGGGAACACAACCCAATGCTCATGAATGGGTAGAATCAATATTGTGAAAATGACCATACTGCCAAAATCAATCCACAGATTGCAATTTCCATCAAAGTACCATCATCATTCTTCACAGAACTATAAAAAACAATCCTAAAGTTCATATGAAACCAAAAACAAGCCTGCATAGCCAAAGCAAGACTAAGCTAAAAGAACAAATCTGTAGTCATCACGTTACCCAAATTCAAACTATTCTACAAGGCTATAGAGACCAAAACAGGATGGTACTGGTATAAAAATAGGCATGGAACAAAATACAGAATCCAGAAATACAGCCAAATATTTAAAGCCAACTGATCTTCAACAAAGCAAATAAAAACATTAAGTGGGGAAAGGATACCCTAATCAACAAATGGTGCTGGGATAATTGGCAAGTCACATGTAGAAAAATGAAGCTGGATCCTCATCTCCTATGTAAAAAATCAACTCAAGATTGATCAAAGACTTAAATCTAAGTCCTGAAACCATAAACATTCTAGAAAATAACATCAGTTAAGTTCTTCTAGACATTGGCATAGGCAAAAAGTTCATGACAAAGCATCCAAAAGCAAATGCACCAAAAACAAAGATAAATAAATGGGACCTAATTAAACTAAAAGCTTCTGCACAGCAACAGAAATAATTAGCAGAGTAAACAGACAACCCGCAGTGGGAGAAAATCTTTGCAAACTATGTAGCTGACAAAGGACTAATATCCAGTATCTATAAGGATCTCAAATCAGCAACAACAACAACAAAAATCCCATCAAAAAGGGGGCAACGAGCATGAGTAGAGAATTCTCAAAAGAAGATATACAAATGGCTGACAAACATATGAAAAAATACTCAATGTCACTAATTATCAGGGAAATGCACATCAAAACCACAATGAGATACCACCTGATATGGTTGGGCTGTGTCCCCACCCAAATCTTATCTTGAATTGCAGTTCCCATAATCCCCAACCCAGTGTTGTGGGAGGGACCAAGTGGAGATAATTGGAAAATGGGGGTGGTTTCCCTAGTCCTGTTCTTGTGATAGTAAGTTAGTTCTCACGAGATCTTATGGTTTTATAAGGGGCTTTTCTGCCTTTGCTTTGCTCTCATTCTCTCTCTTGCTGCTCTGCTGTGAAGAGGTGCCTTCCATCATGATTGTAAGTTTCCTCATGCCTCCTCAGCCATGTGAAACTGTGAGTCAATTAAAACTCTTTCCTTCATAAATTACCCAGTCTTACGTATTTCTGCATAGTAGTGTGAGAACAGACTAATGCAGTAAATTGGTACTGGGTAGTGGTGTGCTGCTGTAAATATATCCAAAAATACAGAAGCAACTTTGGAACTGGGTAACGGGCAGAGACTGGAACAGTTTGGAGGGCTCAGAATAAGACAAGAAAATGTGGGAAAGTTTGAATACTTGTTGTACGGTTTTGACCAAAATGCTGATAGTGATATGGACAAATGAAGTCTAGTCTGAGGTAGTCGCATATGAAGATGAGGAACTTGTTGGGAATTTGAGTAAAAGTGACTCTTGCTATGCAAAGAGACTGGTGGCATTTTGTCCCTGCCCTAGAAATCTGTGGAACTTTGAACTTGAGAGAGATGATTTAGGGTATCTAGCAGAAGAAATTTCTAAGTGGCAAAGCATTCAAGAGGAAGCAGAGCATAAAAGTTTGGAAAATTTGCAGCCTGACAATGAGATAGAAAAGAAAACTCCATTTTCTGGGGAGAAATTCAAGCAGGCTGCAGAAATTTGCATAAGCAGCAAGGAACTGAATGTTAATCACCAAGACAATGGGGGAAATGTTTCCAGGGCATGTCAGAGACCTTCACAGCAGCCCTCCCACCACAGGCCCAGAGGCCTAGGAGGGAAAACTCTTTTGTGAGTTAGGCCCTTGGGACATGGTGCCGGGCATCCCAGCTGCTTCAGCTCCAGCCTTGGTTAAAAGGGGTCAAGGTACAGCTCAAGCCATTGCTTCAGAGGATGCAAGCCCCAGTTCATGGTGACTTACACATGATTTTGGGCCTGTGGGTACACAGAAGTCAAAAATTGAGGTTGGAGAACCTCCACCTAGATTTCAGAGGATGTATGGAAATGCCTGGATGTCTAAATGCCTGGATGTCTAAACAGAAGTTTGCTGCAGGGGTCGAGCTCTCATAGAGATCCTCTGCTAGGGCAGTGCAGACAAGATATGTGGGGTTGGAGCCCCCATACAAGACTTTGGACTTGAACCTTTTGGTTAATGCTGGAATAAGCTAAGACTTTGAAGACTGTTGAAAAGGCATGATTGTGTTTTGAATTGTGAGATCATGAGATTTGGGAGGGGCCAGGAGCAGAATGGTATGCTTTGGCTGTGTCCCCACCCAAATCTCATCCTGAATTATAGGTCCCATAATCCTATGGGAGGACCAGATGGAGTTAATTGAATCATGGAGGCAATTTCCCCACATCTTGTTCTTGTGATAATAAGTTAGTTCTCACAGGATCTGATAGTTTTATAGGGGACTTTTCCCCCTTTGCTCAACTCTCATTCTCTCTCCTGCCACCCTGTGAAAAAGGGCCTTCTGCCAAGATTGTAAGTTTCCTGAGGGCTCCCCAGTGATGTGGAATTGCAAGTCAGTTAAACTTCTTTCCTTTATAAATTACCCAATCTTGAGTATTTCTTCATAGCAACATGAAGATGGACTAACACACCACCTTACTCCTGCAAGAATGGCCATAATTAAAAAATCAAAAAATAACAGATGGCATGGATGTGGTGAAAAGGGAACACTTTTACACTGCTGGTAGGAATGTAATCTAGTACAACCACTATGGAAAACAGTATGGAGATTCCCTAAAGAACTAAAAGCAGAGCTACCATTTAATCCAGCAATCCCACTACTGGGTATCTACTCAGAGGAAAAGAAGTCATTATATGAAAAAGACACTTGCACACATATTTTTACAGCAACGGTATTTGCAATTTCAACAGTATGGCACCAGCCTAAAAGTCCATCAACCAGAGTGAATAAAGAGAATGTGGTAGATATACACCACGGAATACTACTCAGCCCTAAAAAGAATGAAATAATGGCATTCGCAGCAACCTGGATGGAGCTGGAGATTGTTAGTCTAAGTAAAGTAACTCAGCAATGGAAAACCATATATCGTATGTTCTCACTTGTAAGTGGGAGCTAATCTATGAAGACACAAAAGCATAAGAATGATATAATGGACTTTGGGACTTGCGGGGAAGAGTGGGAAGGGGTGAGGGATAAAAGACTACATATTGGGTACAGCTGTACACTGCTCAGGTGATGGGTGCACCAAAATCTCAGAAATCACCACTAAAGAACTTACCTATGTAACCAAAAACCACCTGTACCCCCCAAAAATACCAAAAGGAAATAAAAATGTAAAAATTGTTTTTTCCCAGAAAAAAATGACATGAGGCTGTAAAAAAAATTTAATTACTTTATAAAATACATACACATGTGCATGTGTATTTCTTTTCAAATCTTTCCAAAATATAATTTCATTGAAGAATAATGTATCAATAAATAAGTTATAGCATGCTGCTTTTCTGCTCAAAATCCTCCAATGCCAACAGTTGTTTGCTTTCCTTTGACTACAAAGGACATAGCAGACTCCTGGTCATCCTCTTCCCATGCCTGTCCATCTCTAACTCTCACTTCATCCTATTCTTCCTTCTGTCACTCAGCGGCCCCTTTGTATACCTGAATGATGCCAGGAAAATTCCAGACTTAGAACATTTGCATTTGTATTTCTTCTGTCTGGAATATTTTCCCCAGGCATTCACATGGCTTGCTGGATAACTACCTTATACATTCAAATGTCATTTTCTCAGTGAAGCCTTTTGCAGCTTTTGCTGTATTTGAAAAGGCAATCCCCATTCACAGCATCTGTCCTTCCCTTTCTTGATTTAGCTTTTTCTCCCTGCCATTATCACTGGCAAACTATATATATATGTGTGTTTAATTTTAATTATTTTGCTTATGATCTGTTTTTCTCACTAGAATGGAAGAATATAAGCTCCAAATTTTTTTTTTATTTTATTGAATTTTTAAAAATAACTTTGAGACAGGGTCTTGCTGTGTTTCCCAGACTGGTCCTGAATTCCTGGGCTCAAGTGATCCTCCTACCTCAACTTCCCAAAGTTCTGGGATTACAGGCATGAGCCACTACACCCAACCAAAGCTCCAAAAATGTATAAATGCTTATTGCACGGTGGTTTCCCTAGATACATTCCCTAGACCTGTGTCTGTCATATTGTAAGCACTCAGTAATATTTATTTAATGGATGGGTGTGTTACAAAACAAACATATAACAGATAATGCACAGGGGTTTGACAGAGGAATGTTTGTGTTGAGAGGGGCAGAAGTAGAGTTTAGGGCTGAGAAGTCACTAGGAACAAATCAGTAGAGACTTCAATCTCAGCAAATAGGGTAATATTTTTAAAGTTATTGAAGTTGTGTAAGATAGAGACTGTAAATGGGCGACTATTTTGTTTTATTTGCTTAAATTAATGCTTGCTTTTATGGCCATTATATTGAAAAGACGTTTATGACCCTTCAAAAAAGACATCAGGTGAGAATGCTGTTCCATCATGAGTCAAAGAAAGATTTGGAGTCCTGCTGCAGGACAAGGCTCTTGACAGAGATTATAAAAAAACGGAAGCAGTGTCAGACACTTGAGTGTTTTATGCCAGAGGCCGATTGCAACAGAAAAGATAAAAACCAGCATAATTTAATTAATGCATTTTTAATTAGGTGAACATAGGTGAAGGTAAATCTGCAGGTCTGGACACAAATGACAAACAGTTTATGGTCAGAATCGTGTCAGAAAGTGACAGAATTACTAAAATATGATGTGGCTTCTTTGATTATCAGAGAAACTAAAGGAAGGCAGTTACAAAGAGGCTAAAGGTAACACTGGAATATATTTATTCTACAGAAAATGTGTTACTATGGGGGACACGGTAACTGAACTTGTTCTAATTGATTCAAGAAGAGCGAACTGGAACGTGCTCTAGTAGAGAGGCTTGTCGCTATAGATGAAAGGGATTTAGAGCCTAGACGATGAAGTCGCTTTTCTAGAGTCTCACAGGATAGTCCTGGCCAAGCCATAACGGGGACCAAAATGACTTTAAACTGTTCTAGATTGAGTAGCTTGGATCTATTTAACTTTTGCTTTTTTGTTTTTATTTTTTATTTTTTTACTTTAAGTTCTGGGATACATGTGCAGAACGTACAGGTTCGTTACATAGGTATACATGTGCCACGGTGGTTTGCTGCACCCATCAACCCATCATCTAGGTTCTAAGCCCCGCATGCATTAAGTATGTGTCCTAATGTTCTCCCTCGCCTTTCTCCCCACACCCCAAAAGGCCCTGGTGTGTGATGTTCTCCTCTCTGTGTCCATGTGTTCTCATTGTTCAACTCCCACTTATGAGTGAGAACATGTAGTGTTTAACTTTTGTTAATTCATGTTTCTACTCAACTAATATTTTTAAGCCCTATTATATGCCAATTTCTGCCTTCTTAACTTTTAATGTGGGGAGGCAGACTTAAAAAAAATAAAAGGTGCACAAATAAAGGGGAGATGAACGCTAGGGAGAAAATTAAAGCAGGATGGGGAGGCAGAGAGCAGCTGTAGAATGGGAAAGGAAAGGCTGGCGCTGGAGGAGAAGGAGTGGGTCCTGAGGGTGCCGAGGAAAGACAAAGGAAGCAGCAGGTGCAGAGGCACTAAGGAGGGACCCTGCTGATGTGTTTGAGGAATGAAAGGTCTGTGTGGCTGGTGCCAAAGGAGCAAGGAGGGAGGATTGGCGTGTGAGGGCATAGAGGCAGGAGAAGCCAGGTCATAGAGGGACTTCAGCTGTTTCCAGGACTTCACTTTTACTGGAACAAGACCCGCTGCCATTGAGGGTTTTGAGCAGAGTATCAGAAGCTCACTTATATTTGAAAAGCCTCACCGTGACTCCTGTGTTAAATGTAGATATGAGGAGGCAAGGATGGAAAGCAGCAGACTGGTTAGGAATCAGGATGGCTTTGACCCTAGTAGTGGTGGTGGGTTGGCAGAAGGTGTGTTCAAATTGTGGAAACACATTGAAGGTAGAGCAGACAGGATTCATGGGCAGACTGGATGATCAATGCAGAAGAGAGGCATTAATGGTGACTCCTGGGTTTTGTCCTGAGCACCTGTAAGAATGGAGTTGCCATTTACCACGCTCTCTCTCTCTCTCTCTCTCTCTCGCTCTCTCTTGCTCTCGCTCTCTCTCACCACTTCTTTCCTCTCTATCCCCTTCCTTTTTAATTTATTAATTGATAAAACTATATTGGTCTATAGAGTTTCCCACGGCATGGATTTCATGGAGTATTTCCCTGTGTGCCATTTTACATGTTCCTCTCTCCCTTGTATATTCTGGAAATCCACAGTTAGGTCTATAAACTTGGTCAAATTCATGCTTGATTTTTATCAGTACTACATTACATGTAACATTGATTATGTATTTTCATCCAAAGGTGCATCACGTCTGGTTTCACTTGTGATTATATTAGCAGCCATTGATAATCATTGCTTAGATCCTACTAAATTTGTCAGAAGTTAGGAAGTGATGATACTCTAATCCCATCATTTAGTCTTCTTTTATGAGCTGAAATATTTCCATCAAGACAATATTTGGTTTCATTAAGGTTCCTATAACAAAGATAGGTGAAAGGCTTGATTCTTCTCTTCATTCACCAATATTCAAAATAATAAGTCGATTACCTAGCATCTTTCAAATTTAAACATTTTTAATAATTTTAATAAACTTAA